>NC_000068.7:41151714-41901714 GCF_000001635.26 Mus musculus
GTGTGAACAGGAACTACAGATGAAAGCATTGGCAACAAAATACAGTAGCTAGAACACAGAATCTCAGACATTGAAGATAAAACAGAAAAAAAAATTACATCAGTCAAAGAAAACGTTAAAACTAAAAGTATTCCTGACTTAAAACATTCTGGAACGCTAGTACACTATGAAAACTCCCAACCTAAGAATAATAGGAATAGAAGGGAAAAAAATCCCAATCCAAAGACATTGAAAATATTTTCAACAAGATCATAGAAAAATTTGCATAACCTCAAGAGGGATATGCCTATAAATGTAGAAGAAGCATACAGACCACCAAAATGAAAAGACCAAAAAGGAAAAGTCCCCTCACCACATAATAAAATATTAAACAAACAGTACAAAGAAAGAATACTGAATTCTGCAAGGAAAAAAGAGCAAGTGACATATAAAGGCAGACCTACTAGCATTACACCCAACATCTCAGTGGACACTCTAAAAGCCAGACGGATCTGTATAAAAGTGCTACAGACGCTGATAGACCTCAGATGCTAGCCAAGACTACTAAGCTCAGCAAAACTTTGAATGACTTAATTTGAAACAATTCAAATTAAGGTCAAATTCAAACAATATGCATCTACAAATTCAACCCAACAAATAACTACTAGAAAGAAAATTCCAACCTAAGGCAGTTAACTATACTCACAAAGATACAGAAAATCAAAAATATCCTATAAACCATACCAAAAGAAGACACACACACACACACACACACACACACACACACAGATATACACAGAGACACAAATACACACATGCATGCACACAGCATCACCACCACCATCACCACCACCAACAGTAGCAACAACAGCAAAAATATCAGAAACCACACAAAGATTCAACAGAGAATTACAGACAAATTTCAGTCATACACCTAATGTAAAATATACTCAATAAAGTACTTGTAAACCGAATCCAAGAACACATCAAGAAAGTTATCTATCATCATTGATCATTCTGATGATACCTATTTAGCTTCAAAAAAGCATTGAGAATCATGATGTAAATCTTACCACATAGTTTACATCATGCCATATTTGTAGTACATAGTTGGATAAATCATTCTAAAAATTTGAGGTTCTTTAATGCATTTTGGTTATAAAGAAGTTCCATCTTCAATACCTTATAATTAAAATTATAGTAACATTGTTCAAATATTGTCAATTCAAAAATTATTAATAATAGTTAGAAAACATGCAGAGTTATATCTTTGATAACAATATAGTTTATGGACTCTCCCATGACTGAAATGATATAATGAAAACAATTATATTATTCAAAGTCAAAATTTTCAAATATCTTAGCATATATTTTAATTATGTGAAAATACTATTACTTCACTTGTTATTTCTCTGAAAATGCAGTGCTTGCTAAATTTTAGACTAGTTAGATGACCCATTGTTTCAATGAGGAAGTTATCTATTGGAAGGACAATATCTATTGAAGCTATTGTATATGAGCTACACAAAGAGGACAGTTACTAGAAGAGGGAGCAGTTATCTTTCCTAGCCCTAAGTATCCCCACTGACACTGAACTTGCCTCCATGTGTCCTCTGATCTGCTGGACCTACAACACACACCAGAAGACATTTTCTCTTTGTTCTTTTGTTAGGAAAAAACCCTAATAACCTAATTTTCTTTGCAAACTTGAGTGTTCAGTAAAACATTTTTAGAGACTGGAATCAGAGATTTGAGTTCTGAACTGATAAATTCATATATGACAAAGAATCATTGTGGAATAAGATTATAAATATCAGGAGGTACTGAGAAGATATATTCTTTTGTCTTCCGATGAGATGCTAGACACACACACACACACACACACACACACACACACACACACACACACATAGTCCACTAGGTTCATAATTTTTGTTAATTTCAGTATTTCTCAGTTTAGTTTTTATCTGGATGGCCTGTCTTTGTTATTAGTGAGAGTGAGGTATTTAAGGCTCCCATTATTAATGTGGGAGTGTCACTGTGAGATTTAAGCCTCAGTAACATTTCTTTTTTTTTACAAACCTGAGTGTCC
The DNA here is from genome assembly GCF_000001635.26 of Mus musculus. Lineage (NCBI taxonomy): Eukaryota > Metazoa > Chordata > Mammalia > Rodentia > Muridae > Mus > Mus musculus. Next base: position 41,153,786 of record NC_000068.7, read on the forward strand.
TTGTATTTGGGGCTTTAATGTTCAGAATTAAGATGTCTTCTTGGTGGACTCTTTTTCCTTTGTAGAGTACGAAGTGTCCAGAAACATAAACAATATTTACTTATAATTAATGTTTACAAGAACAGACAAATATCAAATACGTTGTGATTGGAAAGAAATCTTATTAATAACAATATTTCACTGATATACATGTGTGGCTCCTATGCTATTCTATGGCGATTAACTTGAGCCAAAGTAGATGTCCCGTATTGGAAGCTCTTCCTCACAAACAACCTAAGAACACTTAGAGGGCAATGGTGGGTGAGAAGTGGTCAGGCCTGTGATCATAACAAGTGTTTCAGATAGGTCAGAGTTGTCCTCAGGCCCTGCTTTAAAAAGCCCAGCTCCAAGATACAGTAATATCTCCTGGGGGCAAATGGTCACGTGTTGCTCAGTGCTGCTTGAGGAAGCAATGTTGCTTCCACTCTCAGGAAGAAATGCTATAAACCAGTTTTTCTCCTGATGTTGCCTTGCTTTAATATGGGTAATTTACTGCTGTAGCAAAGGAAACAACATTTCTAGTTTACTTAATTTGTTGACATGAAGAGAAAACAAAAGTGCTCCTCTTCCATGGCCACTGTTGGGAAAGAAGGCCAGGGATTTGAAAGGGTTTTAATCACAAAATAAAAGCAGTCATAAGATAACAGTTCTGGGAGTCTATAATGTAGACAGTGTGAAAGATGAATGACCATCGTTATCACCATAGAAATATATACATGTAATATCATTGCATTATGTATAGTGAATAATACAATTTACAATTACTAAATACGCATTTAAAACTAAAGATATGTATAGTTTTATGGCCAGTTTCCTTTATGTTCTGTAAAAGCAATGGAAAGTAATTACAGAGCAGAGGAAAGGGAAGACTTGAGTTCTAGCTGCCAACTCATTCCCACAACCCAGGAAGTGCAAGCTAAGGAGTTGGAATCTATCCACTGTCATGGAATCTACCTTCTAGTTAACATGGTGAGGCTTACTGAAATTCAGTACAGGTATTCTTGCATTTTTTTTGCATTTCATAATTGAGCATGTTCTCAGACCATGTGATCTAAACTGCTGTGGATTGTTAAATCCTTAGACACTTCTTTTGCAAGGTTAATCAACATAGAGCATCCAGTTCTATTTTGTTATCTAGTTTTCTCACCAGGACGCAAGACCTTTAGAATAAGCAGGGGGCTGGTTTTACTTTGCTCCATGCTTTGTGCCTAGAGAGAGATTTGGCAGAGATTGCTGATACTCAACATGGTCTAAGCAGTGAAATTGGCTACTGGATAAGAACACAACACCAATGGGACTGGAGAAACAGATCACTGGTGAAAAGCTGTAGCTGCTATTCCAGAGGAAAAGAATTCAGTTTACGGCACCAACATTAGGCAGCTCACAACTAACTCTCTGTAGATCCAGCTCCTGGGTCTCCAATGCCTCTGGCTTCCATAGGTCCTAGTACTCATGTGCAAATACAGACACACAGAAACATAGCTAAAAAATAAATCCTAAAAATAAGAAAAGAGCACCAATATTATTGATTTTCTCACTACTGCCTTTTAACAGTTTTCAAGACAGGGTAGGTTTCTCTGTGTAGCTCTGGTTGCCTAAAACTAGTTCTGTAGACCAGTCTGACCTTCAACTTGAAGATTCCCCTTGTCCTGGTCTCGTGAGTGTTGAGACCAAAGGCATGCACTGGCACTACCTGGCTGTGTGGTTTTGTTTTGTTTTGCTATGCTTTGTTTTGTTTTGTTTTATTTTATTTTGTTTTAATGTTTTCTTCCTAACATCCATTTTAAGGAGTAAAATTAAACATATTATTTGGAAGGAATTGAACCATAGGTTGTTCAATTTTATTCATAAAGTTTTTGTAAACTAAGCTAGATGTAGACATTTATAGACCTAAGTAACTTTATACTCATTACATGGAATTATTTTTAAAATACCCACTTTAAAAAAAACAAGAGCCATTGAACTGGTTCAGTAGCAAAGGTGATTTCCAACAAGCCTAACAACCCGACAACATGAGTTCAATCTTTGAGGCCCACCTGTAGCAAAGATGATAATTGACTCTAGCTAATTATACTATGACCTCCAACTGTATGCCATGTATTGTGTATACCGGATATAATACATACATAAATTTAATAATTTTAATGATTGAAATCTAATAGAATATGGAACTGTTGTAATAAATTAAAGGTCAATATTTAAAGTAACTAGCTGCCTTGAAATTAAAGATAACACACAAGTCTAATTTGTATAGTTATTATTCAAATTAAAGATAAATATTTGCTTCTATTATATTCTATAGCATGAAAGCAAACTAACTGAATCAACTGCTTAATTAAAAATATAACATCATAAAGTATTAATCAACAATCAATTTAAGGATGAGATTATTTCTATATTCAAAAGTATATGTGCTTCCAAATAAATTGAAATATAAGTGAAAAAATATACTCTGATGTGTGTTATTTTTGTGTGTGTCTGAGAGAGAGAGGGAGAAAGGGAGAGGGAGAGGGAGAAAGGGAGAGGGGGAGGGGGAGGGGAGTGGGAGGGAGAGGGAGAGAGAGAGGGAGAGGGAGAGAGAGAGAGAGAGAGAGAGAGAGAGAGAGAGAGAGAGAGAGAGAGAGAGAAAACAATTTTGAAGCTGAAAAGCTTTTTACAGCACTTCCCTGTGAAGTCCTTAGCACAGCCCAGCCAGAATATTACAGTGGAGGGAACACTGTGCACCCACCCGTGCATGAGCGTGAGTGGAAGGAGCTAGTAAAGAAGTCAGTCTGCTGTTCTCTCCCACATCTCTCATAAAAAATAATCAGGTGGGAATAGATCTTTTTTGTGGTGGTGTCAAATCTGAACTCCTGTAAGTCCCCAGTGAAATGAAACATGATTGTCTTTGAAGAGACCTGAGGCAGCACATGCACTATTAATCTTATGGGGTTGTTGAGGACTTCAGAGATTATGCATCTTTGGATCTGTGTATAGCATTTAAATTTGCAAACAACCACATTTTTTCCTGTATCTAGGAGTATTTGTGATTGCAAATGCAAGACTATTTTCAAAGTGCACAATTTCCAGGACCTAGGGCAGGTTGATTGTTCCATCCCATTTAGTCTTTCTGTTCAACAACATAATTATTATCATGGCTCATTTACATTCGGAACACCAGATGTGATGGCATGAGCTGTTAACACATTACTATCACCAGGACTTTTTAAATTCTTATATTGCTATATTATTAATCCATGTTATAATAATAAAGTATGGCTAGATTCTTCTTAGTGTTGTATCTGATACTAACCAAATAATGGTTTTAAAATAATCAGTTATCGGTGTGTGTGTGGGGGGGGGGAATCTGTTAATAATGAAGAAGTTAATTTGCTTGAGAATTTAGAAGAGTACGTAGAACAATGACAGTGAACACATTGAAATGGGATGTCGAAGACAACTGTAAGAAAATGTAAATATGTGCATAGCAACACACAGTCAAATACTATATCCTTGCTTCAGCAGTTAAATTTGTCTTGGAATGAATGATTTCAATATTATTGTTACTAGCCCATTCACAAAGCATGTTTCTCCAAGCCAAATGTTTTAAGAGCACTTTCTGTAAGTGAATGATTTTACAATATGGTGAGTTCATTAAGCAACGCGTGCATACCAGCTGGTCCTCATTCTTCTAATGGACAGATTGCAAGCTAAAACTCAAATTCAAAAGGCTACAGCACAAGGGCACATCTCTTACCAATGTCAGTCTTGTAACTTAGTGGCTAATGTGACAAAGAAATACCTCAAGTGTTTTATTGCTACTCTGTTATTTCACACAAAAGGAAAAATGGCATAAACATGACAGGAATTTTCAATTGATTTCACAGACTCTTAAAAATCTAGGTGCAAATATGCAAATATGCCATTTATGTGAATACAGTTTTAAACAGTCCTAGTGTGTGTGTCTTTGAAAGGAGCCTTTCATCCTAGTAAGCTGAACCCCCAACACATCTGTGACCAAATATAAACATAATTTTGCCTACACAGTCACCACTTCTGCATATTACCTGACATGGAAATCACCACAGATATTACAGAATAGAAGTAAGTACAGTGACAAACGAAGTTACATTTTCAAGTCTGAAGAAAAAAGAATGCTCAAAAGTCTTTGGATGGCTATCACACTACACAGGGTTTCTCAACGTTTTACCCTAATTTCTAAGACATTTGGAAATACAACCCCACTTTTAAATTCCGTACAAAGTACTCATTCTAACTCCAAGAAAAAATAAACCCTATTTAGAGAAGATAGAATTTCTCTCTTAAGGAAATTAGACTTTGATTTTTTTCCAACTTGATTAATAAAAATTATTCCCTATTTAGAGAAAGAATTTTAAATTGTATTAAATTCAGTGTATTTTATAAAATTAAATATTTTTTTATCTGAGATATTCCTATTATTATATGTCTAAGCTAAGAGTCTTAGAACAATAATTACTAAATAAAGGAAAGCTAACTGAAAATACTATAGAAAACCCACATTTCCAATACTTAAAAGAGAGCAGAGAATATCATATAGAAACTTTCCAGCAGTTTGAACAGAAGGATTTTTATTTTTGTATATTTTAAATTTAATTTATTTTTTACTTATTCAGTCTCCCACCCTGCAAAAAAAAAAAAAATCCTTTCCCACTCTCCCTCTCATTTTCCTCTGATTATTTTTTTACTTTTTCACTTTACATCCTGCTCACTGCCCCTACGTTCTGGTCACTCACACACACACACACACCCGTGTACACACACATACACTCACATGCACACACACACAGAATCCTTCATGTCTCTTCCTCTCCTTCTCCTCTAAGGTGGGTGGGCCCCTTTGGTATCCCTCATCAACCAGGGCACTTGAAGTCTCTGAGAAACTAGGCGCTCGCTCAGGAAGGGTTTCTGTAACCATGGAACAGAACACCACTAACTTGAATGACAGGAGATAAAAGTGTGATGCTTCCTTACATGTTATTAATTTGTAAATAATTTTGTTATCCAGCGATATCAAATAATTTTAAAAACAGACTTCAGCTCTTAGAATCTTGAAGTTTACAGCACACTCTGAGAAAATAGGTGTCCTCCAGAGCCTACTGTGCACAGGCTTCACACACTACAAATATTCAACACTAAAGTGATACACTTGTTAAATCTGACAGATCACAACCAGTGCATAATTTACATCCCAGTTCACTACTGGTATTACTCAAGTCCTGGGTTTTGATAACTGGATAAGTGACTTAATTTCATTTAGACTGAAACAGAGGGCCTGTCTCACCCTACATCTGTCAGTATACCATCAATCAATCCCTCTGTGCCAACACCACTGTCACCCTGTCACAAGTCTAATGCCTTTACTGAATCCATACATTCCTACCTTCAAAGACATCATGCATATAAGATCTTTTTAAAATTTGCATTGTAATCAATATGTGATTTTTATAGACAAGGTAGATTGATGACCTATTTTTTTTTAAAAAAAAAGGAAATTAAGGAACACAATTTTTAATAAGGAAGAGTTAAATAGGAAAGCAAAGAGTACTAGAAAATATATTTAGATTAATTAAAGTTAGGACTTACACCAAAACAGATAAAATGAAGTTTAAATATTTCTAAGAGGAAGTTCATAGTTGGACAGCCTTTCTTCAGTATGCTAAAAATAGTTTTAGCTCCCAGCTTACAAATTAACCCCAAAATAAAAAGAAGAGGCAGATTCTTAAAATTAGAGGAATTTGTTTTAAATATATGGTACAATGGAGAACAACAATGTTAAGAAAACAGAGAATATCTATAACCTCCAACAAGCCTGAAGCAGGCAGAGCCAGACCTTGACTTTGCTGCCACTTAGGAGATTACCTAGGGTGGGGCCTTCCTCCCTAGATTATTGTTCAGCCACTGAAGCTGTTCCTCTCCAAGATACTGCTACCTGCTGAGAGGCCCTGGAGCTTTTCAGGAGACTACGCCCTATCCTACACATCATCACCTACAGCTGGTTCCAGGCTCCAAGAATGAATTGGTGGGAATGGGCCTCCCCCCTCCTTTATAAAGCATGTCTGCCATTAAACTTTTGAACCTTGAACAGACTAGTCTTGGTTCCATTATTTCTCAACATGCCTAGGTTCCCTCTTTTCTTTCAGCTCCAGGTTGTCTCCCAGGCACGAACCCGGACATGAGAGCCGCAGGCCGGCTTCAACAAATATCAGTAAAAGCATGGCTTACTGAATAGATCACAAAGTTATACAAATCTTTAGCTTGACCCAAAAAGATAAAATAAAAGAAGACCCAAAATGACTAATCTGGGGTTGGAGTATGATATATTATTCACATTATCTTACAGAAAAATAGTATATTGCAGTATAATGGACAGCTATATTAGCTAAGGCAGGAGGATGCCAGCCTGAATACAGAGTAAGATCTCATCTCCAATGACATTAAAAAAATACATAATACTAAAACCACTTCACAACATTACTCCTCAACAAAGTAAGAAGAGAGATCTTCCTTAGATTCATAAAGTATATTGACAAGGTTAAAAACACTTAAAAACAATGGTTGTATTTTTCCCTTATATTCAAAGCAAGATGTAACCCTTAACATCATGGAATAAGTGAAGAAGCTTTGGTTTACTCCTACGAGACAAAACAGGGCAAAGATGCCATCTCCAACTGCTTCTTATTACCAGCCTTAAATTCAGTACAATGTGTCAAAAAAGAATAAGAGTAAGAGCAGGAGTCAGAAAAGGCAGAAGAGGAGGAGTCCGAGAAGAAGAAGAGGCTCAGGAAAGAAGAAGAGGAAGAATAAAGGAGTAAAGATTTGAAATGAAGTAAACCCACCCCCTTGCTCTTTCTCTCTGTGCTAATAATAAGCTCAGGAAAGGATGCTCAACAAATGCAGGTAATGGAGAGCACAAAACAAACCCATGTGAAGAGCCACTTAACACCTGCCAGGATCTTCATAATCAAGAGAGACCGTGAGCTCCTGTCAAGTCAGAAAAGATATTAGAACCTCCTTTATCTACCAGAAGAAATCCAAAATCATTCAACTACTTTAGAAAATAGCTCTATAAAGTTTTTAAATTGTTATATATGCGCTTACTATAAGGCCTACCAGGCATACTCATACATACATATATGAGCAAGAGATGTTAAAACTGATTTTCCATACCACATCCTATAAATAAATATATCTATTTCCCTTAGAGTAGTAAAAAATAATACCAAAGCTGAATTTACATCATCTGAAAAAAATAGGTAAATAGTTACCCACATCTACATATTTATTTCCCAAAAAGTCACAAAATCTAAATGACTAAAGTTACATGGGTTTTCTGTGACGATGTTCTTAATGTAAATATTGGTGACAATTGGACTTCTATGAATAGATGTGTATTGGTTATGGAACAGTTTAAAGAAACAAATTCATAATGTTGCACCTACAGGGTTGCAGATCTTGACTCTAGCTGCATATGTATCAAAAGATGGCCTAGTCGGCCATCACTGGAAAGAGAGGCCCTTTGGACAGGCAAACTTTATATGCCCCAGTACAGGGGAACGCCAGGGCCAAAAAAATGGGACTGGGTGGGTAGGGGTGTGGTAGGGGTGTGGGGGACTTTTGGGATAGCATTGGAAATGTAATTGAGGAAAATACGTAATAAAAAAATCACAAAAAAGGAAACAAATTACAGAATATGTGATTATGTACAAAAATTTTGTTTAAGAAAAGAAAATTCTACTTTTTAGCTTCGCAGATTCAAAACAAACATACATTAAAAAGTCAAACTTAAAATAATCCAAAGGATCAAAATTGTTGGAAAGTAGGCAAGGGTGGCACATGCCTTCAATCTGAGCACTGGGGAATCAGATGTAGAGGGATCTCTGAGAGTTCCAGGCCAGACAGGGCAACATGGAGAAATCTTGTCTAAAAACAAACAAAAACTATTGGAAATATTACTTATGCAAATTGGAGTCTGTAGCATGGTTAAGATGTGCTGATCTTTTAGAGGACCTGAGTTCAGTTTCTAGCATCCATATTGTGTAGACCACTGCTCTGTGTGTATCCAGCTCAAGAGGACTCATCATATTCTCCTGGACTCCATTTGAGTAGTGTGCACATGCAGGACACACACAGAGACACACACCGGAATTTTAAAATAAAAAGTCTTTTTTTTATCAGATATTTTTAATTGAATATTTGCTTTATTTACGTTTCAAATGGTATCCCCTTTCCAGATTCCCACTCTTGAAAACCCCCTTTACCATCCCCCCCCTGCAGCTGCTTCAATGAGGGTGTTACCCCACCTACCCACCCATTCCTTCCTCCCAGTCCTTGCATTACCCTACCCTGGGGCATCTAACCTTCACAGAACAAGGGCCTCTTCTCCCACTGATGCCCTTCAAGGCCATCCTCTGCTACATATTCAGAGGGAGCCATGGTTCCCTCAGGTGTACTCATTTGTTGGTGGTTTAGTCCCTGAGACCTCTTGAGGGGAGGGGGATCTAGTTGGTTGATATTGTTGTACTTCCTATGGGGTTGCAAACCCCTTTTAGCTCCTTCAGACCTTTCTCTAAATCCTCCACTGGGGACCCTGTTATAAATACTGCAAGCATCCACCATTATTTGTCTGGCTCTGACAGAGCTTCTTAGGAGACAGCTATATCATGCTCCTTTCAGTAAGCACTTCTTGCATCCACAATGGTGTCTGAGTTTAGTAACAGTATATGGGATGGATCCCCAGGTGGGGCAGCCTCTAGAAGGCATTACTTTCAGTATCTGCCCCACACTTTGTATCCATATTTTGTTCCTCCTTCTAAGAGGGACTGAAGCATCTACACTTTGGTTTTTATTCTTCTTGAGCTTCAAGTGGTCTGTGAATTGTTTCTTGAGTATTCTGAGCTTTTGGGCTAATATCCACTTCTCTTTGAGTGTATACCATGTGTGTTCTTTTGTGATTGAGTTACCTCACTCAGGATGTTATTTTCTAGTTCTACCATTTGCCTAAGAATTTCATGAACTCATTGTTTTTAATAGCTGAATAATATTCCATTGTGTAAATGTACCACATTTTCTGTATCCATTCCTCTGTTGCAGGACATCTGGATTCTTTCCAGGCTTCTGGCCATTATGAATAAAGCTGCTATGAACATAGAACATATGTCCTTGTTATATGTTGGAGCATCTTTTGAATTTTTGCCCATGAGTGGTATAGCTGGGTTCTTAGTAACCCCCAGACTGATTTCGAGAATGGTTGTACCAACTTGCAATCTCTCCAACAATGGAAGAGTGTTCCTCTTTCTCCACATCCTCACCATCATCTGCTGTCACCTGAGTTTTTGATCTTACCCATTCTGACTGATGTAAGGTAGAATCTCAGGGTTGTTTTGATTTGCATTTCTCTGATGACTAAGGATGTTGAACATTTCTTCAGGTGCTTCTTGGTCATTCGATATTCCTCATTTGAGAATTCTTTGTTTTGCTCTGTACCTCATTTTTAATATGGTTATCTGATTATCTGGAGTCTAATTTCTTGAGTTCTTTGTATAAATTGGATATTAGCCCTCTATCAGATGTAGGATTGGTAAAGATATTTTCTCAATCTGTCAGTTGCTCTTTTGTCCAGTTGAAAGTGTCCTTTACATTACAGAAGCTTTGCAAATTTATGAGGTCCCATTTATCAATTCTTGATCTTAGAGTATAAGCCATTGGTGTTCTCCTTAGCAACTTTTTCCCTGAGCCCATGTATTTGAAGCTCTTCTCCACTTTCTCTTCTATTAGTTTCAGTGTATCTGGTTTTGTGTGGTGATCCTTGATCCACTTGGACTTGAGCTTTGTACAAGGAGAGAAGAATGGATAGATTTGCATTCTTCTTCATGCTGACCTCCAGGTGAACCAGCACCATTTGTTGAAAAACCTGTCTTTTTCCACTAGATGGTTATGGCTCCTTTGTCAAACATCAAGTGACTATAGGTACGTGGGTTCATTTCTGGATCTTTAATTCTGTTCCATTGATCTACCTGCCTATCTTTGTTATAATACTACACAATTTTTAATTGCTCTGTAATACAGTTTGATGTCAGGGATGATGATTCCACCAGAAGGTCTTTTATTGTTTAGAATAGTTTTAGCTATCCTGTTTTGTTTTGTTTTGTTTTGGTTGGGTTTTTTGTTTGTTTGTTTGTTTGTTTTGTTTTTTTCCTATTCCAAATGAATTTGCAAATTGTTCTTTCTAACTCTATAAAGAATTGAGTTGGAATTTTGACAGGGATTGCATTGAACCTATATATTTTTTTTTGGCAAGATGGCCATTTTTACTATATTAATTCTGCAAATCCATGAGCATGGGAGATATTTCCATCTTCTGATATCTTCTATTTTTTTTCCTCAGAGACTTGAAATTTTTATCATATACCTGAAATCTCTAGAAAGAAAAGAGCAAATACATACAAAAGGAGTAGACAGCAAGAAATAGTCAAAGTCAGGACTGAAATCAACCAAGTAGCAACAAAAAGAAATACAGAAAGAATCACCAAACCAGGAGCTGTTTCTTTGAGAAAATCAACAAAATTGATAAAGGCTTAGCCAGACTAACCAGAGGGTACAGGTACAGTATCCTAAATAACAAAATCAGAAATGAAAAGAGAAATAACAAAAGAAACTAAACAAATTTTAAAAATAACATCAGATCCTACTACAAAAGCCTATACTCAACAAAACTGGAAAATCTGAATGAAATGCACAATTTTCTAGATAGATATCAAGTACCAAAGTCAAATCAGAATCAGATAAACCATCTAAACAGTCCCATAATCCCTAAAGAAATAGAGGCAGTCATTAAAAGTCTCCCAACCAAAAAAGGCCCAGGAGTAGATGAATGTAGTGCAAAATTTGATCACCTTCAAAGAATATCTAATACCAATACTCTTCAAACTATTCCACAAAATAGAAACAGAAGAAACACTAACCAATTCATTCTATGAAGCTACAGTTATACTGATACCTAAACCACACAAAGACCCAACAAAGAAAGCAAAATTCAGATCAATTTCCCTTATGAATATCGATGTAAAATTACTCAATAAAATTCTTGCAAACTGAATCCAAGAACACATCTAAACAATTATCCATCATGATCAAGTAGGCTTCATCCCAGGGATGCAGGAATGATTCAAATATGGAAATTCATCAATGGAATCCGCTATATAAACAAACTGAAAGAAAAAAACCCACTTGATCATGTTATTAGATGCTGAGAAATCATTTGACAAAATTCAATACTCCTTCATGGTAAAAGTCTTGGAAAGATCAGAGATTCAAGGCCCATAACTAAACACAGTAAAAAGCAATATACAGCAAACCAGTAGCCAATGTCAAACTAAATGGAGAGAAACTGGAAGCAATCCCACTAAAATCAGGGACTAGACAAGGCTGCCCACTCTCTCCCTACTTATTCAATATAGTACTGGAAGTCCTAGCCAGAGCAATTAGACAACAAAAGGATGTCAAAAGGACACAAATTGGAAAGGAAGAAATCAAAATATCAATATTTGCAGATGATATGATAGTATACTTGAGTGACCCCAAAAATTCCACCAAAGAATTCCTAAACCTGATAAACAATTCAGCAAAGTAGTTGGATATTAAATTAACTCAAACAAATCAGTAGCCTTCCTCTATTCAAAGGATAACAGGCTGAGAAAGAAAGTATAGAAATCCATTTGTTTCGAGAGGCCCATTGGACACGCAAACTTTATATGCCCCAGTACAGGGGAACGTCAGGGCCAAAAAGGGGGAGTGGGTGGGTAGGGGAGTGGCGGTGGGTGGGTATGGGGGACTTTTGGTATAGCATTGGAAATGTAAATGAGCTAAATACCTAATAAAAAACGGAAAAAAAAGAAAGTATAGAAATGATATCCTTCACAATAGATACAAATAATATAAAATACCTTGTGTGACTCTAACCAAGCAAATAAAAATTCTTTTCAAAGTGTATAAAACATAGTTTTCTTCTTCTCTTTCTTGCTTTTGTTGTTGTTGTTGCTTCATTTTTCAAGACAGTATTTCTCTGTGTAGCCCTGGCAGTCCTAACACTCTGCAGACAAATCTGCCATCAAACTCCACAATCTGCTTGTCTCTGCTTCCATGTACTGGGATTAAAGCTATGCGCCACCACTACCCAGCATATAGTCCTCCACGAATAATGTACTTATATTGGAAATAATATTTGCAAATTATCTATCATAGCATAGAAAAGTGTCACGATAGAATATTGAAAAGAAACAAGATAAAATGATATTAAGATAACAGCAAACTATAAATGTGCCGAAAATTAATAGTTGTAAAAAATGTAGAATATTAGTATTGGTAGACTTTTTGTTTCTCTTTCATAAGATTTCAATTGTCCAATAACTTTAATCATATAATTTTAGATGAATATTTATTTAAATATAGACTGAATCTGCTCTAAGGAGGTGATGACTGAAATAATCATTATTACCTCACCAGATTATTTTAATTATTTTAAGTGATGATTCCATTGATAAGTGCCTGCATTTTATCTAATCATCATTATTTTTAATTATAAGGCTTCTATGAGCATTACAAATAATTGACTATGCAAATATACTCATTAGTATCCTTTTATTGTATCTCTAAATTAAAATCTGAGCCAACTGAACACCAAACATCAATTGCCTTACCACTAAAATAGTATATTTGGAAAGTTATAATAATAAAGATATTTTTTTTTCCATTTTTTATTAGGTATTTAACTCATTTACATTTCCAATGCTATACCAAAAGTCCCCCATATCCACCCACCCCCACTCCCCTGCCCACCCACTCCCCCTTTTTGGCCCTGGTATTCCCCTGTACTGGGGCATATAAAGTTTGCAAGTCCAATGGGCCTCTCTTTCCAGTGATGGCCGACTAGGCCATCTTTTGATATATATGCAGCTAGAGTCAAGAGCTCCGGGGTACTGGTTAGCTCATAATGTTGTTCCACCTATAGGGTTGCAGATCCCTTTAGCTCCTTGGCTACTTTCTCTAGCTCCTCCATTGGGAGCCCTATGATCCATCCATTAGCTGACTGTAAGCATCCACTTCTGTGTTTGCTGGGCCCCGGCATAGTCTCACAAGAGACAGCTACATCTGCGTCCTTTCAATAAAATCTTGCTAGTGTATGCAATGGTGTCAGCGTTTGGATGATAAAGATATTTTAAATATGGCTGTGAATAGAAGTCACTAATAAATCTTAGGATTTCTATTCTCCAGTGGTCAGAGTAAGATGTCCTAGGAAACAAAATGAAAATTGTAAATACTTTTGATTTTTGGTAACTTTTCAAATATAGTTAGAACGATATCTATGATAAATATGTCAGTTTGTTCATTATCTTAATGTCATATTTACAAGCAAAGAAACAGAAGTATCAGTTTCTGAGTATTTTGCTGATAAGCAGCACATATTAATGAACACAGCCAGTTTAAATATGATTGTTTTCACATATATAATAATAACCATTGACTAAGAAAAGTGATGTTCCTTACAAACAGCCTCTATGGTACTGACCCTGGTGCTGTCAGTACTGGATTGTGGACAGCTGAAAACACAGAAGAGATCCAGACTCTTAACAGCACAAGGTATTATTTTCATGTTGATTGTTTACAATATCCCACAGATAGAGATTCATAAACTGTAAGCAATCTCTTCCAGTTTCTTATATTCTGACAAACACACTATAGTTTACATTCTTCATAATTCATTGCTATCACCTTCATTCAGCAGAATGAACAATAAACAAGTAAATGAAGTTAATTTCTAAATGGAAGAAATCCGTTTTGTTTTTTTCAATAATTCAGTGTTTGATGAGAAAATACGTCAGCGACCGTTTGCAATGGGAGGCAGCCTACTCTCATGGGAACTTTTGCTGGCCATGCAGGCATAACCTATTGGTGGTGATTTCACAGTTCTGATTTCATGGGACGAGGCAGTTAGCTCTCTTTTGTCTACATAGCTGAACATGGATCTTGAGGCAACAGTAGAACTAAATATGGATATAGTTAAAGCTAACTCAGAGGGATGAAGGAGGTGGGGAGATTTAAAATAAAATTAAAAAAAGCTTATTCAGCAGCACGTAGCCTGCCTTAGTGACAGAGAAATAATTATTCACACTGGCAATTGTCACATATCTCCATACTCCCAGGCAATGAAAGACCACTGAAAGTAATTTCTTGAAATCATTTTTCTTAAAGAGCTTTCCATGAGAGAATTACAATTATGGTCTGAGTTATTCTTTGAAGACTCTTCTGGATTTTGATCAAACTCTGTAAGGTGGTGAGACAGAGGGGTCGCTAGCTTTTATTGAAGGCTTTTCCTGAAATGGTGGCCAAAAGTAAATTAAGAAAATGTATGACTTTAAAAGGATTGATCCTAATTAGTGAAGTGTCTGAAGTAAGAATAACTCAAAGCAAAAGACAGGGAGGTGGTAGGTATAAAACAGAATTTCCTGGAGTCTATGCTACTAAGGCATGGGCCACATCTTTCAACCCTCACACTGCTAGTATTTGCGCAGATATAGAGCTTTGTTGAAGGATGCTGCCATGCACATTTTAGAAAGGCTCTATGTCCTCTACTAAGTAGATGCTAATGTGCAACCTGTCAACTGGGACACACAATGCTAACTTCAGATAGTGAAAATTGTACCCTGGAATGTAGAATTTCTCTTATGTCATGATCAGTGCTACCAGGAATCTACTAAGTGAGATTCTTGATGATGATAGCCCCTTACCACTTGCTCAATCTTACTTTCTCAACACTAAACATTGAATGATATCTTCAAACTTTAACCTTTTCTTTCTTTTTTTTTTCTTTCCATTTTTTATTAGGTATTTAGCTCATTTACATTTCCAATGCTATACCAAAAGTCCCCCATACCCACCCACCCCCACTCCCCTACCCGCCCACTCCCCCTTTTTGGCCCTGGCGTTCCCCTGTTCTGGGGCATATAAAGTTTGTGTGTCCAATGGGCCTCTCTTTCCAGTGATGGCCGACTAGGCCATCTTTTGATACATATGTAGCTAGAGTCAAGAGCTCCGGGGTACTGGTTAGTTCATAATGTTGATCCACCTATAGGGTTGCAGATCCCTTTAGCTCCTTGGGTACTTTCTCTAGCTCCTCCATTGGGAGCCCTGTGATCCATCCATTAGCTGACTGTGGGCATCCACTTCTGTGTTTGCTAGGCCCCGGCATAGTCTCACAAGAGACAGCTACATCTGGGTCCTTTCGATAAAATCTTGCTAGTGTATGCAATGGTGTCAGCGTTTGGATGCTGATTATGGGGTGGATCCCTGGATAAGGCAGTCTCTACATGGTCCATCCTTTCATCTCAGCTCCAAACTTTGTCTCTGTAACTCCTTCCAAGGGTGTTTTGTTCCCACTTCTAAGGAGGGGCATAGTGTCCACACTTCAGTCTTCATTTTTCTTGAGTTTCATGTGTTTAGGAAATTGTATCTTATATCTTGGGTATCCTAGGTTTTGGGCTAATATCCACTTATCAGTGAGTACATATTGTGTGAGTTCCTTTGTGAATGTGTTACCTCACTCAGGATGATGCCCTCCAGGTCCATCCATTTGGCTAGGAATTTCATAAATTCATTCTTTTTAATAGCTGAGTAGTACTCCATTGTGTAGATGTACCACATTTTCTGTATCCATTCCTCTGTTGAGGGGCATCTGGGTTCTTTCCAGCTTCTGGCTATTATAAATAAGGCTGCTATGAACATAGTGGAGCATGTGTCCTTCTTACCAGTTGGGGCATCTTCTGGATATATGCCCAGGAGAGGTATTGCTGGATCCTCCGGTAGTACTATGTCCAATTTTCTGAGGAACCGCCAGACGGATTTCCAGAGTGGTTGTACAAGCCTGCAATCCCACCAACAATGGAGGAGTGTTCCTCTTTCTCCACATCCTCGCCAGCATCTGCTGTCACCTGAATTTTTGATCTTAGACATTCTGACTGGTGTGAGGTGGAATCTCAGGGTTGTTTTGATTTGCATTTCCCTGATGATTAAGGATGTTGAACATTTTTTCAGGTGCTTCTCTACCATTCAGTATTCCTCAGGTGAGAATTCTTTGTTCAGTTCTGAGCCCCATTTTTTAATGGGGTTATTTGATTTTCTGAAGTCCACCTTCTTGAGTTCTTTATATATGTTGGATATTAGTCCCCTATCTGATTTAGGATAGGTAAAGATCCTTTCCCAATCTGTTGGTGGTCTCTTTGTCTTATTGACGGTGTCTTTTGCCTTGCAGAAACTTTGGAGTTTCATTAGGTCCCATTTGTCGATTCTCGATCTTACAGCACAAGCCATTGCTGTTCTGTTCAGGAATTTTTCCCCTGTGTCCATATCTTCAAGGCTTTTCCCCACTTTCTCCTCTATAAGTTTTAGTGTCTCTGGTTTTATGTGAAGTTCTTTGATCCATTTAGATTTGACCTTAGTACAAGGAGATAAGTATGGATCGATTCACATTCTTCTACATGATAACAACCAGTTGTGCCAGCACCAATTGTTGAAAATGCTGTCTTTCTTCCACTGGATGGTTTTAGCTCCCTTGTCGAAGATCAAGTGACCATAGGTGTGTGGGTTCATTTCTGGGTCTTCAATTCTATTCCATTGGTCTACTTGTCTGTCTCTATACCAGTACCATGCAGTTTTTACCACAATTGCTCTGTAGTAAAGCTTTAGGTCAGGCATGGTGATTCCACCAGAGGTTCTTTTATCCTTGAGAAGAGTTTTTGCTATCCTAGGTTTTTTGTTATTCCAGATGAATTTGCAAATTGCTCCTTCTAATTCGTTGAAGAATTGAGTTGAAATTTTGATGGGGATTGCAATGAATCTGTAGATTGCTTTTGGCAAGATAGCCATTTTTACAATGTTGATCCTGCCAATCCATGAGTATGGGAGATCTTTCCATCTTCTGAGATCTTCTTTAATTTCTTTCTTCAGAGACTTGAAGTTTTTATCATACAGATCTTTCACTTCCTTAGTTAGAGTCACTCCGAGATATTTTATATTATTTGTGACTATTGAGAAGGGTGTTGTTTCCCTAATTTCTTTCTCAGCCTGTTTATTCTTTGTGTAGAGAAAGGCCATTGACTTGTTTGAGTTAATTTTATATCCAGCTACTTCACCGAAGCTGTTTATCAGGTTTAGGAGTTCTCTGGTGGAATTTTTAGGGTCACTTATATATACTATCATATCATCTGCAAAAAGTGATATTTTGACTTCCTCCTTTCCAATTTGTATCCCCTTGATCTACTTTTGTTGTCGAATTGCTCTGGCTAATACTTCAAGTACTATGTTGAAAAGGTAGGGAGAAAGTGGGCAGCCTTGTCTAGTCCCTGATTTTAGTGGTATTGCTTCCAGCTTCTCTCCATTTACTTTGATGTTGGCTCCTGGTTTGCTGTAGATTGCTTTTATCATGTTTAGGTATGGGCCTTGAATTCCTGATCTTTCCAGAACTTTTTCATGAATGGGTGTTGGATCTTGTCAAATGCTTTTTCTGCATCTAATGAGATGATCATGTGGTTTTTGTCTTTGAGTTTGTTTATATAAGTGGATAACCTTTTCAAATCTTATTTTTTTTAACATTGCTGTTATCCATTCCTTCTTATTTATTTACAGAATTCTTTTTCTTTTTCTTTTTTTTTTTTTTTTTGGTTGTCTCAACCTGGTACAGATAAGGCTAAAGTTTGGTTTCTACAGAAACATTGTCCATGCTACCAGTTATTTTTTTTAATTGCTGTGAAAAAACACACACCAGAATCACAGAGGAAAGGATGACCTTGAATCATACTTTCAGGGATTTGGGTCATCCTGGCAGAGGTCACTACACTACATGGCAGAGTAACATGGGACTAGACCATCTTACACGTTGGCAGCAGAAGAAAGGAAAAAGTAAGCCCTCACCCTCAAGTTTTCCCTTAGTGGACTGGGTCTTCCAGCAAAGTGCTACAGCCAAAAGGTTCCACAACCTTCCCAAACACCACCACTGGATTTCGACCAAATGTTCAAACACAAACCTTTGGGGACATTCCAGATCCAAACCCTAACAAATGTCGCTGACAATATAAAGCAGCCATCAGAGTTCAAGTCTCACGTATAGAAATAATTATCAGAACATCTTCTAACACTGTTAGAAGTCGTCTTTAGTCTTTAGTATGGACCCTGTGATCATCAATTCTAGTTTTGCATCCCTTCTGTGGGGTTAATCTGAGTCTAATTACTAGCTTCAAGTAAGTAGAGTCTATCAAATATGGAAAACAAGTTCTGAGACTGAATTATACAAGCCTGGCTTCCTTTGGCATTTCTCTCCTCTCCTGTATTAAATAGATGTCATCCTAGATAGTGTCCTGTTAAGAAGTGACCATAGAGAGAACAAAGATGGTGACCAAAAAGAAACTGGTGTTCTATTCAATAGCTAGTGAGGAACTCAATTTGAGAAAAAAAAAAAAAGCCACAAGGTTGAGATTACATGAAGTTCTTATGGTATTGAGCCTTGTTTAGAGATAGCAAAAATAACCATGAGAACAGAAGAGCCATTTTAAATTAACCCACAGAAATGACCCATTAATAAATGTTTCTTCTTTCAAGATGTTAACATTGTGCAATGACTAATACATAGACAATGGAGTGCTTCAGGTATTAGTACTTCCCTCCCCCACTTATAGAGACTGTAATGATCATCTCTTTAGACCACCTTTGATGTAGCTGTGCCATTTCTCTTCTGCCCCTGTTTGGTAGAAATCCCTAAACTTTACTGTCACCATTTCTCCAACATCTGAGCCCCACAGTTGCTTTTCAGTGACTAAATTGGGAGGGTGACACTGAGAGTTGCATACTGTATACTTATTTCACTCATATTCTAATGTTTCAATTCTTTTCTTTTCCCCTTGAGTTTCTGTGTTCTGAAAGTTAAATTGTGTGCATGCATACACCAGACAACATCCCACCCTACAGTCTTTATGTAAAGCTCAGGAACAAGATTACAATTCAGAAGTTCGACTTTACCTCATCTTCACACAACAACCACTCTTCCCAAGTTCAATCTTTTCACTAAGATTGGTTTCTTAAAGTAAACCTACCTCCTGCCCTAAGACATTACTTTAACAAATCAAATAACACCAATACATTAAATGACATATAATGTAGTAATAATTGTTTGAAATATATTACATTTTTGGATTAGGTGATGTTATTTTAATTTCTTCTTCCAAAATTCTTTAATTTCTGATGGGTGGTATACGTGTGTCCATTTCTAAGACTTTCTATTTCAGCTAAGACATTATAAACACACACACAGGAACAACATGGAATTACTTGGTTGTTTTTCTTCACTTTTAACTCACAGAAGGGTCCATTTACTAATTTGTGCTCTTTGAAAAAAGTAAGATCAAAATAAAATTAATGATAGATTCATAGCATATAGTCTAAAAGTCAATTAAATATGTCTTGTTTTTCTCTTCTAATTATAACACCTTGTACTTGATTAAAAATAATGGTCAACACCCTCAGAAGCTTCATCATAGCTTTTATATTTTCTTAAACTAAAAGATGTAAAAAAGACAAATGGACTAATATGTCCTTGGTTTTCTTAAATTAGATGGAGAGAAGAAGCCCTTTCCCAAGGCTGAAGTTACATGGAATGATGCTTAAATTACCATTGACAGAAGGAAGAAAAAGGAGATTTCCAAGTACCACATCACATGTTTGTGTAGTCAGGACAGCGATGCTGAGAAGTTAATGATGGCCTCAGTGTACTGTGTAAGTGGCAGTGTTTTGGAAAACAAGGTCAAAAGATTAAGTTTTCTTTGAAAAGTCTTTTTTTTTTTTAACTTATCTATAGTAACGCTCTACATGGAAAGGTGGCTGCAGATGGACACTACTCAGCTAAATATGTTTTCTAAGAAAGCCTGTCAATCCCTCCCTCCTGCTAATAATTCACTGTGAATTAGTTTAACCGGAATTTTGATGACTAGAGCTCAGACTTGATGAGAAGGTAAAGAAGGGAAACGAAGTTTCATATTTGTTTAAGAACCTTTGACAGCTTACTGGAAAGACAGGGTGGAAAGACTCTGTTCATAAGAATTTCCCAAGAACCAGCCAAAGCTGTGTCATGAGAAGTCCGGAATTCCAAAGAGTATTCATGTGATGTTCATCAATATTCAATCAGCGATGAAGATATCAGAGATTACAATTAAGCTGTCAAAAGCTTTTAGCAAGTTCCCATTGTACATTTCTGAGATTTATTTTTAGTTTGTCAAGAGTGAAAGAATTCTAATAACTGTAAGTGCTGATTTTTAATGTTTGTAGTTTAGAAATAATCAGAATATCAGTGAGATATTTTAAATAACTTGTTTATCTTTCAATGACTATGTGATGCTAATGGCATGTTCTTTGGAATAGAATTACAGAGATTTTCTTTTCTGGTAATAATATTCTATACCTTGAAGGATTTATTGCATTTTACCATTTGCAAACTGTTCACATGTATTAAAAATGTAATTGAAGTAAGTTTGAAATGATAACACAAATAGTTTTGCTTCACAGTCATAAGAACACAAAGAAGTAGAGTCTGCTCTAAAACTTTACTTTGTAGCCAAAGAAATTGTTTTCTTAAAATTGAAAAAATGGCCCTAAGCAACAGTATTATATTTATTAAGCTATGCCTGTTACTGACATGAGAAAAAAAATCTTTCTACAGAAAACTATAAGGGGGGGGAGATAAAGGGGGATGGGGAGGGAGGGAGGGGAAAGGAGGAAGGAGGGAGGGATGGAGAGAGAGGTCCTCCTTGAGGGGTATCTACCTATTCATTTATTTAAGTGTTTAAAAAAACCTGACTTAGTACATAAATCAAATTAATATATGATCTTCAACTGGCACAAATTTACAGAAGTAGGATGTGATATCATTGAATAATACTTGCAATTGTACAAATTTTGTTTCAACAATTATAAATATAAGATGGCATAAGGGATACAGTTAGGAAGAGGACATTCAACTCCAATGCAGGTCACTGACCTGTCTGTTATACATCATTTTAGTTTCCTGCAGGACTACAAAGAACTACAAGGTGCTATTATAGGCTTCTTTTCTTCTAGCAACAAAATGTTGTTGAATAGGTAAATGGGGAAGACTAAGAAAACTATTTGTGTTAATAGGAAAAATTCACAGTATAAAGGTTTAGGTATTTCCAGCCAGGCAGGGGTGGTACAAACCTTTAATCCCAGCACTTGGGAGGCAGAGGCAGGCAGATTTCTGAGGTCAAGGCTAACCTGGTCTACAAAGTGAGTTCCAGGACAGCCAGGGCAACACAGATAAACCATAGCTCGAAAAACCAACCAACCAAACAAACAAATAAACAAAACCCCAAAACCAAAACCAACCAACAAAACAAACAAAACAAAAAACATAAACAAACAAACAAACAAACAAAAGGTTTAGGTATTTCCTCAAGTATTCTCCTTTAGGCTTTTCTTAAAAAGATGTTCTATGCTTTCACAAAAATCAGAATGTCCTCTAAAGTCATCCCTCATTAGAAGCATCTCTCACCCAAGTGATACTTTTGTCTATTTCTTAAACCAGTCATGGGTAAGGAGCTAGTGTTTCACACTAGCACAGAAGTTCAGCATATGACTTAACAAAAAGGCATTAAACTCCTTCTCACAATGAGTGCCAGAAAAGGACATCCATATCAATGGTCTTCATTGAGTGCTTAAATTAAAACAGCTGTGAAGTTGTATACCTAGTAGATAGTAATCAATATTTGTTGAATTGAATAGGATGACAGATACTAGAACAAAATAAAGATTATTAGGAAGAGTATAGTCTAGGAAATTATAGATAATTCATCATCCTCTGAGCACTATTCTATTTTTTTATTATTTTAAATCCTTGTAAATATTCCCAAAGGGCTAGGAAACCAAACAGAGCACACCTTACTGAAGAATCACAAAATGAGTTGAGGGATGGATTTTGTTTTGAAGTCTTTTCTCCTGACAAAAATATATCTTTTAAAGCATCAAATGCGATGTTCATTCATCGGGAGGAACACCACCCAGCAGGCAAAGATTTTCAAAGCTCATTTTCCCCCCTCTGGAATGGGATGTTTCCAGTGAAGAGAAAAAAAAAAAAACAAAAAACCTCCTTTGAACATTTTAAATCTAGCCACGGGGTCTTCTTTCTTCACTGGCTAGTCTCCTGAAGAGCTTCATCTGTTGGAAAATAGACCTTTCATTGAAAAATGCTTTAATTTTTTAGGACTAAAGCCAGCACAAATCAAATCTGTTAATCCTTTTGAAAGTTACAGGATATTTTAAATATAATCACTGTAAATTATGGTGATGTAACAATGCCCACAGTTTGCTCTAACTACTAAACAAACAAGTCTTTTTCCCTTTATCAGTGATGGGAGCCCTGTGAAAAGAAAAAGTGTTAACCATCTTTTTCCTGTTTTACTTGAAAAATTATATTATTTATTTGTGTTTTTTATTCATATTGACTTTATGGTAGCAAAAATCCTTGGTATTTTACCTTAGCAAGGAAGAAAATCAGGACAGTATGCATTGGAGTGACTAAATTTTGTCACAAGTGATAGCATTGGCACAGGAAATTAAACTTAAAATATCCTGATGTATGTTACACTCTTTCATTGTACATGGTACCTAAAGGTATTCACAATTCACCTAGAAATTTCATTAACTTATTAACAGCAAGTGATTTTTACTGACAGCAACTTTCTAGATCTTCAATATAGAACAATTGGAGCAGGACCATGCATGACACTCAGAATTTGAGCTTTGTATTCTGAGTATCTCATGTTTGTAAAAATGAAGAAGAAAAAGAAGGAGAAGGAGGAGGAGGAAGAGGAGGAGGAAGAAGAGGAGAAGGAAGAAGAAGAAAAAAGACTGCTGGTGGGAATTTAAAGGAAATAGTTATATTATTGAGATGAATCAATAATTGATAAAGAAATATACTATCTACAGGAGGAACACTAGAAAAATTTGTAACAGGGGAACATATAAACAGTGTTGTGAGAAAATGTAGGTAGAGTCTGACAAGACAAACATTACTTGTTTTCTCTCTGTATATGGTATAATCCACTTATTTCTGTTTCTTCCATTCTGAAGCATATTCTCTCTGCAAAGTTACAAGGCCTGCATATCGTATTTAACAATATTATAACTTGAGCACTGAGGCTCATTCTAATTCTAATATATTTTCCAAAGGCAGTGAAAATAAAGGAGACTGAAGAGTACATGGAAGCACAAAAGTCACATGAAGTTGTTGGAAGCCGTGACCCATTCACCCACACCTATCTTATTAATATTTCTTCTATTTGGCTAACCCAGTCTTAGAGACTGCCATTCCAGAATTGTGCACAGATGGCAGTGTTTCTAATGTTTAAATATCTGCTCCACAGAGTGATAATGAAGTGGGTGGTAATATTTACCCTCACTAGAGAAATCATCCCTAAATAGTTCCAACCCAAAGTTTTCAAAAAAGACAAGGAGGGGCACTTCATACTCATCAAAGGTAAAAGCTTCCAAGAGGAACTCTCAATTCTGAATATCTATGCTCCAAATACAGGGGCAGCTGTATTCATTAAAGAAACTTTAGTGAAGCTCAAAGCACACATTGTACCTCACACAATAATAGTGGGACAGTTCAACACACCACTTTCATCAATGGACAGATCATGGAAACAGAAACTAAACAGGGACACAATGAAACTAACAGAAGTTATGAAACAAATGGATTTAACAGATATCTACAGAACATTTTATCCTAAAACAAAAGGATATACCTTCTTCTCAGCACCTCATGGGACCTTCTCCAAAATTGACCATATAATTGGTCACAAAACAGGCCTCAACAGATATAAAAGTACTGAAATTGTTCCATGCATCCTATCAAATCACCATGGATTAAGGCTGATCTTCAATAACAACATAAATAATAGAAAGCCAACATTCACGTGGAAAATGAACTACACTCTCCTCAATGATAACTTGGTCAAGGAAGGAATAAAGAAAGAAATTAAAGACTTTTTAGATTTTAATGAAAATGAAGCCACAACATACCCAAACTTATGGGACACTATGAAAGCATTTCTAAGAGGGAAACTCATAGCTCTGAGTGCCTCCAAGAAGAAACGGGAGAAAGCACAGACTAGCAGCTTGAGAACACACCTAAAAGCTCTAGAACAAAAGGAAGCAAATTCACCCAAGAGGAGTAGATGGCAGGAAATAATCAAACTCAGTAGCGAAATCAACGAAGTGGAAACAAGAAGAACTATTCAAAGAATCAACCAAATGACAAGCTGGTTCTTTGAGAAAATCAACAAGATAGATAAACCCTTAGCAAGACTCACTAGAGGGCACAGGGACAGCATCCTAATTAACAAAATCAGAAATAAAAAGGGAGACATAAGAGATCCTGAAGAAATCCAAAACACCATCAGATCCTTCTATACAAGGCTATACTCAACAAAATTGGAAAAGCTGGACGAAATGGACAAATTTCTAGACAGATACCAGGTACCAAAGTTAAATCAGGATCAGGTTAACGATCTAAACAGTCCCATATGCCCTAAAAAAATAGAAGCAGTCATTAATGGTCTCCCAACCAAAAAAAAAACCCAGGACCAGATGGGTTTAGTGCAGAGTTCTATCAGACCTTCAAAGAAGATCTAATTCCAGTTCCTCACAAACTATTCCACAAAATAGAAGCAGAAGGTACTCCACACATTTCATTCTATGAAGCCATAATTATTGTGATATTTAAACCACAGAAACACCCAACAAAGATAGAGAAATTCAGACCAATTTCCCTTATGAATATTGATGGAAAAATACTCAATAAAATTCTTGGTAAGCGAATCCAAGAACACATCAAATAAGCATCCATCCTGACCGAGTAGGTTTCATTCTAGGTATGCAGGGATGGTTTAATATATGAAAATCCATCAACATAATCCACTATATAAACAAACTCAAAGACAAAAACCACATGATCATCTAGTTGTATGTGGAGAAAGCATTTGACAAAATCCAACACCCATTCATGATAAAAGTCTTGGAAAGATCAGGAATTTGAGGCCCATACCTAACCATGATAAAAGCAATCTACAGCAAACAAGTAGCCAACATCAAAGTAAATGGTGAGAAGCTGGAAGGAATCCCACTAAAATCAGGGACTAGACAAGGCTGCCCACCTTTCCCCTACCTATTCAACATAGTACTTGAGGTCTTAGCCAGAGCAATTGGACAACAAAAGGAGATCAAGGGGATACAAATTGGAAAGAAAGAAGTAAAAATATCACTTTTTGCAGATGATATGATAGTATATATAAGTGACCTAAAAATTCCACCAGAGAACTCTTAAGCCTGATAAACAGCTTCAGTGAAGTAGCTGGCTATAAAATTAAACAAGTCAATGGCCTTCCTCTACACAAAGGATAAAAATGCTGAGAAAGAAATTAGGGAACAACACCCTTCACAATAGTCACAAATAATACAAAATACCTTGGCGTGACTCTAAGGAAGTGAAAAATCTGTATGATATGAACTTCACTCCTTCCGGTCCGGCCAGCACCGGGGTAGCTAGGGTGTTGAGTCGGCTGACACTTGCCAGGTAACCACAAGACCCACCATGGGATCTTAAGACCTCTGGTGAGTGGAACACAGTGTCTGCTCCAATCCAATTGCACGAGACCTGAGACTGCATTAATTAGGGAAGCAGAAAACCCAGCCTGATCAGGGGCACAAGTCCCTTCTGGTCCACACAAGCACAGGGGTACCTTGGGCGTGGAGTCTGCGGACACCTGTAAGGTATACACAGGACCCTCCATGGGATCTTAAGACATCTGTGAGTGGATCACAACTTCTGCCAGGAGGCAGGTTCGAATGCCAGATATCTGGCCACCTTCCCTGCAAGAGGAGAGCTTACCTGCAGAGAGTACTCTGAACACTGAAACTCAGGAGAGATCTAGTCTCCCAGGTCTGCTGATAGAGGCCAACATAAACACCTGACGAACAAGATCTAACCAGAGACAATTACAACAACTAACTCCAGAGATTACCAGATGGCGAAAGGAAAATGTAAGAATCTTACTAACAGAAACCAAGACCACTCACCATCATCAGAATGCAGCACTCCGACCCCACCCAGTCCTGGGCACCCCAACACACCTAAAAAACTAGACCCAGATTTAAAAGCATATCTCATGATGATGGTAGAGGACATCAAGAAGGATAACTCACTTAAAGAAATACAGGAGAACACTGCTAAACAGGTAGAAGACCTTAAAGAGGAAGCACAAAAATCCCTTAAAGTATTGCAAGAAAACCAGACCAAACAGGGGATGGAATTGAATAAAACCATCCAAGACCTAAAAAGGGAAGTAGACAGTATAAAGAAAACCCAAAATGAGGCAAAGCTGGAGGTAGAAACCCTAGGAAAGAAATCTGGAACTATAGATGCAAGCATCAGCAACAGAATACAAGAGATGGAAGAGAGAATCTCAGGTGCAGAAGATTCCATAGAGAACATCAACACAACAATCAAAGAAAATACGAAATGCAAAAAATTCCTAACTCAAAACATCCAGGAAATCCAGGACACAATGAGAAGACCAAACCTACGGATAATAGAAGTATACGAGAATGAAGATTTTCAACTTAAAGGGGCAGCAAATATCTTCAACAAAATTATAGAAGAAAACTTCCCAAACCTAAAGAAAGAGATGCCCATGAACATACAAGAAGCCTACAGAACTCCAAATAGACTGGACCAGAAAAGAAATTCCTCCCGACACATAATAATCAGAACAACAAATGCAATAAATAAAGATAGAATATTAAAGGCAGTAAGGGAAAAAGGTCAAGAAACATATAAAGGCAGGCCTATCAGAATTACACCACTTTTCACCAGAGACTATGAAAGCCAGAAGATCCTGGACAGATGTTATACAGACCCTAAGAGAACACAAATTCCAGCCCAGGCTACTATACCCAGCCAAACTCTCAATTACCATAGATGGAGAAACCAAAGTTTTCCACGACAAAACAAATTTCACACATTATCTTTCCACGAATCCAGACCTTCAAAGGATAGTAACAGGAAAAAACCAATACAAAGACAGAAACCACACCCTAGAAAAAGCAACAAAGTAATCTCACAACAAACCAAATAGAAGACAGCCACAAAAACAGAATGCCAACTCTAAAAACAAAAATAATAGGAAGCAACAATTACTTTCCCTTAATATCTCTTAATATCAATGGACTCAATTCTCCAATAAAAAGACATAGACTAACAGACTGGCTACATAATCAGGACCCAACATTCTGCTGCTTACAGGAAACCCATCTCAGGGAAAAAGACAGACACTACCTCAGAGTGAAAGGCTGGAAAACAATTTTCCAAGCAAATGGTCTGAAGAAACAAGCTGGAGTAGCCATTCTAATATCGAATAAAGTTGACTTCCAATCCAAAGTTATCAAAAAAGAGAAGGAGGGACACTTCATACTCATCAAAGGTAAAATCCTCCAAGAGGAACTCTCAATTCTGAATATTTATGCTCCATTGCAAGGGCAGCCACATTCATTAAAGAAACTTTAGTAAAGCTCAAAGCACATATTGAACCTCACACAATAATAGTGGGACAGTTCAACACACCACTTTCATCAATGGACAGATCGTGGAAACCGAAACTAAACAGGGACCTAGTGAAACTAACAGAAGTGATGAAACAAATGGACTTAACAGATATCTACAGAACATTTTATCCTAAAACAAAAGGATATACCTTCTTCTCAGCACCTCATGGGACCTTCTCCAAAATTGACAATATAATTGGTCACAAAACAGGCCTCAACAGATACAAAAATATTGACATCGTCCCATGCATCCTATCAGACCACCATGGACTATGGCTGATCTTCAATAACAACATAAATAATGGAAAAAGCCAACATTCATGTGGAAAATGAACAACACTCTTCTCAATGATATCTTGGTCAAGGAAGGAATAAAGAAAGAAATTAAAGACTTTTTAGTATTTAATGAAAATGGAGCCACAACATACCCAAACTTATGGGACACTATGAAAGCATTTCTAAGAGGGAAACTCATAGCTCTGAGTGCCTCCAAAAGGAAACTAGAGAGAGCACAGACTAGCAGCTTGAGAACACACCTAAAAGCTCTAGAACAAAAGGAAGCAAATTTACCCAAGAGGAGTAGACAGCAGGAAATAATCAAACTCAGGTGCGAAATCAACCAAGTGGAAACAAGAAGAACTATTCACAGAATCAACCAAATGACAAGCTGGTTCTTTGAGAAAATCAACAAGATAGATTAACCCTTAGCCAGACTCACTAGAGGGCACAGGGACAGCATCCTAATTAACAAAATCAGAAATGAAAAGGGAGACATAACAACAGATCCTGAAAAAATCCAAAACACCATCAGATCCTTCTACAAAAGGTTATACTCAGCAAAACTGGAAAACCTGGACAAAATGGACAAATTTCTAGACAGATACCAGGTACCAAAGTTAAATCAGGATCAAGTTAACGATCTAAACAGTCCCATATGCCCTAAAAAAATAGAAGCAGTCATTAATGGTCTCCCAACCAAAAAAAAAAAAAAAAAAAAAACCCAGGACCAGATGGGTTTAGTGCAGAGTTCTATCAGACCTTCAAAGAAGATCTAATTCCAGTTCTGCACAAATTATTCCACAAAATAGAAGTAGAAGGTACTCTTGAAGATCTTCCTAGGAGCTCAGATTTTTGACACCAGTGTACTTCCTTCCAGGTCTGGCTCATTCTCGGTTTATATGCCTTCCTCAGGAACAAGTGGCAGAGAACCTGTTGTATATATCCTCTAGAGGTATGTAAGTAAAGATGACACTTTATTCAGGGGCTATTCTCTGCACTATGGTTAAGAGGATGCAGTTTACCACTTTCTCCATACCTCTTCAACATAGGACTTGAAGTCCTAGCCAGAGCAATTCGACAACAAAAGGAGATCAAGGGGATATAAATTGGAAAAGAAGAAGTCAAAATATCACGTTTTGCAGATGACATGATAGTATATATTATTGACCCTAAAAATTGTACCAGAGAACTCCTAAACCTGATAAACTGCTTCAGTGAAGTAGCTGGATATAAAATTAACTCAAACACGTCAATGGCCTTTCTCTACACAAAGAATAAACAGGCTGAGAAAGAAATTAGGGAAACAACACCCTTCTCAATAGTCACAAATATAAAATACCTTGGTGTGACTCTAACTAAGGAAGTGAAAGATCTGTATGATAAGAACTTTAAGTTTCTGAAGAAAGAAATCAAAGAAGATCTCAGAAGATGGAGAGATCTCCCATGCTCCACAGTCAGCTATTGGATGGATCACAGGGCCCCCAGTGGAGGAGCTAGAGAAAATAGCCAAGGAGCTAAAGGGATCTGCAACCCTATAGATGGAACAACATTATGAACTAACCAGTACCCCGGAGCTCTTGACTCTAGCTGCATATGTATCAAAAGATGCCCTAGTCGGGATCACTGGAAAAAGAGGCCCATTGGACTTGCCCCAGTACAGGGGAAAGCCAGGGCCAAGAAGTGAGAGTGGTTGCGTAGGGGAGTGGGGGGAGCCTATGGGGGACTTTTGGGATAGCATTGGAAATGTAAATAAAGAAAATACCTAATAAATTAAAAAAAATATATGAAACTTCCCCCCCAAAAATTACAAGTATTTTTAAAATATCTAATTGGCTCAATAGAGAGAACACAGAATTTTATCTGAAACTAATTATTTCTATTGATGAAAAGATAACTCAATACAAATTATGAACATTATATGAAGAATTATTGAATGTTAAAACAAGTAAATGTTTATTTATTACAATGAAAAGTATAATTTATCTTTAAATTTAACCTTTTCAGTGCCATAAAACTGCAGAGTGAATTTAACTGCTATAAATAGTTTACTCTTAAAAATTTTGTTATTGACTCAATCAGAATATTAATAAATACTTAATTTAATATTTCTGTTTCATGGAAATTTGTCGTGTATTTTAAAATCCATTAATGAATCTTTCAAACAAGTATGAAAAATGAGTTAATAGGAGACCTTCTATTAAATTAAAAATTTTATGTATATATGTTCAAACATTTTTAGTTTTTCACTCAATGAATTATAATAAAATTGTTTAAAAAACCAATTCATGTATATAAAACTCCAGGTATATTATACACTGTATGTTAATAAATCTTTCATAAAAAGTAAATTTTCATCAATGGTCGGTTCAAAATTGTAATATGATTTTAACAACATTACCATATTACTTAAAATATTTCTTTGTGGAATTTCCCTTTTGCAGAAAGCATTTCTAATATATGTGAGATTTTGGAGCTGTTAAAATGGTTCAATTGTTAAGAGCACTTACCTCTGCTGTAGAGGACCTGGGTTCAGTTTCTAGCACTAGAACCCAGAATCTTAGAATTATTATTCCAAAGGTCCCGATGATCTCTTCCTGCCTCCTTAGGTATTTCATATATGCATGTGTGCACACACATTCAGGCTCATACACATACACTTTCTTAAATGATGAAAATAATTTTTTTAAACATAGGACATTACTGTCCATGTGATTCCAAGCATTTAGTCTAAGATAACTTCTTTTGGACCTTGTCCTGGGTGGAAAGACAAATGCTTTTGCTCTCTGCACTCATGTGGTAGATACAGGCAGATTTCTGTGAATTTGAAGTCAGCCTAGTTTAGGCTGGGAAAAAAATCCAAATAATACTAATACTAATACTAATACTAATACTAATACTAATACTAATACTAATACTAATACTAATACTAATACTAATAAACACTACTACTAATAATAATAAGAGGAAAGAAAGAACAATTTCTTAAGATTCTCAAAATTTAAAAAGAAAAAAATTTTTCAGCAAGGGAGAAAATATTGCCACTAGAAATCCATGTGCTGATAAGCAGAGATTAAATAGTTTTTAAGTTTACCATCTTTATTTTTTGTGTATAAGTGTCATGTGGTTGCTGGAATTGTACTTGGATGCTCGCTAAGTGCAACAGGTACTCTTAATCATTGAACCATTTTTCCATGCTAAAGATTATTTTTTAATATTTTAAAAATTGTTTATAAATCAAAGACCCATTATCTTTTTAATATTAGATAAGTTTACATTACAGAAACATTGGTACACTGTCTTAGTATTTCAACACCAAACCATGAACACAGGAAACATGTAACTTGGTTGAGAGGAAAACAAATTTGCTTTTATAACATTAAAGTCTTAACTGTAGAATAAGAAATGTAAATAGTAAACAGATGACAAAGACACATAACCATTGCTGCTGCATGTGACTTTGGCAGTTACCTGCCCACAACTTGTTGGCTTCAATACATTCAACAGTGTTTACTATTAAATCCCTGTGGTTAATTTGAGCCAACCACAGCAGTCTGGTGGTCTCTGATTGCTTTCTTTCATTATTGCCAAACCACATGGAATTAAAGCGACTCTACTTCCCCATATATACTGCCTTAAAAGTTATAGAAAATGTCTTACCATTAGTAATTCATCATGAAAGTATTTCCAATAAGTATACCTCAAGAATTCAACAGATTGGAATGATCTATTGGGGGTATATTTATAACTAGAGAAAAGTAAAATATCATTTTATTTATTTGAAGAAACAAAACTATCAGTTGTCAGTCATGGTGTACAAATATATTTTTAAGACAAAAATTCTCTTTAGAAAAAAGATTTATTTGTTTTCTTTTAGGGAGCAGATGAAATTTAATTAGAACAATTAGTAAAAGGCTGAAATTCATCTTTAATTTAATGTCAACATTTCTACACAAGTACAGATTGAAAGTTATATTGCCATCATGTTTTCTGAACAGAGCATTATACATACATTACTAATGACATATACTTACCTGCATGGAAGTCTATCCCCACAGCAAAAGCAGCTCCTGATATTGGCATCAGGGCATCCACCTTGTCACGTGGCTCAAGAGGGATCCCCCGGATTCCTTCATGAACAGAGTACATAAGAAAAGATTCTATACCTAAATGGAGGAAAGAGAACTTAAAATGAATACTTCACATAACAATACATTCATATCATCTCTATAATATTAATTTATATTTGTGAATGTTTCTTAGCTTCATATACATAGTTGTATAGATCCCAGGATTGAAAGATATGTAAACCAAGGCCCTGAAACTCTGTTGTGCATTGCATTCTCTCAAAGGGTTTCATAGCTCACAGGTCCCAGGAGCCAGAAAAGGGGAAAATAAAAGGCTTGTCAGCAATGACCTTGGTATGAGATCATTTCCAGAATGTCTGGCCTCACAGAAAATATGTACTGGCTACTGAAAGTAGTGGCTTTTATTTACACAACTACATTATTAGTTACAGTTGACATTCAGAGTTTTAAGGGAACACAGTGTACTTCTTAATTACTTTAGATTCAAATGGGCTAGGTAATTAATAAGGTATTAAGTTTTGCCCTTCATACATTTTAGAACATCATAAAAACATGTGAATATAAAGATGTTATTGTAAAGTAAGTATATAGATATAATCTTACTACCAGAAGTTCATATACTAACACTTGTTCAATTTGCTAATATATTGGAAAATACACACCACACGCACAGATATTATTAAAATAAAATTATCTATCTTTAAATATGCCTATTACTTGTAAATCACAAAACTTGATCTTAGCTAATGTCCTTGTACCTCAGTTTTATGATTAGAAAATTAGGTGATCCATCTCATCAACTTACAAGGGTGAAAGTAAGTCACAATGTTCCAAGATCCTTTCAATAGGGACTGACATAGAATAATGGCCACTTACATATATTATTTTAAATACAATAAGTCATAATTATGACTTATATATTTCTCAAGTAGTATAGTGATATTGTTTAAGATAAAACAGGTTTTTCTTTTGAGTTTATTCTATTTATTTATTTATTTATTTATTTATTTATTTATTTATTTAATGTATGAGTATTCTATCTGCATATACAACTGCTTGCCTCAAGAGGGCAGCAGATCACATTATAGATAGTCGTGAGCCACCACGTGGTTGCTGGGAATTGCACTCAAGATCCCTGGAAGGGCAGCCCGTCCTGTTAACCACTGAGCCATCTTTCCAGTCCCAAAACTGAATTCTTATTATTGGCTGTACAATATAGCTAAAAAAAAACCAAAAAGCAGTATTTTGTGAAATAACATATCTATAGAATATGGAATAAAAAGAGTGCATAGAATCTTTAAGGTGGTACATAGTTCTCTCCCAGAAGTGTTCTAGTCCCTCGAATATGCAAATCTGAAGCTCCAGATATCAGTGGTGTTTTGTCTAAATAGCTGGAAGAAATGAACAGGACTGATTTCAAATTGTGCAAATATCCCACCTAAACAACCATGGCTGCTTACTCCAACATTAACAAATTTGAGTTGAGTGTAGAAGCAAGTAGTAAGTTGGAATTGAGGGGTTTGTGTGTGTGTGTGTCAAATTAGTTTTTAAAATTACAAACATTTAGGGTGGCAAGACAACTCAGTAAGTAAAGGCACTTGCTATTACTAAGGCTGAAGATCTGACTGAATTCAATTCCCTGCCTGGATCCACATGGAAAGCATTCACTCCCAGACTCTCTCTGCTGTCCTCTATACCAAGGCTGTAACATGTTCATCCCAATAACAAAAAAAGAAAGGAAGAAAGTAACAAAGAAAAAAGGAAAGAAAGGAAGGAAGGGAGGGAGGGGGGAAGGAAGGGAGGGAGGTTGAGAGAGAGGGAGGAGGGAGGGAGGGTGGAAGAAAGGAAGGAAGCAAAGAAGGAAAGAAGGAAGGGAATAAAATAAGATTTTTTTTTTTTTTTAGTGATAGTTCAAATATTTCTAACCATTAAATGTCAGTATGTGCAGTTAAGTGCCATACTATTTTCTGGAATTGATTTTTCTGAAAGTAATTGTAACCAAGTCAATAAAAACCTTGATATCATTGAACTATGTTTCCTTAATGTGAATTCAGCATTTTTACTTACTAGTTTTACCTACTTTTAAGAAAAAAAGTAACCAAACTTATTTTGCTTTGGCCTTCCCAGATAATCAGCATTTGAGACATAAACTAAATAATAAGTTTTAGTCTGAAATTGAACTCTTCCATATGCCTCTTATCCAGAATAACGTGTGTGTGTGTGTGTGTGTGTGTTCATGTTCTTGTTTTTCTTGTTGCCATCATTTACTAGAAGCAGCAGCTAAACAAGTTTGAAGTTTTAAAGTAAACTTAAAGAAAACAATTATTAGTCAAAATTAAATGTTAAAAGCAGCAAGTAGATATAGGTTGAAAACATTGGTTTCTGGGTGACTACTGTTCTAGGTCAACTGGTATTAACAAGTTAACTTCTTTCTTCTGAAACTCTTAATAGATTCTGTAAAACAAAACAAAACAAAACAAAAATAATCCTCATTCCTTTCCTGTGATATGTTTCCTGTTCTCTTCAATAAGTACAGAACAAAACCCATTGTTAGGAACACACAGACAAATGGATGGACAGAACAACAGATGGGCAGATGGATAAATAGACACACAGACAGACACAGACAAACATGTACCCACACACAAACCAAACAGAGAGAGATTACTCATAAAAGGAACACATAAGAAAACATATGGCAAACTCAAATTTAGGCTCACACTTTCTCTAAACTATTATAAGAGAGAGACTCCGTTCAGTCTTCAATAAGGTATCACTGCAACTATTGCCTTAAGAAGATGGTTGTCTGGAAGTGCTTGACTAACATCTGTGGGGGTCTATTGATGGATTCAGTAAGCATAGCACAGTCAAGTTCTTGTGAGTGTGTACCTTGGCATGACATGCGGTTCTTCTGGAGATAATATCCCACTGTACACATGCAAGTCCTGGTTGTTTCCGATGTTGGTAAGCAAAGCTGAGAACACCCACCATTGTTTACTTGGCAAGAATTGCTGCCTATAGAGAGGGAAAACAGAACAAGTGTCAAAAAAGAAAATAATAAGGAACACAGATTTATTAGGTATCAATCATGAGAACAAATACTTATGTCACTTGTTTCTAAATATAGTTGATGTGTGTTGAATATGACAGCTCAGTCTTCCAAATCAGTTAAAGTGGGAGATTATGATGCCCTTCAGGTCATATCAAAAACCAAAAAGACTTTTCATAAAAACTGTCATTAACACTTTAATTTCTGGGTCTTGTGTTTTGTCTGCTGAGACATGTCTGACTAGGTAATGCTCAGCTTGACTAGAACCCATGGCCATCTTACATTAGCTTCTCAAAGAATGGTTTTCAGGGCATATGCCATCATGCTCTGCTGTCAGGGACCTTAAAATCGTTGTAAAATAACAGAGAAAGGACAATGATTCCTTTCTGTTTCACCTTTAAAAGTGCAGGATACATGCATGCATGTTTTAAATTTATTTTTAAAGGCAAATTATTTTCTGTATTCCAGGGAACATAATTCTCCTAAAATATATATGAAATGTACCCAAAGGAATCATGTAATTTATTGGCATATTAATTTTCCTCATTGCTCATTCCTATATCTTGAAAATGACAAATATTAGTCAAGCAATCCCAGATTGACGTCCTATACACATCTTCCATTGCGTTCATTAAGCCCAATGACCTAATTAAATCCACAATGTAAGGTTGTTAAGTAATTTACATTCTGCCCTGTAAGTTTGTTAAATAGCACATTTTTACAACATTTTTATTGATCTAGGACAGTGTGCAATGCTATTTAATGGGCTTGAGCTTTGCTATTGAGGTTCAGTAAATCCAATGATCCTCTCAAAGCATGCTGAGACATGCATCACTAGCACTCTACAGGAGATTCCAAATGCCAACCCACTTCATTATTTCTCATCTTCTAAATGCAAGACAGTTGAACAGAATTTAATTGTTCAAAAGAATCTGTCACCATCCTTGTCATTTTTGAAGTGTGAAATATTTTCAATTTGGGAGATTGCCTATCAGGAGATTGAGCACATTCTCAGCCCATTTTGTTACCCATAGCTCAGCAATATTGAATCTGTTAGAAGTACCTTGAAGTTTTAAAGCAATTCCATGTGTCTCTTATGAGAGCTAGAGAAGGTAGATGATTCACAAGGTGACTTAAAGGGACAGTTGAGATCTCTGATGTTTTCATCAAAAATACAACTAAGTTAAAAAATGTGTAGGAATTCTAAGTTGATTATGCACATGCTTCATTTGGTGAAAAGCATGTGGATACATGTTATGTTAATGTTATTCTTTATACTCATGCTTGACATGAGTTTTGTTCTTCAGCTAACACTGAAGACTGAAGCCTAGGAAGAAATGGACAAGTGGTATTTCAACATAAAGTTTAAGGAAACAGCACTTAAGAGCTGAGGGAGATGAAAAAGAAAGAAAAGTAGATCAAGGAAGAGAAAGAACACACAAAAGGAAGAGAATTTGAGAAAGTGCATTCATATTAGCAGAAGTATGGAAGTAGAGAAAAGAACAGCGATGAATGGAGTGTTGTGTAACTACAGTGTAGGCAGTAGAGTTTACACTTATTTGTTGATAAATAAAATTTATATACTTTAACACATTTGTACAATAAGAACATATGTTTCACAGATAACCTCTGTTGAGAGAAAAATATAGAAAATAATAATGAAAATGGTCATGTGTAAAGTATTTTCTTTTAGTATATAAAGACACAAATAGGAAGCAATTGTCATAATTTTAAAGTAGCCATTATTGTAGTGATTATTGAGTTGAAAGTTGTAGTTTGGATTAATGTTTTATAGTGAGATTGATGTTCACAACTCATACCCCAAATGACAAGTGGAGCTGCAAAGTCCATTTGACTAAGAAAACCTCAACTCTCCAGTGATCTGTGTCAAAAATGATAAATGAGGCAGTTAATTGTAGTTTGAAATCCAAGGAGGTAATAATGTTAACACCTTAAAGAGCCCTAAATTGCTCATATTTCATTCTAATGAAGCTTTCAAGCCACCGACAGTGGTTCTGTTAATGACATTGTCTTTCAAACAGATGGTTTTATCACCGTTTTCCAGTGAGAACAGTGTAGTTGTAGGCTACCACTGGATCTAAGTGTTAAAGTTATTGGAGACTTTTGTAGTGCATCGATTACCCAGTACCACCTATAGGGTAAATTCTTCTAGGTAGTAGAAGTGTAGCTAACAAGAGTAGAATCAAGAATCACCCCACCTCTCATCAGTACACTATCTGATAGTGTACTGATAGGCAGTTTTACAAGAAGTATGTATTGCTCACTTTGAAAAGGCCAATTTGATCATACCTCTAGGTACCATGTTTGGAACTGCTTCTTCTTCTCCCTCTGTTTCTATGAGTGCTGTTCTTTCTAAGGCTGTGTTTCAATACATCTCTGAAATATGTTCATTTGCATACTATGCAATCAAATTTATAGTGGTATTGTAAATTTTATAGTTTGTACTTAATAAATTTATATTGAATAGACATGAAAATGCCTTACAACATTTTATTAACTATCAGTAATTACACATTGTATAGTATAATCTACATGACTTGAATACACACAAATAAATACATTTCTTTCTTTCTTTCTTTCTTTCTTTCTTTCTTTCTTTCTTTCTTTCTTCCTTATTTATATGTTTTTCTATGCTGGAGATCAAATTTAAGACCTCATAGATGCTAAGCCAACATTCTACCACTGAGTTACCCTTGAAACTTATATTGTTTATTTAGACATAGAAAATGTTGTTTAATTATTAGTGAAAAAATATTTGATTATTATATACAGTGGGAAGAGGAAAAGGGAAAAGTGACAATAGGAAACAGGAATGAAAATATTTAAAAAAAAGTGTTGTGGAAGGAATGTAGATTTGAGCACAAGAGTCACCTGTGAATTGATATCATCTCAACAATAAAAAACTTTAATCATCTTACAATTGATTTTTAAATAATATTTTTTTTTGTTTCAAGAAAAGATATATCTTTCTTCAACCCCAACAAGTATCCTAGACCAAAATTTCGGTCTTTGAAAGGCATTGCAGGTAGCATTGTATTGTGTTTGCTGCTGAGTAGGTGACAGCAACCCTGACTCTATGGATGCTGTACTGTTCTTCTGAAACAGTGGGCACCCTGGACCCTTCTCTTTAGCCTACAACTCTTTTATTTGGTCTACATATCCCAAATGATGTGGATTAAACATTTTTTCTTAATGTCCAAATAGAGTTTTGAAATTTTCTTTGAGAAAAAAAGCATCCGACGATAGGCTTTCCATGGCAGGAACTAAAATAAGGTAGTAAAATATGGAAATAAATTTAAGAAAATTGTATGTAGATGTAGAAAACAATTAAAAGAAATAATGGAGGACGAAGTCCATAGAGAAGGTTCTAGGAAGTAGTATGAGTTTGTGCAGTTTCATTTTCAGAAAAGCATTATGTTAATTCCATGGTTCCTGTAGCAAAGACTTAGAAAAGGCCTAGCAGGTGCTTAGCTGCACGGCCTGGATCTCTAATCCGAATGCCATCTGTGCACTGTGACAAGTGCGCCTATATAAGCCATTAACTAATTCCAGTCCATTTCACAGCCCATCATTTGCACAAGTGAAACACAACCACAAATTTTCAGGGCCAAACAACATTGTGCTTTAGGATATGCAATTCTTAACATCAACTGAGTGTATTTGAAAATGTCTGAACTAGTGACATAATATATAAATTTTCATTCAATATGTTTTCTTATATCTGTAATTTTTGCTCAATGTAACAGATACAATATCAATTAATTGAAAAATGGAGAATCTTACCACAGCCTTGCTGTTGTGAGTTTGGTCTAATGCTGCTTGTTAATGTTAATGTGGGTCCCCAAATTTGCGTGAGAATCACCACATCACACATAAGACACTGAGGGAACCTTACCCCAAATTGCTTTTGACTGGTAAATAAAGTTGTCAGGGACTAATGGCTGGGCAGGGAGACAGAGGTAGAGCTTTTTGGATTACCAGGCAAGAGACCAAGGAAGGACGAAGTGGGAAAAGTAGAAGCAAGGGCACCCCACCTGACAAGGTGTGGGACAGATCACAGTTGTCATGTAGGAGCCAGGGAAGGGCTGCCCAACTGGGTCCATGACAGCTAATATGGAATGTAGACTTTGAGTAAGTAACAATTTGGGAATATCAGAGGGTGGATTAGCTACATGGAAGTTAGGAAGAGGCCCAGCCATTGAACTTTTCAAGACCAATCAAAATATAGAGACTGTGTGTCTGTAATTCATTCAGGCACCCAGAACATTGGGGCAGGTAGCCAGCTGCCACTGCTGCGGGATTTATAATTGAGTACATTAATTGGGAACTGGGACACCTTGCCAATGCCTTAAAATTAACATTGTATCTTATGTGAAACCATTTTTTTCTTCAGTATTTTTCCCCTCAGGATATAGTATAGTTCACTCCTGCCCAACCTCTGTAACTGAAGGTTAGAATAGGAAGAGCCAGTTGTTTAATTGAGAAAACTGTGCGAAAGAATATTTACTTAAACAGTGTTACAAGTTCATTGCACAGGGACATACCTTGTTGTGCTTCTTTGTCATACACTTTCATGTGAACAACTCCGGAAGTCTTATTTCGCAGAATGCTGGGATTTCTTCCATCTCTTTTGTTACAAGTTCCCAGTTGAGCTAAGTTT
This sequence comes from Mus musculus, assembly GCF_000001635.26. Classification (NCBI taxonomy): domain Eukaryota; kingdom Metazoa; phylum Chordata; class Mammalia; order Rodentia; family Muridae; genus Mus; species Mus musculus. The sequence continues at coordinate 41,193,654 of NC_000068.7, forward strand.
TGATCTGCCCACCAGAGTTTCTTATCTGTATAGAAAAGAGATTTTTTTTCTTTCAGAGGAGATTGTAATCTACTTACTAATATAAATTTAACAAAACAATACTTCTTGATTCACTTTGTTGCATTTCAATCATTCCTAATCAAATTCTAAAATTACTTTTATGCTAAACTGTAAAATACAGTGATAAGGTGTTGCTGTCACTTTCTCCCTCCTTCAGTAATTTCAACTAACTTACTTCTTTCTTCCTTCCTTCCTTCCTTCCTTCCTTCCTTCTTTCTTTCTTTCTTTCTTTCTTTCTTTCTTTCTTTCTTTCTTTCTTTCTTTCTTTCTTTCTTTCTCCCTTCCTTCCTTCCTTCCTTCCTTCCTTCCTTTCTGTTTGTCTGTCTTTTGTTTGGTGATTAAATGTTTTTCAGTAAATGTAAAGGTTAAAGCCCTGACAAGATTGTGAGACATGAAACCTACAAAGATGCTATTAAGTTTTTTTTTTCCCTTAGTTGGCCATCAGCAAGCAGTCAACCCTTAAAAGAAGTTTGTTTTCCCAGTGGGATGCCCTTTGAGAAACTAAATTTTAATTTGCAAGTAGTCAAGTTGTTATCAATTGAATTTTATTTTTACTTAAATAATAAATATCAAGGCTAATGATGAATTTACTTAGTAAAACAGTTCCCTATCATGTAGAAAGCACTGTTTTAGATGTCCAGTAATCTATGAGTTGGGTGTGGCAAAACCCATCTACAATCTTAGCATCTGAAAAGTGAGGCAGAAGAAATAGGTAATACTCAGCTACAAGGATAGTTTGGGATACATGAGATTTTACCTCAAAATAAAAACTAAATAAATATCCTTACAAACCACACTATATGTGAATGTGTACAGATATAAATAAATATTTCTAATTAATGTAGTGTGGTAGTTTAAATCAGAGTGGCCCTGAGGTGTAGTCATGTTGTAGGTATGGCCTTTTGCTTCAGTGAGGATGGCTTTGAAGTTTCAAATGCTCAAACTATGGCCTAGTTGTTCTTTCTTCCTTTTTCATTCATGAAAAACTCAGTCCTACGCAGAACTCTCAGCTACCTCTCCAGCCGCATGTCTTCCTTTGTGCCACCGTGCTTCCCACCATTATTATTATGGGAAAACCTTGTGAAAAAGTAAGCCAGCCATAACTAAATATTTTCCTTCATAGGAAGATATTATTGTATGTCTTCATAGCAATAGAACATTGACAAAGACAGAAGTTAGTCCCATGAATTATGGCATTGCTGTGTGACACCCATGACCATGGTTTTTGTAGGATGGATGTGGAGTTTGGATTTAAAAAGCAGCTGAACAATTTAAACTAGGGTTTAAATGGAATAACTAGTAGAAGAAGAGAAGACAGTGGTTCAGAGACCAATATGTATTATGATCATGGGCTGGTTCAATAGGTTTCAAAGAATTTTAATAAGTGGTCTACAGATAGCTCTTGTGATATTTTGGTGAAAAATTTATTTTTGTCCTTGTCAAGAAGTCTACTTGAGTCTAAACTGAAGAGTTTTGAATTATTATTGCTGGCAGAAGAGATTTCAAAACAACCTAGTACTGAATGTTGTCACATGCTTATTAGTGACCAGTTTTACAGAGATCTATAACATAAAGGAGCATGCAAGGTAACACACACACACACACACATACACACACACACACACACACACACACACACACACACACACACACACACACACACACACAGTATAGTTTGAAAAGAAAGGAGCATCAGTAAGTATAATGATATGATGGTAAACACAGTGCTGCAGGAGATAACCAGTTCAAAGGCCTGATCCTCATTGGAACAAAGGGAGTAGTGAACTCAGGTCAATACTCTACAGAGCTAAGCTTCCAAACTGTGGAAAGCAATTAAAGAAAAGCATAGGGCTGGGTGTAGTGGTCCATGTTTTTATTCTCAGCACTGGAGAGACAAAGGCAGGCAGATGTCTGTTTGAGGCCAGCCTGGTTTACAGAGCAAGATCCATAACAGCCAAAGTTAGGCAGTAAAGGAAACTATTAAATACAGAAAGCAAGAGAAAATGTATTTGAATGAAAAGGTCATGTTGTAGCCCCAGCAAGCAGACGGATTTTCTAACTTTAGACTTATCCTTCTGGCTTTATAGTCAATAATATAAGAAAGGGGTTGGCAAATATTTCTCCACACCTAAGAAAAATCTATTGAGGTCAGTCACATGTTAGAGGTGTCTCTTTGTGGAAACCTAAAGAGGCCATTTTGTGAAACTGAAAGAGAAGCCTGCATTTTGTTGAAGACCCCAAAATGTTGAAGATGTCGGAGTTGTGTGAAACTGTGAGGCCAGCGGAGCCATGGAGCCAAGGGAAGCTGTCCTGGAACAAGAGTGGGCTCAAGGCATGTCCAAACTCCAGAAATTTCATTCTGAGATTGGAAGGAGCAGTGCTGCTTCCCCACCTGCCCCGGGCCTGCGTGTCCTGCTGACCTATGCTCTCACCTTTGTCCCACATAGCCTGTAGCAAGGCTAAATTTCCTCTTTCCTTGTAATGGCAAGTCCAGCAGCACCTGGAATTCCTCTTTATGCAAATGAGGCATCTCCAGCACCCTGGCCTCAATCAATGACATACTCATCCCAGAGCTGCTACTCATCCCTGATAGGTTTAAATACCCTTTGTCCCCCACCCCCACAATTCAATGAGTTGTCTTGCTGAAGACTTCCTCCCAGGGATCTATTTTTAACAAGCTCACTTGCAGCTTGGGGTCACATTACCAATGGCCTTTCGCATTTTGCTTTCCCTCTTGGGCCATTGGTCCTGAATCCAGGTGATCATGCTCTTAGGCATGAGGGAGCAGAATGGGAAAGATAGGATACCTGCCAAACAGAGCTGCTAAACTACTGTGTTAAACCAGCCCAGGACAGAAGATAAAAGCTAAAAGGAGTTTGAGATCTGAAGAGTAGTTTGACATGACTGTCTGTTTGATGGTCTTGCTTTGGTCCAGTATTTTATCACCAGGCTGTTCCTCCTACCTTTTGGAAGGATGATGTGTATCTTATGCAATCATATGAATTTTGCAGGAAAGTGGATGGAACTAGAAAATATCATCCTGAAAATAGGTAACCCAGACTCAAAAGGATAGGTATGGTACATTCTAAGTGAGAAGTGGCTATTAGCCATAAAGTATGCAATACTCATGATATACCCCACAGACCCAAAGAAGTTAACCAAGAAGAAAGGCCCAAAGACAAATGCTAGACCAGGGACCTTGCTTCTACACATTCATGAGCAAATAATTTAGGGAAGTATCTAATTCTACTGCATGTTGAGATTGCCTCCTATTTGATTTCCAGTGAGTTCAGCCTCTACAGACAGAACTTCAAGGCACTCCATTTTTTTGCTCTCTCTCCCTCCCTCTCCCTCCCCCTCCTCTCTTTTGCTTGCACTAGTTTGACTTTATAAAGAGATGAATGCTTCAAAGCCTCTGGAACCCAACTTGAACTTCTTTATATTTTTCATTGTGTCCTGTATTCTTTTAAATTGAACATAACATAGGCATTCCCTAAACATCTGTAAAATTAGTGAGGAATAAATCTCTCTATAGTATTTCTATTACAATTGCAATTTAGAAAACAATTAAGTAAATCCAGCAGTCTTGCTAACTAAATACCTTGTTAAAAATACGAATTTTTGAAAGAATTCCTCCAACATAGAAAAATTTGTTTTTGACTATAAGTATTCCATGGAATTTTGTTATTTTTCTCCCACAACCTATTCTTTTGCTTCAGTTTGGCATGAATATGCTAGAAATGTTTGAATTAAAAAGCAATTTCTATCATAGGTAAATATGCTTTCCCTGTTGCAGCAATAAGGACCACACTTCTAGATCATATGCCAAATTGTGTTATTTATTTATTTTGGTTTTTTCTTTGACAGGATTTCTGTGTATATCCCTAGCTGTTCTGGATCAGGCTGTTTGGATATTAGGCTGGCCTTGAGATCACAGAGATTCAGTTGCTTCTGCCTTCTGAATTCTGGGACTGATGCCTCCAAATCTGACCATACGTTCAATTCTTCAACCTTAGATTTCTAGACTGTGACAATATTTGGCTTAGCATCTTTTAAAAAGGTAATTAACTTCAATGGTGCTATAAACAGTGACCTTGTATCAATGACTTTATACACGGATGTAATCAGTACATCAAAAGAGAGGAAACACTAGTTTTGGCTAAGTGTCAGAGCATAACACTGATAGTTTCAGACATATGTGAGATATCCTGAAGGTAGAAGTATATAGCAGAGGACTGTCGTTCAGTAGCCAAGTCTCATAGCAGTTTGGTTTGGGCATTTAGATAATATTTGGACTGTTTAAGATAACAATGATGTAGGTTTCATCCCAGGATGAAGGGATGATCCATCAATGTAATCCAGTATATAAACAAACTCAAAGACAAAAACCACATGATCACCTCGTAGATGCGGAGAAAGTATTTGACAAAATCCAACACCCATTCATTATAAAAGTCTTGGAAAGATCAGGAATTCAAGGCCCATACCTAAACATGATAAAAGCAATCTACAGCAAACCAGTAGCCAACATCAAAGTAAATGGTGAGAAGCTCTAAGCAATCCCACTAAAATCAGGGACTAGACAAGGCTGTCCACTCTCTCCCTACCTATTCAGCATTGTACTTGAAGTCCTAGCCAAAGCAATTAGACAACAAAAGGAGATCAAGGGGATACAAATTGGAAAGGAAGAAGTCAAAATATCACTTTTTTGCAGATGATATGATAATATATATAAGTGACTCTAAAAATTTCACCAGAGAACTCCTAAACCGGATAAACAGCTTCAATGAAGTAGCTGGATATAAAATTAACTCAAACAAGCCAATGCCCTTTCTGTACACAAAGGATAAACAGGCTGAGAAAGAAATCAGGGAAAAAAACTCCCTTCACAATAGTCACAAATAATATAAAATACCTTGGCATGACCCCAACTAAGGAAGTAAAGATCTGTATGATAAGAACTTCATGTCTCTGAAGAAAGAAATTAGAGAAGATCTCAGAAGATGGAAAGATCTCCCATGCTCATGGATTGGCAGGATCAATATAGTAAAAATGGCTATCTTGCCAAAAGCAACCTATAGATTCAATGTAATCCCCATCAAAATTCCAACTCAATTCTTCAATGAATTAGAAAGGGCAATCTGCAAATTCATATGGAATAACAAAAAACCTAGGATAGCGAAAACACTTCTCAAGGATAAAAGAACCTCTGGTGGAATTACCATGCCTGACCAAAAGCTGTACTACAGAGTAATTGTGATAAAAACTGCATGGTACTGGTATAGCAACAAACAAGTAGACCAATGGAATAGAATTGAAGACCCAGAAATGAACCCACACACCTATGGTCACTTGATCTTTGACAAGGGACATACAACCATCCAGTGGAAAAAAGACAGCGTTGTCAACAAATGGTGCTGGCACAACTAGCGGTTATCATGTAGAAAAATGCAAATTGATCCATTCCTATCTCCTTGTACTAAGGTCAAATCTAAGTGGATTAAGGAACTCCACATAAAACCAGAGACACTAAAACTTATAGAGGAGAAAGTAGGGAAAAGCCTCGAAGATATGGATACACGGGAAAAATTCCTGAATAGAACAGCAATGGCTTGTGCTATAAGATCAAGAATTGACAAATGGGACCTCATGAAACTGCAAAGCTTCTGCAACGCAAAAGACACCGTCGTCAATACGACAAAAAGACCACCAAAAGATTGGGAAAGGATCTTTACCTATTCTAAATCATATAGGGGACTAATATCCAATATATATAAAGAACTCAAAAAGGTGGACTTCAGAAAATCAAATAACCCTATTAAAAAATGGGGCTCAGAGCCAAACAAAGAATTCTCACGTGAGGAATACCGAATGGATGAGAAGCACCTGAAAAAATGTTCAACATCCTTAATCATCAGGGAAATGCAAATCAAAACAACCCTGAGATTCCACCTCACACCAGTCAGAATGGCTAAGATGAAAAATTCAGGTGACAGCAGATGCTGGCATGGATGTGGAGAAAGAGGCACACTCCTCCATTGTTGGTGGGATTGCAAGCTTGTACAACCACTCTGGAAATCAATCTGGTGGTTCCTCAGAAAATTGGACATAGTACTACCAGAGGATCCCGCAATACCTCTCCTGGGCATATATCCAGAAGATGTTCCAAAGGGTAAGAAGGACACATGCTCCACTATGTTCATAGCAGCCTTATTTATAATAGCCAGAAGCTGGAAAGAACCCAGAGGCCCCTCAACAGAGGAATGGATACAGAAAATGTAGTACATTTACACAACGGAGTACTACTCAGCTATTAAAAAGAATGAATTTATGAAATTCCTAGGCAAATGGATGGACCTGGAGGGCATCATCCTGAGTGAAGTAACCCAATCACAAAAGAACTCACACAATATGTACTCACTGATAAGTGGATATTAGCCCAGAAACATAGAATACCCAAGATATAAGATACAATTTGCTAAGCACATGAAACTCAAGAAGAATGAAGACCAAAATGTGGACACTTTACCCCTTCTTAGAATTGGGAACAAAACACCCATGGAAGGAGTTACAGAGACACAGTTTGGAGCTGAGACAAAAGGACGGACCATCCAGAGACAGCCATATCCGGGGATCCATACCATAATCTGCCTCCAAACGCTGACACCATTGCATACACTAGCAAGATTTTGCTAAAAGGACCCAGATATAGCTGTCTCTTGTGAGACTATGCCGGGGCCTAGCAAACACAGAAGTTGATGCCCACAGTCAGCTATTAGATGGATCACAGGGCCCCCAATGGAGGAGCTAGAGAAAGTAACCAAGGAGCTAAAGGGATCTGCAACCCTATAGGTGGGACGACAATATGAACTACCCAGTACCCCCCGGAGCTTGTGTCTCTAGCTGCATATGAATCAGAAAATGACCTAGTCAGTCATCAGTGGAAAGAGAGGCCCATTGATCTTGCAAACTTTATCTGCCTCAGTACAGGGGAACGCCAGGGCCTAGAAGTGGGAGTGGGTGGGTAGAGGAGTGTGTGGGGGAGGGTGTGGGGGACTTTTGGGATATCATTGGAAATGTAAATGAAATAAATACCTAATTAAAAAAAAAGAAATCCTAAATCACACACACACACACACACACACACACACACACACACACACAAAAGATAACAATGATGGTCAGACAGGGTATTTGTAAATCAGATATAGAATGCCATGGTTTAAGAAAAAAAGGTTTAGTGGTCCAATCGATAAGCAGTATCATGTGTTAGAGAATTGTGATTGTCAACCTGACTATGCTGAGAAATAATAATGATTACATGGCCAGCCACCCGCAAAGCTTGTAAGAGCCTCCCAAAATAGAAACAACTGAACAGGAAGACCCACCTTGGAGTGGGTTACACAACCAACTTAAAGTGACACCAACAAAAGAACCACCAACCATTTCAGGGACTGAGACTAGACAGTAAGACACATATTCAGAATGGGTCATAATTTCAGACACTGGGGACTGATGGAATAAATAGAAAAAGCAGAAAGTCTAATAGAGTTGGCATCCTTACTGCTTCCTGATGATGTCAACTGCTTGGCTCATTTTCCCTCAAAATAAATCACTAAAGCCATGAACCATAGTAATTTTTTTTATCATTTTAAGTTTATTCTGCCAGGAATTTGTCACAGGGAGGGAAAATTAAACCAGATATAAAATGAAAGATATTACAATAGATATTTCAAGAAATGTATTTTGTAATAATATTTGCATATGTTTTAAAATATTAATGTATTAAATATGTAAATATTCATATTTACACATATATACAAACACACACACACATATATATGTACAGATCGCACATATATGGATGTAGTTTAATGTAAGAACAGTTAGAACCCTGTGCTCAGATTAAGTGACCACTCTGAAGTCTGTAGTTGTCAAAGAGGAGGTTTGGGAAGGACCACGAGTGAAAAAATGGGTGGCAATCTATATGGGAGTTTTTAAGATTTGACCCTGACCTGCCATCATCTGGCCTTGTTTGACTATGCATTGCTGGTTCCATCTAAGGTGCAGCCTATATCTGTCGACACACTTGCAGATTTTTCTCCTGCTAGCGCTGCTGCTTCTGTGACACCTTAAACAGACCTCTGAAGCAGCTAGAGACTTTGGGAAATGTGGTAGATTCTGGCCTTGTGCATAACATTAAGAATATTTAAAATCTCCCATTACACTAATGGGCAGGTAAGGTTAAGATTCACAACCTTCCTGCTAAATAAGAAGGCATACTCCTTAATTTATTCATTTAAGGAAGGTGGCATGTGGGCACTTTGAGATATTAAGAGGTTTTGCATTTGGGAAAAATTGTCTAACTTAGTGTTTTCAAGAAAGAGATAATTGATAGATTCTATCGCTATATTCAAAGCCTTTTCCATGTGCTTATTGTAGATGATATGTAAACAATATCCAGCTAACAGAAATATGAGGAAACAGACAAGAAACACTTAATACTTACCAATCACTGCTATATGCCATGTGTTCATTACCAGAATGAAATACTAGTAACAGGCTAGCTTTATAAAGAAAAGAGCTTATCTAGTTCAGAGGTTTAGATTTCACATAACAGTGAGCTAGCTATATGGTGGAGGTACCTCCTGGAGTGTCATATCATGTCAAATAGTGATAAGATTATACACAGAAGCAAGAAGAATATAGCTCACGGCACAGCTTGTTTCTCTTGTGACAGTTCTGTTGAGATAACCCAATGGTCCCTAGAGAACTATCTTCTAATATCCATCTCCAGTGACCACAGACCTCTCAGCAGTTTTATTTCTTAAAGGCTTCAGAGCAGCTTCCAATACTGCCACCTTAGGGAACAATCCCTCAGTACACAGACAGGTTGAAAACACCAAGACAAGAAAAAAGTAGAATATTAAAGTACAATTAAGGAGATTGCAACAGAAAGTGAAAAAGAGCAAATTAAATAATTTTTCTGATATATAATTATGATGTAACAAAATAAGAGAAAACTCAGAAAGTAGCTAATTTTGAAGGAACATATGTAACAATTTGGTAGACTATAGAAGTGTCTACAGAACAGAACGAGACAATTATTTATAATTATACTAGGGCCATTGCATTTTTATGTGGAACCTATTATAAGTCAGGACCGCCCCTCCACCTGGACCATCAGAGGCGGCAATATCTGCACACAGCAGCCATCAGCCGGCTATAAGGTACTGTAAGGGATGGGCTTGCTATTGTTTCTCTGAAGCCTAATGCCAAGTCTATTTCTGATGCCGGTGAGGAGACTAGAAATTTCTTTTCTTTGCCCTTTCCAAGACATCTTTCCAGCTTAAAAGAGATAATTTGGAGAAAGGTGAAGGTGGCAGAGCAGGACTCAGAATTTAGTTTGAAGCTTTAGTGACCTTGAACTAGCAGAGGTTGCCCTAAAATCCTTGCAATTCAAGTGAGTAGCATGCCTCAGAGAGTCTTGAAGGCTGAGTCTGAGGTTACACAGAGCAAAACTTGAGGATGACAGGTCATTTAATTTTCAAGCCGATGGCTTGACTGTGTTGTCAGTGAGCCATCGTCTGTGTGATGGTGAAGGTAGAATATTATTGAGAAGCTGCGGGGTACACTAACAGAAACCGGTCAGTTTTCAGTGACTGCTTGCTGAGGTAGCCAGTAACAAGCATTTAAAAAGCAGTGCTGTTTACTGAGGACTGATGATCCCTAAAATGGACATAAGGAAAAGGAAGAAGAAGGTTGGTCGGGAGGGATTGGAGGGAAACAGCAGATAGCTCAGGTAACAACAGATAATTCAGACATTATAATTACATACATTGGAAACACATATACATTTTCTATTGCAGCTGTACAAATTAGATTTTGACATATGTGCTTATATCCTCCCACTTTCTATCACCCAATTCCCAGGTTCATATAGAAGTTGGTAGGATTGCCATTTCCAAAAGCAGACTCTCCAAGCATTTCTGAAATGTGTTGGAGATGGTTTCACTTGTCCATCAAGACATAAGGTTGAAATTTAGGTCCAAATGTAAGTAAAATATTTAAAAAAAAAAACTAGAAACTTAGTTTGTAGAATTTAGAGGTAGGATTCGGGAGCTGATTGAGATTAGATAGACCCCTCAGGAGGGGTCCCCATCAGTAAATTAGGATACCTTTATTAGTAAAGGTGGCACAAGGAGATACACATACATTTTTGTCCTTCAGACATTCAATGCTGATCACTGCTTTGAACATCTTCCACCAAGAGGCTTATCCCCAGATGTGGTTGTTTAATCTTAGATCTCCAGATATAAAGCCACAATCAACCTGTCTCAATAAAAATTAGTCTTGGAGGTATTGTGCTATGGTGGGATTAACCCCACCATCATGGATTTTGTAATTGCTTCATTCACTAATATACCTACTTCTAGCCCATGAACAGACATTTCCAAACTAGGCTCAAATATATCTATTGAGTGTTTTGAGGTTTTGAGGACTAGAATATGTCATCTGGTCTTTTGAGATTAATTCTATAACAGCATTCATAATTTTATGGTACTTTATATGTCTATCTCCTTGTTTAAAATATGATTCATTGGTGATGAGCCTAACATTTCTGTCAGCCACAACCACCCGGAGTAAACAAACCCGGGCTCTCCAGCTGCAGAGCTCACAGGGTATTATGTTGTAGAAGTCGGGTATCAAACACATTATTTATTTAGGTTCTTTCGAACATCCGTGAAGTGATGAATAAGCACACCATAGGAAAAGGAGAATCCTGTTTTGAACGAAAGGTGGCTGTGGATCAACAGACACAGCAGTTCTCTTCCCTCCTATTTTCTGCTTTCAAACAGAAGAGTTTCCCCTGTAAAAATGTTCTAAATTTCTATGGTGAAAATATTCCTCTCTCCCACACAAAAGGGAGAGAATGACTTATACCCTGGAGTCAGTGCTGAAATGTGTGCACACAGGCAAGCGTTTCTTAAATCCCTTAGCTTCCTTTACTTACTCCCACATATTTCCAACTCATTTCCTCATCATTCGTGTCTTTTGAAATCCCAAACTCGGTTCCTTTGTTAAAATGTGACATAGGCCCAATTCTAACCATTCGGCTAAGCTTCATTTCTTTTCCTTGAATCCCATGGGTATGAAGTATTTTAAATTGTTTTTCTTCTGTTCACCTCTCCTCCTTTCTACCGGTTTAATTCACAGCCCACTAGACTCTGAACTTAAGAAGATAGAACAAAGCTTTGTCTACCATTTCTGAAATTTCTGGTCAAGAATTTTCTTAAAACTCCTGCTTTCTTTGTGGTCATATTTTATTGCTTTTCATTTTGCGGCACCCAAGGCCTCATGCGGACTGTGCATGTGTTCTAAACCTTGCAATTCCATATAGATTTTTCCTCACTATCAGAGATATCCAGAAGGAAACCTTGCACTTGTGACAAGCAGATTTCTTATGTAATATGACCCAGACGATTCATCTCAGGAGACATCCATCATTTTTTTAAATATTCTGTGGAGAACCAGATTGTCTCCACTTTAGGCTTAAAAAGCCATCTTATAGTAAAAACAAACTAGGTTCATGTTAGTTTTTGATTAAACTTCTGTTTCTCAAGGATTGGGCTATGCTCCCTCTGTAACCTTAAGTACAAATTGTTCTATACTGCCTGTTCCAGGTGCAATAATCATCTATTGTTTCAGAAAAAGCTATAACCCTACCTTTGTTTGTTTGTTATGGCTACCTTGTTATGACTACCTGCTTTTATGCCCACAATGCAAACATAGTTTTGTTTTAGGAGGTCTTTAGGCCTAACATTTTCTACTTAAGTTCTGTTGCTATACTTCTGCCTATTTCACCCACCAAACCCCCCATTTGGAATCCTCCTACCCCCAAGCTTTGTAAAAACCTTACATTCTTCACCTCCAATGCTGTTTCTTGTAACCACATCTTAGGAAGAGGCATACAATGTACACACATAAAAATAAGCTTGCTTTAATTGATTTGACCATGATGATTTGGTTGGTGGTCTTTCTCCTCCGTTTTGGGGTTAACATTTGGTACTGAGTTTTAGGAGGCTCTGGTGAGAGGAGGGCAGGAGTGGATTCTCTACAGAATGTGATGAAGCAGTTATAATGGAGACATTGCTGATAAATACCATTAGGAAGGATCGTGAGAAAGCTGACGTCTGCATAAATTTCAGATAAGAGGGTACAGAATATCATGTCATCTATTGGCAAAAACTGTTGAGTGGACAGTCAGAGGGGCTAACACAAAGCCTAACATTCACAACTCAGAAAGGACTGCCACATGTAAAGTTGCCTGGGAACTGTACAAATAACTATTGAACTGGGAAACACCCAAGGGGAAACAACGCAAGTTTAGATACAAATAATTAAGTAAAATAGTAGCACATACTATATAAGCTTTAAAACAATGTCACACACATGTTTATGAGCATGTAGATGTTATAACTATGCTTATAACAAATTGAAAAATAAAATTACTTTGTAAATATATATTTTTAAATTTCTTTTATTGAAACATTTTTACTGAATGCTTTCAAAGACCAATTAAAGTATCTGATCTAATGGGTGATTTATTTAGAGACAAAGGTTTATGTAGCTCAGGTTGACCTCAAGGCAGTAATATACGCTTAAGGATTGTTTTGAACCTATGTTTTTGCCCCTGTCTTTCAAAGCCAGCTCTTTAAATATTAGTGATTTTTTTTCTTACAGTGTTATACACTACAATTAGTCATGTAATTCTACTTTGTTTTCAATTACACTACATTTTGTTCACATTGTATTTCTTGATCATTTTTAAATACCAAACGAGAACAAGAAGCTATCATTTTAGCCACTTTGAACACACTGTATATCATAAGGTTTAAATATTTTAAGAATTGCGTTAAATGGCTGTTCTATCTTGGATAATTTAATATTGTGTCATTATTAAAATATGAATGTCATTATGGTTAGTACCCAGCTCTTGACATTGCCAAATAATTAATATTGTAAAATTTACTGACTAGAAATATATATGTTGGTGTAAATATCAATATATTACTAAGAAAAAGGTTAAAGTGTGAATATTGTCATAAATAAATGATCTTTGGTGCTCCCATTTGCCATGTTTCTGTCTATTCCAAATTATTTAATATGATATATTTATTCACTTGAAATTGAAACCATTTAAAATCCCAACATTAAAGCATATTTCAGGAAAAATGATAACCATTTAAATAACCAGGCATTAAAATATTGTGTTATTGCAACTCAGTACTTTCAAATTGAATTGGATGGGATTATAGCTCACTACACTGTGTTCTTGAATTGGAAAATAAGCTCCTTTTTTGTAGGCAAGCACCATTCTGTAGTGTTTTATTTTGTACTTCATTCCACTATGAATGTGGGTTTTCAAATGATTTATAAAGTGAGCAAAACTGCATTTTCCTCCTGAAGAGGAAGTCTTTGAAAGTGTCAGTATTCCTTACTCACAGAGCCCCACTTTTCTATCTGGAAATCCACTACATAATGTATTTAGGGTATCATTAAAAGTACTGGACTGTAATAAAGAGGACAATAACATAATTCTTAGATACTTTAAATAATAAATTATCTTATTTATATATTTTACCCTGCAGTCCAGGCTGGCCTGGACCTCACTGTGCAGCCTAGGTTGCCCTCAACCTCTCAATCTTCCTTCTATTTCAGCCTCCAGAGGGCTGGTATTGCAGGTGGAAATCACATCTCCATGGGACTTTTGATACTATACAGTTTTCTGTTATTTACTGTTGAGACAAACATTTGCAAGAAATCAACATCAGGGGGAAACATGATTGGGGAGGCACTCGTTTCTATTGCTACAGACCCCAGAGGAGAAGAAACGCAACAAAGAGAGTTCCGGCGAAAACAAAACAGTGAAGAAACACAGGGAAAAGAGTCTATAGCAGTGGAGTGTGTGATTCTGATGATTCCTATCTGGTCCCATCCTACTTCTTCCTTAGTGGCTACCTCACAAAACAATGATCTCTTGGAAACATCCTCAAGACATAACCAGCAGGGTGCTTTCCTAAGCCCCTGTGCAACCCTCAGCCAATCAAGCTGACCTTCAAACTTAACCGTAAGTAGAACCCAACTTTGAATACAATTCTTATAGTCAGAAATCCGCCCCCCTCCACACACACACAAATAAAGGAGATGGGGAAGATGAAGTCTTGAGATTTAATTTGCATGGAAATGACTTGTGTTAAATTTTAAACAGCTGGGGTGCCTATTTAACATCAAAGTAGATCTGGAATCCAGATTCTCCTAGCATCTCACAGTTCCTCCTTGTTTCAGGGTATAGCTGGTGTACCCCACCCTCTACCCTAATTTTCCAGCCCAGGATCTGGCTGTCCTTTCCCTACAGGCTCTTCCTTTTTATAATCTAAACATCTTGGTTCCCTGGGTTTTTTGTACCTTCAGAGTACAAAAATGTTTCTTTCTCTCTATATTCTATTCCCTACAAGATATGAGCCATCTCCGTGTAGTCATGTCCATTCTGGAGTATCCCAAATGTTTCTGCCTCTAACTATGCTCTTCTATATAACTATAATAAACATTCTCCTCCATGCTACCTAAAAGCAGGCATGATCTTTCTTTTCTTTCTTTTTCTTTCTTTCCTTTTTCACTCAACTTACAACTATATGGACTTTTCAGAAGAAAGAGAACATTTTTCCAGGGCTGGTAAGGTAACTTTCCAAGATAGAATAAGGTTAGGAAAAATGGAAGTTTAATTCAGTGTTTTTATTAGTTTCTATAACTATGCAACTTTTTGTGTCTGGAGGAACATGTTTCTGTGGGTTGTGTATGTGCTTGTGTGCATGTGCGTGTGCTTATGTGTGTGTTTGTCTTTCTTAAAACAGTCTCCCATTACCCTTGGTCTCTATGGCTGTCTCCACATCCCCAGTGCTGGGATTACAGGGCTGTGCCATTACACACAAAACCCAAACTTTTTATTTGAGTTGTAGAGGTTAAATTTATTGTAATCCTTTAGCAGCAAGCACTTAATGCTGGGGTATTTCCCTGACCAATGAAGCTCTTCTATGTTTTTGCTTAATAAACTGAAACATAAGACACATTCCACTATATATAGTCTCCAGGATTTCCTCAAGAAAGACAGTGAGAAGGAAACATCACCTTTCAAAGTCATTTCTTTCTCAAATTAAAATGTTAGCATACCACAAGTGTTGTTTGTCTTATCACTTACCATTCCCTTAATTAATCTGTCCTTATGAAATAAATTATGGATCATCTATATGTAGATGTATTCTTACTTTTCTTCCAAATGCAACATCTTTAAAAATCAATTCAAAATGAGTAGTCTCAAGGCTGCTCCTTGAATCTTGTTTATATTAATATATTCGCACTGAAAACTCTATAGAAAAACATAAACATATGGGTACATAGTACTCTGAAAGTTACACGTATATATTGCCTTCTTCCCTCTCTAATACTCAAGATGCTACTAGAGGGGATATAGTTTAAACATGAAGTAATGTTAATTAAGGTTGAAATGATATAGACAATTTAAACTGTGTAATGTTTAACTTTAGTTTGTAATTTACATATATATACTGTAACTGTGTGTATGTATGGTACACAATATGTATATTTTCTGTATTAATGTATAGAGATTATTAGAAAGTTTCTGTTTTCTTCTCTCCATCCAAATTTGTATGGAGTCCATCAGGCTTCTGTTGCAAAGGCTTTACCCACTGAGCCATTGTATCAGTTCTAATATTCTAAGAATAGACTATATTGTGTTGATATTTAGAAAAGGGAAAAATTGCAGGGTGTTTTTTTTTTAAACGTATCTAAGTAAAGGCACAGACAGATGGAGAAAATTCTGTGATTAATGTCTTCTAGTCAACCACAGAGAAAAAATCAAAAGGCTTTGCTTAGCTTTAGTTTGAAAGAATATTATCCAGGATACCATGATGTAATTTGTG
The DNA here is from genome assembly GCF_000001635.26 of Mus musculus. Classification (NCBI taxonomy): domain Eukaryota; kingdom Metazoa; phylum Chordata; class Mammalia; order Rodentia; family Muridae; genus Mus; species Mus musculus. Next base: position 41,209,715 of record NC_000068.7, read on the forward strand.
CATCTTTTTTTTTTTTTTTTTTTTAATGAGTTGGCACTTACAGTATATGAGCAAGAGTCTGATATAGGATTCCTTGATTGAAAAAAAATGTTAACAAAATCTCTCTCCATCTCTGATTGAAAGAGGGTTCTAATATTATAGTAGTGCTCTCCTTGTCTGTGGTTCATCTGCTGTAGTCTAAAAACATTAAGTGAAAATCAACAAATAAATTATTTGAGTTATGTATATTGTGTGTTATTCTGAATGGATATAATCTCTAAAGTTGATTATCCTAGTCAGGCTACAAGCCACAACTTGGTCTCCACATTGTACAAGCTTCCTGCCCACTAGACACTTAGCAGCCATATGGAGGATCAGATTGACTGTCAAGCTTAAGTCCAAATATCCATACTTTCCTTAATGATGATCTCGCCATACAGACTAGTGGGTCCCACAACTCTAATATGCCAAGAGATCATCAACAACTTCTGATAAATTAGATGCAAGTTCTCCACTTAATAAGGAAACAGAAATGATGACACACTGTATGTAAGATGTAATGATGAAATATTCAAAGCACATGTCTAAAGCTTTTGAAGAAAAAGAGGCATTAGTGTTGGCTTTGCTAACACATTCAGATAGCAAAGTATCAACAACAATGCCTAATAAACCATTCACCTCACTTCATTGCACCCAGCAAGCCTTGCAGTATCTCAAACCATCAAAAAAGAATGGGGAGAGCAGTAAAATATTCTGAGAGACAGTGATTATGTACATCAATGCACAGAGTACACTTGTTCTATTTTACTAATAACTATTGTTATTAATCTTAAATAAAGTAATTAGTAAACTAAACTTTATTCTAAGTATGTATGTATAAGAAAAATAAATTACAGTATATATGGGATATGTTTCTACTAGTTGTTTCAGGAATTGGATTTTGGAAAGTTTCCATGAGGACAAAAAAGGATTAATCTTATCCAAAAATGTGTTGTAAATAATATTCTGCATTTTTCCATTCTAAATATTTTACCATTTCTGCTTTAGATCAAAATGGAGACACTCAGTCATTTATAATAATGTTAGCCATATCTCAAGAATGCGTATTCACATGTGTTTGTTGAATAGTCCAAACATTGAACAATATAAATATTCATTATGAAAATGATTCCTGATGTTTCCCATTCAGCAGCTCACATGGGGAAATCACAACTTAAATCTTAGGAATGGTAAAGCTGAGATGATTGATTAGTTAGGTTAATGACAATATTCTCTGGTCACCAATTATCATTTCATTACAAAAAGTGCCTTGATGCAGCCTGCATCTTGTATTTATCCAGGGTTCTAGACAATTAGAGTTAAGAACAGCAACATGTCAGAACACAGCTTTTTAAGGTGACTAAAATTACTAGGAAAATATCACATATAGTCCTTTAGAGATTTCTCATGGACTTTTAATGTAAATTTTGATGGGCTATTACTTTTTATTAATGCTGGTTGAGTACTTAGGAAAGACAACTATGCACTGTACTTAGTGCTGGGCAAATTGCCTGGATATACGTCATATATTACTGTTACATTAATGAATAGTGTTATGGCAATTAGAAGACTGATGGCTTAGAAAATGTAGGTAAATGTATTTGAAACTCCTTGAGCTAAGTGACATTGCTCAGAGTATACTACAGAGTAACATCAACAATGATTTAAAAACAAAATCGCTGAAAATGCATAGTGTATTATAGTGCATTTAAAATAGGATGCATTTTGCCAAGCCTGGTGTTCCATGCCTTTAATCTCAGGACTCAGGAAGCAAGGGCAGGAGATCTCTGGGTTTGAAGCCAGCCTGTTCTACAGAGTTGGTTTCAGAGGAGTGAGGGCTACATAGATGCACCTGTCTCCTAAAAACCCAACCAAACCAAAACATGTGTTCCCCAGAGCAAGTCACTAATGGACATGCAACACAAGATTCAAGTGAACAACTACACCACTATCTTTGATGAAAACTTGCTGTGATAAATTAGCTTAGATTCCATTGAATCTATTTAAATGCTATGGCTAATTGTTGAGCTTGAAATAATTTGCATATTTTTAGAATATGTTTACAAGACTCAGCTGGGTAACAATATTGTAATAATTACACAAAAACTTAATATAATTTCAAATGACATTTCATATATCTCAGAAACAAGTAGCAATTGGAATTATACTTCTTGCTTTAAAGACTTAATTTCAATAACTTCATGGTCCTATGTTTCCTATCCTGTGCATATTTTCTGCTCAGTGATGTGTCTCAATACATGACATTTGAAATTTCAAAACAAGAATCTAAGTGTTCCCCCCCAAACACTAATCTGTTTTATAAATAAGTTAATTTTGAAATCTATATAGTTTCATCTGATGAAATAATATTTAATAAACACAAATATTCAACTTTTAATTTTAGCAAATCTGAAGTTAAAATAACAAGCTTAGAGTTTACTAAAGTCAATTTCTTTCCAAGTCAATACATTTTCTTTCTTAATTTTCCGGGCTTTTGGTTTTTGTTTTTGTTTTTGTTTTTTTTTTTTGTTTGTTTGTTTGTTTTTTTTGTTTTTTTGGTTGGTTTTTTCAAGACAGGGTTTCTTTGTGTAGCCCTGGCTGTCCGGGAACTCACTTTGTAGACCAGGCTGGCCTCGAACTCAGAAATCCGCCTGCCTCTAACTCCCGAGTGCTGGGATTAAAGGCATGCACCACCACTGCCCGGCTACATATGCTTTTGAAGAATAAAAAATTACTGAACTCTTCCTCACCCCAGAGCCCGACCCCTCCCATCTAGGGAGTGTTCCCAGAACACTCCTGAACTCTTCACCCCAGAATGCATTCCTGAACTCCTCACCCTAGAGTTTGAACCCTCCCAACTAAAGACTGTTCCAAGAACATTTTTGAGATAAGGGCCTCCTGGAACAACCTCAGAATGAACCGGGTACATTGCCAAATAATAGGACATGACCCCTTAGTTACGTAGAATCCCTTGGCAGAACCCCTTGTCCCTTGGCAGAACCCCTTAGTTATGTAAACTTGTACTTTCCCTACCCCGCTCTCCCCCCTTGAGTTTTCCTATATAAGCCTGTGAAAAATTTGGCTGGTCGTCGATTCTCCTCTACACCACTAGGTGTATGAGTTTCGACCCCAGAGCTCTGGTCTATGTGCTTTCATGCTGTTGCTTTATTAAATCTTGCCTTCAACATTTTGAGTTCGGTCTCAGTGTCTTCTTGGGTCCGCGGCTGTCCCGAGGCTTGAGTGAGGGTCTCCCTTCGGGGGTCTTTCATTTGGGGGCTCGTCCGGGATCAGCGCGACCACCCAGAGACCCTAGACCCACTTTAAGGTAAGATTCTTTGACCTGTCTTGGTCTGGTGTCTGTGTTCTGTTTCTAAGTTTGGTGCGATCGCAGTTTCGGTTTTGCGGACGCTCAGTGAGACCGCGCTCCGAGAGGGAACGCGGGGTGGATAAGGATAGACGTGTCCAGGTGTCCACCGTCCGTTCGCCCTGGGAGACGTCCCAGGAGGAACAGGGGAGGACCAGGGATGCCTGGTGGACCCCTTTGGAGGCCAAGAGACCATCTGGGGTTGCGAGATCGTGGGTTTGAGTCCCACCTCGTGCCCTGTTGCGAGATCGTGAGTTCGAGTCCCACCTCGTGTTTTGTTGCGAGATCGTGGGTTCGAGTCCCACCTTGCGCCTTGTTGCGAGACCGTGGGTTCGAGTCCCACCTCGTGTTTGGTTACGGGATCGTGGGTTCGAGTCCCACCTCGTGCAGAGGGTCTCAATCGGCCGGCCTTAGAAAGGCCATCTGATTCTTTGAGTTGCTTGTGGTCGACGCGAAGTTGCCGCCGCTTTTGGTTTCTTTTTTGTCTTAGTCTCGTGTTCGCTCTTGTTGTGTCTACTATTATTCTGGAAATGGGACAATCTGTGTCCACTCCCCTTTCTCTAACTCTGGAGCATTGGAAAGAGGTGCAGGTCAGAGCCCACAACCAGTCGGTGGAGGTCAGAAAGGGTCCGTGGCAGACCTTTTGTGCCTCCGAGTGGCCGACGTTTGGAGTGGGCTGGCCACCAGAAGGTGCTTTTGACTTGTCACTAATCGCTGCCGTCAGGCGAATTGTTTTTCAGGAGGAAGGGGGTCACCCTGATCAGATCCCCTACATTGTGACCTGGCAGAATCTCATCCAATTCCCACCTCCGTGGGTCAAGCCTTGGACCCCAAATTCTTCGAAACTGACGGTCGCGGTTGCCCAGTCTGATGCAGCCGGAAAGTCCGGCCTGACAGCACCCCCCAAGATTTATCCAGAAATCGACGACCTCCTCTGGATGGACTCCCAACCTCCCCCTTACCCCCTGCCCCAGCAGCCACCTGCAGCCGCCCCACCACAGGGACCAATAGCGAGAGGGGCTCAGGGACCGGCGGGGGGGACTCGGAGCCGCCGAGGCCGAAGCCCCGGGGAGGAAGGGGGGCCGGATTCAACAGTTGCCTTGCCACTTAGAGCACATGTGGGAGGGCCAGCGCCAGGACCTAATGATCTCATTCCTTTACAATACTGGCCTTTTTCCTCTTCTGATTTATATAATTGGAAAACTAACCACCCTCCTTTCTCAGAGAACCCCTCTGGGCTTACTGGGCTCCTTGAGTCACTTATGTTCTCCCATCAACCCACTTGGGATGATTGTCAGCAGCTTTTGCAGGTTCTTTTTACCACAGAAGAAAGAGAAAGAATCCTGATGGAGGCGAGAAAAAATGTTCTGGGAGAGGACGGCACACCCACTGCCCTCCCTAACCTCGTGGACGAGGCTTTCCCCTTGAACCGCCCCAACTGGGACTACAACACCGCGGAAGGTAGGGGACGCCTCCTTGTCTATCGCCGGACTCTAGTGGCAGGTCTCAGAGGAGCCGCTAGATGGCCCATCAATTTGGCTAAGGTAAGAGAGGTCTTGCAGGGGCAGACTGAACCACACTCAGTCTTCCTTGAGCGTCTCATGGAGGCATATAGGAGGTACACCCCTTTTGACCCCTCGTCAGAGGGGCAGAGAGCCACTGTAGCCATGGCCTTTATTGGTCAGTCCCCTCCCGACATTAAGAAAAAGCTGCAAAGGCTGGAGGGGCTCCAAGATCATACGCTCCAAGATTTAGTAAAAGAAGCAGAGAAAGTCTATCATAAGAGGGAAACAGAAGAAGAGAGGCAGGAGAGAGAAAAGAAAGAAATGGAGGAAAGGGAAAATAGACGGGATCGCCGTCAGGAAAGAAATTTGAGTAAAATTTTGGCCGCAGTTGTAAATGATAGACAGTCAGGAAAAGGTAAAACAGGGCTCCTGGGCAACAGGGCAGTGAAACCGCCAGGTGGCAGAAAGATACCACTGGAAAAAGACCAATGCGCCTATTGCAAAGAGAAAGGACACTGGGCTAGAGATTGCCCTAAAAACCGGGAGCGATCCAAGGTCCTGACCCTAGAAGATGATTAGGGAAGTCGGGGCTCAGACCCCCTCCCTGAGCCTAGGGTAACTTTGTCCGTGGAGGGGATCCCCGTCAACTTCCTGATAGACACCGGAGCAGAGCATTTAGTACTCACTAGCCCCCTAGGCAAGCTAGGCTCTAAAAAGACCATGGTGATTGGAGCCACTGGTAGTAAATTTTACCCCTGGACAACCGAACGAGCCCTACAGATAAACAAGAACATAGTGACCCACTCCTTCCTGGTGATACCTGAGTGTCCTGCTCCCCTCTTGGGGCGCGATCTGCTAACCAAATTAAAGGCTCAAGTCCAATTTACTTCAGAAGGCCCACAAGTAAGCTGGGGAAAAGCCCCCGTTGCCTGCCTTGTCCTCAACACAGAGGAAGAGTACTGGTTGCATGAAGAGCAACCCAAAAATGCAGTCTCTTCAGGCTGGCTAACTGCGTTCCCCAATGTCTGGGCAGAACAAGCAGGAATGGGGTTGGCTAAACAAGTGCCTCCGGTTGTGGTAGAACTTAAAGCTGATGCCACCCCCATCTCGGTAAGACAATACCCCATGAGCAAGGAAGCTAGGGAGGGCATCCGGCCTCATATCCAGAGGTTGCTAGACCAAGGAGTTTTAGTGGCCTGTCAGTCCCCCTGGAATACACCACTTCTGCTGGTTCGAAAACCAGGGACTAATGACTATCGCCCGGTGCAAGACCTCCGGGAAGTTAACAAAAGGGTCCTGGACATTCACCCCACAGTCCCGAACCCGTACAATTTATTAAGCTCTCTCCCACCCGAGAGAACATGGTATACAGTCCTGGACTTAAAAGATGCCTTCTTTTGCCTGCGCTTGCACCCTAAGAGTCAGCTCCTGTTTGCCTTTGAATGGAGGGACCCAGAGGGCGGACAGACTGGTCAACTAACCTGGACTAGGCTACCACAGGGGTTCAAAAATTCCCCCACCCTGTTTGACGAGGCCCTCCATCGGGATCTCGCGCCTTTTCGCGCCCGAAACCCTCAGCTTACCCTACTACAATATGTGGATGATCTCTTGGTCGCGGCGGCCTCGAAGGAGCTGTGTCACCAGGGAACTGAGAGGCTCCTCACAGAACTGAGTGACTTGGGGTATCGAGTTTCGGCTAAAAAGGCACAAATCTGTCAAACTGAGGTAACCTACCTGGGATATACCCTCCGAGGGGGTAAAAGATGGCTCACAGAAGCCCGGAAGAAGACTGTTATGATGATCCCCTCGCAAACCACCCCACGGCAGGTACGTGAGTTTCTGGGGACTGCTGGCTTTTGTAGACTCTGGATTCCAGGCTTTGCAACCCTAGCGGCACCTCTATATCCTTTGACTAAGGAAGGGGTTCCTTTTGAGTGGAAAGAAGAGCACCAAAGAGCTTTTGAGGCTATCAAGTCGTCTCTAATGACTGTCCCCGCGCTAGCATTACCAGACTTGACTAAGCCTTTCGTCCTATATGTGGACGAGAGAGCGGGTGTAGCCAGGGGAGTGTTGACACAAGCACTGGGACCCTGGAAGAGACCTGTAGCCTATTTGTCAAAAAAATTAGATCCCGTTGCTAGTGGATGGCCCACATGTCTGAAAGCTATTGCAGCAGTAGCCCTGCTGATCAAAGATGCTGACAAATTGACAATGGGACAACAGGTGACTGTTGTAGCCTCTCATGCCTTGGAAAGTATCGTGCGGCAGCCACCTGACAGATGGATGACAAATGCCCGAATGACACACTATCAGAGCTTGCTGCTAAATGAGCGTGTAACCTTTGCGCCCCCTGCCATCCTCAACCCAGCTACCCTTCTCCCTCTAACAAATGATTCCGTCCCAGTACATCAATGTACAGACATCCTCGCTGAAGAAACTGGGACCAGAAGGGACCTGACTGACCAACCCTGGCCTGGAGCTCCCAGTTGGTATACGGACGGCAGCAGTTTCCTGATAGAGGGGAAGCGAAAGGCTGGAGCTGCGGTGGTGGACGGGAAAAAGGTAATTTGGGCAAGCGCTTTGCCTGAAGGAACGTTGGCACAAAAGGCTGAACTTATAGCGCTTATACAAGCCCTCCGAGAGGCTAAAGGTAAGATCGTTAACATCTACACTGACAGCCACTATGCTTTTGCTACCGCACACATCCATGGGGCCATCTACAGGCAGCGAGGGCTATTGACTTCGGCTGGTAAAGACATTAAAAACAAAGAAGAAATTCTGGCCCTGTTGGAAGCCATACATGCACCTAAGAAGGTAGCCATCATCCACTGCCCCGGCCACCAAAGAGGAGAAGACTTGGTGGCCAAGGGCAACCGAATGGCAGACTCAGTGGCAAAACAAGTTGCTCAAGGGGCCATGATCTTAACTGAAAAAGGTGATCCGCCCAAAAGCCCTGAGGATGAGAGGTATAACATAAAAGAGCTATTGTGGACCAGTGATCCCCTCCCATACTTTTTTGAAGGGAAAATAGAATTGACTCCCGAAGAAGGAATAAAATTTGTGAAAGGACTACACCAATTCACTCACCTGGGAGTTGAAAAAATGATGAGACTAATTAAAAATTCCCGATACCAAGTCCCCAACCTGAAGTCAGTGGCTCCAAAGATTATAGACTCCTGCAAACCATGTGCATTCACTAATGCGACTAGAGCCCACAAAGAACCTGGAAAGAGACAACGGGGAGACCGTCCTGGAGTGTATTGGGAGGTAGATTTTACTGAAGTTAAACCTGGAATGTATGGTAACAAGTATCTGTTAGTATTTGTAGACACTTTTTCAGGATGGGTTGAGGCGTTTCCCACTAAAACTGAGACTGCCCAGATTGTGACGAAGAAGATCCTTGAAGAAATCCTGCCAAGATTTGGAATCCCTAAGGTAATCGGGTCCGACAATGGACCAGCCTTTGTTGCCCAGGTAAGTCAGGGCTTGGCCACTCAGTTGGGCATCGATTGGAAATTACACTGTGCTTACAGCCCTCAAAGCTCAGGACAGGTAGAGAGGATGAATAGGACCTTAAAAGAGACCTTGACTAAATTAGCCATTGAGACCGGCGGGAAAGACTGGGTGGCTCTCCTTCCTCTTGCACTCTTCCGAGCCCGAAACACCCCTGGACGTTTCGGGCTCACTCCTTTTGAAGTTCTGTATGGAGGACCTCCCCCCTTAATGGAAGCTGGTGGAACATTGGTTTCCGACTCTGACCCTGTCTTACCCTCCTCTTTGCTTATTCATTTAAAGGCCCTAGAAGTGATTAGGACCCAAATTTGGGACCAACTGAAGGCAGCCTATACCCCAGGGACCACCGCAGTACCCCACGGGTTCCGAGTTGGAGACAAAGTCTTGGTCAGACGGCATTGAACCGGCAGCCTCGAACCACGGTGGAAGGGACCCTATTTGGTGTTACTGACAACCCCTACTGCGGTAAAAGTTGACGGGATTGCCTCCTGGATCCACGCCTCCCACGTCAAGAGGGCCGCCAGTCAAGATGAAGAAAACCACGAAGACAATTGGACAGTGGCAGCCACTGACAATCCTCTTAAGCTTCGTTTGCACCGCAGGCGCCACCCTGAGCCTAGGGAACCATAATCCTCATGCTCCAATTCAACAATCTTGGGAAGTGCTTAATGAGGAGGGAAACATTGTGTGGGCAACCACTGCAGTCCATCCCCTCTGGACTTGGTGGCCTGATCTCACACCTGACATCTGTAAGTTAGCGGCAGGATCCCCCAATTGGGACCTCCCCGATCATACCGATCTTAGTAACCCACCCCCTGAAGAGCGGTGTGTCCCAAATGGGATAGGGAGCACATATGGGTGTTCGGGGCAGTTTTACCGAGCTAATCTTAGAGCTGCACAATTTTATGTTTGCCCTGGTCAGGGTCAGAGCAAAAGGCTTCAACAAGAATGTGGAGGGGCATCAGATTACTTTTGTGGTAAATGGACATGTGAAACGACAGGGGAAGCTTACTGGAAGCCCTCCTCTGACTGGGACCTAATCACGGTAAAACGAGGAAGTGGCTATGATAAGTCAAACCAAGGAGAAAGAAACCCCTATAAATATCCAGAGAATGGGTGCACTTTTAAAAACAGCCCCCCAGGACCATGCAAAGGTAAATACTGCAACCCCCTACTTATAAAGTTCACCGAGAAAGGGAAACAACACCGTCTAAGTTGGCTTAAAGGAAATAGGTGGGGTTGGCGAGTATACCTTCCACTAAGAGATCCTGGGTTCATTTTCACGATCAGGCTGACAGTGAGAGACCCGGCGGTGACACTCGTTGGGCCCAACAAGGTCCTTATAGAACAGGGCCCCCCAGTCGTACCGGCTCCCCCAAAGGTCCCAGCCGTACCAGCTCTACCAACTCCACAGCCCAACACAGTGGTACCCTCCCTAGGGACTAATACTCCCCTCATAAAGCCTAACTTGGCTTCCCCACCGCCCCTAGGTACAGGGAACCGTCTGGTCAGTCTAGTCCAGGGAGCTTTTTTAGCTTTAAATAGAACTAACCCTAATATGACTCAATCATGCTGGTTATGCTATACCTCTAGCCCCCCTTATTATGAAGGAATAGCTCAGATCAGGACTTATAATATTACTTCAGGTCATTCTCAATGTCTTTGGGGAGAAAACAGAAAGTTGACTCTAGCAGCAGTTTCAGGAAGAGGGCTTTGTTTGGGCCAGGTACCTCAGGATAAAGGGCACCTCTGTAATCAGACCCAGAACATCCAGTCTAGCAAAAGTGGTCAGTATCTAGTGCCCCTCCTAGACACAGTGTGGGCTTGCAATACCGGTCTCACTCCTTGTGTGTCTATGTCTGTTTTTAATAGTTCCAAAGATTTCTGCATTTTGGTTCAACTTATTCCTAGACTCCTGTATCATGATGATAGCTCCTTTTTAGACAAATTTGAGCATCGGGTCCGCTGGAGAAGAGAACCCGTTACCTTAACTTTGGCAGTTCTATTAGGATTGGGAGTAGCGGCTGGAGTAGGTACAGGAACTGCTGCCTTAATTAAGACCCCCCAATACTATGAAGAACTACGTGCAGCTATGGATGTTGATCTTAGAACTATAGAACAGTCTATAACCAAATTAGAAGAATCTTTAACTTCCCTGTCCGAAGTGGTGCTACAGAATAGAAGGGGATTAGACTTATTATTCCTTAAAGAAGGAGGACTCTGTGCTGCCCTAAAAGAAGAATGTTGTTTTTATGTTGACCATTCAGGAGTAATCAAAGATTCTATGGCCAAACTTAGAGAACGCCTAGATATACGTAAAAGAGAAAGAGAAAGCCAACAAGGATGGTTCGAAAGCTGGTTTAATAAGTCCCCTTGGCTCACCACTCTCCTCTCCACCATAGCAGGACCTTTAATTACACTTATGCTTTTGCTTACTTTTGGCCCCTGCATCCTTAATAAGTTAGTAGCTTTTATTAGAGAAAGGATAAATGCAGTACAGGTTATGGTACTAAGGCAACAATATCGGGTCCTTCAGGAGGTTGAAAACTCGCTCTAAGATTAGAGCTATTTCCTAAAAGGAGTGGGGAATGAAGAATAAAAAATTACTGAACTCTTCCTCACCCCAGAGCCCGACCCCTCCCATCTAGGGAGTGTTCCCAGAACACTCCTGAACTCTTCACCCCAGAATGCATTCCTGAACTCCTCACCCTAGAGTTTGAACCCTCCCAACTAAAGACTGTTCCAAGAACATTTTTGAGATAAGGGCCTCCTGGAACAACCTCAGAATGAACCGGGTACATTGCCAAATAATAGGACATGACCCCTTAGTTACGTAGAATCCCTTGGCAGAACCCCTTGTCCCTTGGCAGAACCCCTTAGTTATGTAAACTTGTACTTTCCCTACCCCGCTCTCCCCCCTTGAGTTTTCCTATATAAGCCTGTGAAAAATTTGGCTGGTCGTCGATTCTCCTCTACACCACTAGGTGTATGAGTTTCGACCCCAGAGCTCTGGTCTATGTGCTTTCATGCTGTTGCTTTATTAAATCTTGCCTTCAACATTTTGAGTTCGGTCTCAGTGTCTTCGTGGGTCCGCGGCTGTCCCGAGGCTTGAGTGAGGGTCTCCCTTCGGGGGTCTTTCACTTTAAATATAAAGTCTTGAAGTGTTTACTTTAACTACAAATCTCTCCTCATTCGTATTGAAAGGTAAACTCATTAGTAACAACTTTGAGTATAGTGGATGGTAAATAAGGGAAACTTGGAACAGAAGTAACTTCATCATTAAAAAATCAAACTGCATTCCCAGGGGGGCAGCTGTGGAGCCTTCCCTTTAACTTGTTCTTAACAATCTTGTTGAGTAAAATCTTCCTTTCAGCAAGTCCTTGAAACCAGGTGAAACATTTCATGTTTTTAAAGTTGTAGAGAAGAAAAGCAAGGTGTGTGCTGGAAGCATTTACAAGCAAAACAAACCTTTAGGTTCTTTTCAAAACAATAAGCTGTTGAAGACAAGGTTAGGGGCCACTGAGAAATCGCTTAGCAGCTGAAGCTGCTTCTGCCTGGGCAGATGAGCTGCCTTGATCCTCTTCATCCTCTGGATCCCACACAGTAGAAGACCTTGGCTTGTGCAACACTCTGTCTCTCTCTGTCTCTGTCTCTGTCTGTCTCTCCCCATCTCTGTCTCTCTCCATCTCTGTCTCTCTCTCTCTGTCTCTTTGTCTCTCTCTCTCTCTCTCCCTCTCTCTCTCTCTCTCTCTCTCACACACACACACACACACACACACACACACAGTGAGAATTTTTGTTTCTTTAAAAGCACAGACCTATAAGAATTGTTGTGTTTGTTTGTTTTAATTCCAGGAATGGGATTTGGGCTTGCTTTAAAACAGATTACTGTGTTTTGCCTCATGGTCTAGCAGGGGGGTGACGAGTATGTGACATTTATAATTCTAGGAACTTTTCAGAGGATATATAAATGCTAGATTCCTGATAGAAGGGAATGTTTGGTTGTTGATAATATGCAATTCATTGGGATTTCAGAAAAAGAAATTAAATATTTTGATCAAACTTGCAGCGTGGAATTCAATGCCCCTAATCAACAGGAAATAGTCTAACTATATAGTCATGCCATTTTCTCTCTTTCCTTTTTCCTCTCCTACCTGGTGTTAGGGTGATGAAAGGGAAGAATTAAAGGGGTTGAGAAGGGTGAAAAGAAAAGGAACCCACAAAATAATAAAAAGATGGGCTACATACACATACTCCTGTTTCTTTTTTGATGCTGGGGATGGTGTGGACCACAGTGTTAGTAATCAGAAATTTCCACTGATCTGCTCTCAGGGATGTAGTGACAGCAATACACATCATTACCAGGCACCAAGACATGAGATATTTCCGTTACCATGAATTGAGTACCCTCCCTGCAGGCATGCACTATATCCCCTTATAAAGAACCAGGGCCTTCTCTCCTACTCTTTCTCTGTTCCACCTTCATTAACAGGAAATGTTCACATCCCTCCTCAATAAAGATCTCTGGTGAAATCTGTTGCATGGTGCAGTTTTGAGACACCCCTTTCCTCCAACCCTCCAAGGTATCTTTCTCAGCTATTTAGCTGAGAAACATAACACCCAGACTTCAAACACCACTGAGCATATGCTTTGCCCTCAGGACTGAGATTTAGGCCTAGACCAAATGTGAATTTTGTAAAATTTTATTAAATTTTTATTAACAGCACAAGTAAATTGACTTGACTGTAATTGTTCCCTACTTGTGAGCAATCTTGCCGGTCTACCCACTGTCCTTTTACACCCCATCTTCCTATTTCCCTGCTGCTTCCTTCCTGCTCACTGGAAATCACTCTTCTATTGTGATGTCTTCTACTTTATGCAGCCTTCACAATGAAAATGTAGCAAACACGGGAAATACCCATATTCTCTTCTAAATTTGTGAGTCTTTTTCTCTCCACTAAATCCTCTTCTCTAGATATGAGTATGACTTACTCCCTACTTTCTTGAAAATTTTATATAACTGACACTTTCCAGAGTCCTGAATACCTTAAAATTGCACTTATATATTTTTGGGCTTGCTTGCCCTAAATTACCTATACTCTCTATACATCTGATCATTTGCTGTGAAGCATCTCCAATTAAGTATTTCTCAGAAACTCCCTTTTGGGCATGTCAGAGCCTCAAAATTTGCAAGAGTTCAGTATTGTGTGCCCTACTATGCTTTTACCACCTTAAGAAACCTAAATTGATATAATAACTTTATAGAAAATAATGACTTAAAACTTGAAGTTTGAAGAATAACAATATAAAGACAATCTTTAAGTACACAAATAAGAGAGAAAAAGTACTGGGTTTTTTTTTCCCTAAAATTCAATTTTAAAAATTGGGTGTGGGTACTATGTATGGAGGTTAGAAAACATCTTGCAAGAGTCAGTTCTACGCGGAGGCTAGTGGACTTCAGGGATGAAGCTTCCACGGGCAGGCTTGGTAGCAGATAACCTGACCTACTGAGCCATTTTCCCTGCCCTATTTCTTTCAAACTACAGAAACAGATCATAAATGTATTATATTCTCTTTATTTTGGTTAATACTTCATCTTGTCTGTTTTTATAAACTACAATGTTAACTTTTACTCTTTTATATAGTATACCCCCTTCTTTCTCTCCTTTTCTGTCTTTAATATTGAATATAACTACAGTCACAAGATCTAACTAGGTAGATATGTGTGGCCTCTGAGTATCAGTGGTCTTTGGAAGAGTGGAAATTTTTCGATCTACAGCACTTATCTCAGGAATATGTTGTACACTTGAAGGGTACTTGCCAGCATATCTGAGGATATTTTAAATATCCTCATGAACAAAGTCAACCAGCATTGATAGTCTCTTGTGTGGAATGAACATTGCTAATGAAGTTTGGTTTATATGAGAAACCTGGCTTTGACAGCAAGTGACCTATTTCACAAGTAATACACATTTTTCCATGGCATGGTTATCATGTCACTTGGCACTGATGTGTAAATTAGTAGAGTTAGATGCTCTCACATAATAGTTCTAAGCTAAATGATTCAGCATGGAGTTTAACATACGATTAAAGCATACAAACAGTTCATAAAGAATGAACAGTTTTTCAGTTTTTAAAAAGTTATCAGTAATTAAAGATACATTTTAAAATTTCATCAATATAGAAACAGACCTTTAAAATGGACTAAGGTGTGTTCACTTTTCACCTCACCCAATAGTGTGTCAGAACTGTGACTATACATAATCACAATTAATATGGAATCTTTGGGAGGTGAGGGCTTTGCACTATAGTCATGAAAAAGTTCCTCATAACCTGATTAGAAGAATAACTGGGCATCTTGCTCTCTTCAGCAGAAAGAGGCTTCTCCAGGAATCAGATGAAACTTGCCGCAACCTGAATTTGTTTTCGGCGTTGGAGGCTGAACTCAGGTTATTGTATTTGCTAGCAACATGCTAAACCACCACAGCCCCGGCCCTTTCACCTGCTTCTTGGAATCGGACTGTCCAGTTGCCAGAATTCAGAGATGATACATTTTTATCAATCTGTAGTCTCTCACTGTAGCTCCATCATTGAAGAGAAGCACACTTTCAGTTAATATGAATTCACTTTATGGATGTTCTATTGTATATTTGATTATTCCTTTATAATGGATATATATCTAAGGGGGTTTATGTGTTTTCTTAAAGAATTTGTTATCACAAGTAGCACAGAAAAATACAGTCTTTATGTACTTCTCAATGCATATGTGACTTGATTTAAGTGCACCTTCAGAAGAAATTCCTCAAGGAATACATGCATTCATGTGTTGGTACTATGAATAGCTCCCCGCACTATCTGTTAACTATGTAACCTTGAACGATTAATTTCAGCTGCCTAATCTCATCTGAGACCTCTAGAGGAAGCAATGTTAATGGTCCTTCTCCCAGGGACTTTTTTTTTTGTGAGAATCATGTACAGTAAGTCTTGTTTTCTTTCATTTTTCTTTGTTCTTTTCTGAGACAAATGTGTGTGTGTGTGTGTGTGGCATTGGGTGTTCTGCGACTCACTCTGTACATCCGACTGGCCTCAAACTCAGATATCTGCCTGCCTCTGACTACCTAGTGCTGCGAATAAAGTCATGCACCAGTTTTGTAAATGATATATTAGAATGTTTATTCATTATAGACCATCAATCATATTTTTAAAATATTGGACTTATTTTATGTGATGAATATTTCACCTGTATGTGTGCCATGTGTATGCTTAGTCTCTGAAGAGATCGGAGGAAAGCATTGGATCCCCTAGAGCTAAATGTAGAGAAGGTTGTAAACCACTTCATGAGTATTATGAATAGAACCTGAGTCCTCTGCATGATTAACAATTACTATAGCTGTTGGATTATCCATTATTAATATTTAAGTAGATATTGCTGTTGGATCTAGCTGTATGTATACATTTAATGATTGAACACTCTTCAAATATGGAATGTTTTATTTTGGAACAATTTGGTTTCTATATGTTTACTTACATGT
This sequence comes from Mus musculus, assembly GCF_000001635.26. Taxonomy (NCBI): domain Eukaryota; kingdom Metazoa; phylum Chordata; class Mammalia; order Rodentia; family Muridae; genus Mus; species Mus musculus. The sequence continues at coordinate 41,225,647 of NC_000068.7, forward strand.
TTAGTGGATCCTTTAGTAGTTGTTGTTCCATTAAGATGTTTATTTCTTTTGAGAACAAACACTATATAATAATTTCCTTCTTTTTGCATATATGTATATATATGTAAATATATAGTATATATGTGATCCATCTGTCTGTCTGTCTGTCTGTCTGTCTATCTATCTATCTATAGAAGTGATTGGATTTATACACACACACACACACACACACACACACACACATACATATACATCTTGTTTCTTATTTTAATGTTCATTTCAACATATATTTGACATTTGTGGTTGTGGTCATTTAAAATAAATATGACCTTATGTTTAAACTAATTATAATCATAGTAGCAGATTTTTTTTTAACATCCATTATGTTTAGAAAACTTACAAGTCAGTTCATTTGTGGGTTTTCACCTACTGCCAGCCCAAGGGTCTCTTGTCTGGCCTGGAATGTTGGAAGTCTTACAGTTTGTAGAATAGAAATGAGGAGGTTTGGGAAGCCTGGTCAGGAGAGGTGACCAAGGTCCTGGGTCTCTCTTCAGCTACTGTAGCAGGATATAGAAGGAACCAGACTTCCTCCTCACCACCAGAAGGGGTTTTGTTTGTGTTTTCCCACAGTACCTGACTAGATCTATCTAGGTTTCCACCAGAAATGTCCTACATTGCACTACTTGTCAAGAAGATGGCCCACCACTTGCTGACAGATCAAGGACAAAGAAAACAGAAGAGACACCACTCCCAAAGGAAGGACAAGATCTCCTGGAAGGATATCCATGACTGGTGATTGCTACTCTAGTCAAATGCCCTCCACAAGCTTCCTTCTCCTCTCATCTTAGGACTGTTTTGTCATTCTTCATACTATCTCTGCTACTGTCTAACCTCTCCCTAGCCTCCCAAACACTCACCACTGGAGATTCTTTGCTAGGGAGACCTACAATGGACAAAACAAAATCATAGGAATTAAGAATTGTCTACTTGAAGAATGATGGACCGGGATTGAGACCCCCCCTATTCACCCATTCCATCCCCACTATCCTCAGCCCTTTCTTCTGCTTTCCTTACTGAAACATAGATGAATGCCTCCAAGAGGCCTCCATATACTGAGGTTGCAGATATTAGAGTTACAGAATTGAATCCACTAGCCCTGGTGATCCTATGCTCGCCAATTTTAAAACTCATTTCCAACTTTCCATTAGTGATCCCTCAGACAAACATTAATCACGAGTAAGCTCTATCCTAAAAGCTATGCCAAACACCCTGTAGACGACCTACATGTTTCTTACCAGGTTGTCCCTGCCTCCAAATCAGTCTTCATGTTCATATTCTTCAACAGGAAAATCAGTCTCAGAAGCAGCTCCAAGCCAAGCCACTCTTTCCTGGCTACAACTCAAATACATCCAATATGTGTCTGACCTCACCCACCCGAACTCCTCCCAATAATTTTTTTTTTTTTTTTTTTTTTTGTGCTTCCCTCTCCTGACTGCTATTGGAAATTGTTCCCATTAACATTTCCATTCATGAAAGCCATGGGTCCTTACCACATGAAATCATGAGGCATTTCTCTCTTTGATCTGCCCTTCTTCGTTTGCCTTGTAGGACCCTCCTCAAGGCCACATCCTACAACACCATTACCAAACCAATATATGCTAAACCCCTTGCTTTTCTCTTGTGTGATAGCAATACCAGTTCCTGTATTAACCCCTGTTTTCAAGGTTTCTGCCCATCCCCATAATATCTTTCTGTAGAGTTATTTGTATGAACTCAAAAATCATGTGTTAGAGCTGGGAGGAGACCAAAGGAAAAGTGTTATCTTCGTCCCTCTGCTCATCAGACTGGTTTTCCTTTTCTCACTAGGCTTGCAGGAACCATTGGAGCAGAACCTCATCCAAACACAACACCTGGCCAGTGAGTGTCAGAACAAACTTGACCAGGTAATGGCTTCCACTGCAGACAGTCTTGAGTCCCTTCAATGCTAGATGATGTCCTTAGTAGGAGTTGCTCTGCTAAACAGGGAGGGACTTGTACTTTTCTGAGGGAGAAATGTTGCTTCTATGTCAATGAATCCAATGATAGAACAAGACATGTAAATGCAAAAGATCTCTGTGGAGATCATTGGCCATGCTATGCTTCCAAATCCCCTACCCCATGGTTATCAAACTCTTTAGTAGCTTAGCTTCTTCTCTTTCTTGGCCCCATACTGGCCATTGAAGCCCTGCTTCTTCCATCATACTGCCTTATCCAATTTCAAAAACAGCAGATGAAAAGCACTGCTAAGACCTAATAAGGTTTCGGTTCAATACCAAACCATTCCCAACATAGGAGACAGTTATTCCAATGACACCTCTCCTTTATAAAACAAAAGGGAGTTTAGGGAAAGTGGGCTATCCCACCTGTCAGCAGAACTGATAAGGTTGAATAAACTCAGACCCAGGGAATCTCAGACTTGACACTGGCAGGAGAAAAGCTGCTCTCTAGTTTCTGTACTTTCTCTGGAACATATAACCATGCTATCCCACTGAGAGGATCAGTAGGGTATCAGTCACATATTACAACATCTGGAATCTTTTCCTGTCCAAATAGAGCATCACTAAATCAAACTGAGCCAAAAGAAAACACCTACTAATGTGTTTATAAAAAAAGAGAAAAAGAGGGGAGATATGTTCTCTGGAGGTGTGGTGAAACATGGGAGAAGGGGGTGCCTCAGTGGGCCCATGCTGAGGCATCCCTTCCACATGAGGAATCAGCAACACACAATGGTATATAGTATAGAATAGAATTTATTTAGGGCATGGGGAGGGGAGTTAAGAGGGTAGTTGAGGTGGAGAAAGGGGGGGCAGATGTAGGCAATAAGCATGTAGAGAGAGAGGGAGGAGGGGAATAGGGAGAGAGGGAGAAAGGGAAAGCAAGAGTAAGAGAAAGGAAGAGAACAAGACAGCAAGGAGGGGGTAAGCAGCCCCTTTTATAGTGAGTCAGGCATACTTGGCCGTTGCCAGGTAACTGGGGGCGGGGGTGGGGGGGACCATATCTGGCTGTTGCCAGGTAACTGTGAGGCAGGGCTTAGACAGAATGCTAACAACTACCCCTATGTCCTACCCAACTTCTCAATGTTTATATAGTCCCTATCCACATGGAATAAAGCAAACAAGTTATTTCACTGAATAACGATGCTGTGGCAAATGAGAGTCAGGGAATGAAAATGAAACAAAATAAGCAAGTCAGAAAATTTTGTGTATTCTATAGACGGCTGAGTAGCGTATCAAAATATATTTGAAGACTACAAGTGTAGGGATAATTACAGTTGTTAAGAAAATAATCTGAATGTTTAACAAACTGTGGAGGGAAAACAAACACATAACTATAAACTGAATTTCCAGAAACAGCTATACTTGCTTTGGAGATATTAAAAGGCTGATAGACTGCTTACAGCATTGTGACTGTAGAGAGCTGGACTATTGCAAAACAGAAGCCAAGCTGTCTTGGGCCATCTATTGGCCTTGATATATGTGTTTTACTCATCTCTTTCTGACCTAATATACCTTCATGGAAAATATTTAAAACATATTAGGAGATCGTTAGCTTAGACCAGCCAAAATGTAAGAATGTCATCAAACAGAATCTGAAACCTATAGCAAAGTTTCTTCTGTTTTTCTGTAACCTGCCTCCCTTCTCTTCTCACCACTAGATATTTGTTGTTATGTAACCAAAAATAAATAAATAAAAGTGCTTCCCCATTGGAAATATGGTTTAAGATAAACTATATTCCATGGTTTTTAGCCATAGCCACTTATATTTAGTGTAAAACAAACTTTCCTTCTCTAAGTACTTCTAGTTCTTTCAACAAATTCTACCCATTGTTTTAATATACTTATGGTAATTATCAATTATGTAAAATTAATATTATAGATACATTATCATACTCTTTCAATTAGATTTTATATGCCAATAGGGTCAACTTCTTTTTTGTCCATATTGAACCTTATGCACCTAAAATAATTACTGTTACATAAAATTTATACAATCAATATGTGCTAACTGAATTTTCAGAAGAGCTGCTAAAATTAAGGGGTAAACAAGAGGGAAATTGGAGGAGCTCCATGCAGGTAGGATTTTATTCTTAACTAGATAGCTATTGGCAAGTTTTAACCAAGTGGACAGTAAGGTCAGATGTACGTTGTTTTCAAAGATCATCCTGGAGCTGGTTAGATGGCTCAGCACATAGAGAAGAGTACTTGCTATGAAAGCCTAATGACCTGAGCCCAATCCCCAGAAACCACATGAAAGTACAAAGAGAGAACCTAGTCCATATGGTTGAACATTCTCTTATTGCCTTTGAGATAAGAACTCTTTTGCATCCTTATAAGAAGACAAACAACAGAGAAAACAAAGCCTTGCTGTAAGTCACATAGTTTAAATTTTAGCGGTATAACTTCATTTGAGGATCAGGGGAAAACTGCTTTTGTTTTTTTCTGGTTGAAAGTGAAATGTCTGGGGCATCTACAGATTTGCTGTGAAGAAAGGGACGTCAAGAAGCTTTTTTCAAATTTCTGCAAAGCATAGGTAGATCTGCAAGTGTTGGCATTCCGCGCAGGAGTGAGGAAGATTTGTAGAGTCATTTTGATCACCAAAAAAAACCATGTAATATTTATATTTAATATACAAGAGGACAGTGTGTTAAAAATAAAAAATGGTTTTATTTCCTACAAGCTCATTTGTTATGTCAGGAGATATTTTTCCAATGAAAACCCCTGATACAACTCTGTTGTATGTGTAAGTATAGGGGTTTGAATGAGAATGCCTTCCCCCCACCCCCAGATATTAATAAAATGTAATATTTTGGACCCAATTTGGTGGAACTATTTGGAAAAGATTAGGGTATATGAACTTGTTGGAGGAGGTATTTCACTGTGGCTTTGGAGTTTCAAAAGTCCATCTATTCTGTTCCCTTGCATTTCTCCCTCTTCTTTGTCTTGTTATTATAGATTGGATTGAAGCTCTCAGCTACTTCTCCATGCTCTCATTCCTGCTGCTGTACTTCCTGACATGGTGTTTCATGTTTATCATGGTCTGAAACTATAAGCCTCCAAGAAACCCTTTCTACTAGATATTGTCTTGGCTATGGTGACTTAGTACAGAAATAGGGAACTAACCAAGACAGTAAGTATAAGGCATTTCTACCATGTTATGAAACAACCATTAAACTATGAGCAGTACATTTCTATTTTTTATTTTCTTCTCAAAAATAACAAAAGTCATTCACCATTTCATACCCATATGTATATAATTCAAATATTTCATTATTTCTTTGCCTAAGGTTTTCTTTTTTTTTTTTTCAATTCTGGGAGGTGAACAAAGGGTAGGCAAATGCTTTAATATATAGCTATAACTATGTATTTTATACTGTATGTATAATAGTTTTTTATGAATAAAAGCCTGCAGCTGTTTTTTCTAAATACACTTGTATACAAAGCATTTATTTATTAATTTTTATTTGAATATATTTTCCTTTTAAATCTATATTACAATTAGAGTATACATTCTATTGGCTGCTTTTTAAAAGACAATATTGACCACAGTTGACCTTATAAAGTCAAGTTTATTTGAATATTCCTCAAAGATACAAGTTGCTTTCTCCTCCTCTTCCTCCTCCTCCTTCTCTTACTCCTCCTTCTTCAGGTTTTATTTCTTATTTTGTTTTAGTTGAAAAAAATTCCTACACTATATTCTGAACATTGTTCCCCTCCCTGACCTCTTTAAAGATACTCTGCACTTTCTCACCCCCATCCCTAAGCACAAAAGATGCAACTTTTAACTAGTCACTTCTATAAAGAGAGCCAAGAAGAAGTATGTAGGTAAAACTTGAATTAAGTAGCTCCAATCTAATGCAGGTGGCTTCTTATATTGCTGCCTTCACCTTCATGCTTCCTTTGGCATAGTCCATGGTTATCTCTCCTCTAGGTATCTTCCTTAAACATATTTACCCAATACTGGTCCCAGCCCCATATGTCTAACTTGACAGGTGGCTTCTTATATTGCTGCCTTCACCTTCACGCTTCCTTTGGCATAGTCCATGGTTATCTCTCCTCTAGGTATCTTCCTTAAACATATTTACCCAAGACTGGTCCCAGCCCCATATGTCTAACTTGATTATTTCCTCAGTTTAAATCTTATGATCAAGCTGACCTTGCATTCAATATGATCGTGTCACAATATACAAGGGCCTATGAAGGTAGGCATATTCTACAAGGCCCAGGTTTATTTTTATTTAGTGTTTGATAGCAAAGCCTGGACATGGCATTTGCTAATCAAGAGTTCTATCACTGAACATCATCCTTATGGTGTTCAACTTGCTTCAACCTATGAACCCCTAGGAAAACAGATTCAATGAGGAAGTATCTACCTCAGGTTGGCCTGAGGGCAAGTCTGATAAGTTTGTCTTGATTATTATATTTAATGTGGGAAGTCCCAACCCACATAGGTGGCACCATTTTCTGTGCTTGGAGATCTCAACTATAAAATTGAGGGGAAGAGGCAGAGTACCAGAAAGCAGGCATGTATAATTCTCTGCTCTTGACTGTAGATTTGGTGTGACTAGCTATGATAGCTAGGGTGCTCTTGCTGTGATGAAACAGCATGATCAAAACGCAAATTGGAAAGGAAAGAGTCGATTTGACAGACACTTGTATATCACTATTTATTATCAAAAGAAGCCAGGACAAGAACTCAAACAGGCAGGACCATGGATGCAGGAACTGATGCAGAGGCCATGGTTTGGTACTGCCTACTAGCTTGCTCTTCATGGCTTTCTCAGCCTGCATTCTTATAGAAACCAGGCGTGGCATTTCTCTACCATCTCAGGTGGGGGGCACCCATCAATCACTAATTAAGAAAATATCCTACAGAATTGCCAAAAGGCTGATCTTATGGAGGCATTTCCTTTGTTGAGGTTACCCCCTCTCATCTGACTTCATCTTGTGTCAAGTTGACATAAACCAGACAGAAAACTACCTATTTGAAGATACTGCCTTCATTTCTTCATGTAGGGATAAACTACAATCTGAAATTCTAAATGGAAGAAATGCCTCTTCCTCTATATTGTCTTTTCCAGGATAGTTTTTATGATAGCAACACAAATGAAACTAAACAACCTCAAATAGTCACCTGGAGTTTTGTGCGGTCATTTGCATACTTCATTAGTGTATTACCAGTGCTTCCCCAATTTCACCTGCATTTCAAAGTACATGATCTCTTCCTTTGTTCAAAATACTTAACCCTGGCTAAGTACTCATTATTGGCCCTTTCAGTACATTCCTGAGACAAGATTATACTTTTCATATTTTTAAAAAGTAAAAAATTTAACATCAAACATAATATAAAAGGTGACATCAGCCCCACTTCTCAGAACAAAGCCATCAAGAAAAACTGCTGCATGTTTTCCTGAGCACTCTTAGCTAACCTACTGGCTATATATATATAGCTATACTGGAATGTGGAAGGCTCAAACTGTTGCAGAATTTTCCCTGTCCAATTACACTAAGGCAGCAGGAGGCCTGTGATTGGACAGGGAAAAGGGAGGCAGAGCTAAGAGTTGCAGAGACAGAAAGCATCTGTGGGGAGAAGGGAAAGGCCAAGATGGAGGCAAACATGAACCAGGGAGATTTTAACCAGAGACAGGTAATTTTGATATCATAAGATTAGAATAATTGGGATAAAGCCTTTTATCATTATCAGGTGGTTCTGAAATTATTGTATTGGCATCTTGTAAATTGCGAATTTATTAATACATAAGTCTGAGTGGTTAATTATAAACTCCAAGAGTTTTGATTTACTGGATAAATGGGTGTTGTGATCCGGTGGAAAACTTGCAGCAATTCGCAAAGGGACTGGGGAGCTCCGGTCCAGGGAGACCACCGAGTTGAGATCACCTGGTTGGAGTCATGTGCCAGTTGCCAGCAGTAGCATCGGAAGCCTGCCAGTCCATTTTTTAATATTTCCCACATCACAGACTAACTTGAGTCCTCTGAAAGAGAATTCTCAACAGCTGACTTTTCTCACCAAACCTTTCCACTTAATCCTATTTCCATGATTATATAATGTAATGAATGATTCTTGGTGAATGATTGATTCTTTGTTATTCATATTTTAAAAGAGATAGATATAGATCATATAGGCAAGATAGAGCAGTGGAAAAGCCCTCGCCCTACAAGCCTGACAACCTGAGTTTGATCCACAGAACACATGAAAAGTAAGACATGCAAAGTAGAATTGCACTTTGTAGGTTGTTCTCTAACCATCTCATTCAGCACATGGCAACATGCCCCCCACCCCACAGACATAGTGTCTTACTTAGAGCTTTACTGCTGTGAACAGACACCATGGCCAAGGCAATTCTTATAAAAGACAATGTTTTGTTGGGGCTGGCTTACAGGTTTGGAGGTTCAGTCCATTATTATCAAGGTAATAGCACAGCAGTGTCTAGACAGGCATGAAGCAGGAGGAGCTGCGAGTTCTATATCCTGTTCCCAAAGGCAAACAGGAGAAGAATGGCTTCCAGGGCGCTAAGAGAAGGGTCTCAAAGCCAACCCACACAATGATACATTTCCTCCAACAAGGTCACATCTACTCCAACAAGAACATATCTCCTAGTAGTGCCATTCCCTGGGCCAAGGATTTTCAAAACACCATACACAATAATAGTAATAATATTTTTAAAAGAAGTCATCAGTAACAAAAAGGAAGGCCTTTCCTAGAATTTGGTCATAATGCACACAGATTTTAGAGTTACATCCTTCAAAAGTATGAGGGGAATAAATGTATATATATGTGTGTGTGTGTGTGTGTGTGTGTGTGTGTGTGTGTGTGTGTGTATACTGGGTTTTAGTAATATTAATATTAAGTAGATAGTTCACTTTATATGCAATAATATTTTACAAAATGTATAATTATCTTAAAAGTTATGAGATTAAGGTATATAGGTCACATTTAAACTCATACCACATCTATTATTGTGAACTCTTAACCTAAAAGAACCTTACAAATTATTAAATGATAATTTCTAATGGACTAAATAAGGATGTCTAGTGATTTAATGGCTAGCTGATCCTTGAATGCACATGCCAGTGGCTTCCTATGTATATACAATGAATTCTGTGGATCTGTGTAATATCTTCAATTCTGTCTGACTTCTATGACCTGGCATGCTTGCTCTTCCAAGTAAAATACACAGTAGCTCCCATGATGCTGTTTTATGATTTATTTCTCAATTTTCTGCAAATATCAATAAGCTTATTCCTGCCAATACTTTTGTTTCATTCATATTTTTTCTTAATTTCCTATATTGATTTCTTTCTTACTCTTTAATTAGCTTAAATATATAGGCAGCTTACTCTCAAACTGCTTGTACAAATAGGAGAAAGGAATGCTCTGTTAAATAAAGTCATTTACCAACCCACAAGCCCTTATAACAGTCAAAGTTTGCTTTGTAGTTTGTTTATAATCAAACCTACTGCTCCTCCAGATAAAGGTACTTGTCATTGAACAGCAACTGATTAATGAGTTTAGGTCACTGTCTTATTCAGATATTAGAGGGTACTATGACAGACATTTCTACAAAGTTGAAATAAAGCAAGCAGGAGTGTCCCACAACTGTAAAACCTGATTATTAATAACATGATACAAAATGGTAGCTAGAAAGGGAGAGAGAGAGAGAGAGAGAGAGAGAGAGAGAGAGAATTGCATCTAAATCTAGTAAGCTCAGAATACCCATCATTTAATTCACAGACAATATTAGCCTTAACAAGAAGGAAGGCCAAAGTGTGGATGCTCCAGTAGAAGAAAGACAGCATTTTTAACAAATGGTGTTGGTTCAACTGGTGGTCAGCATGTAGAAGAATACAAATTAATCCATTCTTATCTCCCTGTACAAAGCTCCTGTCCAAGTGGATCAAGGACCTCTACATAAAACCAGATACCCTGAAACTAATAGAAGAGAAAGTGGGAAAGAGCCTTGAACACGTGGGTATAGGGGAATTTTTCCTGAACAGAACACCAATGCTTATATTCTAAGATCAAGAATTGACAAATGAGACCTCATAAAATTTCAAAGCTTCTGTAAGGCACAGGATGCTGTCAAAAGGACAAAATGGCAACCCACAGATTGAGAAAAGATCTTTACCTACATCTGATAGAGTGCTCATATTATATATATATATATATATATATATATATATATATATATATATATATATATATATATAAAACTGGTTTACTGGTTTCCAGTTGAGGCTAGATGTTGAACCCTGGGACCCAATGGTGATAATTCACCTACATGGGATGGAAGGAGTTCTCTCATGTCTCCTCCTGGAACCCTGGCTCCTGTCAAAGTTACTGCCTCCTCAGCCCCCACAAGAAGCATGGTTAGTAGTCACAGAGGCAATGTCCCAAGCTTCTGACCTTCAAGCTAGACTCCTCCCCAGTTACCTAGCAACAGTAAAGACCATAAGAGGGGCTGCTTGGCCCCACCTCATTCTCTTGCTCCATTGCTCTCTTACTCATACTCCTTTCTCCCTCTCCCTCTCCCTCTCCCTCTCCCTCTCCCTCTCCCTCTCCCTCTGCCTCTCCCTCTCCCTCTCCCTCTCCCTCTCCCTCTCCCTCTCCCTCTCCTCTCCTCTCCTCCCCTCTCCTCCCACTCTCTTCCTCTCTCTTACCTTTCTTCTCTCTCTCTCTCCCTTTTCCCCTTTGCTTCTCTTGGCCATGCCCAGTCTCTCTCTCTTTTACCTTTTCTTTTTTCCCCCTGTTTTTCTACAATAAAGCTCTAAAACTATAGACTGTCTCTGTTCATCAAGGCATGCTGTGCAGACTCTTGCCTGTGTGGGAACCTCTCTTCCCCAGCCCTCTCTCCTGTAACCCCAGGGCTACAGGGTGTCACTCCAGGCCCCCTGGTTGGGAGCTGCCCCCTGTCCACCCCTCAGCGACCCCCCCATCAAGTGGGGTCACTGGCTAAGATGCCCACCCGGGGCTGAGTGGAAAGTATCTGGCTGCCCTCCCACATCCACCTGCCCAGAGAGCAGGGGTTCTGGCCAGACCTAGGCTCTTTCCTTCCCCCTCTTTTCCCACACCCCTCAGCTCTCTCTCCTATAAATGGGGGCTACAGGGTGTTGCCCCAGGGCCCCCTGTTTTGGGGGTCCATTGAGTGGGGTCAGTGGCTTAGATGCCTACCCAGGGCTGAGTGAAAAGGGTCTGGCAGCCTTCCCGCCTCTGCCTGCCCAGAGCATAGGAGGAACTCTGGCCGGGCACTGGCTATCCTCCCCTCCCCCTCTTCCCCTACAACCCTTTTAGTTCCCACATATGTAAAAAGAACTCAAGAAGTTAGACTCCAGAGAATCAAATAACCCTATTAGAAATAGGGTATAGAGCTAAACAAGAATTCTTAACTGAGTCATATTGAATGGCCAAGAAGCAACATCCTTAGTCATCAGGGAAATGCAAATCAAAACAACTCTGAGATTTCACCTTACATCAGTCAGAATAGCTAAGATCAAAAACTCAGGTGACAGCAGATGCTGGTGAGGATATGGAGAAAGAGGAACACTCTTCCATTGTTGGTGGAACTGCAAGCTGACACAACCACTCTGGAAATCAGTCTGGTGGTTCCTCAGAAAATTGGACCTATTACTACCTGAGGACCCAGCTACACCACTCCTGGACATATACCCAGAAGATGCTGCAACATGTAATAAGGACACATGATCCACTATGTTCATAGCAGCCATATTTATAATATCCAGAAGCTGGAAACTACCCAGATGTCCCTTAACAGAGGAATGGTTATAGAAAAATGTGGTACATTTACACAATGGAGTACTATCAGCTATTAAAACCAATGACTTTATGATATTTGCAGGCAAATGGATGTATTGAGAAAATATTATGCTGAGTGAGGAAGCTCAGTCACAAAAGAACACACATGGTACGTACTCACTAATAAGTGGATATTAGGCAAACACCATGGAATACCCATGATAGGACTCACAGACCAGATGAATCTCAAGAGGAAGGATGATCTACTTAGAAGGCAGAACAGTATAATCAAGGGAAGTAAAGGATGGGACTGTTTTGGGAGGATGAGAGGAAGGAGAAAAGAAAAAGAGGGGTAAAATCAGGTATGGGAGGAGATGGAAGAGATGTACAGAGGGTCAGGAAAAAGAACAACAGAGATTTGTAGCAATGGGGGATGGAGAACTGGGAGTAGAAACCAGAAAGTCCCAGATGCCAGGAAAGTGAGAGCCTCTCAGGACCCCACAGGGATGATATTAGCTGAAATATCCCACGAAGGGGAGGGAGAACCTGTTGAAACCAGATCCAGAGGTTGGGCATTGGCCCCTGGTTGAAGGATGAGGCCACCCATACATCTCCAAAATTTTAACCCAGAATTGCTCCTGTCTGAAGGAAATACAGGGACAAAGAGCCATACCACATGTAAACACCAAACTGAGACACTATCACAGATGCCAAGAAGTGCTTGTTGACAGGAGCCTGATACAAATGTCTCCTAAAAGGCTCTGCCAGCAACTGACTAAGACAGATGCAGATACTCATAACTATCCATTGGATTGAGCCCTGGCACTCCAATGGATGAGGTAGAGGAAGGACTGAAGGAGCTGAAGGGGATTGCAACCCCATAGGAAGAACAACAGTATCAACTGAACACCTCAGAGCTCCCAGAGACTAAATCACCAACCAAAGAGTATACATGTACTGGTCTATGACTCCATCTAAATATGTAGCAGAGGATTGCCTTATCTGGCATGAGTGGTAGGGGAGGTAGTTAGTCCTGAGAAGGTTTGATGCCCCAGAGAAGGGGGAATACTATAGGGGTGAGGTAGGAGTGGATGATGGGTAGTGGAGTAACCTCTTAGAGGCAAAGAGGAGGTGGAAGGTTCCTGCAGGGGAGACAGGGAAGGGGGCATCATTTGAAATGTAAATAAATATAATAATTAATAAAAAATAAACAACATAGATATAGGCATAAGAAGCCTACTAAATGAGACACTTAGAAGAAAATAAAACATTGTTATATTTATTTAAAACAAAAAAAATAAAAATAATGGTGGCTGATATAGAAAACAGCTTCTAGCTATAATGTTTATGATTAAAGGTAGTAACCATTGTATATGCTATTTCTGGTAGTTGTAGAACTGGTGGTTTAGTCTGGTAGAAGAGAAAGTTCACAAGATTATCTTTAGAAACCTGAACACTTTGAAGTTTAGTTTATCAGCTGGACAGAGCTTCAAAAGTGTTAGCAGTTTCTTCAAACAATCACTGTACACAAAAAATAAATAACAACTGAGCAAGTGAACTCCCCACTCGCTGGAGAACAAAGGAAGCACAGACAAGCCTGCATCTCAGTGGCAGAATGCAGAAAACAAAACTAACACAGCCATCTGCAAAGAGTGATTTAAGAATTACAAAAAACATTTTGGAGCATAAAACTGTCAAATGACTTAAGCAGTTCTGGTCAATTGAAATGGCACTTGTGTATTCATTCCATACCATTGCTTTTCCCCAGAAGTCACTGTCTTTTTAAAGCCCTCTGAGGTACATAAATTACTATCTCTGCCGTGAACTCTTCCTATCCTTGCTCTGAACTTTACATACCCAACTCTTAACCACCACATCCCTTACTAATTAACCATCTTTACTATCTTCCTTCTACATCACTGGGCAAGCTTTATGAGGTCAGTTTCTCTCCATATACATCAGTGGATGGCATATAGAGTAAGCAATGATGAGGAGTGAAAGAGACATGTAGTAACTCACAATAACCATTGCTACTAGAAGTAGGAGCTTGGCAGCTACTAGTTATATTCTCTTGTGAGAGTTTATCTCAAAAAGAGGCAGAATTTGTCACCATCAGCATATGCCTCAGGCAAAATATTAGGACTGGGTTCAATCCACCGATTTAACCATTGTCGGATTTCATGTCATTTGACTGTCAACTTCCACAGCATAAATACCTGAGTGGTATTTTCCTTAAAAGGTATAATTTAGAACCCTTCTACAGTTCTTGAAATAATGACTCTGAGATTTAATTATTCATGAATAGTTGCCAAGACCATCATTTTGGACTTGTTCCTCAACTGACTCATAACTTAATTGACCTATTTATTCGATTCTATGTATGCCACATGGCTGGTCACCTCTCCTTAGTTTCATGTGTCTGTCTCCTCAGAGTTTGGGGCAAATGTGTTCCCACTGTTGACTGCATCCCAGAGTTCCTTACTCCCTATCAGAACTCCCACATATTACTTCCTGCTTTTGCTAATAAGCCAGCTTTTTATTGACAGGTGATACTTCCACGGTGTACACAAGAGATTCTTTCTATAAAAACAAAGTCTTTGCCAATAATTTAAAGTGTAAAATTTTAAATGTCTTTACTATTTGTAGCCTCCCCTCCCCAGCCTAAAACCTGTTTGCTCAGGTTTCACTGTTTGCATCTGGGTGGAGCCTGCTGCTCAATCATTCTGTCACGCCCACTGCTGGAGCCTGCCGCCTTGCTGTTCTGGAGCCATACAGGTGGTCGCCCTGCAACTGAACCCTAGGATTATTTGGTGGGAATTAGCCCCTTCACCTCCTTCATAACTGAGTGTCGAATTAGTAAAATTGAGCTTTGATCAGAATTTTGTCTTAGCTACATCTTTCTCTCGCCTGCCTAGCTCCCTCTTCTCTTCCAGGTTTCCAAGATGCCTTTCCAGACTAAAAACCAGACATGTGAGCCGCTGGCCGGACACAACACTATTCACTTTTAAAATGGAAATGTCTGCTACAAAGGGTTAATATTTCTTATGATAAAAGTAATTAGAGAAGTATGTGATCTTACATGGGATATTTGCTCTTGCCTAAGTCTGATTTCATTAGGCATTTCAATCTGTTCACAATGAAATTAATGCTCTGGACAGAGTAATATACAAATGAGTTAATCAACTGATGTGTAACAAATTTTCTTAAATATTAGCAACTTAACACAGTAAATGCTTCTGATCTTATATGATCTCTTGGATCAGGGATTTGGAAACAACTCTATGGAAGGTTCTGGTTTGCAGATTCCTTTTGAGGCTGTCTTAAAGCTGCTGGTTTGTACTACGGAGTTTCTGACCAGTCTAGAGCTCTGTCCTTCAACGATGGATAACAGACATAGCTGTGGCTGAACATCTGTTTCTACCTGTGCATTCTTCTCCACAAAATTTGTTAGGTATTTCAATAACTGGTGGCCTGTCTTTGTCAAAGTAAGAACTCCAAGAGAGAGGGCAAATAAAAGCCTCATACAGTTTACCCTTGGCTCAGGGTCATAAGTCTGTGCTTCTGCCCCATTCTGTTTATTAAAATGGAGTCAGTGAATCTTGTTGGCACTCACAGAGAAATTACAGTTCATCACAATTACTGTTCATTACAATATGTGTGTTTGTGTGTGTGTGTGTGTGTTTGCATGGCACATATGCACTTCCACACTTATGTATGTGCACATGGAGGCCAGAGGTCAACTTCAAGTATATTCCCCCAGATCTATCCACATTTTCTGAAACAGTGTCTCTCACTGATCTGGTGCCCATCACATAGATTAGGTTGGCTTACAAGCAAGTGCCAGGAATCTCTTTGGCTCCCCTCCCTGTATTACAAGCTAAGGCCACGATGCCCAGCGTGTTATTTGAGGCCTATTACTTGGTCCTCATGCTTATAGGACAAGAAGTTTAGCAACTAGGCCTTCCAACCAGTCTTAGTCTCTACTTCTTATAAAGAAAAACATGAAACCATTGGTGAAAATGCTTGAAAACTTTGTCTAAATTTTGATATCTGTCACATTTGCAGCCCTATCCTATAGTGACGCTGTACTGATCTGGTCAGTACCAGACATTCAATATTTCCGATTTCTCTCTAGTTTATTTATGTACATTGTTCTAAGTTAAAGTGAGAAACCCCAGTGGTTACAGTTTGTAGGTGTGAAATTCTAAAATTGGTAAAATACAGCATGAAGTCATTTTTATTTCAGTTTGAGAACAACTTTTAAATTTAGTTAAAAACCAACACCAGTTATTTACTGTCTCTTGCATGCTGAAGAGCTAGGTAAGCTTGTGTACATGTGTCTCTTTGTAGAAAGACAGCATCTTTGTTTCCAGGATATGCAATTTCAGTATCACTCTGAAAATTTTTCTGTTTTCTACACTTTAACTAATAGAGGAGGGACCACAGAGAACGCCACTTCTTCAATTTTTTTTCCTCTCTTTCTTATGGCGACCACTCTCATCCTCAGTAGGCAGAAGTCCTTGTCATTGCTCTTTTCTTTCTTAAACTGAAAGACTACAGGCTCCGAGGAAGTAGAAGAAGCTTGGCCAGAGTGTGAGACCAGAGCTTGCTGGGAAACTAGATATTCCCACCCTACTTCTGTTTAGTTATATCTTTACATTTTAGAACATGGACTGCTATAAGTGGTTAGTATGCTGCTCATCGCTATACTAATTGGTCTTGTTCAACTGATCATAATCAAGCTATAGGATCGGGGAGGTACATACATATGCAACCATTCATTTGTTAAAGGATTTCAGTTTTTACTAACTCCTGAGAGGATCTATAGTGCTGACATAATTAGGGCTTTTGTTCATCCAAACATATATTCCACATCAGGGAACAAAACTATTAACCCCCATTTTGCCAACTAGAACCATTTTCTGTGTTTTGAGATTGCATCCACAGTACCAAGTTCTGAATGTTTTACATTGGATTACTACTCAGAAAAGAGTCAATAGTATCAGTAAAAGAAGTGGAAGCTAAAAAAATCTTTAATTTAATAAAGGGGTCATGGTTTATATAGTACAATACATGTTACTATGTCATATGTAATATATAGTATAAATACTTCTTGGGGGAGTAGAAAAAAGTCAATTTTTTTGCAGTGTTACGACTTTTTTTTTTAACATTTCCTCTCACTTGTTGGTTTCCTAAATACTGTTTGGTAATTTTGCTTAATTTTATAAATTATTCAGGAATTAAATTTTGAGAACAATGTGAATGTTTATTCTGAGACTCTCTGAATTTTCTATTTGACTTTCCTTGAGGTTTAACATATGCAGAAGCACATGTGAAAGAGCATGTTACTGTTGCTTCAACACTGCTGAGTCATATATATCATGTTACAGACCTATTCTGTAGAACCCAGAGCACAGGACACTTGCTATGCTAGAATGTGGGGCACAGATGGAGGAGAATCAAGAACCCAACATCATAGTGAGTTGGAGGTCAATCTTGACAGAGACATTGTCTCACAAAGGCAAGCAAACAAAATTATCCCAAAGAACACCTTTTAATTTCAACTATAACAAAAGCCATTGGATAAGGCTGTGTGTGTGTGTATTTTCAAACACATGGAGAACAACATCAATCCTGAAATGTGTGAGGTAGTTTTCTTATCAATCTGGGTGTCATTCAGGTATGTGTTTTTGTATGTGTATATGTGATTTGAGTATGTCTGTGTATATGTTTGGGTATGTGCATGTCTGTTACATGTCTGTGTGTCTGTTCATACATAAAAAATAATAATGCCAATACTGAACTCTTTGACTTAGTGTTCTTAGCAAACTGAATGACTTAAATACCTAGAAGATTAGTTTAGCACAGGTTTTGGGCATTTCTGTCCTGGCTTTTCCGGAGAGAATTGGATCTTGAGAACTCTCACATAATGAATCACAATCTGAATAGCTCAGAAAGAGATAGTGAATCATTCCCCTGGCTCAAGCAGGTTGTTCACGGGTGCCATGTTGTTTGGAGCTGTTTTGGCCCTGCTGCCATTCCGTTGTTGTTTCTTTCTGCCACGAGGTGATTATTGCCAGTACCAGTCTAGAATCAATGTAGCCGGCCCCAATAAAGTAAAACCTTGAAACTAAGAGCACAAGTAAGAACTAATTACTTTAAGTTGTTTATATTAGTCATCGTATGAAAAGAACACTAAAGTTGACTGATAGCACATATAAAGGTTACAGAAAATCTCCAAATGCCAGGAAATAACAAACTAGTGAATTTTTTTTTAAGGAGAATTCTTTGCTTATAGGTATAAATGCCTTGCCTTGAGAAAAAATATTTTTGAAAGTTTCACGTTCAAGAAATAATTGAGAAAAAAGAGAACTAACAAAAAGAAAAGTAAAGAATGACATCAGAAGAAAGCCACCAAGCCACCGAAACCAGGAGGATTCTATCGCAATGGCAGCTGTGAAAGATCCTGCTGCCCTCAGATCACTAGTGAAACCAGGAACATTAAATACAGAAAGTCCTTTTCTCAATGGAGGAGATAAAATACTTGTTTTCCTGCCCAGAAATCTGGAAGTGGATTTTGTTAATGACCTGGTGACTTTTTTGCTCTTTGCTAAGGCAAACCTCACCTACCTTTCACTATAGAGTGAGACCTCACCCAAATTCCCCAAAGTGATTATCCTAGACTCTTCCTTCCCATGATCTTTATCCACCCTTAGGGGAACTGTCACAATACTTTATAGCCTGCTGACCTCTATGCTACCTTGGACAGGAACTGCACTATATTTTAGGCCTTTTAGCTATACAACTCACACTCATGAGCACATGTACTTTGTAAAGGAGTTTCTATGTAGTCACATGTTAAGTTTTACTGTGCACCTAGAATTTGACTGCTTGTTGCTTGGAAAACCCTTTGCATAGTATAGTGGGCTTTTTTGTTGTTGTTTTGTTTTGATTTTTAATATGCTGACAATGAACTGTTTGACATTAGGGTTCCTGATATCTGATTTAGGTTGACAAAACCAATCTGAAGAGATTCTTATTGTCATCTTTTCATGGTTTTGCTTTCCTGTCTGTACACCTGCAGGATCTTCTTCAAAAGACCAGCATATATAGCTAGCGATACCTGAGATCTTCATTTGACATTTATGCAGAAATCATCACTTTCAAATAGACATTCCTATAGTTTTGTAATGCATGCACACACACACACATTTTATATATATATATATATATATATATATATATATATACATATATATATTACATCATTCAATGACAATTAAAAAGAATTTCCTTTTGCCCTCTTTACAAGAAAGGGAGACCCCATTGTGTTTTAAATAATTTCTGTATTTAAATTTTCACAAATTGTCATTTAGTCCTTTTTGTGTGAGAGGAATTTTCATTATAGCACAGTCTAGTTCAAATTCACTAGGTAGGTAGCACTTGCTCTTCTCAAACTCACTATGTGACCCAGGCTAGGGTGGAAGTCAGCGTCTTCCTCAGCATTCTACATTCTGGGAAATAGATGTACATCACATCTGGCTTTTACTCATGCAGTTTTTATGACAGGAAATAACACTATTAAAACATAGTGGTTGCATAGAAAAGAAATTTGAAAATATTTAAACATAAGTAAATTATATCCTATCACTTTGTCATGCACTCATAAAAAATCATTACCGAAACAAAACAAAAAACCCACCTTATATTATGAATTATTTATGAACAGGTGAAAGATAGAAATACTATAGAAAGTAGAATTTTTACAATTTTAAGGCCCTATTCACTAACTATGCAAACTTAAAACAATCCATATTCAGGATGAATTTCTTTGAATGGTGTAAGGCTACACTATGTTCCTTGACATATTGTGGTGTTTGGAACTACAATATGAATCGTATTTCTCATTTCTTGTAAGAAAACACAACCATTGATAAACTACATGGGACAATCAGTCTTGTAGGTTGACCACAAAGGTCCTTCACTAGACAAAAAAGTCCTTGCCAAACAACACTTCTTTATAGACCACATCTTACAGGTTACAGCTTACATGAAGTGCTCTTTAAAAAGAAAAACTTGGAGTTAATTATTTGTTTTACTGAAAGCATATAAGATGAAAGACTTCAGGGTGGAGAGAGTGATCCCCATCATTGGTCATATGACACTATTACCATGACCATTCTTGAAAAACATGTCAGTTTTGACTGCCCTGGAAAACATGCAAGCCTTATACCTTAGATCCAAAACAGAGCCCAGGAAAAGTCATACAGGTGTAAAATCTGCACAAAACTGAGAAGCGATAATCTAGCACTAAGTGTCTAATCTGGATAATCATAAAAGTTTGTTTTCTAAGGTTAAAAAACAGTTTAAGAAACTACAGAGATGCTCAGCCTGAATGTCTCTGTGGTGCTAATGGCACAGAAGCTTTACTAGGATTTTAATAGGTAATAATTAATCAACTCCTAATCAATATGATTCAGCCTCACCGCAGAATCACTGCACTTACCCATGATGGTTAAGGCTGTAGCTTTTGTTAATTCTTCCTTCATTGACTCTATTACTTCTAAATTACCACCATCTAGGTTGCATCGGTTTATGGTTCCATTTCCAGAACTGATCCAATAAAGCTTATTCTCCACATAGTCTATCGATAGACCTGTAATTAAATTAAACAACTTAAACACAGTAACAGTCAGTCAAACTGCAATATTCACTTACCATCTCTTGATTGGAGTGGAAACTAGGTCAAAAGTTCACATTTTGGTTTTATAAAAACCAAAGACCTTGCTAAAAGGAAGTTAGATACATGCTGTCTTATCTAGCTGAGGGAATTTAGACTTTTATTGGCAACTTCACAGTATTGAAAGAAATAGCAGCTCCATTTTACAGATAAGGAAACTAATACCCACAAAGCTAAGATAGCTGTGTTCTCTACACAGATATATGTAATTGCTGTGTGTTCCACACAATCACAGTTGACAGAGAAACAGTGTCTCTGTGCATTCAAGTTGGCAACCGAACTCACTGTGGAGAAGCTTACAGGCAGATGTTTAGATGTGGCACAAACTGTTCCTGAGATTCAACAAGAGTATGAACAAAACAGAGGCCTTCCAAAGCAAACAAACAACAGAAAGAGGAACAAGGGGAAAGGAGAGAGAGAGAGAGAGAGAGAGAGAGAGAGAGAGAGAGAGAGAGAGAGAGAGAGAGAGAGAGGTGAAGGTAGAAGGAGCTGACAAGAGTTCAAGTGAACAAGAGGATGAGATTTCACTGGGACAGTGAGTCAAAGGTCAGAGAGGCAATAAGGTATAAGTACCATTCCACTCACCAAGAACCACTCAGCTCACCTGCATAGTCTTTCACCTGTGGACGGTCTTTGTTTCAGGAGAAGCAGGAAAGGTTCATTAGCAAAATCACAATGCAATAAAACGGGCATTGTGGAGATATAGATTTTAGACATTATTCCTGTTGGCCACATCAGGTAATTTATTTTAACTACTAATAAAGTTAGTCAGAACAACAACAAATAATATAATAATGATGATGATATAAATAAATAAATAGTCAGGTATGATAGTTTAAGACAAAAATCTTCCCCTTCATTTTGTTTAATTCAGTCAGCATGGCTCTTATACCTGTTTTATGCCACCTGGATATTCCTTGTCTAGTAGAAATACAGTAATATGACCAAATTTTCAGAGTAGGCAACATTTGTCTTCTACTTACATTTCTGTCTAATGATGTTAAAGTAATATAAAGAAACAAATAAACATGCACATTAACAGAGAATTCCTTTCTAAAATGTGCAGTTTGTCTATGTCCATGAGAATTCTAAATTGTATCTGAAAATCAAGCCAAGTCAGTAGGGAGCTGCATTTTTGATGACTGCTTCTGCCCTCAAGAACTCTCAGTAGAACTTGGTTTTGGCATTTTGCCCTTAGGTTGAAGGAGAGAACTGTTCCAAGTATACACAGGAAAGCCTCGGTTAGGCTTCCTGAGATGTAGTATCTGAAGGCAGTACATCATATTGTGACCTCTTTATCTATGTACCCATGGGACACATTTCTTTCAGGGCCATGTGCCAGAAAAAGCTATATATTGGAAATATAAAATTTTAACTGATCATATTTCTGTCTTGGCTTTAGCTGCAAAATATCAGAGTCAGATTTGTGAGCCATCTCCACTAGTCGTAAAAGGATTGCATCTACACTATTAGTTTTAGTCTAGTGTTGATAGACAAATCTATTATTTTCTTTCACCTCGAATATTGAGATCAATAGTGCTGTCTAGCCTTTCTTAGAGAGTGTATTTGTTTAAGTTTCTTTAATCTTCTTTTTGGAAAGAGAGTGAGCTTTCTTATTGAACATGAGTGACTCCAAATTAACCCACAATTACTGAACCACTTTCTCAGCTACTGCATATTTGGCAGTCTCGCTAATAGGTAATGTATAATGTGGAATTCAGCAGAAAATGAAGTGACAGTTAGGCCACTGAATTCTAGTGTATATTATTCAATCTCTGCTCCTGGACAGTACATGAACACAGAAAAGGGACTCTGTCACTATCAGCTGATATTACGGTATGCAGAAAAGATCATCTGTTAACAGAAAATCACATTTAAGTAAATATATTTTATAAACTGTAATGTGCCTAAAAGGTTTTTTCCCTGACATTGAGGCATACTCACACATGAATAATTCATTATTAATTACACATGTGTTTATTTAATTTGTACTAGCTCAGACTGAATTATAAATGTATACCTGTTGAGCAAGTGGTCTACCCTAAGGTACTCTCTCAGCACTACAAACTGACTGACTAATTTTGTTTTGAAAAGGTCTTGTTATGCATCCCAGAAAAACTGCAAACTTGAAACCATTTGCCCAGGTCTTTTAAATAGTGAGATTAAAAGTGGAGGCCAGGGAGATGGGGTAAGAAAGATAACTCAGTAACTAAAGTTGGTGTCATCCAAGTTTGAGAACTTAAGTCCTGCTTAGCCATGTGTAAGGGGCAGCATGACATGCTTCCTGTCCTGTAAAGGAGCCAGCATGTCATGGTTGCGTGGGCATAGGCTTGTTTTTATAATAATGTACATATTTTTGTGTTCCTCCTTCGAGGAATATCCTTTCTGCCAAGGTTAATGACTTCATGATAATCAGAAACAGATGAGTATGGCAAGCAAGGGCATGTCTATTTCTCAGCAAAATGGTAGAAAGCTGTGACCTTCAGGATATCATATATGTATATATATATAGTTTCTCAACTATGCAAAATATAAGGATACAATATCCTATAAGGATCTTCACAGATCTAAAGGAACAGATGCAGCTGCACTGTGACTCAGCTTGTCATAAAGATACTAGGTAAGGAGATAAAGAGACTTAGGGGAGTGATGGAGGCAAGACAAGATCCCACCCAGCTAACTTTCTTGGTTGTGAGCCTAGCCTTTAATGACCGAGACATCTCTCCAGCCCTGAGGCTGGTCCAGGCAGAGGGACCTCAATGTAATAACCAGAACAGAGGTAAAGAGACCAGGGTAGTAATATTTACTTATAATCCCAGTAACATGAAAGCAAGGAATGGTTGATATATGGCCAGTCTATACTATATGGTCAGCTATAGACAAGTGAGAGATCTTGGGACAATAAACATGAGGTCTATACCTATGATGGACTTTTGGACTCAGACACATCTACAAAAAAATTGTATATGCATTCACACCCCAATTTGTACTCATACATACTCACAATACTAAAAGTGTGGACCACAATGTTTAAAGCAATGAAATTTTAAAAATATATATTACTTTTTCCCAAACTATATGAAAAATAGGAGGAAAAGAAGTGATTCACTCTATGTTTACTTAACATGGCTTAAATTTTTACACATCTCTTGGCACCTGAATATTTTCAGATTAGTGGCTTTCAAATTCATACAAGTCTATCTATCTATCTATCTATCTATCTATCTATCTATCTATCTATCTACCTACCTATCTATATATCTATCTATCTATGTATCTATCTATATCATAAATGCCACTGAGATAATCCTTACATCTTCCTTCTTGTTAAGTAGTTAAGTATATTTGTTCAATGTGTGAATATTGTTGATTGTGTTCATTTTCATATTTAGAAAATAGAATTTACTTCTGTGTTGACTGAATTTAAATCCTTTATAAGTTCTGCTATGAATTTAAGACATTTGGAAAGAGTTGAAAAGACAACTCAGCCTGTAAGGGTTCTTTTCTTGTATGACTGATAATCAGATTTTGGGATGTACAAAAAGGTAAAAAGAGGAATTGACTCCATAAAGACCTCTGACCTCCACAGTGGAGACACAGTATGAACCGTTGTTCCTTGCATATATATTGTGCATAGACAAACAATAATCAATTAATTTGAAATGAAATTAGTAAAGTCTGTTTTACTAATACTGATGTAAGTATGCTTAGAAACACTTGTGACTTATTGATATGCATGTTTATGATCATGAGATTATTTATTACCTGCACTTTCATGTATGTAACCTTTTTGTGTTGGAGTTTTTCTTCTGATACCTTTTGTAAGGCTGGACTTGTGGATAGAAACTGTTTAAATTTGATTTTATCATGAAATCTCTATTTTTCTTGACTCATAGTGACTGAAAATTTTGCTGGGTATAGTACTCTGGGTTGGCATTTGTGGTCTTAGAGTCTGCAAGACATCTGTTGAATCCCTTCTAGCTTTTAGAGTGGAGGAAATTTAATCCAGCAACATGGCTGCTCTGCAAAGGGATCAAATTCAAAGATAGGTCTGTTTGGTCCTGCTTCAATAAAACCATCCCACTTGCCTTTAATCCCTCTAGCTGGAATACAAACATGCCCTTTAATTTCAAACAATGAAGGTAAAAATAGTTGCAGCCATGTTTGAAAGTGAAAACTAATTTAGTGGCAGATAAAGTAATGAATGAGATCAAGACTTGAGAGAATGAGTCAAAGATAGGATACAACCAACTCTCATGAGAACAGACAGGAAAGAGAGGCTACTTAATAGCAGTGCTGGGTGACAGTGGAGTTGAATTCTGTTGAGCGCCTTGCATTTAGTTGAATGCAGTTGAGGTCAGTTGAATTCTTGTACTTAGGTTCAGTTATGTTGAGTTTATGTAATCAATGTGAAAGAAGGCAGTTTTACTGGGACAATTTTATGACATAGGTTGTAATTGAAGACAGAACAAGCCAGAGAATGCAAAAGATAACAGAATATTAGAACAGATAACCAGTTAGTTTGTGGCCAAACAGAGCAATTCAGTAAGAAGCCAAGAGAAATCAGTTTAAATAAGTAAGCTTGGGGAGGAGTTTGAGTCAGAACAGCTAAGTTAAGCCAGCAAGCCAGAATTCAGAAAGAATTAAAAAGGCCAAGCATATTCAAGCCTCCAAGATAAAAGTTATATTTGGTGAAGAAAAGATACGTTTATAGTTTAGAGTCTCTATTGAGAAGCTGGGAGTAATTCTAATAGGTCTGGTTTTATATATTACTTGTCCTTTTTCCTTAAACATTTAATATTCATATTTTGTTCTATACATTTAGTGTTTTGAGTTTCACATGGAAGGAGGGACTTTCTTTTCTAGTCAAATCTATTAAGGTTTCTGTAAGCTTCTTGTACCTTTGTAAGCATGTTCTTCTTTAGGCTAGGAAATGTTTCTTCTATGATTTTGTTAATAATATTTTCCGGGCATTTGAATGGGGAGTCTTCTCTTTTTTCTAGTCCTAATACTCTTAGGTTTGGTTTTTTTCATAGTGTCCCAGATTTCCTAAATGTTTTGTGCCAGGAAGTTTTTAGACTTAACATTTTCTTTGATTGATGTATCTATCTTTTTTTTTTTTTATCTCCAATGTCTGAGATTCTCTCTTCCATCTCTTGTATTCTGTTGGTGATGCTTGGGGCTGTAGTTTTTGTTTATTTATCTAGATTTTTCCATTTCCAGAATTTCCCCAGTTTGTGTTTTCTTTATTGCTTTTGTTTCCTTTATCAGGTCTTGAACACTTTTATTCATGTCCTTCAGATGTTTTTCTATTCTGCGCTTTCTTTAAGGGATATATGCATAAGTTTTTAGTCGTCAACAGTAAACATGGATGGTCTAGCAACCTTGAAAATTAAATTAACATATGTATTTACTAAAAATTTTTGAACATATCATATGTTTTGCCACTACTTCAAAGGATAAATAACTAAACAGTGAAGTAGTAGCCATTTAATGGAATAAAAAATAGTCAGTGGTACCAGGAAGGGAAATAAATTGCAATGAAAAAATAGGTCAAATATGAAAATGTTTACAAAACTCTCCTGCAATGTATATATCAAAATTATGCTACCCTAGAAGGTACGCAGATGTGTTGACTGGAATTTTAACATCTTTACAGATAAATATATCTTGTAACTAACTTAAGGAAGCTACTCAAAAAATTGCCCAGTGATGTATGTTTATATTTATGATATTTAAATAATAAACTGTGTAAAAATATTAAGAGACTCTCTTAAAAGCTACCAATTTAATTGTAGTTTTCTATAAAGTATTCATTAATATCATAATGGTATGGTTATCTGAAAAATCTAAATAAAGCAAGGAAATATAGAAAGTATGGAAAAATCATCATTTAACTTGAAAAATGTAAAAAACAAAATATTTAGCTTTCTTTATCCCTCTTAGTAATATAAAAGTTGAATTGGTATCTATGTCTTGATTCTCACATCTTTTAATGTATTGCAAAAATTTTCTTTATGTATTATTTACTTAATAATTTTCAATATGTATGCCATATTAATTTTCTGAAAGAATATAACTTGCCAAACTAATGTAATTCTCAAATACCTGGCATAATACATATATTGATACATAAAAATGTTGTAATACTTTTAAACAAAATATTTAACTATTTATTTCTTTTATCATTAATAATGTGTTTTTAAGTAATGTAACAATTACAACTATGTAGTTCATTTTATGTGTTTTGTGTATCTTCCCTTTAAAAGTCACAAAATTAAATCAGCATATAAAGAATGATAAGACTTTAGAGAGATAAAAATTTACCTAACATTTTCTATCATATATCAAATTTCACATCAAAGCTCTCCTCTCTGATTATGAGTTATCTTTTTCTGTAACATTATTAAAAAGCACTGGAACCCAGATATGACCAAAAATTCAGATGTCTAGTTATTAGCCCTTAACTCTGCTAGCTGGCATGCTGACATTGTGGCAGCAACACAATCCTACCCGTCTGTCCACAACATCTTCATGGATTACCTTGCACCTCCTGGGAAGACTTTAGATGCTAAGTTTAATGAATGCACTCTTAAAATCCAAGGATTCTCCCTATTGAACAACTCCGTTCTCTCTTATGTGATCACAGTATAAGAACAATTATTCAGCGGTGTTCCTAGAATAAAAATATTTCCCCAGGGTCAGTTAGTAATCATATGACACATCGGGCAGGGATATTGCTTGACAGGTACATTGCTAGTCACATGAGAGGAACGATCTGGACCACCCCCAGAACCCATTTGAAAAGCCAGGTTTTGTGGAACATGCTTGTAATCTCATGGCTGGGATAGTGAAGACAAGCAGATTGTTGTGAATTGATGCTTGCTAGCCAGCTAGTCAAGTATAATTTATGGGCTGCAAGCTCCAATGAGAGACTTTGTATCAAAAGCTAGGTGTCAGTTTCTGAAGAATAATATACTCCATACTCCCTCACATAATAACATTCACGCAAACACACACACACACACACACACACACACACACACACACTTACTGCATATACATGATGATGGAGCATAATGCATAGAGAGCTCTCAATAAATGACAGGTATTTACTATATGCATGCTTCCTTATATACACTTAAAGCTAAGTTCTGTTGAAACCTTGAACCCATCTCGCTGGTAATTTCTGCTAAATTTAGATGAATTAATTATTACAAATAGGTTGACCTTATTGGGCATGCTAGCAAATGCATACAATCGCAGTTCTCAGAAATATGAGGGAGAAGAATTATGTTCAAAGCCTGTCCAGTCCCCTGTATCAAACACAACAACAACAACAACAACAACAACAAAAAACAAAACAAAGATTGATCTACATAACTATGCACAATTTTCAATTATAAAGCAAAAAGTTATACAACTTTGCATTATGAAATGTGGTAGATGCCATACTTAGTTCTGTAGCATTTGTAACCCTCATAGTCAACAATAGACAACTATCAACAACATAAGTATGGAACTCAACAGGTTAAATACCAAGAAAACATACTCAAACTCAAATAGCCGATAATACACAGATGGCAAGTGGGCACCTGAGAAGATGTTCAGTGGCATAAAAAAATTCCAATCCATATTATAATGAGTAATACTACCCATCTATCAGAATGACTGAACTAAAAGTTATTGAGGAAGTTAAGAACTAATCACTAACAGGATAGCTGGGAGTAAGCCACTGTGGAAAACCATCAGGAGTAGCTTTCTAACCAAGTACAGGATGAGCAAATGCTAAGTGACAAAAGCTCTGTCCCAAACCAGCATGAGAACAGGATTTATGCTCCTAAGACCTCAGGTGAAGCAGGGCAGAAGTGACTGACTCCTATAAGCCAAGCCCTGTCATGAAGAAATAGTATCAGAGTGAATGAAGTGAAGAGTGATCCAAGAAGATAAGCAGTGTTAGCTTTAAGCCTTCACATACACACACCCATTCACTCACATGCACCTACAAATACCAACATACTCCATACATTCACACATAAGAAGGAACAAATACACAAAACCCAAGTCAATTCTCTCCAAAGGACTCAACAATTCGACACTTGGAAATTTCTATCAGAAAAATAACAAATCCTCACAAATAAAAGCTGGTACTTGAATATTTATAGTAATTTAATTATAACTCTCAGAACTGTAACCACTGCATGTACCTTAAGGTTATGGAACACTACACAGACAAAACAAAGAACAAACTGTTGTGACACATGAAACAATGGCAAGGACTCTTCAGAAAGAAATCTGCAATGGAAATCCTGTCTCAAAAGATTTCATGACTGGTCAGCTACTCTGCTCCCCTGAAAACATCGCATATTGAAGGCATTCCAGGAGGTCCCCTGCGCAGAAAGAATGAAAACAGGCAATCTCAGGAGGTCGTAGGTGGGAAGACCCTCTACAATGTACCAGTGACTTGGGAGGTGAGAGACTCTCAGAACTTAGATGAAATGCTCTACAGTGGGGAGAGGGAACTTGTAGAGCCCATCTCCAGCAGAAAGACAGTACATCAAGTGAGGGATGGGGTTGCCATCCACAGTCAAAAACTCTGACCCAAAATTGTCTCTGTCTGAAAGAACTGAAGAGACAAAAATGGAGAAGATCCTGACAAAAAAGAGGTCCAGCAACAGGTCCAAATTGGGATCCAGCATAAGGGGAGGCCCCAAGGCCTGACACTATTACTGAGGCTATGGAGAGCCCACAAAAAAGTGGGCCTAACATGACTACTCTCAAAAAGACCCAACAAGAAGCTGAAAGAGTCAGATGCAGATATTCACACCCAACCAATGGACAGACCCTTGTGGTTAAATTAGCAAAATGCTGGAAGAAGATGAAGAGGAAGGCGACCCTGTAGGAGGATCAGCAGTCTCAACTAACTTGGATCCCCAGATCTCTTAGACATGGGGCCACAAACCAGGCAGCATACACCAGCTGATATGAGGCCTCCGACACATATATAGAAGAGGGCTTCCTGGTCTGGGTTCAGTCAAAGAAGATGCACCTAACCCTCAAGAGACTGGAGGCCCCAGGGTGTAGGGAGGTCTGGGGGGAAGTGGGGGGCACCCTCGTGGAGATGGAGCAGTGGGGAGCAGGTATGGGATGTGGAGCAGTCAGAGCGTCGACCAGGAGGGGGATAAAATCGGCCTATAAAAAATGATTAAAGAAAATTAAAGAAAACAAGAACAACAAAAGATTTCATAACCATACTTTAAAGCATCATTCCTATATTGAGAAGCAGAGGTACTATGCCAGGAAGGAAGTAGATGGGATTTTAAATGGATGAGGTAAAGAGTAGTCATCTACACACAGCATAGCATTGTATAGATGTCAATGAATGAACACACAAAGAGACAGTAGAATTAAGAAATCTGAGTAAAAGATCATAGCAGTTTTATTTGTAATAGCCAGAGACTAAAAACAACCAAGATGTCCCTCAACTAAAGAATGGATAAAACAAAACAAAACAAAACAATAACAACAATGAAAAAAACAAACGTGATAATCTACACAATGGAATACTAATCAGCTATTAAAAACAAAGACATCATGAGTTTTGCAGGCAAATGGATGGAACTCGAGAATATCCTCCTGAATGAAGTAACCCAGTCTCAAAAGGACATGATTAATGGTATGTAGTTATAAATGGATATTAGCCATAAAATACAGGATACCCATGATACACTCCACCCAAATAAGCTAAACAAGAAGGAAGGCACAGTGCCTGACAAATATAGATGTGGATTCTCACAGCCATCTATTAGATGGAGCACAGGGTCCCCACTGAAGGTACTAGAGAAAGCACCCAAGGAGCTTCAGGGGTTTGCAGCCCTATAGAAGGAACAACAATATGAACTAACCAGTACCCCCAGAGCTCCCTGGGACGAAACCACCAACCAAAGAAAACACATAATGGGACTCATGGCTCTAGCTGCATATGTAGCAGAGGATGGCCTAGTCGGTCATCAATGGGAGGAGAGGCCCTTGGTCCTGTGAAGGTTCTATGCCCCAGTATAGGGCCAGGAAGCAGGAGTAGGTAGGTTGGTGAGCAGGGGGAGGGGATAGGGGTTTTTCAGAGTGCAAGGCAGGGAAGGGGATAACATTTGAAATATAAATAAAGAGAATATCTAATAAAAAATCCAGTAAATGCTTTTAAGTTAACAATAAATGACTTTTGATTCGAAGAAGAAGAAGAAGAAGAAGAAGAAGAAGAAGAAGAAGAAGAAGAAGAAGAAGAAGGACGACGATGACGACGACGACAACAACAACAACAACAACAACAACAACAACGAAGGCACAAGTGAGGAAGCTTGAATCTCACTTAGAAGGGGGAATAAAATAGTCATAAGAGGTGGATCTATGGAGGGATCTGGATGGGAGGAGGGATGCGGAGGGGAGTATGGGGATTCAAGGATCAGGTGTGGGGAGGGACAGCAGAGATGCCCAGATAGTCATAAGAGCAAATGGAAATAAACAAGTGATAGGGGGTGGAGAGGTGGGGGCATCTTCAGAAAATGACAGAGACCAAGGATAAGGGAGGGACTCAAGAATCAATGAGGGTAACCTTAGCTGTAACTCTTAGCATTGGGATATGGAACCTGAAGAGGCCACTCCTGTAGCAAGGCAGGAACCCCAGTGGATAAAAAGGGACAGCAACTTACCCACAAAACGTTCCACCCAAAATTTATCCTGTCTATAAAAAAAAAAAATACAGGCATAGGAGATAGAGCAGAGGCTGAGGGAATGGTCAACCAATAACTGTTTTAACTTGAGACCCATCCCAAACTCCCCGCACATATATAGCAGACAGTCTTCATGCAGTTTCCGAAAAACTTCAACTGAGCTATCCCAAAAGCTGCTGCCTGTATGTGGGATGTGTTTTGCTAACTGGAATGCCTTGTCTAGCCTCAGAGGGAAAGGATGTGCCTAGCCCCTCGGAGACTTGATGTGCCAGGTTGGTGGGTAGGTGGAGAGCACACTGACTGGCTCAGAGGAGAAGAGGAAGAGAGAAAGGTTGTGGAAGGGAGTGACCAGGAGGGGGCAGTGAGCAGGAAGTAAAGTGAATGAATAAATAAAAATAAATAAAATAAAATAAAAATAATAATATTAAAATGAAAGAAATCTGAGTAAGACTGCTATACTATTGTAGTCACTATCTTGGTTGGGGTGTTGCACTGTTGATTTGTGTAATTCTCTGGCTGGAGAACATCAAAGATTACAGGAGAGCTCTCTGAATTAATTTAAAAATATTTTTGAGATTACATTTATATTATTTCCCCATGTCCTTTACTTCCTTAAGTTTTTCCATGTGCCCTCTCCTTGTTCTCTGTCAAGTTCATGTTCTCTTTTTCATTAATTGCTGCTATATGTGTATGAATACTTAAAATAAACATATGCATTCCTAAGTAGAAAAATACTACATGCTCAGTCTGTTTAATATTACTGGTGTGCATGCTTTGTTTTGTTTGTTTTGTTTTGGCTGCCTATTTGGTGTTGGATTATAAATTGGAATGCTCTGTGTTAAAGAAAACTATTTCCTCCTGCTCTCAGCATTCCTTAGTTTCCTATCTTTCTTTACCTAGGGTTGAAGCCTTTGGGACTTTCCCTGTCTATATCATCATGTATCTTGGTATTGTTCTTGTTCAGGTTACTTTTAGGCAATCGTTTTGTTCAATCTTCAGGGATATAACCTCTCTGACATTCCTAGGAATCACAACCTTAAAGAAAATTTCCTATTCCTTTGGCCATTAAAATCTTTTTGCCATCTGCTCTGCTATAATGTCTCTCGAGCCTTAGTTTCAGGAATTTTATTGTAGATGTTTCCATTGAGGCTGGCCCAAACAACTCTGCATTTAGATTGGTTGTGGTTTCTGTAATAGTCTGTCTATTATTAAAGAGAAGTTTTATTGATGAAGGCAGAGCACTACACTTCTTATGTACACACACACACACACATGTAGATAGGGAATATGCTTGTTTAGTAAAAGATGGTTTTAAGGTCTTCTTCAAGATCCATGATTTCACTAGATCCTTGTAGCTAGGTGTTCAGTACTAGGCATGTTGAGTAGGGCTTAAATCCAATTAAAAATCAGTTGGTTACCACCAAAGTATGTGTGCCACTACTGCACCCTTAGAGTTAGCATAACATGCTGGTCCTTGTGGTTCATAGGCATCATCCCTGAGTAGACTGTTGGTTGAGTCCCCTGTTTACAAGGTAACATGTTGCCTTCTCATACCAAGAGAGAGACAGGGCTTTCAGGTCAGGTCAGACAGAGCTGGTTTCTGTATCCAAAGTCCATGAAGGGTAACACTTACTAACAAGACAAACTGCTTTCTTTGAGGCTTACAGGGTAAAATTCATAGCATGACCACATTTTAAGCATAAAATTTACTTTATGTGTTAAACTAAAATCTTCTGTCAGGTATTCTGCTGTAAATATAATTCTATTCAAAAATTCCATTCAGTTCTTAGTATTAAATTCAACAATAGCTAATTGGAATATTGGTTTGTATTTAAAAGCAATAAAGTTATTCAGCTCAAACTGTTGAAGGCTGATATCCCTCCATCTCTAATGGCACACAAAACTAACTTATACATTGGATATTTTGTTATGATTATACATTTTTATGTCAATTGTGTCACACATTTAAATGGAGAAGCAATAAAGCAAAGGATTCTGTAAGCTGAAATAAGAACACAAGCCTATGAGCTAGAAAGGTCAGGATGTCAATTTCTTACAACTTAAACCTGGCATTTAAGGATTCGGAAATAATGAACTGTGAATCACGACAAGCAGAGGGGAGAGGATTCCTGACCGACATGCTCCAAAAGACTTCTGCTGCGCCATAATTAGCCTGCTTTTCTATGGCTACCAATGTTCTGGAAATTTCTCTTTTCCCAGCCCATGCATCAAGAAATCCTATGATATTTTTTTTCTCTTGCTCTTCTCTTGAAGTCAGATGAATGAAACTCAGTAAAATGATACTCAAAGAAACGATCCTCTCTGGTCCCAGCATCATGGTGAAGGCTGAATATGGCTTTAGAAACATTTGATTTTTGATTTCTAACTTAAACTTTTGTTTCAACCACTGATCTCTTTCAAAAAGTCACAGTTTGCGAATGTATGAGATGATCAACTCTCCAGGAAATAGCTACCGGGTAATTAATGTAAAGAATTCTGTAAGTGCTTATATGGGAGTTACTTTGGCTATTTTTATTGTAAAGTAATAGGTTGTACTGGATCAGAGGACCCAGACTGAGGTATAACATAAAGACATAGCTTTGTGGAAGGAGAAAAGTGCAGCTAATGCTAGTAAGAAGTCAATACTTCTACAAAGCTGCCAGATCTGTGCTTCATATTCTGCAGTGTTAAATAAAGCATGGTAGCAATATCCAGGAGATGAAAGTCAACAAACGGAGGCTTTTTCTCTCCTAGTCACCTTGCTCCTTTCATGAATATTGTCCGAGGAAAGTGGTAGGAAACTAGGGAGGTCAGAAAGAGTCATCGTTAAATAATTGTTCTAATTATTTGCAATGACAAAGTAAAAGTATGAGTAAATAATGTAGTAACAAATGCGATTATGTCTTATTTCATGCTATTAAATATCATGTGCATCAGAAAAAATATTTTCTATTTATTTTTTCACACATTAATAGATGCATTCACAGTACCATGGAATTCCAATTTAGAAAGTGTCTCGGGGGAGTAGTTCTGAAAGCATTTTCCAAGTGATTCACAACAGGGTGGATTCTTTGAGAAGTATTTCCTCATACAGCGTAACCTTGACTTTATATTAAAGAGAAATTTTATGTAAAACTATAAAACTGTTGTGTCAAGTTATTTGCCTCATAAATATTAATCATGGTTAAAATGTTATGACAAAGGATCAGATAGGATATACCATGCCTTGAATTTATTTTAAACACTGTAAAGCCTCTTGAGAAAGACAAAAATTATTACAACTAATAGGATTGGCATAAATGAGGAATTATTGTAATAAAATCAGGTTTCTTCTTCTTTATTTCCTGTGTGATGAGGCTTTGTCAATAAGACAATAACTAGATCAATGCAGTTAATCTCAGCCTATCGCTCCTTTGTTAGAGATAGCTCTGGTTGAGTTCTTAATCAAAGCCAAATGGATACGAGTGTAATACTACAGGGAGAGGAATTAGTAAGCAATATAAGCCAATAGAAAGTTTAGAAGCCAAGTCTTTCCACTTTTCCTTCCAATCTAAACATTCATTGTTTATAATTTTTCACACCACACTTCAAAAAAAAAATGGCCACATAGTAACAAATATAGTAGCCTTACCTATTTCCTGTTCAAACATAAACTGAAAACATATTTACTGAAGATGTTCCCCTGTGCCAACCATTGAGCTGAACTCATGACACAATGATAAAACAGACAATTCCCAAACTTTATCTCCAGGTGAAAGGAACAAGAGTTAAACGAATAACACTAACGATGTATTTTTGAAGAAGTTTCAGCCCACTCAGGAAGGTCAGAGAAGCCTTGAGAAAGAAGAAACCCTTGGTTTATTAGAAAAGACAGATCAGTTAAAGAGAGTGGAAGACATCTGGGCAAAGAAAAATCTCTGAGGAGGTAGCCTTAAGGTTAAGTGCCTAACCAGCACAGAGAATCAAAAAAGGTTTTATACTGGTTCCCCTGCTATTTTAGTTTTACATGACAAAGTATGAAGACACTGTCCTGATCTTTCTTGTTTGTTGCCCAGACACTGTAGAAGTTTAAATTTGTCTTCCTTTTCCTATAAACTCCTTTATATAAGCACATACAAAGTGAATCTGTCCAATCTCTTACCACATTATTAATTAAGATATAAATATCATCAAGTAGGTGCTATATAGGCATCCAAGGTGCTTTCTGAACAGAAGATATTTTGTATATAAAAACTCTTACTGAAATAAGCACAAGATGAATGCGAAGATGTGAGCCAGCCTGCCTGTTTGCTGCCAGCTTGCCTGCCTTCTTTTTTTTCTTCCTTCTTCCTTCCTTCCTTCCTTCCTTCCTTCCTTCCTTCCTTCCTTCCTTCCTTCCTTCCTTCCTTCCCTACACCCTCTCTTCTTCATTCCTTTCTTCTTTCCTCTTTTTCCTTCCTTCCTCTTCCTCTTTCCTTTCTCTGATGTTTCCCTCTTTTTCTTTCATTCTATAAATTTCAATAGATACATTTTTCTGTGACTACTACTTACACTCTTCTGAACTGTTTCTTATTCTTATCTTCCACTAAAAGAAACACATTTTTATAATTTATGTAACATTCAGAATTAATGTTGGCATATGGTAATAAAGTTAGCATATGGTAGACTCAATATAATAAAATAATTTATTACCTTCCACTTAGAAAGAATGTCTGGTAAATGCATTGCTGTTCATCTATCATGTAAGGTTAATATCTCTTCTATATAAAATTGTGTTAAATGTCATGGAAATCCGTGTTTAAATTACCATACATCAGTGGCCACATTTGTAAATACACAAGTATGCAAACATATGTATATGCATATGGACAATTGTGTGAATAGATAAAATAGAGTTTGTTTTCAGAACTTGCAAGTCTATTAACTATAGACCTGGGAGTTGCTGAGAAAGAATTTTGTAGATGTGATTACCACTTTTAATCCACCAGCCTTTAAAAGAGGAGAAACCCCTCAAAACTAGGGATGACCTGGGAGACTACATTGAACAAGTTGTGTTATCCATAAGAAGAAATTTGGGCCTGACCTGCACATCCAGCTATTGCCTAATCATTTCTATACTGTCCTTTCTCACAGGCCACCAAAGGCTGTTAGCTATTTATTCTCTGTCTCTCTTTGTCTCTCTGTCTCTCTCTCTCTCAAACACACACACACACACACACACACACACACACACACACATGCATACACACACACACATACACACACACACACACACACACACACACACGTACATGAAAACACATAAACTCCATCTGGACAAAGAACAAAACGTACGCATATTCTTTACTAAAACTCTGAAAACTGTGGATCTGATGGGTGAAAAAAATAATAGTGATGCATAAATTTCCTTAAAACAAGAATATATTAATAATTTTAAAATAAGTTGAAAATAGAAGTATCTATAAAGGAAAGGCTTAATTTTGTAAATGGCAGCCCAAGCCCAAACCATAGCTTGATATCTATATGAATGTGGATTTACTGTTAGACTTTAGTACTTTAACAGTACTACTAGCAAAATAAAAATTGTCCAAGAAAAAAATATGGTCGATACAAACTATATTTAGCATATATATATATTCATATATATATATATATGAATATATATATTTAAAAATATATATCTGAGTCTCTGAACATAATTCCCAGAATTATAAAAAGTATATATGGGGCTGGAGATATGGCTCAGTGGTTTAGAGCACTGACTGTTTTTCCAGAGGTCCTGAGTTTAATTCCCAGCAACCACAGAGTAGGTCATATCCATCTTTAAAGTGTTCTGATGCATTCTTCGGTATCTGAAGAGACCAACAGGGTACTTACATATATAAAATAAATAAACCTTCAAAAATATGTACAATTAAAGCCCTTTTTAAAAAAAATTGTAGGTAATAGAATTACTCACTTGAGAAACTTCCTGAAAAATACACAAAAAATCTCTTCAAAAGAAACAGGAAATGATTACAATACATCATATGTAAAAATCTTGCAGAATTCACTAAGAAATTATGTTAATGCTCCACATCTTAGCCAACTGACTAACTGAAGTGTCTCCAGTAGCCTGTTCTCTAAATATTAGTTATCATTTCAACTTTGCCGTCCTCTCTCTGATGTACTACTAACACAAAGATAAATTTTATTTTCTGTACCACTAAAAGCAAATATCTCAGATGCTTTAAAAAGCAGGGTAGTTGTGATCACTTTTAAAGAAGCTGACATTCTCTGTCATAGAATATGCATTTATGCTCATTATCCAGAACTGGCTACTAAGAAAGCTTTACGAAGTTTGAGGTTTTTTTTTTTTTTTTTTAACTTCAATGATTTCAGCCTTGAGCATGCTACATATGTTTATTTATATTCTTATTAGAAGATGATGCCAATTGCAAGAGTTTTATATTATGAAAAAGAATGATTTAATGTTTCAGGGCATGTATGACAATGTCCTGGAGCATTAACTAAATATGGGATTGTTAGAACATGAGTTGTTGCCTAAGGAAAGTGTTACTCCATGCAATCCTAGACTGGGTAGCAAAATCTCCATTTTATGGAAATCAGAATAATTCCCTTAAAAAGTAAGAGATTTATTAAAGTCATACAAATTGTCAATAATTGTCAAAGCAAATAAACAAAGATTTGGGGGGAGGTCCATAAACACCATCTCAAACACTACATGCCCCAAAGACTGCATCAGGGACATTCTATGGAAGTGTGAAAGCTTTTAAAATGCTGTCTAGGGTCTGTGTTACTAAGCTCCCTTTGGCTCCCAAGCTTAGGTGTTGAAGGACTCAGGCTACTTAGTTTGCCTCCGTAGTCATGGAGAGAGGTCTGTAATTCGGTAGCACAGAATTGCTTCTCAAATGAGGCAGCTAGAGACAATCTCAGGCAGAGAAGTGCAAGTTAAAGTTTTACAAGAGTGCTGTTTTGAAATTTTATTTTAAAGCAATTGTCAGAGACAAGAGTAACTAAAAGGAAGCAAGTATCCAGCATTTGTCATGTCACTGAAATTGTCATCGAGTGCATAGCATCTCAGAAAGCAAAGACAAAGTAGAAATATAAACACTGACCTTCCCTCATTCACCTCTCCCCAACGTCACCATATCTCAGTCAGCATCCTTTATTCCTCCTCTCCCACTTCAATCCCTCATTCACCTTTCCCCACTCTCCTTTCCTCTTCTTCTCCCTTCCCCATTCATCCTTCCATACAAATGTCCTTTGTAGCATGCACGCTTTTGTGGAAGTTTTACTTCCATATTTGAATATGGGTCTCGCTGTTCAGTATTAAAGGAGGCAAAGTTTTCAATATCGATACAGACACTTAAATTAATATTTTGCTGTAACCCGTGCTTCCCAAATTACAGTATAAAGAACTGATTTTTCATCCTAGCTCTCAGCCCGGCACAGACAGGCTGCAGCTGAACATCCTCAGTCTGAAAGGAATGCTTTGTGTAGGCCCGGACCTTGTGCGGCCAGCTTCCTTTGTGTAGACCCGGACCTTGTGCATCTAGTTTCCTTTCCTCTGATTTCCTCCCAGGAGGATTTGCGTTTCAATCTGCCCCAGATTTCTAACACTAGCCTATATTTCAACTGTGTACAAATCTCAAAACAAATAGTACAAAGAAAGGAGGTAGTAACTATGCCGTTTACACCAGACAGATGGTTTTAGGCTACATAAAAGCCGTTGTTTCAAATCCTTGGGATACTGTACCTATGTCATATTACAATTAAGAATAAGCTACTTCAAGTTAGTGTATTTCCATATTTTTAAAATGGAAATAAGTGTTGATGGAAAGCTTCAGGTTATACTACTTTCTTAATTTAAATGTATTCTACATACAACTCAAAGTCAAACTGTGGTTTTCTATTTTCTGTTTTTATAATTTTTATATTTAATGTAAAAGCAAAGCCAAATTATGTATTTTTTAAAGGAACTTTGAAATTCAAAGCAAATGTTATAATTCTTGCCTCAAAAAGATAAAAATGTAAAAATGTAAGGAGAAATAAAAAAGAAATATGAGGGTTAAGAAACTGTATCAGTCCACACACACCTGTTACAGCTTCTCTTCTAAAAAACTTTTTTAGAGATTTCATAGAGGTTTTATAGGAATAGTTCAAGAATGTCAGCACTGTTTTTTTTTTTAATGGAGTGTTTTTAAAATGATGCCCCAATTTTCCTACTAAAAGGTTTTGTTTCTTTTTCTCAATGACAAAAGTCTTACTTCTTTGCCTTTGACATAGTTCAGAGAAAAATACAATGAATTGACATATCAATTACTTCTAGCTAAAATCATCCAAGGAACTCAAATTTTCTTTTAAATGGACCCTTAACCTATTTTGGCCTTTGTGAAACAAGCCATCCAAAACATACTGTTTAGTGACACTTATCCTTCATGGAACAAGTTGGGGCAAATCTGATCACTACAAACTGGAAACTTGTTTACAGTGAATTCAAATAAACAGACTCTGAAGAAAAAGTTTTCTTATATCTCATATATCCCTTCTATATATTATATAGTTATATATATTACCTATATATATATAAAGGTAAGTATCATGCTTGATCATTTCTTTGGGCTTAATGTTCACTGGAAGGCACTCATGGTCATGTAAACTTAACCAAATCTTTAGAAA
Source organism: Mus musculus (assembly GCF_000001635.26). Lineage (NCBI taxonomy): Eukaryota > Metazoa > Chordata > Mammalia > Rodentia > Muridae > Mus > Mus musculus. The sequence continues at coordinate 41,265,562 of NC_000068.7, forward strand.
TCTCTCTGGTTAATTAGCTCTTGTGTTACATAGGATCCTAGAACTAATGAAAGGGCCCTTTAGAATTTAGTAGGCTTGTTTCTGCTTCTACTATTCTGTTCCTTTGACCTATATGTTGGTTTGTTTGTCAGTACTGTACAGTTTTGTGATTATTTTTATGCCATAGATCAGGATTGGACACAGTGATATATCAACTCTGCCCTTCCTGCTAGAATTGCTGTGACTATTTTGGGACTTTTTATGTTTAAGTGAAAATTCTCAGAATGACTATTTTAGTCCTATGAAGAACATAATGGGGATTTTATGGGGGTTATATTGAATATCACTTCTGAAAAATATTTGTGTTTACATTAAGTCACCCATAAATATGAGAAATTTATCTTTTAATCATTTTCAATTTCTTTCTTGAGGTTTAATTTATAACATTGAGTTCTCACATAGCTTGTATTAAGTTTGCCTACCACATACTAAACAAGAACTTTCTATTAAGGTATATTCCCAGATCAGCTACTGACTGCTATATGTTGGGGTTTTTATCTAGCTATTTTGATAAAGTTATATTACATTTTTTAAGAGTGTTTTTTTTGATGGAATTGTGAGGCCCTTTCTGGTGTTGAAACATATTTCCCCTACATCATATACTTGGAAACAAACAGCCTTTTAACAAGTATAGCAACTAAACAGCCACATACAAAAGACCTTATCCTACTCTGTACAAATGAACTCAAAATGCATCAGAGATATTGAGGAAGACCTGGAATTCTGAAACATCTCGAGGAAATCCTAAGTGAAACAATAAGAGTAGGTCTGGACAAGGACCTTCTGAAAGGAAAATAACCTTGAGAGTTGACAATTCAGATTGATGACATTAGATAGCGTTTTCATAACAAAGGGAATAACTGCCGAAATGAAGACACAGCTACACATTGGAAGGAAGTGTTTGCCAATGACATGTTGGACAGAAGTTTATTGTATAATATATAAAAATAACTTCAAAAATTAAGCATCTAACATGGAGCAAAACTACCTAGTCAATACATGACCAAATGAATTGAATTGAAGTGATCAGGAAAAGTAATAGAAACTACCAAAAAACAATGGAAAAAAAAAAGTGTTCGACATTCTTAACCATGGGAGAGATGCAAATTAAAATAACTTTAGGAGCTGGGGAGATGGCTCAGCCAGGAAAGTACTTAATGCATATGAATTAAGGCCTGGATTCAATATCCAGCACCCATGTAAAAAGCCAGGTATAGTGGTATCCACATGTATCGGAGAGATGAGGAAAAGGCAGGAAGAGCCTAAGGGCAACTTGACCGGTCAGCCTAATATCCAGAAAAACCTCAGATCTTAATCAACTTAAGACACAAAGTAAACAATTTCAAAAAATTCCTGAGGTTGTCCTCTACCCACCGGATTTACATGTACATATGAACATATACTTATCCATCCCCTCAGACATGAACATGTGCATACATATACAAATATACAGTCAAAATAAATAATCAAATAGAGGAGGAGAAGAAAGAAGAAGAGGAGGAGGAAGAAGAGGAGGAGGAGGAGGAGGAGGAGGAAGAAGAAGAAGAAGAAGAAGAAGAAGAAGAAGAAGAAGAAGAAGAAGAAGAAGAAGAAGAGGAGGAGGAAGCCCTATTGCTGTGTATGTACCTGAAGGACTAAGACAGCATAGCATGGAGATATTTGCATATTTGTATTCATACATAGTTTACACTACTAATAATAGCAAAGACAGGAACTAGGTTAGAGGTTCATCAGCAGCATACCTGATAAAAAAATGATACATGTATAGAACAGAATTTTATTCAGGCTTTATGGTTTTATGCAGAGTTTAATCATGACATCTTCACGAAAACAGATAGTACCCAAGATCATACTATAAAATGAAACAGGCCAGATTCACACACAGAAAAAAAAATTACATCTTCTTTCATACATAGACTCTGTATTTAAATGTCTTTATGTGGGTCTGAAATTAAAGTAGAAAAGAGTCTATAAGAAGAAAGGAATTAATATAAAGGAGTGTGTTCTGGTGAGCTCTTGTCCTCTTGTCATAGCTAGTGCTATTTGAGAAGAGAGAATGTCGGTTGAGAAAACGTGTCCCACTAGACTGGCCTCTGGGCAAGCCTGTGGTGAATTTTACTAATTAGAAATTGATATGGGAGGATCTGGCCATTTTGGGTGGTACCACTCCTGAGCAGGTAGTTCTAAGTTGCTATAAGAAAGTAAGATGGACATGTTGTCTAGAGCAAGCCAATAAGAAACACACTTCAAGGCTGCTGTGACAGTTCCTACCTCCATGATCCTGTCTTGAGTTCCTGCTTTAACTCCATTTGATGATGCACTGAACAGCTAATTTTAAGTGAAATATCTCCATTCCTCCCTAAATTGCTTATGGCCCTGGTTTTTGTTGCAGCACTAGAAACTCTAACTGGGATAGGAGGGGAAGTATCTTCTAACAAAATACACATTGTATGAAAATGGAAGGGGGTTATCTGGGGGGACAGTGATAGAGCTGGGAAGGTAGGAAAGCAAATGGAAGCAAGCAAATATTCACCTATGAGCTACCTCAGAGATGCCCAGACAGTGTGTGTGCTAATGAAAAGCATCTCACAACGAGAAAACAGATTTCTTGGAAACAAATGTCCCCTGACTTAATTTATATTACAGATCTGTAATCTTTTCAGGGCTTAGTTCAAAGTCATAGAGGTGTATCACAATAAACTTGTCACTATTAATTTATTTTTAAAAAGTACTTACCAACTGGTTCCTTTTGGTTCTGAAAGAGAATCTTGCTGTTACTTCCATCCATATTTGCCATGTTTATTGTATTTCCATCTGTCCAGTACAGTTTCCTTAATTCAAAATATATGGATTAACATGTTGCATGCAAATCCATTTATTGAAAAGAAGCATGTGTCAAAGAATAAAGTAAAATTAACTCTAGGCTAAGAATTAATTTTTTTTCCAAAAGACTTAAGTATGTTGGCCCCTGTGTGTTTGCCTAGGAAGAAAGCCCCTCTTTTGCTTTTACGTGTCTTGAAAAATATTTATCTATTCTCATTTTCCTTCTACATTCCAGTCTAATGCTTAGTCAAGGTTAAAGCGAGCTACTTTCATTTTGTCCTTCATCAAAACCAAATCCTCTTGGCTAAGAAGGAATTACATGCTGTAGATGGGAAGAAACCCATTTCAACCCTCCCTCCTAGAAGCTTGTACTACCCAGGTTCTGTGACTCGTCAGGGACAAAGGCTCAACAACCCTACACTGATCATGCAGTAGGGAAATGTTGAAAACCACCATTCAAAACAAAAGCATTATTTTCCTCAATTCTTTTCTTTTCTTTCTTAATTCTCATTCCCTAGAAACAACCGCTAAAGAGATCTTATAAATTGAATTTCATCTAGATGAAAATCTCTATCCAGGACTCTGGATCTCTTTTATAATTTCCACCCTCACATTTACATTTTGACTCTGTCCTCCACATATGCATCATCTGAATTAAACAATTTTTATGTAACATGTAAACTAATGTGCAAAATGTTTTTTTTTTAAATTTTTTAAAAATCATACTTTACCCTCTGACTGGGTGGGCTGCCAGACACTGCGGTTTATCGATTCCGTGAATAATTGAGGTTTTCAAAGAGCCATCTAATCTTGCCACATTAATTTGTGTTTCATCGAATTCTGAGCTAATCCAGTATAAATTACGTGAAACCCAGTCCACTGCTAACCCTCTGATACTCTGAATATCTGCAAAACAGGATAAAGAAAATGGAGAGTTACTGAGGGTCCACATTCCCCTGCCTCTTCTGGTAAGTTATTTTCTGTCTAAGGGAAACCTAATTTACACTTTAATTTGTCAGCTAAAATTGTGCAAGATTGTAATCTCATTCCCTTATCAACACTTGTTAAGGCACGTATAATCATTAATGTCTAACTGCTGAGGCATTAGGAAACCTGAAGAAACAATTATCATTAAAATTAGAGTAACAATCAATGATTCACCAGTGAATGCTTGCAAGACATTGGGGGAAGTCTTGTGGGCTGAGGTGACCAAGGTTCAAAGGAGAAATAGCTCCTGCACTCAGTAGCACACACAGGTCTGCTTAGGGGAAAGTACTGCATCTCACTAACAAATGGGCTGTTTGGTGTCTAAGTGCTGATTTGTTACTTATGTGGAATGACATAATTCAACTTTCATCAAAACCGGCACAGTTGAACACTTTTCAACACGGATAATTAACAGGAACTTAATGGAATCTGAGAACAAAACTAAAATCATTTTAACATTACTCCAAATGTGGGCTCTACAGTAATGTCGGAAACCTAATTAAGTGTGGATCCACTACCACTACAGATAATGTGTCTGGACTGCTTTTCTTTGATTAGTGAATTGGGCATCTTGAAAAACAAGTGTGGGGATGCATATTAAATAGTAGGATACTATAAAAGGAGATACACAGGTGAACTGTCAGAAATTATGGAATTCAGTAAAGTATAGTAGGGCTGTTTTAGTACCTATGTGTGGCATTTAACAGCTCAACCTGGGACTTGCCTTTTTTTTTTTTTTTTTTTTGTCATTTTCTAATATTTGGAACTTCAAGGTCTCTTCACTCATCAGTTCCTGGACCTGTGAAAACGCTGACTGTTCAGTGGCTCTGGCAAGGGTGGAAGTCCTGAGGGCTCCGGTGGGTCTCACGCATGGTCTACCTGCAGTACTGACCACTCCAAGCAGCTGCGACTTCACGCCAATGAAATCAGTACATGTTCCTGTTCACAGGAAACTAGCATACTAGTATTTTTATTTATTTCTGTTGTTGTTATTGTTTTTAATTAAAAAGTAGAAAACTTTGGACTTATCAAACATGCTAATAGAGCAGGATATGGCCCGGAGTCCAGTAATTGTACTGGAGCTGTGGAGCGCAGAGGTGGTGCTATCGCGTGACTACTATATTTCTGAGGAAAGCTTTTCTTCACTCTGCGTTACAGTGCCAGCCAGGTCCAGTTTCCCATCATTAACCCGCGCCTTCTGTAGGGTTCTCTTCTGACTCTCACTGATAAACTGTTGTCCTGATAAACTGGATGTGCACCGCCTTCACTGCACAATCTCATACTAATGTTTTGTGTGTGAGACGAAATAACACAACACTTCTTGGAAGTTAGACTTTTTCTTCTCATTCGGAGTGCACTTCCTTCTGCCCCACCCTCTGCATGCAGTTCACTGGCTGCAGAGAGGTGATATTATAAGAAAGAGGTTTGTGTTCATGCTCCAACCCTGTGTGCCTGCTTCTTGTTATCAGTATCTATTACATAGATTTCTTTTTCAGGATCTCTGCTCACTTTAACCTAAGGCAACTTACAAATAACATAAAGAAAGGATTTCTCAGAATCCTCTGGAGGATGGAATGTTGTTCTACCAGACGTCATGTTTTATAAAATACTTTTGTTTTCTAGTTCTGATGCTCAAAATATTTTAAATTATTTTACTAATTGGATCATATATATGGCCTTCTTTAATTTTAAAGCAAAACTTAGTATATATTATCAATAAATATTTCCAATATATTAAACATATCCTGAGACATACAGCATACAATGAACATATATGTTTGTAACGACTTAGTGAACTTATCAGCTACAGTCTGGAACTTTAAGGATATGTCAGTACTCAAGTATAAGGCTGAAATGTGTGACAGTGTTTTTATCTGAGCACTTATCTGTGCAATCTCAATGAGAACTTTGTACCCTTTTGATGGACGAAAAGTGGCACTTTGGATCATCAGTTTGACAGTTGAAATCAAACTTGTGTGCTTTTTTTCTATAACTAAAGTTCCGACTCACTGCTTTACGGAACTCTATAAACTGCCTATTAAGGACATAAAGGAAAATAGTAAAAAATTCAAACAAACAAACAAAAACAAAAATAAAAACCAGATATCTTTCTCCTCATTACTAAAAATATTGAAACAATATATTTTGAATTGTAACATCTGTTTTGTTTTGTTTTGTTTTTTAATTAGGTCACACCAATACCTCTGAGCAAGTTTCTCAGATAATTCATGTTTTCTGTTTTGGGAAAACCTACTTTCTTGAACTAATACAAGTGATATATTCCTCAAAGTCCTTTATTACCAAAAAGTGTTTGGGTACATGATAAATGTGTTTTCAAGTGTATGTTAAAATTAGAATATAGACAGGTAAATGTCTGTATGCTAAACACACACACATACACACACACATGCATACACACACACACACACACACACCAAGTACTTTTCAGTTAAATCTATAAAAGCATGTATATAGGAGTTGAGAAAGTAGCAATCATCAAGACAAAATCCAGAGATTCTTTCCCTTTTGAGCTATTTGCTGCTTAGTCTAATATGGCTCATTAGCGGGAGAACAGGACTGATCACAAGATTACTAGAAATATTTTATATATTATTAGCATGTATCATTAGTGATAAGTGAGTGGGAAAAATCATTCTTGCTTTAAAAGAACAATTTTTTTAAAAAAATTAACATCGTAATCTAGATTATTCTATTATTTCTTTAGCTATATTAAAGTATCACAATATCCCCATGTGATTAGTTTCCCAACTAGTAAGTTCTATGTCTAAGTGAGATACCCTGTCTGAAGATAAATGGTAGAGAGTTGTCTATTAGCCTCTGACCTGTACACATGCACAGACGTATATTCATACTAACCTGTGTATGCCACCATACATACAAAAATACATATAACACATACAAACCACATACATATTATCAATTATTAAAAGAAACATTCTTATCTCTTCTTGTTCACTTCTGCACTAGCACTTCCAACCTCTGTTGAAGTGTCAGTCATCTGAACAAATTAGTTGTATCATAGCTTTTGTGCAATGCCCAAATTCTGTCCCCTTCTTTACATGTCTTAGAGTCCTAGGCTAATATTTGGTTTTATTTTTGACTTTTGGGGGGAATGGTTTCAGGTAAACAATGCTGGTCCTAAACTCTGAATCCTTCTGTCATTGTATCCTTAGCTGGAGTCTTGGTGCTGGGTGTCCACCATCATGGGGCTGCAGATATTAGTCTCAAAACTTAGTGTATGCAAGTCAACCAATCTCCCACCTGACCCACATCTTAGCTCTGGGTTAAATTTTGTTTCAATTTTAGTACATTTCTGTAACTTTCTTATATCACTCCTGCCTATTCTTTCTCAGTTTGGGGGTCTATCTTTGTAATTGCCATTTGATTTAAATTTAGCTCCCTTATACTACATTTAATCTTATTCGTGGTTCCCAATTTTCTCCTAATTACTTGGGGGGATATGCTCCAACATGAAACTTCAACTATAACTAGCTACTTCCTCAACAGGGTATCCTGAAGATTTTCAGACCTTTGTGACTATGCATTCCTGAGCTGGAGACCCATTTTCCCCAAAGGCCTCCGTACCTCTTCTTCTTCAGTAATTCCATGTCAGAAATCATTTTGAACTGGAACCTAATGGTCTAAGACGCTTATCCATGGTATAATCTTATTTCACTTGACCTTAAATTGTACTCATGTAGTTATAATCACATTTAGGAATACTGTATTCCTTGAGTTAATAAGAGGTCTTGAGCTTTCAGAACAACATCATTTCACCACTCTAATGTTTCAGTTGCATAACCTAAAGATGCTATGGAATTTCTTTAATATCTTGCACATTAGAATGAAATCATAAACTCAGTTTTCTGATTGAAAACATGAAAAGTGGGCACAGAGAGGATGAACATTTACCAGCTTTCCCTATGAATGCATAATACTCAATGATCAGCAGTTTGGGGCATCATTATGGCTACTTATAATTTTTAAAATCACAGATATTGATATTATTTCACCACAAAATATTTCTCAGTAAGTATGAAAAATGGAACATTCTGGCCAGATATGAGTTAACAGAAGTAATCCCACAGCTAAGCTTTCTACTGTTTTCAAAGTCCAGAAAGCACTGTTATTATGGACCAATGACTGTCTTTTTAATTCACTCTGAACCCATATTAGAATTATTACTATCATTTTCAAACCATTATTACACTTAATAATTTGCAATATATAGAGAGGAAAATCTTACTTCACACTGAAAAAAATAATTACTACATAAGTGAATAATATTTCAAACATCAATGGACAATCCTTAGATAAATTCAATTAGATTCCAAATTAATCGAGAATTGCATGTTTAGATGAACATGATACCTCCAGCACTGTTTAGGCTGAAGCAGTAGAATGAGCAGTTTGAATACACCAGAAACATCAAGCTTCTTTGCCAATAAAAATGAGATTCTATTGAAAATGATGCAGACTTTCATAACCCCCCCCTCCCCCCCCCCCCACTGTGTGTCTACAACTCTTTGCTTGTATTTCTGATGGATGAAAACCTTTGGGAGGAGAAAGACAACAGATGCATTTCATCAAGTTACCACCAGGGATCTGCCGAGGATGCTGAGTATGAAGAAGGCACATATTGTAAGAAATGTGATGAACACATATTTGAAGCAAAACCTTTTTTTCCTCAAATTCATTAATTTTTTTTTTTAGAGGGAAAGACATGTGGGGAACAGGCAACACCTGTATGTCCAATAGTCTGAAAACAGATTCAGGTGCAAATGAAGTTCTAATACTCCTTAGAGTCAGATCTGAAGTTTTTGAAGGTAGAAAGCAACAAGAACTTCAAAATAAGTCCATCATTAAAGGGGTTAATTTAAAACAAACAAATAAACAAACAGAGAGAAAACATGTAGATAAAAATATGAAATACCAAAACATGTCCTAGTTTGTTTCTCTCTTCCTGTGGTACAACATGGACCAAAAGCAACTTAGGCAGAAAGGGATTTATTTCACATTAGACTTCCCAGGTCACAGTCTGTCCTGCAGGAACCTGAAGCTAAGCACTGAGGTAGAGGTAACGGAGGAATACTGCTTACTGACTTGCTTCATAGCTTGCCCCTCCTTCTTTCTTTTATCATCTGGGACCATTCACGCAAGGATAACACTGGGTTGTTGCACATCTGTCATTAAGAAAATGCCCCAGAGACTAGTCCATGGGCCTGTCCAATAGATGCAACTCAGCTGATTTTCACCCTCCTAAGGTGACTTTGCTTTGTATTAAGTTTTTAAAAATTACATTTTCTACCTAAATTTTGTAATATTCTTCTGTGTTAACTTCTAGTAGTATCTTAAATTTTTCACACTATAGTGAAAAAAGGTGAAAGAAATAAATACTTGGGAGGGCTAACTGAGCTCTAGGACTATTTTAATAATGTCCTTAAAAGGACATCTGACAGAATTACTGTCCAGTAACTAGCAGTAAAATCCTAAATTGTCTTATTACCACACAATGAAAGATACAGGAGCACTAATAATGTGGTCCTGAGGGTAAGTTTGTTTCTGCCAGTTCCTCACTGTGCCTTTGAGTCTACAGTTCAGTATCTATGACTGAGTTCTCTCATCAGTAGAATGGAAATTATTCATATAAATATTAGAGATGCAGAGATTAAGTGAGATAGTATTTGTGTCAAGTTAATGTTAGGTCATTTATTACACCCAATCAGTAAGCCTGGCAGCATGAATGACAGGTCCAGGCACAGGCTCAAGTAAAAGCATTATTAGGGCCAGAGACTAAAGCTGTTTGCTGCCAAGATCATTCTATGGATTGTCAAAGCATTTTCTCTTAGAATATTACATTTGATTTTTGGGATAACTAATCTTAGTTGTCAACATGACCATACCTGTCAACGTTTGTAGCTGAGAAGTACCGTGAAGGCTTTTGTTGGGAGGGGGAGGATGTTGTTTGTTGGTTGGTTGATTGGTTTTGTTGTTGTTTGTTTATTTTTGATTGGATATTTTGAGGTAGAAAGAGCCATCTTAAGGGCCACACCATCTAGTGGCACTGTATATAAAAAGGAAAGTTTTGCTGTTGTCTGCTTTTCTTCACTCTCTCTGGCAAGTTCAGTCCTGTTACAGATGCATTTCTTCCTTGGTAATAGAACCCAATTCTTCAGGATTTCAAAACAGACTAAAGACCAGTGGCTTTCCAGGACTTCCCTAGAACTCCAGCACAAGACTGAGACAGCTGTGATATCCAACTTTGTGGACTCAATTCCTATGTTTATAAGGGAAAATAGTATATAATTCTCTTTCTTTTTGAGTTTTTGTATCATCTGGGAATCAGAGTAACTGTGGCTTCATGAAATGAATTGGGTAATGTTCGTTGTGTTTTCTATTTTGTGGGGTAATTTGAGGAGTAGTGGCATTAGTTCTTCTTTAAAAGTCTGATAGATTCTGGGCAAAAACTGTCTGGCTATGATTTGTTTGCTTGCTTGCATGCTTGCTTGCTTTAGAGCCTTTTGATGATGGCTTCTGTTTCACTGGAGGGTTATAGGTCTATCTGTTCTTGATTTAACTTGGATAAATTGTACCTATTGAGAAATTGTTTTGATTTAGTTGAGCACAGATGTTTAAAGTATGTCCTTATGATTCTAGGGATTTCCTCAGAGTCTACTGTTATGCCCCTCCTTTCATTTCTGATTTCATTAATTTGGATAATCTTTCCATGTCATTTAGTTAGTTTGGATAAGGGTTTGCCCATCTTGTTGATTTTCTTGAAGAACCATCTCTTTGTTTTATTGATTCTTTGTACTGTTCTCCTTGTTTCTATTGAATTGATTTCAGCCCTCAATGTGATAATTGCTTTTTCTACTACTCTTGGGTGTACTTGCTTCTCTTTAGATCTAGAACTTTCAGGTGTGTTGTTAAATTGGTAACATGAGATCTCTCCAGTTTCTTTACTTAGGCATTTTGTGCTGTAAACTTTCCTCAGAAAACCAGGAGAACATGGACCACTCAGGGAACTAAGCAGAGGTCATATGGACTTATAGAGACTGAAGAGGGAAGCACTGGAACTGCATGGGTATACACAAGATCCTTTGTGTATATGTCGCAACTATTACCTTGGTGTTCTTGTAAGATTCCTAACAGTGGAAGCAGGAGTTTCTTCAACCATTTTACCTGCTCTTGAGGCGCTTTCCTCTCCTGGGCTGCCTTGTTTAGCTTCGATATGAGATATGAGTGCTTCTGCTTTGTTTTATTGTGTTGTATTTTGTCCTACGTGGCTATAATTTCTTGGAGCCTTGTCCTTTTCTAAAGAGGAAATGAAGTGAGGGTGCATTTGTGGGGAGAGGAGATAGGACTGGGCACGAGGAGTATAGGGAGGGAAAACTGTGGCAGGGATGTATAGAATAAGAAAAAAATAAAAGAAGATTCTATTTTCTTTCTTTTTTTTAATTGGGTATTTATTTCATTTACATTTCCAATGTTATCCCAAAAGTCCCCCACACACTCCCCCACCCACTCCCTCACACACCCACTCCCACTTCTTGGCCCTGGCATTGCCCTGTACTGAGGCATATAAAGTTTGCATGACCAATGGGCCTCTCTTTCCAGTGATGGCCGACTAGGCCATCTCTGATACATATGCAGCTAGAGACACGAGCTCTGGGGGGTATTGGTTAGTTCATATTGTTGTTCCACCTATAGGGTTGCAGTTCCCTTTAGCTCCTTGGATACTTTCTCTAGCTCCTCCATTGGGGGCCCTGTGATCCATCCAATAGCTGACTGTGAGCAACCACTTCTGTGTTTGCTAGGCCCCAGCATAGTCTCACAAGAGACAGCCATATCTGGGTCCTTTCAGCAAAATCTTGCTAGTGTATGCAATGGTGTCAGCGTTTGGAAGCTGATTATGGGATGGATCTCTGGATATGGCAGTCTCTAGATGGTCCATCCTTTTGTCTCAAAAAGAAAAATAAAAGAAAAACTGAGAAGGAATAGAGGGCAACCATATGCGAAGTAAGGTCAAGGTCTGCAAAGGTCATCCACAATGCTGCAAGAGATGTACAGGTTAATGATGTTGATTACTGATGCAGTTTGTGATACTCTGATAAGACCCGAAGCCATACTGCTAAACTTCATCTCGGGTTTTGCTACTAATAGAATGTCCTATCATTCTGTATTAGTTACTTTTTTGTTGCTGTGACAAAACACCATGACTGAAATAGGTTATGGAAGAGCTTTTGTCTTATCATTCTATATGTATAAGGGTTCATATGTCAGGAAGGCATGGCAGCAAATAATAGGCATGGTCCCAGGTTCAGGTTGCAGAGACATCTCATCTATAAAGGCAAGAATGAAGAAACAGAATCCCTAGTGTGACAAAGCTATTGATGAACCAGCATGCATCCACACTAGGTTTAAAAGCTATCTTACAGTAAAGAAAAACTAGGCTAATTCCTGTTTATTGTCAAACCTATTTTTCCTCAAGTATTGGACTATTCACTAGCCATAACCTAAACTGAAATTTTCTGCACTGACTGTTCCAGGAAATAGCAATCATGGTTTCGATTCAAAAGTTGTAATGACCATCTTGCAACCCCTACATTTGTTTGAACCTTGTTATAACTACCTTGTTATGACCACCTTGCTATGTTCTGCTCCTGAAACTCTGCCTATCTTGTCCAACAAGTTCTTCATTTCAAAACCCTCAAACCTTGAGCTGTAACAACCTTGTCTCCCTCATGTCTAATGCTGAATTTTTAAACCCCAGCTCAGGTTGAGGCAGCATGTTTACATAGATAAAAAAGCTTGCTTCAGTTAATTACTTGCTTTAATTAATTTGGTCATGATATTTTGGGTCAGTGGCTTTTTTCCCTCACATTTTAGGATTAACACAAAACTCTCAAAGATATTCCCTACACACATCCTCCAGCAAGATTCCAAACATAAACTATTCCAAACAGTGCCATCAACTACAAACATAGTGTTCAAATACATGAGTATATGGGCACACTTCTCACTCAAATATCAATACAGTCTTTAGCAAGGCTGGGTTCTGGAAAAAAAAGGTAAGTCCACTGAAATTGTAAAGAAGAAAAAGAGGAGCTGCTTCAACAGAGCCTCTGCCTCCACCTTCAGGATAAACTGTCTGCCTTTGTATTTGCCCCTTTATAGCGCCACAATCTGCCAATGATTCCTCAAACTTTGTCTTCTCTATCCAAACTTCCATCCCTTATCACAACCACAAAAGTAGTTAGCTAAACTTTGAAGATCCACCTGGTATTCACCTCTTAGTCCAGGACAATCCCAGTAAATATCTTTGGTAAAGAGATCCTTCCAAAACAAAGCTTCCCAATGCACTCTTTAAAACAAATACCATTCTGCATATTTGCATGGAAATCTAAAACACAGAAATCAGTTCTTTTGGCTATATACATGTAAGAAATTTGATGTAAGCAGGATTTTTTTCCTTCAGCTCACTGAGCTTGTCTGTGCTCTGCCTTGTCTGCAGAATACAGTGCCAGTACCATGGGGGCTATCCTGCATCTCTTCCCCCATTTCTTCTCTTAAGGAAAATACTTGTCCAGATACTAAAATACTAAGGGCAGAAACCTGTCCCTTAATGTTTGTAAACTGAATTTCAGCTGTATGCAGGTTTCAGAGCTTTGGAAGAGGGATGATCACATTCTTGATAAAGGCCTTGAACTCCTTGAACTCTGGAGGAGGATCATTGCAGTGAGCGTAAGGATGTCTTCAGGCCAGTTACACATTTTACATCTAGCCCTCTTTAAAAAAAAACAAAAAACAAAAAAACAAACCTGTAGACAAAGGCAATCATCATTGTAGTTCCTCTGACTTTCTTATGAGTTGGAAATAAATATGATCATTTCTGACCAATATTAATTTGGTAAGTTGTTTTAACTGCCCTAAGATGAAACAAATTGTTCTAAATACATGTAACGATCAGTTGTCAAGCTTGTGCCACCCCTGTGTACACCGACCTGAAGCTCCTGACAGGATATGTTTTGAGAAGCTGTAACCTGTAAAACTGTATTGCTCTAAGTAAGCACTTAACATCTTAAGAACTTAAACACCCCCGATTCCTGAGTTATCTCTCTTTATGGAAGAGGAAATGAAGAGGGAGTAGATTTGGATTAGAGGGGACGTTCTGAGGAATAACAAGGAGTAGACTGAGGGGGACATGTGGTTCATCTACTTTCCATGAAAAAAATAAGATTAAAAACCTACTATTGATGGAAAGAGCTCCCATGCTCATGGATCAGCAGGATTAACATAGTAAAAATTGCCATCCTGCCTAAAGCAATCTACAGATTTAGTGCAATCCTCATCAAAATTTCAACACTATTCTTTACTTATTTTAAAAGATCAATACTTAACTTCATATGAAAAAACCCAGGATAGCTAAACCAATCTTTTACAATAAAAGAACTTCTGGAGATAACACTATCCATGATTTCAAGCAGGACTACAGTGTTGTAGTAATAAAAAACACATGGCATTGCTATGAAAGCAGGTTGATCAATGGAATCAAGCCAAAGGCTCAGATGTAAATCCACACAGCTATGGAGACCTGACTTTTGATTTTAAAAAGCCATAAATATGTACTGGATAAAAGAAAGCATCAACAACAAGTCGAGTGGGTCTAATTGAATTTTGGGCAGTAGAAGAATGTATATAGATTCATATCTATTACCTTGCAGAAAACTCAAGTCCAAATGGATCAAAGACATCAACAGAAATCCAGATATACAGAACCAGATAGAAGAGAAACTGGGGAATTCCTTGGTACTAGAGAAAACTTCCTGAACAGAACATCAATAGCACAGGCACTGAGATCAACAATTAATAAATGAGACCTTATGAAACTGAACAGCTTCTGTAATACAAATCAAAATGACTTTGAGTTTCTATCTCATACCTGTCAGAATGGTTAAGATCAAAAACACAAGAGACAACCCATTCAGGATAGGATGTAGAGCAAGGGGAATACACTTCCACTGCTGGTGGGAGTGGAAATTTGTACAGCTACTTTGGAAACCAATACGGTTATTTCTCAGAAAATTGGGAATCAATCTACCTCAAGACTCAACTATACTTCTCCTGGTCACATACCTGAAGAAAGCTCTATTCTACCACAAGGACATTTTGCTTAACTATGCTCAGAGCAAATGTCAACTGCCTGGGATTCATGAAGGCTTGCAGAGATCTGGAAGTCTGTAGGACTCTAACCTAGGAAGGTTATATATATTCTGCATATATATTATGGCAGAATAGCTTGGCGTTCTTGTGGGATTTCTAACAGTGGGAGAGGGATCTGTCTTAGATTCTTTTGCCTGCTTATGGGAACCTCAAACTCCTACGCAGTTGCTTTTCCCAACCTTGATGTGATGTAATGTGCCTGGTATTATGTAGCTTGTTTTGGAATGTTGGATGGATGTCTTTTGGACGCCTGCTTTTGGATGAGGGGGAGGCAAAGAAGGGTGTAGAGGAAAAGTGTGGGACAGAAATTGGGGGGAGAGGAAAGAGAAGAATCTGCAGTTGGGATGTAATATATGATAGAAGAATAAAAGTAAAGCCCCTAGTATTAATCTTCTAAAACTGAAGCTATTTAATAAAATAAAAAAGGAAACAAATACTTCTTAAATGCATTTTGATTCAAAATTTGCAGTATTCTTCAAAGCAAGGGTTCTTTATGTAGTCTGTAGGAGGAAAGATTACTCTGACTTTTAGTCCTTCTAAAATATCTGTGTTAAGTGTACAGGGCCTACAGTACAAGAAAATATGTTCTGGTTTTCATCCACAGTGAATAGTGTTCTGTGAAGATTCATTCACAGAGCTGGCAAGAGATGCAAAATAAGACAGCCAACATAGAGGCAAGTAATACATCAATACAATATTAAACATTTAGAGTGAAGCCACTATATTCACATATATTCTTAGTTTCAGCTGGGTTTTTATAGTTTAGATATTATTAATATGTTATATGTGGATACCTATGCATGTGAGACAATGCACATTATAGCAGGCACACAGAAGTCAGAGGACAGCTTTGGGTATAGATTCTATCCATCTTCTCTGGATTTGGGGGGATCAAATTCAGGTCATCAGGCTTGTGTGGTAAGTACTTATACCCACTCAGCCAGGTTGTCAGTCCTCATTTTTGTTACTGAACCTGGTAAGAGCAAATGGAGAATGCTTCTGGAATTTTTCCCTGTGCAATGTATATAAAGTGAGGTTTGGGCACACAGCTCAATTTAGAGGCCTGGAGAGTCCTTCCTATACTCTATGATGACTCCATGCTCATAGTGTTTCATGGCAGAAAAAGAAAAAAGCTTTATAATGTTTTATAGACATTAAAATTTTTTTAATTTGCTATACAGTTTTTCCTTTGAATGTATTTAAATTTCTGGCTGTCAGCCTGACATTTGATTTAACTGTGACATTCAACATTTGTAGAGATGGAAGACACTCTTGGTTCATTGAATAACCAATTTCAACTTTCAGTTGAGTTGAACAGTGTAGGAAGAATGCAAAAGAAACAATTTACTACAAATGTAATAACAGACATTCAATTTCTTTACCTCTTGAAATAACTGTCTCTAGTCCCGTCCCGTTAATGAAAGCCCGTGTAATGGTTTGTGTTTTGATGTCTGTCCAGTACAAACGCTCTTCAGAGGCATCGAAGTCTATTACAGCAACATCGTCAATATCTGGGACAGTGAAGGCTGTGATGAAGTTCACATAGGGATTGTCAATGTCCACCCCTCGGATCTCAGAACGTCTTGCATAAAGAAGAAATTTTTTCATTTCTGGAAAAAGGAATTAAAGTGATCATTTTTCTTATATTGTTGGCAAATGTAAGGCAGTCTAGATATTCTAAAGTAGCAATGTTTAATGACAAATTTTAACACCAATAATTAAAAATATGATGGAAAAATGAACTCAGAACAAACAGATGTAAGCAAGTTAAAAAAAATCTTTAAGTAGTATTATTTAGTTTAAATGTCAAGAAAGTCTTAGTGTCTAATTTTATCTCAGCATATCAAAGCATTGCTAACTAAAGCCAGGTCTGGAGGTATAGGGAGAACTCTCAACTCCAGGCCTGCTGTGGTTATATAGTGAGAGCCTGTCCCAAACAAAACCAACACAAACAGAAAACAAACCAACAAAACCAGAACTTGCTGGTATATGTTCTCAGCAACCGTATTTCATATTGGTATACAAGTAAAATAGTATTTTCTCTTATTAAATAATTTTAAAGCACCTAAGAATTTATTTTTCTAAAACAGTCAGTGAATAAAATAAAATTGGGTAGTCCTTTTCTAAAAGCCAATTTATATATTCCCTGTAAAAATTAGGGCTCGGGTAATCTCCAGTTTATTATTGTAACTTGTCCTATAATTGGGAACCATTCAGATATTCTTCTACTGTTTGTGAAATAGAGGTTATAGGGTTTTTTTTTTTTGTAGAAATTTTGATGTCATTGGTTGCTATTTGTCATCAGTGTCCATGGCAAACTCTCTTGTAAAATAGTTGTCTTCATATGTAGGCAGGCAGACTGCCTGACAGAGCAACTCCTGGCTTCTCTGCAGGGATCTTTAGTATCATTAACATGCTATATCCCCAAAATTTTCCACTGGGTAATGGGTGCTTTGTCATTTCTCTATGGGGATAGACCACTTTTATGGGCAATACTAAGGGAAAGTGGGCACAGTGAATGTCGCACCTCTTCATGTCTGTAATATTCACATGCCCATGCCACGGATATAGAACTTGTTACATAACTTCATTATGGAAAAAGATAGGGCACTCCCCTCCCATCTACCTGAGCTGATGAAAGACACTCCAATGTCCCCAGAATGGCCCTGTGATTTGCTAGCACTTGCAGCTCCCCATTCCTAATGTTTGTACTTTTTCTGGTACCTTTTTTCTTAACAATTATTGCCTAGTGGCTTTCTAGAATCTAGATCAGAGGAATCTGATCTTCCCTGCACAGAATTAAAGCAACTATTACTAGCCTCATAATTCAATCTTTGATAAATGATTCTGTTTTCTTACCTATAGATTCAATAACTACTTTATCAACAAAATGTTAATAAAATATTCTAATTAATACAAGTTAGTCAGTTTAAATATTTTAAATATTTTTGTTTGATTTTTAAAGTAAATAGTTCCAAACTATATAGTTTGTGTGTGTGTGTGTGTGTATGTGTGTGTGTGTGTGTGTGTGTGTGTGTGTGTGCTTGTGTGTGTGTGCATGCACATTTTTTCCATTTCCCCCTTTAGGCTGACAGTGCCCTGCTAAATGAACAGTTTAAAGCTGGTGAGTAGCTCCTGCTATGCAGGTTAGCTAAATTATCACTTCTGGGGGAGTGCACTTATACTCGTTCACCTGTTTTGCAGAGATAAATTTCCCTAATTCATCAAATAAAAAGTAGCAGAAAAAAATGAATTCGGTAATAAGTCGCAAATATACCACATTTTAAAGGATTTTCACTTTCCCCAGAAATAGCTGAGTCCTTACAACTAACATGTTCTTAAAGGCATTTAAAAATCTCTTCACTCTGAGTAAATATGAAAGCTGTGGATGTGAAAAAAAAAATCCATTGCGCTTTGGCTAGGGAATCTGGGAAACTTACCATAGCAGGTTTTCTTGTCAGAGGAAAGCTTCATTAGGTGGGGGCAGGCACAAGCTGCACTCCTATTATGATTGATGAGGCACAGGTGAGAGCAGGGGCCTCTACCTTCATTGGCTGCACAAGGGTTGGGAGCTGCCAAAGACATGGTGAAACACAGCAACAGTGAAAACAGGAGAATGTCGGGATCCTCTGAGCTTCATCCACTTAATGATTCAAAGTTAAGCTTTCCTCACTGAGCCTACAGAATTACTGGGAGAATGGCAGGCAGGTGTGCAGCGTCCTTGCATTCCTGAAAACTTTCCAGCCCCTAAAGTTCACAGCTAAAGAGAATTCTCTTCATTTTCCCTGTTACTAGAGATGCAAAGACATTTTAAGTTTAGGGAGAGAAATAAATTATCAGGAATCATTCCTGTACTAACATGAGAGAAGCTCGGGTAGATCTTGTTGTAAACTCTGGAAGTTCTGATGGATAGCTCCATGTTCCTAACTTTCCTCAGATACTGCATTCTGGTGGGAACCCACCACTCTCTCTACTGGGCCTGGGAACTACGATAATAAAAACCCTTCCTCTCTCTATGCCTCCTCTCTGTAGCAATGGAAAGAACCTAGCCCTGAATTACTTCCTCAGTTTATTATGACTTAAGATGAGATATTCATTTCATACTTATTTAGTGTGTGTGTGTGTGTGTGTGTGTGTGTGTGTGTTGGCATGCCACGAATATGTAAGTCAGAGAACAATGTGCAGAAAATGGTTCTCTCATTTTACCTTGTGGGCCATGTAGATCAAACTCATATCACCAGTCTCATCAAGAGAATTTGTCTGATGGGCCATCTCTTCTGCCCTAAAGATTTTTATTTCAATTCAACAATAACTATTATTTTTATCTTGTTTTAATAGAGCTTACTGTTTAATATAACATTTATTAGTATTATTGATTGGTTTTAATAGAATAAAGGCTTCAGATCTTGGCTAATAAATTGAAGGTGGGACAATTGTGACTTCTGACCTCCCTAGTATTTACCTTTCAACTAAAGAGTAGTACCTTTGTATCTGGTGGACTTATTGCTCTGGGTAGACAGGGTATAAGACATACCACTGAACTGTGTGTTATAGCCTATTGAAAAGGGAGGACAAACAGAGGTCTCTCTGACCTTCTCTGCATACTTGTTTCCTGAGGCAGGTCATAAACCCTAGGACATATTTTCTGACTTTCCCTACAGCAAATCCTCTGACTGTCCTATTAGAGGTGCCTTTCAAATCCCCAGAGGGAATGGGCATGTTTTTCTTGGTACAAGAATGCAAATAGAAGAGCCTCAAAATGTCCCCATCTAGTGTTCTGCCCAAAGTTTTCTATTATATTTATCAACTAGTGCCCTTCATCAAGTGGAAACAAAATTATATAGGTTTGTGTCTACTTCCACAGAGACTTCTTGGATTCAAATGTGTTTATATTCTTTTGTTGTTGTTGATATGTGGGTTTCAACTGTAAACCAAGAAGTATCAAAATGTGATTTCTTTCTATCCTCCAGTAGGTAGCATTAGTATTATAATATCTTAAAACACAAAGATTAAAACATGAGAATTCATAATCAATATAGAGAAGTATATAATCAATATATGAGAAATTACTTGTATATTTAATACATATTTGGCAGTTTATCATACTTCCAACATGAAGATTATAAAAGCTAAGCATGCCTCTTTTCTGTACTTGTTAACAATAAATATTTTTTTAAAAAAAGTTTCTGAAACAAACCATTCAATAAAATCCATCAACCAAAGAATATGACCCAGAGGAGTTTGCAGCCCCATAGGAGGAACAATAGTCTGAACCAAGCAGTACAGAGCTCCCAGGGCCTAAACCATCAACCAAAGAATACACAAGGAGGGACTCATGGCTCCAGCCACATATGTAGCAGAGGATGGCCTAGTTGGTCATCAATGGGAAGAGAGGCCCTTGGTCTTGTGAAGACTCTATGCCCCAGTGTAGAGAAATGCCAGGGCCAGGAAGCTGGAGTGGTTGGGTTAGTGAGTGGCGGGAGGAGGAGGAGATAGGGGGTTTTCAGAGGGGAAACCAGGAAAGGGGATAAAATTTGAAAAGCAAATAAAGAAAATATGTAATAAAAAGAAAAAATTTTAAAAAGAGAATATGATAAAAATCGACAGGAACTGTGGGCCTGGAGACTCCTCCTGGTAAACCTCTCTACCACCCAGGGTCTCACCCTTTAACTTAATTTAAATTAATCAGAATCGCAAAGAGATTGCTAGGTTAAAGAAATACACCATAGATGTGGAAGAGAGAGCCAGACTGGTGCTGCAGAAGAAAAGGCCCTAAAGGCTGAGGCAATGTGAATGTTGGAACCACCTAGAGAGAGGGCATCCATTGGCTGCAAAATGAAAGAAAACTCAAAACCCCCCACACTTGAAAAAGAAAAGAAGAAAGGAAGGAAGGAAGGAGGGAAGGAAGGAAGGGAGGGAGGGAGGGAGGAAGGAAGGAAGGAAGGAAGGAAGGAAGGAAAAATAAATAGAAAATTAATGTACAAATGTGAACTGAAGAAAGGAAAAATAATAGTTTATTTTTAAAATATATTGAAAAAAATGACCTCTTTTAGAGCAATTATAAGTAGATTGTTTAACAGTCTCATGCTAGGTACTTGATTTTACTCTATTTTTTTAATTTTTAGTCCAGAATAGTTTTTGCTCTTCTCAGCATGCTACAATTATAAACTCCCCTTTAAAAAAATCAAACATATTAAAATTCTATGAACATAGAATAAAAACTCATACTGATTTTATAGCCTAGTGTCTATATTAATGGTAAGGCTATAATGTATAATTCACAATATTTTCTGCTTCACAGCTTGGAAAATCCACAAAGAAAGCTTGCCTTTCATTTTAATCTCATTTCTCTTTGAAATAATACTGCTAAGTCTTTTATTTTTTTTCCCCTTAGTAAATGTCTATCAAGATATTTTATTCTACTGATCCAAGTGAAGATTTTGGTTCACAACCCTCCTTTTGTAACATAAAGTGAGGATTAACAGATGGTGACCCACAAGTAAGTCCATTCTATGCAGGTTTTTTTGTAAAGTTTGATGAACTCATAGCTGAGCACTTTAATTACATATTATCCATGGCTACTTTAGTAGTACAAAAAGTGTTCACTGACTTTAGCAGGAGCTTCTTGTTCCAGAAAACTTTCAAATATTTCTCACTTAGAAATGTTTTGTTAACCTTCGATAGAAAATAATTAACTGTTTTCTGTCAAATACTGTTAGAAAATCTATTATCAATACAGAGGTTGTGACACCTGACCTCCACCCAAAAGTGCTGCTTTGTAGACAAGAGACAGAAAAGGCTGACCACTGCACAGACGGCCACAAACACCACAGTTCCCCTTTCTGCATCCTATGTGGTCAGACAACGAACAATAGCGATACCTGCGGCATCTCCCCTCATTTACACAGTTCACTGACTAAGCTTATGGTTGTTCCAAACAGAGCAGCTGGGAAATAGCACTGAAAAGACAACGTCTTTGCACCAGGGAGCAGCGTTATGTTCAGTCCTCAATGCTTGTACAGAAATTAGTGAAACTGGGGTGATGCTCAGGGCAGATGCGCCCCGTCTCCTGCGCATTTACTGGAGTTACTTAACTAGTCTCCTAACTTCTCAACTCTAACAGCTACCCTTGACTGCCTTTCTAAAATACACACCCAGCAGGCTTGAGGGGTTTACATGGGTCCCCACTGTGTCCTCACAGACTCAGTAAGACACTTCCCTTTGGACTCCTCTAAGTAGGCCACCAGTTCCTCCTTTCCACACTTCTGCTATTTATTATGAAATATTAGGCTAAATTTTGTTATAAAATAACATCAGTCTTCCAAACAATACATTTGAGCATTGAAGCATTTTCTTTCTTTCTTTCTTTCTTTCTTTCTTTCTTTCTTTCTTTCTTTCTTTCTTTCTTTCTTCCTTCCTTCCTTTCTTTCTTTCTTTCTTTCTTTCTTTTTAACTGCCTTATATAATTATTTGTTACTTACCCTTGGGCTTCCCTAAATTGTGCTTATTTTTGTTTTCTTTTGGTTTTCCGTCTTTTTTTTGGGAGGAGGGAGGATTGTTTATTTTTTTTTCTAAGACACAGTCTCACTATGTAGCGCTGGTTGTCTTGGAACTGATTATGTAGACCAGGCTGGCCTGGAATTCATAGAGATTTGCCTGCCTCTGCCTCTCTCAATGAGTTTATTTATTTGTTTGTTATTTTACTGGAGGCTGACCCAGGGTGTTGAATGTGCTCAACAGTCTATGAATTTATATATCTGTTTGTATTTATGTATTGTTGCATTAAAAATTGTGTCTAAGATATTGTGGATCCTCAAAATTCTATGATTTTATTCGTTATTGTACTTGGGATTGAGCCTAGAGTCCTGTGTGTGTTAAACACTCTATTATAGCAAGACAGATTCCATAAAGTAGGAGGCAAAGAAAAGACGGGTTAAGTTCAAATAAAAAATGACTACAAAACAAAGTGGGATAAACTGGGCTGAGTAAACTGGCATAATTTCCTTTCTGAGCTCCCTGTAATAAGATGAGAGGAACTATGCTTTTTGTTTATTTGCATATTATTTTCCTTAAATGTTATGGCACCCATGATTATTTTAGCCTTAAGCCTCTATGGATGTATTACCAACTCACAAGTGTTTGTGGTGTACGATGAGGTATGGCAGAATGAAAAACAGGAAGTGAATGCAGTCTCCTTAAGCGCATAAAGACTGTAGGTGAGGAGAATTCAGCAACAGTACAAAAGCACAGAAGGTGGCAGAGCATCTTGTCACTCACACAGCCACAGAAGACCAAAGTGCATGGTGAAAGAAACAGTAGTATTAGAGAGAAATTCATACTCAGTGAAGTCTATTTTATCATCATCTATTTCTCCTTAGCAAAAATGAAGACTTGAAAGCCATTCTATTATTTTTAATCTAGAAAATCCTAACGAAATATGATTAATTGTTAATACATTGTTACAGCCTTGTCATTCATTTAAGATGAATTTTCCAAAACTGAGAAATTATTTCAATAAATGTTTTGACAGGAAATATATTGATTATTATTTTAAAACATTTTAAGGAAAGGTACCCTGTTTAACTGGTAATAATGCATATATAATATGTGTCAGTACTGTCCTTGCTGTTTGTTCCATTGGCTAGAAAAATTCAGGTAAAATGCTGATCACAATGAGAATAATACATTAAAATCATTCTTACATGAGCACAAGTCAAAATTCTTACGAAGAAGGGAGACATTGCTTTTGGGCCATTTAATTATCCTTCTAAAGAGGAACATACTGATTTCTCAATGGTAGCTGTATAAGAACATTTTTATTAATATTGTCAAGAAATTTTTTCTATGCAAGTATTTTCCTGATACAATTGAAAGCATTTAATATTACAGTGACTTTTTGAGAATCAGCCTGTATATCGTTTTGAAAAACACAGTGGATTAATGACATAAAAATGATAAACAAAACTGAACTTCCCAAACATCTGAGCAAGATGGCTCACTTCTGTAATCTCAGCATCTAAGGGCCATTGAGAGCTCACGGCTGTGTTCACTGCAGAATAAGTTGCCTTCTCAAAAATCAAAGCAAGAGAAACCTCAAAAGATAAAAAGACTAACTTTCCAAATTCAAAAAAAAATAACTTATTTTAAGATTACACTGGTAGAGAATATTCTGAGAAATTTCTAAGCATCGTTTCTAAAATTATGTGTAATGGCAGTTTTAGTTTTTAAATATAAATTGGCCCCAGTTGCAGAAGATTAATTTTGAAAGGGTTAAATTGACTCAAATCAGGAAACAATCATTAGCACTTGATTCCAGAATAGAAGGCATGGCCTGCGTCCCCCACACCCATCTGTTGGAAAATTAATGACAGGTAGGGGATGACGGCATTGCTTTAGGGAAAATGCTTATAAATCTGCTTAATGTGATGGATTTTCATCTATGAGGAAACTCTTCAGTATATTCCCCATTAGTCTATTTCCATATTTTCATATTTTCTCTGAGAGCAATGCCATTCACCTCTACCAATTCAAGATCAAACTCTCAGTATCTACTCTGAAAGTAAACATATCTCAGCAAATAATACTGTCTTTATGAAGAGATAATTAAGACAGCAGATTTTGTTCAGACAACTAGAATATATTTTTAAGAAAATGGGCCTGGAAATCAGGGGATGTTGAGCCAATGAGGAGGTATAGCACCGTGACAGTCATAAGTTATTTTAAGAAAGGATTCCAGTCAGAGCAATAAGGAAACCTATCATTGATCTATCATCTTTCTACAATCCATGTCTCTATCAATTATCTGTATTTCTGTCTATAATCTACAAACTCTATTGGTTTAGCTGACTTTCCAGGCAGCCAAAACCAGTGAACCTGTTGATGACTTACTTTGTTTGTAACATATATGAAGGAAACAATTCTGTAAGCTAGTGTGTACTGTCCTACCTCCCAGCTTTGGGCTGGACACATTCTTAGTTATCTTGTGTCCCAATTTTTTAGAATATTTAATTTACTTTTTATTGTATATTTTATTTATTTATTTACATTTCGAATGTTATCCATTTTCCCAATTCCTCCCCCTGCCCCATAGAATCCTCCTATCCCATGATACCTCCTCCTGCTGCTATGAGGGTGTACCACCAACCACTCCTGCCTTCCTGCCCTCAAATTCTCCTACACTGGGACATTGAGCCTCATGGACCAAGGGCCTCTTCTCCCATTGATGCCTGACAAGGCAATTCTCTGCTACATACACAACTGGAGCCATGGGTCCCTCCATGTGTACTTCTTGGTTGGTGATTTAGACACTGGGAGCTTTGGTCGATATTGTTCTTCCTTTAGAGTTGCAAACCCCTTCAGCTCCTTCAGTCCTTTCTCTAACTCCTCCATTGGGGACCCCATGATCAGTTCAATGGTTGGCTGTGAGCATCTACCACTGTATTTGTCAGGCTCTGGCAGAGCCTCTCATGAGACAGCTATAAACAGGCTCCTGTCAGCATACATGTCTTGGCATCAACAATAGTGTCTGCATTTGGTGACTACATATGGGATGGATCCTCAGGTGGGGCAGTCTCTGTATGGCCTTTCCTTCAGTCTCTGCTCCACACTTTGTCTCCTTATTTCCTCCCACGAGTATTTTGTTACCCCTTCTAAGAAGGACTGAAGGACAAACACTTTGGCCTTCCTTCTTTTTGAGCTTCATGTGGTCTGTGAATTGTATCATGGGTATTCTGAGATTTTGGGCTAATATCCACTTATTTGTTCTTTTGAGACTGTTTTACCTCACTCAGGATGATATTTTCTAGTTCCATACATTCAGCTTATAATCAACTCATTGAAAGTACTAGCACCAGTCCCAATTTTTAACTATCTTTTTAATTTATTTTTTCCAGTTTATCCACTAAATTGTGTTTAATAAAACTGCAGGATCAACCTAAGTTGCAAAGTAAATCTCATACTTATTTTTACATGCGCTATTTCTCTTGACTTACAATGATAACTTACTGTTATAAATTTATGCATCAACTTGACTAGGTATGGAATGCCTAGATAGAAGAATATTTTGGGGCATGTTTTTTTAAACACCAACATTAAAATAGTTTATTGAGTAAGCATTGTGAAAATATTAGCATTTGAAACAGTATAGTGAAATTAAGAAGTTCTGCTTCGCCTTATTTATAATAGCCAGAAGCTGGAAAGGACCCAGATGCCCCTCAACAGATGAATGGATACAGAAAATGTGGTACATTTACACAATGGAGTACTACTCAGCTATTAAAAAGAATGAATTTATGAAATTCCTAGGCAAATGGATGGACCTGGAGGGCATCATCCTGAGTGAGGTAACACAATCACAAAAGAACTCACACAATATGTACTCACTGATAAGTGGATATTAGCCCAAAACTTAGAATACCCAAGATACACGATATAATTTGCAAAACACATGAAACACAAGAAGAATGAAGATGAAAGTGTGGACACTTTGCTCCTTCTTGGAATTGGGAACAAAACATCCATGGAAGGACTTACAGAGACAAACTTTGGAGCTGAGACGAAAGGATGGACCATCAAGAGACTGCCATACCCAGGGATCCATGCCATAATCAGCCTCCAAACGCTGACAGCATTGCATACACTAACAAGATTTTGCTGAAAGGACCCTAATATAGCTGTCTCTTGTGAGGCTCTGCTGGGGCCTAGCAAACACAGAAGTGGATGCTCACAGTCAGCTATTGGATGGATCACAGGGCCCCCAATATAGGAGCTAGAGAAAGTACCCAAGGATCTAAAGGGAACTGCAACCCTATAGGTGGACCAACAATATGAACTAACCAGTACCCCAGAGCTCGTGTCTCTAGCTGCATATGTATCAGAAGATGGCCTAGTCGGCCATCATTGTGAAGAGAGGCCTCTTGGTCTTGAGAAGATCATATGCCCCAGTACAGGGGAAAGCCAGGGCCAAGAAGTGGGAGTGGGTGTGGGGGGTGTGGGGGGGAGGGTATGGGGGATTTTTGGAATAGCATTGGAAATGTATATGAAGAAAATACCTAATAAAAAAATGAACAACAACAAAAAAAGAAGTTCTGCTTCAACAATTAAGAAGATCCCAAAAAATTCATAAGAACCTGAAGAGAACAAAGAAGTGGAATAATTTCAAATTCATTTCTCATTTGTGTTAGCTCAGCCCTCCCTTGGTGTCCACCAATGGTGCTCCAGGCACAGGAGAACCTCTGGAATGGAATTAGAATGTGGGCAATTGTCTCTCTATTGTTCTTGGTTTTTGAAGTTTTGGATCCTATCTGAGTTATATCTTAGCCTTCCTTGAGACATCTCAGCTTTCATAATTACATATAACAATACAAAGAAGTAAGTCAGCTTTTTCTCCCATATATATACATATATATACATATTATATATTTGTACATATATATGTACATATATATGTATATATGTGTGTATCTATAACATTTGTATTTATTATATGTATGGATTATAACATACAATGTGTATAATTTTAATGTATATAATAATATACAATATATGTAATTCTTCAAGTACATACTTATGTATAAACACTATTCTAAAATGTTTTTTGTACTAGCTCATATTTAATACATTTTATTAAATACTAAAATGTATACTAGATCTTCTGATGTGCACATTATCATCTACAGTATCTACAGCTGACAAATGAAAAGATGCACAAAGAGTTTAAATAAGATGCTAATAATGTTCAATAATATGTGCATAACATATTAATTTAGACTTAAGATGCTCACTATTGCTCCATTATGTCTTTTTTTGCCACATGTTTTAAAATGTAACATCCTACTGTGATCTTCATAAGAATATTCACCAGAAATGAGGAATCCTCATTTATTATTATGAGAATGCTGGGCCTCTGTCACCATATCATTGTTAATTCCCTTCTTGACAATAGCAAAATGGTAGCTATATCCTGGGTGTTCTTCCACAGATGGTGAAGTGTTGTTTCACTGAACTGGATGTACAGGGCAGATAATGACTACTGGACACTCTGTGATCCTCACAAGTGGAGTGAGAGGTCAGTAAAACATATTCTGTTCACTCGGAATGGCTGAATTTCATTTAGGAAATAGCATAATAGCATTCACTATGTGTAAATAAAAACTCTATTTCTTTGAGCCCTGAGAGACTACTTTAAATTAGACTGACACAATAGTCTCTGTTGTATATAATTAAGAGAACTCACATGTAAACCATTTTCATTTAAGTAAGCCTACTAAAAACACTTTCACAAACCAACCAAATCACTACTAGTCATATATATATATATATATATATATATATATATATATATATATATATATATATATATATATATATTGTAACAATATCATTTTTCCCATTCAGTGAATTTAAGAAAGCTTATACTGATATGTGAAAATCTGTTTCCTTTGCATATATCCACTTTAAGGGAAGAAATTGATAGAGAACATAAACAAAGCCATTTCTTATCATCATTATTAAATAGCTCTAGACCTAAAGATACAATTTCTACAAAACATATTTATGGAGACAAAAGTAGAGCTGTGTAATATTTTCTTAGTTATTTAAATTATATTAATTTTATCATGTGGATGCATTTCAGGCACACTCTGTTCTGATCCTTATGTTGAAGAAAGTACTTACACGTGACTTCTTCATTATACCAATGACATTTTGCTTTTCAGAATCATGATTTCCTGCTTATTCATGTTTACATAAATTGAGTATATTACTAAATACTTGTTAGGTCAGAATATTCCAAAAACCCTTTAAGTGGAAAATGATTAGACTCTGGACTTCCTCTAATGTAGTAGTAGTGTGCAGACTATATATGGTGCAAAGGATTCCAACCATGACCGGAAAGCAGACAGGGAAAAGCATCCATGATGGAGAAAAGAAGATGTGTATCTGTAGGTGAGGTAGCATCATCTCACACTCATGTTTAAAATACTTACAAGAATAACAAAGAGACCTTGGTAGTAGACTGAAAAATCCCACAGGGCACAGGGCAAAAGATGGGGAAGAAATGTAACAGGTTAAGCTGCTGTCTGCTGCTGTGACAAAAGTCCATGATATTCCAGAAAAGAAATGTGAGTCGGGATAAAAGAATAATTGCAAGGACTGAGCAGAAGACCCTAAAGAATCGTTACTGAGCCAACAGGTGGGCAGCATGGGGAGAGAGGCACACCATTCATGGCTCATTCTTTCCATGCAGCTCCCTGTAAGCTTCCAATTAAGATAACTAGTGACTACACATTGACTCTGGATTCTTGATATTTCTTTCTTAATCTGGTATTGGTTCAAAAGGTTCAAAGGTTTAAAAATGCTCTTTAAATAGTGATGTTACTTTAAGCACATGTGTGAAAGAACACGTGTGCACATTAGTATGGGTGCTTGTGGAAGCTAGAAGGAGCATCTTCTGAATATGGAGTTACAGGAGCTAGAAACTGATCCCGGGTCCTCTGCAAGAGGACCACATGTTCTTACCCGCTAGACTGCCTCCCTGGCTTCACACTCAAAGACATTAGAGAGCTTTCCACAGTTTCTTGTCATGTTATGTCAGGGATTCAAAATTTCAAGACAGTATAAAATGTATTTTCTGAGATTGCATTATTCTGAAAGAAGCAAATGTAATAATCAATGTGGAAATCATCTTGGGCTCATTCACTGAAACCCAGCACTGTTTGAAACATGCCATAATTAACTTACACAATTTTCTTATAGGCTGTACATTCACTGTTTAGGTAGAAACATTTCTACATGGTTAGCTAAGCACCTACCTTGTGGCTGTCTACTGGGATGGTAAATCTGAAGGTCGAATGGTTGTGCACTCGTCTTCTGGATCACACTGACATTCTGCCCTGTCCACTTGTTGGCTTTAGCCAGTGTGTTGGTCCTCCAATCAGTCCAGTACACCTCACTCCCATACAAAGACACAGCAAAGGGATGTGACAGGTACTCGTGTCCTCGGATAATTTCTATCATGTTTGTTCCATCATAGAAAGCTGAATAAATAGCATCTGACCTAAAGAAAGGTTAGTACATCAATGGTTTATCAAGCCACTTAAAGAGTCCAGTGATAGACTTATGCAAATGAGTCCCAGTAATATAGTTATGATATAGTTAGACAAATGATAATTAAGTATTTCTATGAACTTATATCTTACTTATATCTTATATTTTCCAGGCAAATCAAAACCAATCCACACAAAAATACTGATCTCAATACACTCTGCCCATATATTAGGATACTTAACAATGTAGTTTAAAAACTGGAGCAATTAAATGAAAACATAGGAAAATATTTTAACCTGGCATCCGTCCAAACTATTCTTCTTTCAAAGTGGTCCACGGTCAGTCCATTAGGCCATGCCCCAGTTTTCATGTCTTTATAGATGGTTTTTCTTCCGGCACCACTCATTGAAGCAGATTCAATGCGAGGGAAATTGGCATCCCAGTCTGTCCAGAAAAGAATTCTGAAAAAGGGAAATAATGCCACTGTTGTACTTTTTTATTTTTCAGGGTTCATCTCATATCTGCCAGATAGGGGAAGTTTCTAAATAAAATTTGCAAAAGAAGTGCTGTGTTGTCTAACCTAGTGGCTTCAAGTCCATAGGAATAGACAGATCATATAAGTTCATGCAGGTGGAATTACAACTTGTGGAATCTTTTGAAGAAAAAAACTTGTGAAGAACAGTAGTAGTTAGTGAGCATCCTTCTTATAGAATGCTCTAGTGTGGCTGAGAATGAGGCAGCCTCGGGCTCAAAAAGGGCAACAGCTCAAATGTATAATCATAGAGGAATGAGAAAAATGAAGTGGAATTGGGCAACGTAAAAGCAGCAGAGCTGGTGTCACAGCATCGGGGAACTCTTGGGGATTTTATTCTTAGGGCTATTATCAAATCCTGAAGATACTGTGAACAAGGGCTCCTAAAAAGAATCTGTGTCTACAGAAGAACTGACAGACAGACCTCCAGTTAGTAGGAGATTGCCATGTTCCAGGTCTGAAGCTAATTGCCATATTTTGGGCTGGTTTCATAACCCCCAAGAACAGCTATCCCTTGCCAAGTATCCATCAGAACTAACACTCTGTAAATAATAGACAAAAACCTTGGGACTATATTAACAGACCCCCATTCCCCCTCACACAACCTGCAATAATCCAGACTAGGAATGTCACCATAAATCATCTGACAACTTGCAGCAAACATTCCTCCATAATTTTGTGCCTGTATCTCTCTCTGATTACCCCACCAATGCATTTTAAACTTGCCATGAGATAATGACTTTTTTTGATCTATAATCTTTTCTAAACTAAACTACTTCAACATTGGGAAACGGAGAGGATGCTATAATCATTCAAAATAAAAATACTAATTTTGTAGAATTATACTACACAAAAAATAAAAAATAGACATTTTAAAAAATATATTGTGCTAAATAGAACATGGAACAAAGCTTCATTACCGTGAGGCTGGTTCACTTTTCAGTTAAGTAGTTCGAAAGGGTAAATTATTGCAGGTTTTGGCCCTAATAGTTTATCTACAGTGATCTTTAGCATGAACCTGGGTACATGGAGTTTAATATGAGGTGGCTTGAAGTCTTATGCAATAACTAACTTTATTCAGAGTATCAGACAATTTGTACTATGATAGTTAAGGAAAGTTGCCTGAATAAGGTGTCCAACAAGAGGGACAGGCCACAGTGGCACATAAACAACAACAGCTGAAGTAAAGTCCTACCCTATACGTTTAGGAGGAGAAAGAAAACATGTTCCAAGAACATTTCTATGTTTTGAAGAAACTGAGGTCATAAGAGTCTTGTTTCCTTAGAGTCTTCTCACAAGCACTCAGAATACTCACTGGACTCCATTCTTCGACATGTCCCAACACTAAGTATTTCTTGCCCTCCCTTGCATTGAGTCTAACATGCTAACACATTAACAAAAATACTTTTGAAATGTATTAACTTAACAAAAACCTAGTTCACCATTATTCAAAATTAAGAATGTTGTCAGATAGCATCTAAGTCTTAAAGCCGAATTTTCCTTCTTTTGATTAACATGCCTAAATGATGTGTCCCCAAATATGTTTGAAAACTGACTTCTGGCTTTCTTTTTGGTTACTATGAGATGTTTGTGAATAATCATTCACACTGGCTCCAAAATAAAAATATCTTATTCTCTTCAATGAGAAAGTTGTTTTTGTTTGTTTGTTTGCTTTTGTATAGTTTCTGTTGTTCATAAGTTCCTTTGTTTGTGGTTTTGAAGGGCATATCTTTGGGTTCACTTGAAAAAGCACTACAAGTTTTCAAACACGCTTCTAGTGGAGAGCAAAGGATAGACTAGAACATTGTGGCACTCTAACATCAGTGACCTGTGCCTTCATTTAGTCATTAAACAGTAGTGTGTGCGTGTGCATGTGTCTGTATTCTATAGTGAATACTGCTATTAAATTTCCTTCAATTTTAGTGGGGAACTTTAGTTCTGTTCTACAGAAGAATATGTTCTAAAAAATATTTGCCTGTAAAGTGTTCTTAACCTTGCCACAGCACAGTTAACACAACTGACATTCACGGTTGATTTCATAGATCATTGTTACATAAAATTCTTAGCACTCTTTTGTGAGTTTTACAAGCTGGTGTTATTCTAACATCATTTTTCTTTTGCATTTCTTTTTAAATGGTAAAAGTCTGTTAGTATTTCAATGATTTCATTAGTTTCTCAAGTACAGGAAAGATCTTTCTTTATATACTACTACAGAGATGCTCAGCCACAATTGTGTTTTAAAGAGGAAATATGGGCCACATTTCTGTAGTTTCCACATTCATGGACTAGTCTGTTTTCAGATTAAGCCAGGTAATAGACCATGAACAACCTGTACTATTGTAGGCTAATCTGTCAGGTCAAGTAGAAAAGGGTGAAAGAAAAACATCTTTTCAAAAAATGGGTTATCTTTATCTTTTAAAGCTAGCAATGAATAGAGATTACAGTAATTTACAGTATTCCTGGAGTAAATTTAGTATAATTGCCTCACTAATCCTCTCAATGACTGCTTCCATTTTGGTCAGTGCTATCTTTACAGTAGAGATCAGTTACTGGGACGTATGAAAAGTAAATGAAAAGAATGGAGACAGAAGCAGACTGTTCTGTAAGAACCCAGCATGAGGGTGGTGGGGTTCGCGGACATTGGAAGACCCCACACATTCAACTGCTGGCCATTCACAGCAAGGTGTTGCACAGGTTCACATTGTCCTTCAAGGCCCTTTAGCAATAAGTTCCACTTAAAATGGGATGAAAGGAAGAACTGGCCCTTGCCTAAGAGCCACATGACCATCTATGAATTGCTTGTCACTTATGATACTGCATGTTAGGAATGTGGAGGGTGATATGTTTTATAATGTCCAATGAATGTCAATATTTGTGAAATCACTACTATTATTTATCATCTGTAAAATACGCCACACAGACTTTCTGTGTTATAGGAGATAAGCATGTTTTGTAGGGCTGATGTTATGAGTCATCTATTTGGTTTCTGTGGTACCCTGAGCAAAGTAGCAAATGGCAAACTTTTCTTTTCATTTGTTATTGGAAACAAATTTTATACCACTACTCAGAGAAGTTTCCTTTTTGGTATGTTTGAGCATATTTATGGTGGTATGTAAACAAAGTCACCACACAGTATACATTTATTTGACAGGCATTGGGCACCTTCGTATGCTCTAAGATCTGTGATAGACTTTAGACTTTGAAGTAAATTTTCTTGCCCTGAGAAAGATTTTTACGTCTTTAAAAATATAAAATTATGTACTCAAGTCATATTTATCAACACATCCAGGGAAATTTTCCCAAAATAAAAAGTTTCAAAGAAAGCTTAAATTATTTTAGAGCTCATATCAATGGGTTCAAATTTCCTCATATTTCCTGAAAATCTTGAGAAATAAATAGTAACGTCTCTTTTCTATAAACTACAAAATAATAAATTAAATTTAAGTAATTTTATTTTACATTGCTAGTTTTCCTGGTTAGTTTGAATTTGCAGCATGTTTGTGTATGTGCATATGAGTGAGTATATTCCTTTGTAGATGCTATATGTTTGAGTATGTGATTGTGTTGTATATGCTTGGTATATGAGTATATATGTGTATGTGCTGTGTAGTATATGCTGTTCATGCTTGTGTTATATATTGTGTGTGTAAATATGAGTGTGTGTATTGTTTTATTTGCTGAATGTGTGTATACATATATGTGTGTTTGTGCTGTATATAAGTGTGAGTCGGTGTATATATGTGTTTGTGCTGTATATAAGTGTGAGTTGTTGTATATATGTGTTTGTGCTGTATATAAGTGTGAGTTGGTGTATATATGTGTTTGTGCTGTATATAAGTGTGAGTTGGTGTATATATGTGTTTGTGCTGTATATGCTTTCTGTGTGATTACTGTTCTTACATTTTTGCTTTAAGATACGAAAACTCCAATCCTTAAAGTCTCAGAAGGTTTCAATAAAATGTCCAATAATGTTGGCACTATTTAAACACTGATACTAAAACTAAAATTCAATTTCTATGGCTGTGCTCTAAGGTGGTCAGATGAATTCACATAATAACTTTTCTATAATTCCATTAAAAGAAAAACTTTAAGTAAAAACACTCTCAATTCTGAACAGCCACACCTGTCAGTTAGCTTTCTAAGGAATAGGAAGCCAGAGAGTCCACTGTTCTCTGGTCATTTGTGTCAGAAACAGTTTGAGACATGTATCTTGCCCTTCATTTTATTCTTCCAATTACCTAACTAGTGCTGTGATTACATTAATTAACCTACAATGTGATAGCCAAACTTAGTAGTAGAAAACATTCTCTCTTGAAGGACTTTCATACAGATCCTGATACACACGCCTTAGCCCTCTATCAGCAGTTGACTCTCATAGGAAGCCTTCAGTCACTGAAAAACTGGTGTTATCACTTAGTTTGTGGGTGTTTTTCCTTCTGTTTCCTTTTATTCTCTTCAAGTTGTATATTATGGGGGGTGGGGCTTACCCTCCTTCCATTAAATACAATGCTTAGGACATGAAATCTCTCAAATTGACTGACTTTACACATCATCTCTAAAGCTTCCTTTCTCTGTTGTGTTTCTCTCTCTCTTACACACGGTTCCTTGGGAAATGCTCTCATTTTCTTCCTCATAATGGAACGCACACTACAAATGTATCTCAGCCCAACAGATCACTTTTTGATATGTGGAAAGTTTCTCATGACTTATTATTTCTACAGCTCTGGCAGAAGTTATGGGCAGGAGCTTCCTATGAATAGGGGTCGCAATGGGAACCATGAGCTGGAGCTTGATGGGTGGGACAGAGCTAAGGTCACCCATCTTGAGGCACAAATATTTGAAGCTAAGAGCCTTCCTCATTTAACTTCACAGTTCTTTTCAGGTGAGCTGCTATCACAGTAGCTAAGGAAGAAAGTATGCATGGCAGAATATGGACTAAGGAAATCTTTTCTGGGACAAAAGAAGTATCATCTCTCCGTTTACCAACCTCAGCTGTTCCAGGTGGAAAAGGAGCCAGAGGTGCAGGGTTTCAAGGAAAATTTACCAATATTTAAAGTATCTTGATGAATTCAAAACATATTTTAAACCTACTAGAAGACAATCCTTCCTGATGAAGTAGTAAATTTAGTATCTCTTCTCCAGGGAAGCTGTTTTCCCTTTAAAGGAGTGTCTACACTGGAGAAAGGAAAATGGCATCCCGATCTACTGGTCTTTAAGTCCTTGGAATAAAACACGGCAGCAACAAAATATGTGTAGGAAACTCTACAAAATCAAAGATGGCAGACAGCTTTTCCCCTCTGCATCCCACTCAGCTTGCCCTAGGCTCACACAGACTTATAATTCTTGAACTTTGAATTTAAGTTATAGAGCCAAAAATAACCCTTTAAAAAATGTTTTGCAGACTTTACAAAGCCTTTGATCTACAAGCTCCTTACCAGAGAAATAAATAATTCACGGGAATTTAGTGGTATTCTCTCCTGTTGCCTGAATATTTCTTTCCCCCATAGAATCTCTTATATTCCAAAGATAAAGATCTTAGAGGTCACACATTTGCTTTCTCCAGAGAACAAATGAGTGAGCAGGAACTAGAACTCATTACTTCTAAGTCTGGTGTTTTTCTTCTGCTGCTTAAGAAAAATGAGCACACAGGGGACAAGGCAGGCAACAGCCTGAGTCACTCAACATTTAACATTGTTTTCCAGAATCAGGTCTTTTTCCTCTCAAAACTTCCCAATAGTCAGCATCGCACTGCTAGACTCTTTTAAGCCTATTTCAATTTTCTTTTCAATTGACTCTAAGAACACACAAAATAAATAAAGGTTGAGGTGCTTAACATCTGTGACTATTCAGAACAAAGACTGGCCCTGGGGTTTATTGCCATTAGAACAAAATTACAGCATCTCTGGGGCAAAGCAGAGTGAAATTCATTAAATTACTGCTTTGGAAAAGAGCTGCAATTCTTTCCAATAGTGATTCCTGCCCATATTTGATAGGAAGATAGATTCTGCTTCAGAAAATATCTGAGTAAGGAATTCTGTAACCAAGCCTTTGTTAATGTGTTCACACTTGCTTCTATACATAGTTTTATGCTTGTATACACAGGTACCTAGTCATAAATATATTGATGTATAAAATAAGCATTTTCATCTCCTCGCTTAGAATTTCTATGACGAGGAGAAACTGTAAAAGTTACATTTCTTCCAGCTAAGATGAAGAGGGCAAACCTGTAGGAGGACCAGCAGTCTCAATTAACCTGGACTCCCGAGATCTCTCAAACACTGGACCACCAACCAGGCAGCAAACACAAGCTAATATGAAGACCCAATACACATACAGTAGAGGACTTCCGGTCTGAGTTCAGTCAGGGAAGATGGACCTAACGCTCAAAAGACTGGAGACTCCAGGGAGTTTAGAGGTCTGGTAGGGTAGGGGGTGTGTGGTGGGGGACATCCTCTGGAGATAACAGGGTGGGGAGGAGGTATGGAATGTGGAATGGTCAGACGGTGGACTGAGAGGGTAATAAAATCTGGAGTGGAAAAATAAATAAATACTTTTTAAAAAAGTATTTCTTACCCATATCTTGGATCCAGTGCTATGGCCCTGGGATGCTCCATGGCTCCTGCTATTAGTGTAGCCCTCAGGGAACCATCAAGTTTAGACACTTCAATTTGGTCCAGATTGCTATCTATCCAATAAATGTTGCCAGCTATCCAGTCAACCGTCAGGCCTTCTGGGGTTGCCAAGCCATGTTCCACAACCACTTCTATGGCACTGACACCTGTGAAAAAGAGGAAGCCAACATGCAGAGCCGTTCAAAGAAGGTGCCAAGCCTGCTTGTGGTCACAGCATAAAGTGCCTTAGTTTTGAAGGTCCTAATAGAAAATGAAGCTCAATAAAGAAATCCAAGAG
Source organism: Mus musculus (assembly GCF_000001635.26). Lineage (NCBI taxonomy): Eukaryota > Metazoa > Chordata > Mammalia > Rodentia > Muridae > Mus > Mus musculus. The sequence continues at coordinate 41,303,141 of NC_000068.7, forward strand.
CAATATTTATAATAACTTTGAATCCTTAGCAGAACTTTTCACTCTTCTAAACCCTTCCAGAACTTTTGTTAAAAACAGGTGATAGCAGTATGAGATACAAAATAGTTACTTCTTGCTTAGGGCCTTCCTAGCAGAACAAGAGACTTATTAAAACAATAAATTATGGTTGGACATTATGGAACAACTTCATTTTTCTCTCTGGTGACTCTGTAAGGTGGGTCTATTAAGGACACACAGGCTGCAGAAGCAACAGAGCAGCTGGGAAAGGTCCTACAGGCCTACATCTGCACCCAGGGGGTGGAGGTGATCCTCAGTCCTCTGTGTGCCCTTTCTGCCAGAGGAGAGCTTGCCTCCAGGAAGTGTCTGACACGGGGACTTAGACAGATTGCCATTTTCTCTCCAGTGACTCTGTAAGGCAGATCAACTCAGGAGTACACAGGTGGCAGAAGCTGTAGAACAGCTGGGAAGGGTCCTACAGGCCTACATCTGCACCCAGGAGGTGGGGCTGTTCCTTATCCCTCTGTGCAATGGTCTTGCCAGGAGAGAGCTGGTCTCCCAGGAGTGCTGGCACAGGCTTACAGACTCCCAGGAGGGACAAGCTCCAGCCAGAGACAGCAAGATCATCTAACACCAGAGATTACCAGATGGCAAAAGACAAACTCAAGAAACTTAACCAACAGAAACCAATACTAATTGGCATCATCAGAACACAGTACTTCCACCACAGCAAGTACTGGTTACCCCAACACAGCAGAAAAGCAAGATTCAGATTTAAAATCATATCCCATGATGCTGGTAGAGGATTTTAAGATGGACATTAATTAATAATTCCCTTAAAGAAATATAGAACTGCTCCACAGCTCCATCAGAGGGCTGACGGGGAGGGGCAGGGAATGGAATATGGAATGTAAAAAATGAATTACAAATAAAATTAAATTAAAAATAAAATAATGTAGAAAGAAAGAAAGAAAGAAAGAAAGAAAGAAAGAAAGAAAGAAAGAAAGGAGGGAGGGAGGGAGGGAGGTGGGGGGAAGGGAGGAAGGAAGGAAGGAAGGAAGGAAGGAAGGAAGGAAGGAAGGAAGGAAGGAAGGAAGGAAGGAGAGCACAGCTAAACAGGGAGAAGTTCTTAAAGAGAAAATCCAAAAACACCTTTAAAAAATTACAGGAAAATACAAACAGGTGAAGAAATTGAAAAAAAATCCCGGACCTAAAAATGGAAGTAGAAACAATAAAGAAATCACAAAGGGAGACAACTATGGAGATAGAAAACCTAGGAAATAAATAGGAGCCGTAGATGCAATCATCACCAGAATACAATAGATGTAAAAGAGAATCTCAGGTGCAAAAGATTACACAATGGAGTACTACTCAGCTATTAAAAAGAATGAATTTATGAAATTCATAGGCATTGGCTTTACTTTCTGAGTCAACTCACCGTCTCAGATAAAATCACTTTGTGTATATTCTGCTCTTACGTTTAACTACATTCTAATTTATATCTTCCTAATGTGTAGGGTTTTCTTTATTTGTATCCTGACTTGCCTGAAGCCCCCATCCACACAGATCTTTTGCTACAGATCTTGTCTAACTCTTTTAAAATCTACATACCTTTCTACTTCTTTCATTCAAATTACCACAAAATAAATTTCTATACATGTTTCCTACATTCCAGCAAATAGGCTTGCAAAGGGTGCCAAGGAAAGTCAAGGCATGACACGTGTGACTGGATATATTGCCAACGTGACATTCCAGCTTGGCCTGTCCTTGATAGACAATGAAGATCTCTTCTTCGGTCTTCTCCATTCATAGCCTTTATATTACATGTTCTAAATTTACTCCATTTCAATAAATGCCTAGTATGGTTCCCTGCAGTTAACAGTCCTCCTGAGTGGATTTGTGTGGCAATTCCACCATTTATTCTATCCCACACTCACTATAATTAGTGTGTGTGCTCTGTCTTCCTCCAAGGGTTTAATGCCATATTCCCTCCCTCACTCCAACCACCTTAGTGCTTCCTCCTCTTCTTTACTGACTTACAAGTATCTGGCCTAAGCATCCTGATTATATCTGTGATTATTGCAATGCAATAACCATGCCACTGATTCAATATCTCACTCATTCTTTACATGAACCATTTATCCCCTTTAAACATTTCATAGTATACTATCCTTCATTTTTCCAAGGGGAATCTACTCCAACACTGCTGATAATATCTCAAATCACCCACAATACAGTTTTTTTTTCTGTGCTTACCTATGATATAGTTCAATATACAAATTAGGCACTGTTATATATTACAGAAAACCAGAGTGATTAATAACAATGTATTATGGTAATGTTATTTAAAACTTAGGAGTTATATGTTTCTAGAATTGTCCATTACATATGTTTTGGAAAAGCACACTTACAGAATTAGGGACAGTACAGAAATATAGAAATGATGTACTTTTATATACTCATTTTATTGTCTTTTATTATTGGTGGGGGATGAACTCATGCTATGTTATCTATGTACCAATCAACAGTACTTGAAGGAAGTCAGACAACAACTTTCTTGAGTCAGTTTTCTCTTTCCACCTTTGCTCTAGGGCTCTAGGGATGAATTTTAGGCTGTCAATCAGTCACAAGACCCTGTGTCCACTGGCCCCCCTTGCTGGCCTCAGAAATGATGTCTTCTTGGTCTCATTGAGAAAGGGTTCACACCCTAACAAGGTACTTCTTTTTTATATTAGTCAGAAAAAAGAAACATGTCCACCTTAAAACTTATTACAACATTAACACAAAGGAAACTTCAATATATGCCATTTTAATAAAAATATTTGTTCAAAGGGGAAAAAAAAAAAGAAATTCATAGGCAAATGGATGGACCTGGAGGGAATCATCCTGAGTGAGGTAACCCAATCACAAAGAAACTCACACAATATGTACTCACTGATAAGTGGATATTAGCCCAGAAACTTAGGATACCCAAGATATAAGATACAATTTGCTAAATGCATGAAACTCATGAAGAAAGAAGACCAAAGTGTGGACACTTCTCAGACAGGGGAACGCCAGGGCCAAAAATTGGGAGTGGGTGGGTAGGGGAGTGGGGGAGGGGGAAGTTAGGGGAATTTTTGGGATAGCATTGGAAATGTAAATGAGGAAAATACCTAATATATATATATATATATATATATATATATATATATATATATATATATATATATGAAGCATACTAAACTACTCACAAGAGACTATAAAAGCCAGAAGATCAGAAGATCCTGGACAGAGGTCATACAGAACCTAAGAGAACACAAATGCCAGCCCAGGCTACTCGACCCAGCAAAACTCTCAATTACCACAGATGGGGAAAGCAAAATATTCCATGAGAAAGTCAAATTTACACAATATCTTTCCATGAATCCAGCCCTTCAAAGGATAATAAAGGGGAAATTCCAACACAAGGAAGGAAGGAAACTATACCCTAAAAAAAGCAAGAAAGTTATCTTTCAACAAACCTAAAAGAAAATAGCCACATGAACAGAATTCCAACTCTAACAACAAAAATAACAGGAAGAAACAATTACTTTTCCTTAATAACTCTTAATATCAATGGACTCAATTTCCCAATAAAAAGACAGACTAACAGACTGGATACATAACGAGGACCTGACATTTTGCTGAACACAGGTAACCCAACTCAGGTACAAAAATGGATACTACCTCATGGTAAAAGACTGGAAAGCTATTTTCCAAACAATTGGTCCCAAGAAACAAGCTGGAGTAGCCATTCTAATATCTAATAAAATAGACTTTCAACCTAAACTTATCAAAAAAGACAAGGATTTACAAGGTAAAATCAACCAAGATGAACTCTCAATTATGAACATCTATGCCCCAAATGAAAGGGCATCCACATTCACTAAAGAAACTTTACTAAAGCACAAAGCACACATTGCACTGCACACAATAATAGTGGGAGAGTTCATCACCCCACTCTCATCAATGGACAGATCATGAAAACAGAAACTAAACAAAGACACAGTGAAACTAACAGACATTTTGAAACCAATGGATTTAACATACATATAGGACATTTTATCCTAAAAAAAAAAAAGAAGAATATTTTTGTTCTCAGCACCTCATGATACCTTTTCCAAATTTGACCATATAATCAGTCACAAAACAGGCCTCCACACATACAAAATATTGTAATAATCTCCTGCATCCTATCAGATCATCACGGAAAAAGGCTGATCTTCAGTAACAACATAAATAATAGAAAGCCCACATACTTGTGGAAGCTGAACAACACTCTACTCAATGATAACTTGGTCAAGGAAGAAATAAAGAAATTAAAGACTTTTTAGAGTTTAATGAAAATGAAGCCACAGCATACCCAAACTTATGGGCCACAATGAAGGCAGTCCTAAGAGGAAAACTCACAGCTCTGAGTGCCTCCAAAAAGAAACTAGAGAGAGCATATACTAGCAACTTGACAGCATACCTAAAAGGTTTAGAACAGAAGGAAGCAAATTCACCCAAGAGGAGTAGATAGCAGGAAATAATCAAACTCAGGGCTGAAATCAACCAAGTGTAAACAAAAAGAACTGTGCAAAGACTTAACCAAACCAGGAGCTGGTTCTTTGAGAAAATCAACAAGATAGATAAACCTTTAGCCAGACTCAATAGAGGACACAGGGAGAATATCCTAATTAACAAAATCAGAAATGAAAAGGGAGACATAACAGCAGAATCTGAGGAAATCCAAAAAATCATCAGATCCTACCAATAAGCTCATACTCAAAAAAAAAAAAAAAACCCTTTTCATTTCTGGATGAAATGGACAATTTTCTAGGTAGGCACCAAGTACTAAAGTTAATTTAGGATCACATTAATGATCTAAACAGTCCCATATCTCCTAAAGAAATAGAAATAGTCATCAATAGTCTCCTAACCAAAAAAAGTCCAAAACCAGATGGGTTTAGTGCAGAGTTTATCAGACCATCGAAGAAGGCCTAATACCAATACTCTTCAAATAATTCTACAAAATATACACAGAAGATACTCTACCCAATTTATTCTATGAAGCCTCAATTACTCTGATACCTAAACCACACAAAGATCCAACAAAAAAGAGAACTTCAGACCAATTTCCCTTATGAGTGTCATTGCAAAAGTACTCAGTAAAATTCTTGCAAACTGAACCCAAGAAAAACTCAAAAAGATTATCAATCATGATCAAGTAGGCTTCATCCCAGGGATGCAGAGATGGTTCAATATACAGAAATCCATCAATGTAATCCACTATTAAACAAACAAACAAACAAACAAACAAAACAAAAACCTCAAAGGAAAAAAAAAAACACATGATAATCTCATTAGATGCTGAGAAAGCATTTGACAAAATCCAACACCCATTCATGATAAAAGTCTTGGAACGATCAGGGATTCAAGGCCCATACCTAAACATAGTAAAAGCAATATTCAGCAAACCAGCAGCCAACATCAAAGTAAATAGAGAGAAGCTTGACGCAATCCCACTAAAATCAGAAACTAGACAAGGCTGCTCACTCTCTTCCTACCTATTCAATATAGTACCTGAAATCTGAGCCAGAGGAATTAGACAACAAAAGGAGATCAGAAGGATACAGATTGGAAAGGAAGAAGTCAAAATATCACTATTTGCAGATGATATGATAGTATATATAAGTGACCCTAAAAAATTCCACCAGAGAACTCCTAAACTTGGTAAACAACTTCAATGAAGTAGATGGATATAGAATTATCTCAAACAAATCAGTGGTTTTTCTCTACACATAGTATAAAGAGGCTGAGAAAGAAATTAGGGAATCTCTTCACAATAGTCCCAAATAATATAAAATACCTTGGTGTCACTTTAACTAAGCAAGTGAACCATCCATATGATCATTTTTCAAGTTTTTGAAGAAGGAAATCAAAGAAGATCTCAGAAGATGAAAAGATCTCACATGCTCATGGATTGGCAGGATTAATAGAGTAAAAATGGACATCTTTTTTTAAAAATATTTTTATTAGGTATTTTCCTCATTTCCAATGCTATCCCAAAAGTCACATTTTTGATGAAAGCGATCTACAGATTCAATGCAATCCCCACTAAAATTCCAAATCAATTCTTCACAGAGTTAGAAATGGGAATTTGCAAATTAACCTGGAATAACATAAAACCTAGCATAGCAAAAACTATTCTCAACAATAAAAGAACCTCTGGTGGAATTATCATCCCTGACCTCTAGCTGTACTACAGAGCAAGTGTGATAAAAACTGCATGGTACTGGTACAGTGATAGACACATAGATCAACGGAATAAAATTGAAAACCCAGAAATGAACTCACACACCTGTGGTTATTTTATCTTTGACAAAGGAGCTAAAACCATCCAGTGGAAAAAAGACAGCATTTTCAACAAATGGTGCTGGCTCAACTGGCAGTTAGCATGTAGAAGTATGCTTATTAATCCATTCTTATCTCCTTGTATAAAGCTCAAGTCTAAGTGGATCAAGGAACTCCACATAAAACCAGAGACACTGAAACTTACAGAGGAGAAAGTGGGGAAGAGCCTTGAAGATATGAGCACAGAGGAAAATTTCCAGAACAGAACACCAATGGCTTGTACTGTAAGATCAAGAATTAACAAATGGGACCACAGAAAACTGCAAAGTTTCTGTAAGGCAAAGGACACCGTCAATAAGACATAAAGGAAACCAACAGTTTGGTAAAAGATATTTGCCACAATTTTAAATCCGATAGAGTTCTATTATACAATATATACAAAGAACTGAAGAAGGTAGACTCCAGAATATTAAATAACTGTATTTAAAATGGGGTACAGAGTAAACAAAGAATTCTCAACTGGGGAATAATGAATGGCTGAGAAGCACCTAAAAAAATGTTCAACATCCTTAATCATCAGGGAAATGCAAATCAAAACAACCCTAAGATTCCATCTCACATCAGTCAGAATGGCTAAGATAAAAACTCAGGTGACAGCAAAAGCTGGCAAGGACATGGAGAAAGAGGAACACTCCTCCATTGCTGTTGTGATTGCAAGCTGGTAAAATCACTCTGTAAATCAGTTTGCTGGTTCCTCAGAAAATTGGATATAGGACTATGGGAGGAGCCAGCAATACCACTTTTCGGCATATACACAGAAGATGCTCTAACTATAACAAGGACTCATGCTCCACTATGTTCATAGCAGCCTTATTTATAACAGCCAGAAGCTGGAAATGTCCCTCAACAGAGGAATGGATTCAAAAAAAATGTGGTACATTTACACAGTAGAGTACTATTCAGCTATTAAAAACAATGAATTTATGAAATTCTTAGACAAATGGATGGATCTGGAGGATATCCTAAGTGAGGTAACCCAATCACAAATGATCTCACATTATATGCACTCACTGATAAGTGGATATTAGCCCAGAAGCTGGGAATACCCAAGATACAATTTGCAAAACACATGAAACTCAAGAGGAAGGAAGACCAATGTGTGGATACTTATATGCTTCTTAGAAGGGAAACAAAATATCCATGGAAGGAGTTACAGAGACAAAGTGTGAAGCAGAGACTGAAGGAATGACCATCCAGAGACTGCCCCACTTGGTGATCCATCCCATATACAATCACCAAACCCAGACACTTTTGTGGATGCCAAAAAGTACTTGCTGACAGGAGCCTGATATAGTTGTCTCCTGAGAGTCTCTGCCAGTGCCTGACAAATACAGAAATAAATGCTCACAGCAATCCATTTGACAGAGAACAGGGTCCCCAATTCAGGAGCTAGAGAAATGGTCCAAGGAGCTAAAGGGTTTTGCAACCTATAGGAGGGACAGCAATATGAATTAACCAGGATATCCAAAGCTAACTGGAACTAAACCACCAAACCAACGAATACACATTGTGGGACTCATGGCTCTATCTGCATATGTAGTAGAGGATGGCCTTTTCTGTCATCAGTGGGAGGACAGGCCCTTGATCCTGTGAAGTATATATGCCCCAGTATAGGGAACTTCCAGGGCCAGTAAGCAGGAGTGGGTGGGTTGGTGATTGGGGGAGGAGGTAGTGATAGGGGGTTTTAGAAGGGGAAACTAGGAAAGGGGATAACATTTGAAATGTATAAAAAGAAAATATCCAATTTTAAAAAAAAAAGAATGGGACAACTTAATTAAGAGGCTGTCCTTCAAAGGGAGAAGTAAGGAGAAAATATTTATGTGAATTAGCACACACTGTGCATAATAATTACTTCTATTCTCTGTCTTTGGTTAAACACCATAGTTAATCTCAGCATTTTCACATATATCCTCAGCCAACTCAAGCCCTAAGTCTTCCCTGGGTCATGAGATAGGTAGCAGGTCCAAAAGATGCCGTGAATAGGGAAAATTGTTAGCATGGGCTACATAAGTATCAGCAGTTGGAAACTGTCTGCCAAATTTCATATTTGTACAAAAAACAAAACCCAATCATTTTTACATCCTTTTCTATTGCTATACTTCATGACACTGTCAGAATTTTTCATTATAAACTTTAAGTAGTTAAAAACCTCGTTCTCTAAAATTTCTACTGTCTAAAATTTGTACTGTCTGCCAAATTACATATTTGTACAAAAAACAAAACCCAATCATTTTTACATCCTTTTCTATTGCTATACTTCATGACACTGTCAGAATTTTTCATTATAAACTTTAAGTAGTTAAAAACCTCGTTCTCTAAAATTTCTATTTTTATTTACTACATGAAGATACAGGATATACTTTCCACATTTTAAGTAAAAAGTACAGAACAATACGAATTTTGATATTTCAATGCTGATTTTTGAGAGAAATTGGTAATTTGATAGCAGTTACAAATGCAAAGCCACAAAATAAATTAAAAGGGAAACACCATATACCTTTAGTTCAAACAATACATGTTGCTCACTAGACAAAAGAAATAAGTTTATTATGGCAAAATACAGTTCATATATTTGAAAATATATTTTAATTACATTCAAATGTGTTAACCAAATAAAAATTAGCTACTTTAACTCTCAAATCAGATGACTAGTAAGTAAAAACCAATCTATTCTTTTCCTGATAGGAGACAAATTTTCTTCTCCAAAATTTTCTGGAAAACCCAATAAAAGACAATAAATGAGTAGTCTTGGTCTGACCACTTCTCTTCTCTAGCATATATTTACATATGTACATCTCTTCGATGTTTACACATACAAAGATAACTCACAGTAAAACATGAATCATACATCTTTTCTGATGCTGTATATTGCTATTTGAAGCTAACGTCATCATTGAGTGAAAGTGTAGTCGTACACATACCTCCACTCTCTGACAGCTTGCCCCTGTATATTCTGTCTTCCACAACATCTGTCCAGTAAAGTAAACTTTGATTGAAGTGAAAATCAAGTGCTATGGTATTTCTCAGTCCAGGAACAAGTAGGCTGTAGTCTCCTTTATGCAGATCAATCCTTCGAATTTCATGGCGTATAGAAAAGATGATGAATGCCTCAAAAGAATCTGCAATTAAAATGTACTGTAGTAGAATTAAGAAAATAAATTCACCTTGTATAAGTTATGTAAAATGCTCTGAAGTCAACTTATTAACTTTCTAATTGGATGTAAGGCCCACTTTATTAAAACAAAATGATACCAGTCATTGTTAAAAGTGCTTTGTTCTTATAGCCAGATAAGCCATAAGTCATAAAGGAAAGTACCTGGTTCTATTATTCTGTTGAACAGACATACCAAAATGATTTCTAATGACTTATTGCTATACCCATACATCAGAGAATCTCCAAACCTGTTTCATAGAAGCTCAGACATACCAATTACACAGAGACTCCCCCACAAAATTGGGAGATGAGTGGAGAATAAGAGATTGTGAAGTATTCAGCAATAAATGAAGACTCATTACATGCTTCCCTACATATCTTGAGTATCATTGCAGAGAAAGGGTCACCAAGATGATAAGAGTTAGATGCGGTTGATAAAATTAAGGGAAAAATGTTTACCAGACCCAAACACAATAGAGCAGTTGTACATATGAACCCATAGCAATTGTTCCAGCATGTGAAAGAACTCAAAAAACTTCAGGAAAATAACAACAGCATAGATGAGAAAAGGTAAGCATGAAACTCTAGCTGAGGTAAAGGAAAATAAGTTATCTTTAAGGACATAGCCACCGGTAGGTTGACTGCATGTCAAGACAAACCCCAATCCCAGGACTAGCTGGACAATACAAACTAGACTTGATGAGAAAGAAAGGAAAGGAAAGGAAAGGAAAGGAGAGGAGAGGAGAGGAGAGGAGAGGAGAGGAGAGGAGAGGAGAGGAGAGGAGAGGAGAGGAGAGGAGAGGAGAGGAGAGGGGCAGGGGAGGGGAGGGCAGGGGAGGGGAGGGCAGGGGAGAGGAGAGGAGAGAAGAGAAAGAAGGAAGAAGGAAAAATCTCAAAGTTGGGTAAAACAGGATGGGAGGTGGAGAAGTTTAGGGAGGAACTGGGGATGGAAGTTCAAATATATTCAAAGAATTAATAAAACACATATATTGATTTTGGAATTCTAACACCAAAGAAGCAATTTCTATTTACTTAAAAGAAACTTTGAAACTTTAGCTTTCTATTCAGTTATACAAGGTAAAAGTGCGCACACATTTCTAGAAGAAAGGCAGGAACAAAAAATAAACAAACAAACAAAAAACAAACCAAAAAACAAAATACAAAAAAAAAAAAAAACAAAAAACAAAAAACAAAAGAAGAAGAAGAAGGAGACCGCAGTGGAGAACCTGGCAGAAGGTCTACAAGAGCAGAGGGGGATTGCAACCCCAGTGGAAGAACAATATTGGTTGGCCTGACCTTCCAGTGCTCTTAGAAACTAGACAACCAAATTGAGGAGTGTGCAGGGTGGGATCCGTGGCTCAGATTCATATGTAGTAGAGAATGGTCTTGTCTGACATCAGTGGGGCGAGGGGAGGCCCTTGGTTCTGTGGAGGGTGATGCTGAAGTGATAGGGTGGGAGAGGGTGAGTGGGTGGTGGAACAGACTCATATAGGCAAAGGAGAAGGGGGCAGCGGGCAGATGTGGGATGGGGGTTTTGTGGAGGGGTAACTTGGAAGTGGGATATCATTTGAAATGTAAAGGAATAAAATGATTAATTTTAAAAAAGAAACATTAAATATACAGTGCAAAGATAGTATATTAAAAACGGCAAGACAAATAAGTCCTCTATAATGGAAAATCAATCAGAATAATAATTTATTTCTTGAAGGAAACTTTGAAAGCCAGATGAGACAAGAACAAAATATTTCAAGTTCTAAATGAAATGACTGCCAATATAGAATACTGTACAAACTAAAGAGAAAAAACATCTTTGAATAATACAGACAGCCTAAAAAGTATTCTATCCAGAAGATTAAACTCAGAGAAAATTTAGAAAGCCATACCTTGGACTGCAGGAATTTTAAGCACAAAAATGAGCGGATAGAAAAAAAAGCTGAAATTCCTAAAATGAAAAGTATTATTGAGATCACAAACAGTAACAAAAATCAACAATATAATGCTGCAAACAATGTATATCTTTCAGAAATAACTTCAAATATTAATGGCCTCACATTTCCAAGACAAAGACCGGATGAAGAAATTAAGAGACTAAATGAATAAATCAAGGAGTCCATCTACCTATTGTCTGCAGAAATCATGTCATAGCATTAAAGATACATGATCTTCTAGTGAAAGCATCGGCCAAAATACTCCACCAAAGGGTATTACAAAGCAAGCAGCCATCGGTGTGCTAAGACTTGACAAAAATAAATTTCAAACTAAAACTAATAAAAGTAGAGAAGAACACTTTGCCCTAATTAAGGAATCGATTTAAAAAGAATGTATTGTTCTAACATATATGTATAAAATGTTAGTGTACACAATTTTATAAAAATATTACTGGAATTAAAGACAAAATGTAACATGCACAAATAAGTAGTAGCTGATAGTGATTTTTCACTTTTTCTAATAGACAGTTTATCTGGACAAAAATAATGGAGAAACATAAGAATCCATATATGGTTGACACCATATGTCATGTAAATTTAAAAGGTATCTATAGGATATTTTTTTCAAACACACAAAAAACATACACTCTACCCAGAAGCCAATGGAATCTGGCTTCAAACTATATCATAGAATACACTTCACCTAGTATACAATACAAGTCATCAAATCAAGAAAGACTAAAATAATTATTTGGCCATAGTGCACTAAAACTTAAAATTGACAGTAAAGAAATCTTTCGTAGTAAACATATACATGGAGATTTTAAAAAATAATGGCTGAATAGTTAATGGGTCAAAGAATAAATTGAGAAAAAAAAAATCACAACAATAAATTTCTAGCTCACTTTAAAGGCAGTCCTGTTAGGGACATTTATAGCTCTAAATGCATTAAGTGGTTTTTTTTGTTTGTTTTTTGTTTTGTTTTTGTTTTGTTTTATGGTTTTTCGAGACAGGGTTTCTCTGTGTAGTCCTGGCTATCTTTGAATTCACTCTGTAGACCAGGCTGGCCTCGAACTCAGAAATTCAACCGCCCTTTGCCTCCCAAGTGCTGAGATTAAAGGCATGTGCTATCACGCACAGCTCTCTAAATTCATATGTTAAAAAAATTACAAATAAGTGACATATTGATATAACTCAAAAATTTGAAAATAAAACAAACCAAATTCATACCTAGTCCACAGCCGGAAATAATAAATATCTGACACAGAAAATATGAAGATATTCTGTTATTCTCATAAAGAATAACAAACATATCAAAAGCCATGTATGAGAAACCCACAGCTAACATCTTATATGGAGAATAATTTGAAGGAATTCCATTAACATCAGAAATGAGACAGAAAGTTTTTATCTTTCCACTCTTTTTCATTATTATGCCCAAAGCACCAGCTGGACTGGTAAGTCAAGAAATGGAAATTACAGGGATGCAAACTAGAATAGAAGTCAAACTTATCTCTATTTCCACATCATATAATATTGCATGTTAGAGATATCAGAAATTCTATCAGAAAAATGTAAAACAAGATCAATAGTTTCAACAACATGGCAGGATGCAGCATCAAGTTGCTTCAATTAATTGATTCTCTATAGAGCAATAAGAAACACACACACAAACAGAAAGAGAGAGAAAGAACTCATGAATATACTCCTATTCATAATAAGCTCAAGGAAAATAAAATATATAGGAGTAAATTTATTCAATGGAATAACAGAACTTTGCAGTGAAATTCCTAAATATCTAATGAAATAGGGGAAAAAAAAGGTGAGAAAATAATAGGATATCCCATGCATATGGATTAACTAAATTAATCATGTAAAGATGACCATTATTTAAAAAACCATTCATAAACTCACTGAAATCTTAATTAAAATCTTAGTTTCGTTCTTTACTGAAATTAAAGAATAACTACCCTAAAATTAATACGGAGCCAGTGCTGCATGCTGAGCCCCAGGTAGGGTCCTCTCTGCAAGAAAGCCAGGGGGAAAGAGCATTGGTTGTCAGGGGCAAGACTTTGTCTTGTAAGAGGTTGATTGCTTCTATAATGTTTACCTGTTTTGACTAAATTACTCTGGAGATAGAAGCTGCAGATCTCTGAGTGAATTAACACCTTCTGCTTAAACAGTGGGAGACTAAGCAAAGGATTAATTGGTAGTGCTCCCTACTCTCTTGCTAAGAATCCTGGGCTCTCTTGCTAGGTAGAAGTAAATATTGTAGCAATAAACTTTTATTGAAGAGAAGAGAGTCATGCTTACAGAATGAAGCATCCTTACATAGGCAAGTTGCATAGAAACGGGACTCACCCATTCTGCAGGAAAACTTAGCTTCAACACTTTTATTGCTAAATTAATTTTTTAAAAAACTCTGTCTCATTGTAAGAAATGCCTGCCTGCTGCTTTCTGCTCTCCCTGCATCTTCTATTCTTCTTAGTCTGCCCTCTTCTGCCTACTTAACTCTGCTCTCTTCTTTTTCTATCCTCTTCTGCCTCACCTCCTCATCTCTGTAAAGCTATTTTGCTTCTACTCTCTTTCTCTCTATTCTTCTTTTGCTCCCAGTTAATGTCATCCTTCTCAGGCATTGTACTTTTTCAGGACATAGGATAATATGGTAATTCAAATGTTAAAAGTTCCCAACAACTTCAAACATAAATTCACATCAGAAATTGAATAAAAAGTTTACAACAGAGATGTTTACGTGTGTTTCTACTGAGATTACTTATCTAAGTAGACATGCATTATCATAAGATAGCTCCATAAGTCCATTGAGAGTCCAAACAAAATTCTTATGTCTAAGTTAACATAGAAGTTTTATACTGATAAAACAAGCCTATCTTCTGTCCTTTCACCTACAATAAATCATTCATTTCTTTTACAACCTTTATTTAACAGTTTTATGGTCTAAAGGAACGTATCCTTAAATTGTAATTCTGTATATCTGCTTTCTATCTCAGCACAATTTACACATGACATGTGAAGACTGCCAGAGTTCTAATTGCAGCTTTTATATTATAAAGGACTGTAATAGAAGTCTTTATTATAAAGAGCTTAATGATTACTAGTATAAATTTAGTAATTATTATAGAAGCATCATTAGAAATTAAGGAATCATTCATTTGTCTGTATAATATCACTACAAGACAGTACATCTTCATTGATCTATAGAAAATGTGCCCAATAGAGTGAGGAAATGTCCAGGGATTATTATATTAATTTAATAACGACAAGAAAGGGATAAAATAGTAGGAATCAAATCCTGAGATGTTGACAGTTGGACCTTTACTGCACAAGCTCATTCCTCAAAGTCCACAGTCTATGGAGAAACTATCTCAGAAAGATCACCTGCTAGCTTTTAGTCTCTCCTAGATGTCTACTGACAACTAAGAAAGACTGCAGGTATGAAAAACAATCCTGATCACAATGAACAATGCTAGAGGGATTACCATTCCTGACCTCAAAATACACTACAGAGCTATACTAATAAAATAAGGTATGGCACAAATGCAGACATATAGGTCAATGGAACAAAGTTAAAGGCCAAAATGTAGGCATAACTACAGCTATCTGATATTAAAATTTCTTTCAAAAAGGTACCCAGGAGAAAAGGCTGACTTTAACAAATTGTGCTGGACTTACTGGAGGTCCACCTGCAGAATAATGCAATAAGACTTGCTTTTGCAACCTGGCATAAAAACAAAATGAAACAAAGACCTTGATGTGAAAGATTAAACACTGAAACATTAGAAAACAACATAGACAGTATGCTATGTCATATAGGTTTTAAAAAGGACGTTCTGAATGGGATTCTATTTTCTCCAAAATTGAGACAAGTAGTTGACAAATAGGGCCTCAAAAATATAAACAGTTTTTACATAGCTAAAGAAACAATCAATAATATGCAGAGAAAGTCAGTAGAATGAGAGATCAACTTTAGCAGCTTTGCATCTGAGAGAGGTATAATATCCAGAATATAAAATGCCCAACAAAACAAAATGAAAGCAAACAAACAAAACAAAACCAAAGAACCCAGTAAAAACTGAGCAAAAGCTCCGAAGGGAGAATTCTCAAAGGAAGAAATAAAGGTGGTTAAAAATATCATTTTAAAAATTTCATCAGTTGTTGGAAATGGGGAAATATGGGGAAGTTAGCAGGTTTAACAAGCAAGTCAAAACAGCTTAGAAATTTCATGTTATCCAAGTCAGGATAGACAAGATGAACAGAAAATGAAGAAACGAGAAATTTAATTAACAAGAAAGAGGGAAATAAATACAGAATTGGGAAGATAATAAATTGACAATAAGGATGTTAAAAGATATAAAGGAAATTTTATTGTATGTTTTTCAAAAGTTACATATAATACCTATAATTTTGTGTTTGCATGTTTGGTATAAATGAAAATTTACCATGTATACTGGCAATGCTTTTCCTAAAATCTACATACTATATAAAAGAAAAAAGATCTCTAACACTTGGCATGGGAAGTCTTCTTTTGAGTTGTTGGTCAGGTCTTTCTAGCACACTCCCAAGACATAATAGACTGCTAGATTTGTCCCTGGTTGCATTCCAGGAGTTGAAAGAAAGTCTCTATTGCTGAAAATACTATGTCCTTTAGAATAGAACCTGGAGGAACTGATTGTATCTGACCTTGGAGCCTTCCCTCTGAGGACTAGTTTTCATGGTGCCAAAATGTGCCCTGCAGCTTCCAATATAGGGAAGCAATCATTAGTCCAATTCATCTATGATGGCTATGAACAAATACAGTTAACAGCATGGAATATTATCCCTAAGCCTGCAATAGTGGCCCTTATATTACTAGCAGCTCTCTAATTGCCTGCTCAATAACAAAGAAATTTGCCTGGTACTAGAAACCTGAACATCCAACAGAGCTGGTGAAGTTATGGACATTTGAAGAGAATCTTCAACTGCCAGTTTACAAAACCAGCACAATTCCTAACTACATTATAAATATTTATACTCATGGGTAAATACATATTTTTCCCTTCATTAAGGAAATGTCTCTTTACAACAGAGGCAAACCATTTAACAAATGAACAGTAGAACAAAATGCAGAAGACAAATAACTATGTTGTGCCCAGTCCCAACTGACATGGTATATATTCAATGCAGCTTCTTCACCTAGGGCTCATGTTTTATAGAGGAGTAGGAGTTGGAAAATTGTAAGAACCTTAGGATTATGTCTCCTAAAAGTCAGAGAAGCTATACTCATGAAGTCTTAGCAACACATTTGCTTGAATAACACCTGAACAATGACAGCAAGAGACATGCTAATGTGGGAGATGGGAAACTCATGAGATTTCAATGCTAGACAATAACTACAGACAACTATGGAACACTGACTGACAGAAGGAGAAATAGTCTTCCCAGAGAAGAGAACATCCAACAGCAAATGTCAGGCTGCAGTTCACTGAAACATTTGATCATAGCCTTAAGAAACCTGGTGATCTTTTTCTGCATAAAAATCAGAAAATAAGTTATGATTCTATTCCCAGTCTACTTCAAGCAAGCATGGAAGGAAAAACTAGAACCATATAACAATAAAGATGAATTCCCTTTCAAAATTTCTGTTTCTAAGTCTTCATTTCCTGTTGGTCTGGCAGGCTTTGTGTGTCAACTTGACACAAGTTGGAGTTATCACAGAGAAAGGAGCCTCCTTTGAGGAAATGCCTCCATGAGATCCAGGTGTAAGACATTTTCTTAATTAGTGATCAAGGGGGGGAGGCCCTAGCCCATTGTGAGTGGTGCCATCCCTGGGCTATTGGTCTTGGGTTCTCTAAGGAAGGAAGCTGAGCAAACCAGGGGAAACAAGCCAGTAAGCAGCATTCCTACATGCCTTCTGCATCCACTGTTGCCTCCAAATTTCTACCCTTTGTAAATTCCTGTCCTGAATTCCTTTGGTGAAGAATATCAATGTGTAAGTGTAAGCTGGATAAACCCTTTCCTCCCCAACTTGCTTATTGGTCATGATGTTTTATGCAAGAATAGAAACCCTGATTAAGACACTTGTAAATTAGTAAACTTGTATTATCAATCTCAGCATGCATCTAGGCTAGTTCTAATCATTTCTTTTTATAACTAATATAATTTAACATGATTTCTAAGAGGAGAATGCCCATTTTGAAGGAGAGCTACATGCTCTCTAAGATGTGTCCCATTTTCATGTCAATATAGTTTCCTTTATGAAAAGTTTGATCACTCAAGTCTAAGCAAGTTCTTTGCATATGGGTTCTCATAATCTCTCTTTCCACAGGAATATAATCAGACAGGTGTGAGGTCAATATGAGACAATTAAATAATCTCTATGCTTAATGTTGGTAGTGTTCAAGTTTTGGAAATTTGAGCTGTTGTAGAAAAGAAAAATACTCACAGAGAATGAAGCCAAAAAGACCTGTTGAAGCTATAACCCCTCAAGATCTGAATTTATAATTCAAAGTAATTAATTTAAACTGAATATCTGTCAACTGCAACCTGACACATCTCATTTCCTTACACATCTCATTTGCTCTGAGGACTCTTTCCTGTTCAAGTCCTTAATAAAAACCCAATACCTTATATCACATCCAACACTCATTCTTATGGCATGTGATAGCCTCTATTCTATCTCTGACATATTTCTAAATTTTACTCAGTGTTTCATTATTTCTTTCCACTGGTGGGTTGGAAGCTATGTTTGCACAGTAATTTTGTCTCATCTGTTCTGTTTGTCTGTCCATCTGCCTGTCTACTCACTATAAACAGAATGTCTTTCATCCTGGGAAGAGCAGTACTAGCTCTTAGGTACAGAATGATTTGTAGATGTCCTTTTACATGTTTTGTTAACTCTCCATGAACATTTTATACAAATCTCATTTTGTCCAACACAATAAATATATCTTCATGAACAGATTCCATCTTGTAGGTACTGATAGCCTGTACAGGAGGTGAGCCAAGCATGAAAAATTGTCATAGAGAGGAGAGCCAAACCCAGCCTCATACTGAGAATATAAGCAAGCATTGTCAAGATTAGGAAAACTACTCAATATGACTACAAAGTTGTGAGCAATAGTAGATATGTAGTGGTGGCCACTACTTTTGTACTGAACTCTGGCCTGTATTGCACAACATTACTGTAATAATAGCTAACTGTAACTATGGAAATTAAACACACATATACAATAAAAATATAAAAATAATCATGTATATCCTGTTATATCCTATTACAGTAGATCTGAAACCCATAAGGACAAAACATTTAGGTCCCAAATAATTGTGTCATAGACTTCCTGACTAGGTGACTGTAGGTCTGCCATTATTTTCAATGGCAAGTTCTATTGCATGACAGGCTGACACAAATGTGTCAGAGGCTGACACACTCTGATATTAAAATAGCTAGTTGTACTTCACAGTTACCAGCAGGGTTCTGGAGCTGCTTGATGCTGCACAAATTCACAAGTGCTAATAAGGTTGCTTGCTCACTCTTTCTTTTTCTTTCTTCCTTTCTTTTTCTCTCTGTTTTAATGTTTTTCATTCTTGAGTGTGTTTGTGTGTGTGTATGTATGATTTTCTATATCATGTGTGTTCAGATAGGTGTGTATACTGTTGCATAGATGTACATGCACATATATAAATGGTTGTGGAAACCAGAACTCAATGTCAAATGTGTTTCTTGATCATTATCTGTCATATTCATTGAAAGACAGCCTGACAATCAACCTGGAGATCACTGATTCAGCAGACTAGCTAACATGTTGATTTAAGAGCAGAGAAATATGTTTTAATATGTATCCATGCCTTGCATCGTTAGCTCCATGGCAGCCTTGAAAAACAAATAAGCAGAAGCCATCAAAGGGAGCATATGGATTCAGAGGAAGCCCAGAGCCTAATTCCTAGAGAGTTGTTTACTGTAAGAAAAAAATATTACTTTTTAAAGAGATAGTATTGGGAAACTGTGTTTCCATACATACGGTATTACACTTTATACACATTATATAATATTTTATAAGATATATGTATACATACATACATAAAATATTACAGTTGATATATACATATACTTTTATATATAAAATATTTTATATAGTATACGCATATATATGTATGTAGATACATACGTATATGTATCATATAAAATATTCCAAGTTATTTCATATAACTAACTGTAAGATCTAAAACTATAAAGTCTTAAAAGAATTAATACAACTATAATTTACTTACCTTCAATTAGACAAAATGTTTATTAATAAATGCAAACATATATTAGATTTAAAAATGTATATCAAAGGTACCCATCAAAAAGGTGAGAAGATACCACAAACAATAGAAGAATATTTTCCAAACATAGATCTGATGAGAGATTTATATCGAAATATATAAAGGGGATATAAGACACAATGATGAACATATGGATGCTCCTATTTAAAAGATGTGGTTGGGTATTTTTGTGTGGGTCGTGAGTGAGTGTTCATGATCATCTGAAAGTATTCCCACAGCATCTGTCAGCAGGTAAACACAAATGCAAAGGATAACAAGAACCATTTTCATGCTAATTCATAAATGATTACAGTTACAAAGACAGATGCTAAAAGTGTAGACACTGAAACCCTCATATTCAGATGGTGGGATAGTTAATGAATTCAGCCATTTTGTGAAGCATTTGATTATTTTTCAATTATAAAAAATATTTCCATATTTAGTTACCATAGGAATTAGCAATTCTAAGCCCACTTATACACTGAAGGCAATTATAAATGGATGTCAATTCAAAACAATTATATGAATATTCATATCAGCATTATTCATAATAAATTCCTAAATGGGAGTAATCCACTTGCCCATCAAGTGGTGAATGAATATACAATGTTGTATTATATAAACATATAAAGACATTATTCATCCATGAACAAAGTAAGCATTGATGTATGCCAAGTGGAACAAGCCTGAAATCAAAGCACACATATGCTTGATTCTATTTCTAGAAAATATCCAGAATAGTCAAATCTATAGAGGCACAAAATAGATTAGGAATTATAAGTTGGTGAGATAGGTACACTAATAAGAATGACCGTTAATGAGCCCGAGTTTTGTTTTGGGAGCAATTAAAATATTCTCAGCTTAGAATGAAGTAATGGTTGATTGTAGTATACTTTGAAATGGTTTATAAAGAGTGTCTCATTTTACCTGTCACTAAAATATCTAATAAATGTGAAAATTGATTAAAGTTAAAAATGGCATACTATTTACATCCAACTTCATATAGATTCTTTGATTCTTCTGCCTGTAGGCTTACTGTGAAGGCTTAAGACGTTCTAAGAACTTTTATAAAGGTACAAATGCAGCCTGCCAGCAACTCAACTGCTTCTTCCAGATGCACTTGTGTCCAGTGAATGAGACAGTGAACTCATCTGTCGTGTAGCTACTTACTAAGAATTGAAATGTCCTTCTGGAGAGAGGGAAACTCATAAAGCTCAAAAGGAACATGAAATTAAGCAGTAAGTAATGACTTCCTGCTGGATTCTCGTTGGAGAACTTCAGGGACTCAGCTTTTCTGAGTCACCACCATGCTGAGCTAAGCTCTTTGATGATGCACCTTTAAAGGTTCATCAAGGTAGACCTACATAGAATCATTTCTTCTATCTTGTCATTAGTAACCTCTCTATATGTTTTCACCTCTCTCTGGGAGAAAGTCACACAAACTACACTTCAAAACAAAATCAACCTTTAACTCAAAGATTAAGAAAATAAAGAGAATTGACTCAAATAAAATAAAAAAGTAAGAATAACAAGCATGAAAGTACAGTTTATAAATCAGAACAAGAAATATGATTATCTGATTATCCAAAAAAACTTTAGAGCCATTTCATGAAAGGCAGAAAAATATAAATAGGCCAATGGCAAGGTTGACTTGTATAAAAACAGATTTTTACATGAGGACATAAGACTGGGTAATCACATAGCTATATGGCTGCCTATATAGAAAGCAAAATAATAAAAGCAAGAATGAACATAGAATATTATAAATACAGAAATTAAAAAACCATAGACAACCATCTATATTCTAGATAAAGATGTTACATATTTGATTTTACAACTTTAAAAATTAGAAAATTTCTGCAAAATGAAAAGTTCAATTCAGTCATGAAAATGTAGCATCCAATCCAAAATGAAATAAAGAAGAAAGAAATAAAGAATTGGTGGAGAGAAAACCAAATAGAATCAAAAGGGGAAGGAAGGGAGGGAGGGAGGAAGGGAGGGAGAGGGGAAGAGAGGGAGGGAGAGAAGGAGGGAAGAAAAGAAGGAGGGAGGATGATGGGCCAGTGAGATGGCTCACTACATGGAGAAACTTGTAGACAAGCCTGATGGCCTCAATTCAGTTTCCTGGACCTTCATAGTAGAAGGGAGAACTGATATCTCTAACATGCCTAATGAGCTCCACACAAATAATGAAAAACAATCAACAAACAAACAAATAAATAAATTTGAAAAGTATCATGATATGGAAGAAAAACAGAATGAGCATAATGTGTAGAGTGGTAGCAGTCTACATATTTCACTGATTTATAATAAGGTAGCAGTAGAAACTTTAAGGACTAATACAGCTTTATATCACACACACACACACACACACACACACACACACAGGCACACACATTTAATTTGGTGGTTTTCTTAACCTGTTTTTACTTTTATCTGTGATTGTGTGTCTGTGTGTGTGTGTGTGTGTGTGTGTGTGCGCGCGCGCGCACATGCGCACTGTCTCAGACCTTTGTACATGCTGACAAGGTGCTCCCAGCCATAATTTTGTAATTATTATAAGTTAAACATTCACATAAAGCAGACCACCTCCCACATAATAGAATAATTCTTAAGTATATGAATGTCAACACTGATACCCTCCATGAAGCTTTTTGAAGTAGCTGACTTTATGTTCCCTCTTATGTACAAAATTAAGTGAGAACTGGCAAATAAAAAAGGGAAATGACAGAACTACAAATCTAGGGGGATGTTGAGAAGGACTTTTTGCTCCTGCAGGGTAGTGTTCATAGTGGAGTAATGGCTTGTTACTGTCTGTTGCAGGATTGTCCCTGTCCAATGACATTAGTAGAGAGAAGTCCTGTGATTGGACAGGGAAAAGGGGAGGTGGTGCTCAGAGTTGTGGAGAGAGGGAGCATGGCAGGAGGGGGAAAAAAGAAGATGACAGCAGACATGAACCAGCATGTCTTTAGCCAGACATAGGTAGTTATGATATCATAAGGCTAGAATAATTGGGATAAAGCGTTTATCATTATCATTTGGCTCTGAAATTATTGAATTGGCATCTTGTAAATTGTGATTTTATTGATACATAAATCTGATTAGTTAATTATAAACTTTAAAAGTTTTGGTTTTTCCGGATTACTGGGTATTGTTTTATCTAACCATGAGGTTAGCGATTCAATTTGGTTACTGAAATGTGGGACTGCAGTCCAGGAACAAGTAAGCCAGACGCTGCTGGGGGAGGGTGTGAGGAGGGGGCAGCTAGCTGGGGTGAGTTGATGGCAACTGGAACATGGGAGCACATTCCAGTCCCTGAAAGGGAGTTGGCAGGTTGAGAGAAGCAGGAGTGAGAGAGTTGGTGGGATCATTTCTTAATTTTCCCTGCAACAGCTGTCCCTCATGGTGTGCAGTATAAATCCACATTCCTTGGAAATATATAAGAAAGAAATAACCTGCACAGCTGAAAATATATATACATTTGAACATGTGTGTCAGCTGTGCATACTCACAAGTATATGTATCACATAAATGTGATAAAGCCCCATTGGGAGCAACCTCAAAGCCCTTGGATATGAGGAAGCTAACAGTAGATTCAGTTAGGATGAATAAGTATAACAATAAAAATAAGACAAATAATTCAAAATCCTCTTAGGGAATAAAAATACTCATCTCAGATAACTAGAGTAAAATAACTTATGGAATTTCAAAAATGTAAATAATACTGCCAGCATCCATATAGAAAGGGCTTTAAATTTAGTGAATATTTTATTGCTTTAAAAACATTTCAATTAAAAAAGATTTTTTTTTCAAATTTTTGTATTTGTTATAGCCTTTTCGAGCTGAGAAAATCCCATTTGATAGTTACAGGGAAGCTGCTTGACTAAGATAAACTACTTTATCAGAGATCCAAAACCATATTCTTTCATATTTGAATGCTAGTCTAGATAGCTTGTACTTATAAAATATCTTTGAACTTTCTGTTGACTATATATATATAATTTTAAGATATCCAAACCAATTAATTATATTCATGTTTGTTTCATTTTTGTCAGATACATAGATACATTAACTGTATCTGACACAACCTGATTTCTAAATATAAAGTAGAATCAGTAAAATATGAAGTAGGCTTTCATTTTTTTTTATATTTCTAACAATTTTTCCATTATATATATGCTTAGTTAATAAATGACTGAATTTAGCAGCTCAAGCTTGCATGTTAGTCTTCCTAAATAAAAGCTTGAGATTTTCAGGCTTCTGTACAAGAGATGACACTTGAACAAAACAAAGTTTACCACGGCCACTCTTGCAATGTAATTCTTATACATGAAGTGCTTCACACCCACCATGTGAAACATACTCAGTAGATTGCTTTCTGTTTTCTTTTCTCTTTGATTTCCTTTAGGTCCCACTACAAGCTTACAAAATAATTGTTATGAGACAGAACTTGCAATCAGAGAACTGATTTAAGAAAAGATATCCATGTTTCAGTAGACTTTGGGGGTAAACTGATACTGTACCTGTGCCACTCATAACGATTGGAACAGCTTCCAGTTCCTTGTTGTACCCACAAAACCCCTAAAGAAAGAGTAGTGTTGTGGGTTACAAGTATTTTCTCTCATTTCAGATGTACTGATTATGTTTCTGTTTTTGCACCTAAGGATTTATTTGGCTTTATAAGATCCATCTTCAAATGCATCTATTTTACAGAGAACACTATTCTATGGTAGGAAATTGTTTATGATTTTCCAGCCTCATTGTATGTCATTATCTCCTTTTCTATATTCCTCCAGCTAGAGCCATCTAGAGAACAAATAACAGTCAAGTAATACTGAAGTGCACTATGTACAAAGTAAGACAGAATAGGCTCTATTAAATGAAGGGTAAAATGGCCTTTCAAGTATCATTCAAAACTCTAAATTTAAGTCAAATATACAGCTCAAGTTTTAAGTTTTTTACTTGATGTTTCACTCCATTTAACTTTCTCCACTTTTCAATTATTCTTTCAATATCTCTGCTCTATGTTTTAGTTTATATATATAAGTACTCTTTTTTATATTGACAAATGGTTGGAATCTGCATGTTATATGTGTTTATGCATATGGATATGTCATTGAATATGCATAGAGGTGAGAAGAAACAGAGAACTCCTCAATGTAAAGGTAAAGATAAGAATTCCTGCATTTCTAAGAAACACTTCAGAAAATTATACTTAATAGTAATTAAACAGTGAAAAGATCTTCATAAGAAAATGACCGCAATCTAATTAACACAAATATAATAATCATATACAGAGAAAGCAAATTTATGATACTTCTATAAATTAGAAAGAATTTTTTAAAAAAACTGCAAAATTAGAACTATTTGAGAGCTACCAAAGATGTGAGGATTTAGCAAAGTTACAGTGTGTACAAATGCAACGGTGCAAGCATTCTGAAGAGCAGATGCCTTTACTTAGTAGTAATAACTGTAAGAATATTCATTTATTCAGTAATGGTCATCCAATTATAGTTTGGATGTAAGGACTTTGTGTTTGAGTAATTGGACCCCAGACTGTATCACTGTTCAGATGTTTGTAGAATTATTCAAAATGGAGACTAGGCAGTGGACATAATTTCTGGCCACTCCAAGCTCCATTTTCTAATATAACTTACTCTAATGATATAGAGTAAGTTGCTGCCACATAATCCCATTGCCATAGACATCTCGACCATTATATCTTTCTCAACTATATTTGACTACATTTGACTATATTTCAAATCATGAATCAAAATAAAAGGCCTTATACCTTTATCATTTCTTTCCAATAGCAAGCACAAATAACAAATACTGAGAATTCAAACTTGACCTGTGCCTATGACAAACCTGGTCACATGTTCTTTAGGCATTTGGGTCTATTTTCAAAAAGTATGTGAAAGAGTTTAGAGCTACAATCTTGAGAGTACCTAGATATTAATAAGTTCAACTTCATGAGTTATTCTATTGGAGCCATGGAAGAACAGAACACTGATAGGAAACAAAGCCACAAGCCAACAAACAATGGACAGTGGAGAACTGGGTCATAAGGATTCAAAAGAGAATAAAGAATGTTGAAGTGGACCAAAGACTAGCCTTGATACATTCTAATGATCTGTGTTCTACTTATGGCTTGAGGTTGAATTCAAAAGTGATAAATTTACTAACTTTGTAGAAAATGGAAGCATAATGTTTAGAAGAGGGCTTAAATACTGTTCATTATTTTTAGCTCTATTTATCATGCACAGACAGAAAATGAGGCATAAAGTTGTAAAAATGAGAAGTTTGATGAGGAAAGGAATCTGAATCTCTTTAAAGTTGTACGTAGGTTGTGCCAGGAGAAAGTGGCTACTATTAATAAGAAAGCATAGTACCACTAAAGAGAAATAATATTTTTTTCCATTGGTGCAACAGAAAATATATCTGAGTGTGAGCCTGATTCATAGAATTTTCTAGTATATAAAGAAGACATATGAAAAAAACATTCATTTGAAGGGATAGTGTCTGAAAAGAAAGATTCTTCAATGTACTCATCTGGAAAATAGCTGCCTGAGGAAGTATTTTCCCACGATTGGCCATGATAGCACAGAGGCTGCTGAGGCTATGTTCTCAGTGTCCAGACAACATTTCATATGAAAAACATCTCACAGAAGTTGGCAATCTCACATGGGGCTGCTTTCACAGGAATAAAAAAATATAAGAGTTATTGGGTTCAGAAGCCTTGTGCCAAGGTTCCAGATAAAAGCAGATGTGGCCATCAATGTTTGATAAATAAGGCTGACTACAAGGAATCCTCCAAGAGTCCAATGCATAAGTTGCAATAAAGAATTTGGAATACTGAAGTTACCAGAAATATACAACCAAGACTGTATTTATAGTCAAATTGATGAGATGTAATATAACCTAGGAGACAGACCTCTGGGTGAGACAATAAGTGAATCATGATGAATAGGCTAATTGTAGTAGGAGGTTCTATCAGCTGTGAGTGGGGTCATATCATGGAAATGGATCCTGGGCTTGTGTCTTGCTTTGATTAAAGTTAGAAAACATACAACATTTATCACTCTCTGCTTCTTTACCATGGACTCGATGTAAGCAGATGCTTAAAGTTCTTGTTGTCATGACTCTGCTGCCATGATGGTTTATAGTAGCCTCAAACTGTGATAAACCTTTTCACCCTTTAGTTGCTTTTGTTATGTTATTTTATCACATCAACAGAAACATTGACCAAAACAGTAGCCAACCTCAGAAAAACTATAGTCAGTGAGTAAATCAGGCTGAGGATCCAGCCTCTTCTGCAAACAATGGAACTGTAGGGTGGTACTACCCAATCCTGAGGGACCCCAATGGTGACAGCACCAAGTTTAACATCTACATATAGAGTTACAGGGTTTAGTATAAATAGGCTTTCATCTTCTCTTTAGCCTGGTCTTGCCAGGCTATGAATAACTCTCAGTGACACTTCAAGGATATTGGGAAGAATATTTACATTGGTCTAGGATAAGGAAGTAGGCTCAGACAAGAATTTGACATTGAGCTAGGACAGGACTCAAAATGAATATAGCTGAGGAATGTATTATTTGTATCTTGATTGTCTTGTTAAGTCACTGAATATAGTAATCATGGAACCTTTGTTTATGCCTTGTTTGCTCCTTGACTACATTGTCTTTGATCTAGAATTGACCCACTTCTTTGTATGTACCTAGAATGGTATAAATGCAGAATGGAAAAAAAACTGCCTCAGCACTTGCTAGGGTCATGTTATAATGTCTAATTGTCTTTTTTCTTTACCTATTTCTGAGAGAACCTGTTGACTGATTGAAATGGCTTGGTGAGGTGGCGCCCAAAGTTGGGCTCCAATATGAGGGGAACCACAAAGTCTACAAGGGGATGGGCAGTTAGGGAGGGGAGGAAGTAACCTCAAAGGAAAATATAGAAAAGTTGGGCCAGAGGTAAATAAACCCTGTAAAATTGGGCAGGGTAATGGTAGAATGCTTCTTGTATATATGCTTAGAGATATGCTAAAATCTAAAGGAGCAAAGATAATTCCCATAGATGCTTTTGGCTTTTCGCGTTTAAATAAAGATAGTTTAAACACTAGACATGAGAGGGAGAATGGATTTCAAAGAAGCAGTCCTCCCACTATCCAGGGAAGCTTTAGTGAAATAGAAGGAAAATGAAAAGAAGCTGTTCCAGATCTCTCCTAGGTTCAAGAGCAGGTTAGGAGACATCCTGCTTCCTCTGTCGTTCCCACTAGGGGAATGCATAATTCTGGTTCTGTGTCTCTTAGATAGAATATCTGGGTCATTTTTGTGGGACATCTGGTTCTCTTCCCTCTCTGCTTCATGAATGTCCTTGGTGTACCTTTCTGTCCATGTCTGACAGTTTATGTCTGTAGTTTTTGCTTTGTTGCTTGATTGATGCTCTTTTATGTTCAAAAGAAAAAAATGGTTAAAACTTTATCTGCTGTCCATTCACCCTTTACTCAGTCTCAATTGACACAGGAAAAGCTGATAAACTGCCATTGGAGCCCTGCACATATATCTTGGATTCTAGCGCTGTTGGAAAGTCCTGCCAGGGGCTGATTGTCTGTACAAGCCACTCTTAAAGGAGCCAGCAGCTTTTCAGCTTCTCTGGACGGGAAACTGATGGCTGTTTTTCCAACAAAAATCTCTGTGACTAATTATTGGGTTCAGCAGGTGACAAGGTGTTCTTCCCTTAAGTTACAGCTAGAAATAGTAAAAAAAAAAATTGTGTCTCTAGTCTAAATAAGTAAATATGTATAGTCACTTCATGTTAATTTCTGACTGGTCTTAAGGATTGAAATATGTTTTCCACATCTTCATTATAGATTATTGTCTTACAAGTTTTTTGTTATGGTTAAAAAATGTGTAACATTAGTAACATAAAGTTGGCTTAAAACTGGTAACTCAGGTTGGAGTTATTCTGGGCAACAACCCGTGGCATGAGCCAACCCAGGGAAATAAGTCTCTAGAGATACCTCTGAATTGGGATAATATTTTATGTAGTTCCTGTCCTAGAAACCAGACTTATAAAAGATAGGATTTCAAACAATGTTTCTTTAATGAGGTATTAAAAGCTGCACCATTGTACATTCATATACAAAAACTGGCAGTTAAGCTTTAACACGAAAATAATACATTTGGTATTGATTTTAGAGAGACTGAATTCTTTATATTGCAAAAAATTTGCTTTGCCTTCCAAAATTATGGTTATTCTCTGATATTGCAAAGAAACTTTTAAAAATTATAGTTAGGTACATCTAAAGGCAATGGAAAATTTATAGTTTATAATTCAATCACTGGCTCAATATTTTAATTCCCTTTTGGTTTTCTTATAAATATAAACTCAAAGATGCTTCTCATCATACTAAAAACAACTATGTTAAATCAGTATATCTGGTTCTCTAGACTGATGAAAATGATATTCTATGCCTTTTAACTTAAACCAATAGCTTTTCCTAAGTTTCAAAGGCATGAGTGTACTCCTGTTGCCTAAGAGACATCTGTTAACTATATTTCTAAACTATGGATTTCAATGCAATGTTAAATACTAATGTACATCCTCTTGTAAACTACAGTTCGCATAAGCTTCAGGAAATCAAGAGTCCTAAGACTTGGACCTTTGTCAAAGATCAAATGGACTCCAAATAAATACACCTGCCTCCTATTCTTATCCAATCCAACAGGTGGCCCCAAATATAATTTAGATAAACTAGGATATATCATATAAGTTAAAAATTATATACATTGAAACATGCATATAATAACTACATGCATGTTTTCACATGCATGTGTATATTTAATTATCTATGTTAAATATAAATTTTATAAGTTAAGTAGAAATTATGTTCACCAAATATAATTTATGTACACGAATATATATTTTATATAATAAATATAAATAATATACATTAAATATCATATAGTTTAGATAAAATTATACACATTAGGTATAATTCATATATGTTAAAATATGAATTAAGTATATGTTAAAATTATAAAGTTTAAGTTGTAACCTATATAAAATAAATGATTTCATATGTCCTCTAGGACAGAGAATTATGGAATGAGCCCATGGAGCTCTAAAAATTGGTTAACATAAAACAAAACTAGGTGGAGTTATATACTCCTTTACCACAAAATTTTATTTTGAATCACAAAAATTTATTTTGAATTTTTTGACCTTCAATGCTAAGCCATTCTTTGCAGCTGAGTATTTATGGCACCATATAACTAAGCAT
The DNA here is from genome assembly GCF_000001635.26 of Mus musculus. Classification (NCBI taxonomy): domain Eukaryota; kingdom Metazoa; phylum Chordata; class Mammalia; order Rodentia; family Muridae; genus Mus; species Mus musculus. The sequence continues at coordinate 41,333,220 of NC_000068.7, forward strand.
AATTATGCCCAGGTGAACTGGAATGATCTGCTTATTGGCATATGACATGGTCCTGACTGGATATCAATATGGGAAAGAGGGTGTCCCATTTTTCCCCACAGGATGCTGAAGGTAGCTGCCAGAGAATATGGTGAGACATAGAGATTCTGGGACAAAGAATGATGCTAAACATGAGCTTGCTGAGTGCCCTGATAATAGTCACACAGAAACTGAATTAGACATAGGTTCCTGACTCAACTTTGCTACATATTTCTATATGGTCAAGGCCAGAAATTTGGAAGATTATCTCTAAAACTGTAACCTATGGCATAGAGATGGGCAAGCCTAAATATTATAAGGGATCTGACCCTGATCCTCATGAGATACGATCTTGTGGATTTGAAACCAAGAGAAGGCATAACTGGCATTTAACAAAATTGTTAGATGGATAGAAAATTATATCAAACCCCAGTGTGGTTTAATGTTTCCAGTAATATATGAATTATTGATCAGGCTGGGAATCAATCAAACATTGGACAAAAGGAGATGTGCATAGATCTTTAGCAATCAGATTCAGGTCATTTTCAAGGGCATATTTGGAAATTAACTATACCTCTCTATGAAGTTGTATTACAAATACACAAAACTTGTACAAGGTATGGATTTTGAACAAAAGTTAGTGTTTGTGTTAAGGTTACTAATCTTTTATTAGTTGGTCATATTAAAATTACTTTTTTCTTCAACAGTATTTAATGTAAGTTGAATTGGCTCTATACTTTCTAATTGTGTTGGTGTATTGAAATCTGTTATATCTGATATGATGTTCTATCAACCAGCTTTTGTTTTATTGCCTGTGAGTATAAAAGGACCTTTTGTACTTAAAAAAAAAAATTGGAAGAAGTGACTCAGAATTTAAGCAAAAGGAAGAGGGTAGTGAGCTTGATTATTACTGGTATAACAGCCTTAAGAGTAAGAAGCCATCTCAAGCATTATGCTAAATATCAATGAATTTGTGTCACTTCTAAAATTTACAATAACAGTTACTATAAAAGGGATAAAATTTAAAGACACTTCCAAGGTATTTGGTATAATTCTAACACCTCTCTAGGTATTATAACTCTGCATACCAAGATTATGAATTTAAAGAATGCTGCTCCTCTGAGATTTGATGCTGCAGAAAATGATGATAAAATTGTTGGCCCTTCGTGTCCTGGGAATACTTTTATTCCTGCCCATTTTGATAAAACCACCTTTAAACACATCAACATGTTCATGGCCAAAATACTTGGCCTGAAACTAAAAATGTATCCCCAGATAGTATCTCTCCTTTAACAGGCTGGCAGTCAATGACAGCTAAGATTCTGTACAGAGCCTTACCAACCTAAGACAAAAGTGCATTGCTTTGGATAATGTATATTCAATGATGGGTAAGGAAGGCATTCTTGTCAGAACAACCTAAGACAGGCATATTTAGTTTATGAAATAAAAAGGGGTTGATATGTAGAGCTCCTGGTACTGCTTCAAGGATATTGGCAAGAATATTTACATTGGGCTAGGACAAGGAAGTGGTCTTGGGCAAGAATTTGATATTGGGCTAGGATAAGACTCAAGATGAATACATCTGAGGAATGTATTCTTTGTATCTTGATCACATTGTTAAGTCACTTAATACAGTAATCATGGAACCTTTGCTTATGCTTTGTTTGACCTAGAATTGACTCTATTCTTTGAATGTACCTACAATGGTATAAAAGCAGACTGGAAAAAAATAAACCCACTTCAGTATTTGCTGGGGTCATGTTATGATGTTGTCTAATTGTCTATTTGCCATATGGGTAAGCTCTATCATGTGATAGTGTGTACCAAATACACATAGTAGATTAGTTGTACACATATCAGAAGTAATAAAAACAGCGCTGAATGAGAACATTAATATGATAAGTTATACGATAGGTGATTTCATTTCATAAATTTAAACATATTAATGCATAACATTGTTTATATTTTGTAAGAAAATATCTGATTCAAATAGGAATGGCCATCAGTTGGTAAAGGAAGTAGGCTTTAGAAACAAATTAAAAGAGATGTGGAAATAAGAGGAAGATTCTACATAAAACAATGTTGGTTCTGTGATGAGTAGCAAGGGCTTTAATTAACCCATCCCTTCATTCAGTCTCCAAAAGATAAAAGGAAAATGGAAGGTAAAGAAAGTAATGAATATAAGTGTTATGAAAGAAAAGATAAATGGCCTATTTAAAATAAGATTTCACAACAAATATGCTATGTGCTACAAACTACAAAATTTTACATTGCAAAAGATGTATAAATTATTTGAGTAAAAAAAAAACAAAAACAACAACAACAACAACAAAAACCTTGGCTAGAAAGGCTGAAAGGAACAAGCTCTTGAAAGTTTAAAGTTTAAAGGTATTGTGGGAATGTGAGACCTCACAACATTGAGGAACTGGGCACTGGCATCACATCGAAGCTGAACCTTGGAGTAGGGAGAATAAATTTCACCACCTGTTGGGAAACCCTGCTGATTAATATCATTGTCTATCATGTCTAGATAGCTCCTCTGATATCGATCAAAATGGAGAATTCCCTTTACCAGCAGGACTTCACCTTCTCTGATCTTGTCTGTGGATTTCCCATACCCTCTACCTGAGTAAGGACAAATGTATAAGTGGTCAAATGGCAATTCTACAAATTTAACTATTTTTCCCCCTGATATTAACCCTCCCAAAGAATACCTGAGACCCTGGAACCCCTCTCCATATGAATGAGGCATGTACAGTATTTTAAACTCCAACCATTGAATTCATCCTATGTAGAACCTTTTCCCACTCTCCAATGTTCATATATAGCATTGGTTAAATCCGAAACAAAACAAAACAAAACATATGTACACAAGCTAAGATTATCTAGGAGAGATTTTCATTAAAATGATCCCCCTTCCCACAGCGCATCCTACCCTCTGCAGAACTTTAAGCTAGACCAGGAACCTGCAGACCCCACCCACTCCGGACTCTGCTTCTTCCTTCCAGCCCTGTATGTAGCCTAGAGAGCTAGGAAACATGACACACAGCTGGACCCCAAAATGCATACTCTAGCTGGTGCCGAGATTGTGGGGCCACAACTGGAGCAAACACACACAATATGACATCTGGTGCTCTCATGGATCCAGCAAAATCTCTGCTTTGAACAAAAAAGGATAGTGCCCCCGGTGCAAGCAGGGACAGACCTTTGGTATCAGCCCAAAGACCCATCAGTATCTACAACTCTAAGGGAAGGCAATCTTATATTTTCCTAATTTGCTCTTCTCTGGATCTATGGTTGCCTTTCATTTTTCATTATGGGAAACAATTCATTGCAAAATAAGTAAATAAATAAATAAATAACCCTCACTAAAAAGTCATGTGGACATCTCCTGCCCCTGTACAGCAACCTTGCACTCCACTGGACACCATTTTTTAAAAAAATGCGCAAATAACTATTCCTGGTGGTAGTCTCCTTTTTCCCTCTTCCTCTTGCCTACATGATGCAAGACACCTTTACAAACACAGGCAAATTACTATGTCAAGAAATGCATTGTTCTTCCCAATCCCCCTACCTTCACAATCTCCAAGAACTCACTAATGATTCAAAGAAGTCTCATGAACCCTGTCTTCCTCCTCCCTCATGGCACAAGTAGAGAAGGTGTCTGTCAAGCCCTTGGCTAGCTCTGCTTTCTCCACTGCTAGTGGTCCTGATGCCAGGAATCTGGAGTCCCATTCTCGAGTTCATGACCACCCCACTGGTGCTGGATTTTGCAAAGTCAGGTGACTTATGTCTGCTTCTTTTCTTTTCTTTTCTTTTCTTTTCTTTTCTTTTCTTTTTTTTTCTTTTCTTTTCTCTTCTGTTCTCTTCTCTTCTCTTTTTCCTCTTTCTCTCTCTTCTCTCTCTCTCTCTCTCTCTCCCTCCCTCCCTCTTTCTCTCTCTTTCTCTTTCTTTCTTTCTTCCTTCCTTCCTTCCTTCCTTTCTTTCTTTCTTTCTTTCTTTCTTTCTTTCTTTCTTTCTTTCTTTCTTTCTTTCTTTCTTTCTTTCTTTCTTTCAGAGCCCAGCCTTTAATATACTGCAGACAAGCATTTCACACTGGCTTCAGACTTAAGACAGTGTAGCTACAAGTCTTAATCCCAGACAGGCAAGTGAAATGCCCCCAGGAATTTATGCCTGTGTCCCTCTCCTTTTCTAATTTCAGGAGTTAAGGGGACAGAAAGTTGCATCCCTTCTGCTACCATCTGCTGACCCTTGGGGACAACACACAAACCCCAAACCCCAGCATCTAAAAGTAGAGGACCCACAAGACTGTTGCTGAAGCCAGATGCACACTGCCATGTTGAATTTTGTGGACAGATTGTATGTGCTAGCAAGCACAGAGCTGTCAACCTAAATTATAGGCATGATGGGCAGAGTTTCGCTGCTACGTTTTGAGATGACATGGCTAGGATGGTACACAAATATCTTTGCTTTATTACCTCTTAGCTACAATCTTTAAACAGTGAATATATTTTTCTGGGTCTCACTTTTTGTAATTATTCAATGAGAGACATTCTATCAATAATATTCAATACCCATAGACATTTAATAAATGGTGGTTATTAATCAACTAAAGTGAGTATTTTAAAGGAGTTAACCTTGAAGAAGACAGGGTTAAAGAGCTGTCCTCTGAGAGGACCAACAAGCGCCTGACTGAAACAGATGTAGATATTTACACTCAACCATTGGATTGAAGTTGGGGACCCCTGTGGTTGTATTATGAAAAGTCTGGAAAAAAAACTGAGGAGGAGGGCTACCTCATAAAAAGACCAGCAGTCTCAACTAACCTGGACCCTTGAGATCTCTCAAACACAAAGCTACCAACCAGGCAGCATACACAAGCTAGTCCATAGCCCCTGACACATATACAGTAGACAACTGTCTGGTTTGCCCTAAGTGGGAGAATATACACTTAACCCTCAAAAGACTTGAAGACCCAGAGAGTAGGGAGTCATGGAGGGGGGGATTGGGAAGATCCTCTTGGCGATAGGGGAGGAGGAATGGTATGAGGGACTGTGGGAGGGTGGACTGGGAGTGGGGTAGCAACTGGACATTAAAAAAAAGTAATAATAATAAAGAAAAGAGTTTACATGATGTAAGTTTATAAGGAGAATGTAGGTTTGATATACTAACAGCTATTGGTCATGGCAATTATCAGAGATAAGGAAGGAGACCATGAGTGATAAGCATGTAGATACTTCCCATCTCATTAGTAACTGTGCTTCTCATGCACGTGTGAGTGTGTGTGTGTGTGTGTGTGTGTGTGTGTGTTTCTGTGTCTGTGTCTATGTGTCTGTGTGTGTTCATATGTTTCTATGTGTGTGTGTTCATGAGTGTGTTTCTGTGTGTGTGTGTGTGTGTGTGTGTGTGTATGTATGTGTATGTTTGTGTATAGATGCTCCTGCTTGTTTGTACACACACATGTGTTTTCCAAAGACAGAACAGCTTATCGATTAGTTCGCCGAGGAAGGTAATTTAAGATTTTGAGCTCTCTGATGTGAGTGCTTGGATATGAACTTGGATCCTCATCAAAATCAGGAAGTAATTTTAACCACTGAGAAATCTCTCCATTCCCATAGTCAAGTAATTTTGAGGTGGCCCTCTGATATACAGAATTATTTTATAAAAAGAAAGAAAGTTGATGTCCTTTAAAATATAAGTGTTCAAAACCATTAATTTTTCACAATCCACATATTTTTTTCAGAGTAAAACGTGTCTTCCAAATAGCTGCATGTAGACATATGTGAGGATCAAAGATTGAAAGAGCAACACACTGCACCCAAAGATGATCTCTTCACTACAGTGTTTGTGAATCTACAGCCACAGTCTCTTTCCTCAAATATAATTGGTAACAATAAAACTTTTCTCATCTAAGCTATGAAACACTAGAGAAATAGGAACAAAGGTGCCATTGTTGAGAAAATATAATTTGCTTCAGGTTAAGAGGAAACAGAAAGTTATAATGTTTTTCACTGTAGTCTGAGAAATGTTGCAAACTAGCCAGAGGCTGCCCACCAAAAAGCATATAGCACTTAGAAAGACAACCACTGATAGTAACTTCCTGGACTTTTAGTAGAACACCCAAAGAGAATGTTATTTGAAAGTTAAGGCAGAGACATAATAGAGCATTTTAGAAAGGCAGAAAATAAGAGAACAAACAGAAAAGTGAAATTTTTATGACTTATTAAATAAAAATCAAAATTGTAAAAGTAATAGTGATTTAGGAGTATATTTAATAAGCAAGACTTTAGATATGAACATAAAACAAAAATGAAGAAAATAAAAGCAGCACAGCATGGCAGTAAAATCCAGTGTGTGAAGAATTTCAAAAGCAAATACAAATATATGAAAGCTTTACAGAAAATAATTCAAGGTTTGAGGATACCAGGGGTATTCTGGCACTAATGTATTTGAATCATAAGGCCTACAATTCTTTCTTTTCTTTTTTCCTTCTTTTTGTTTGTTTGTTTCTGTTTTTTTTTGTTTTTTTTTTTTTTTTTGAGTTGTCAAGGTGAGTTAGCACTGGTATTAAATGCAATAGCAACAACATTTATTTTTGAAAGGGGATCGCGTAAAGAATGATGAAACTGAAGGGATGACATGAAAGAAGAAATACTTATTTTGAAGTCCAGGAGTTGCATGACAATTCATTTTTAATGTTCTAAGAGTTTTCTGTTTTTTCAAAAAGATGAAATAACAGAAATATAGAACAAAACCTTTTATAGGTGGCCAAATAGAACAATTAATAAAACATGTCTATGAATAACATAAATGTTGACAATGGTTTTAGTTTCTCTATTTCAAGGTACAATTAATTATCAACTTGGTAATTAATTCATGTGAGAAAATCTTTATTTCAACCTTAATATTTTACATTTTTGCTTTTCTCCTTCATCACAATCAAAGCAGGTTTGACGCATGCAAATTATGAGAGTGCTCTAGGGACTTCCTCCAAGGCTGAAGTTTGGCTATCTCCATTAGGATTAGCTTTGTACCTGGTTGTATACATTCAAAAGTTTACCTTTAGGAAAGTAGAAACTTATTAGCTATTAACTCATTAGTTATTTCATGATACTGTAATAACTTCATCTATATCAAAGAATATGTTATGTTTTTCCTAAGCTATGTTCATAACATATTTATGATCAAATCTGATATGTTGTTTCTCTACTCCTAACAAAATGATACTTTTAACACAACAGGTTGCTTCTTTTAGACTCTTGTGAGGATTACTTTATTTAGAGTCTTGTAGAATTAAACATACAATAAATAGTCCTTAATAGCGTAGTTGGGCATCCAATGTTTAGCAGGAGATAAAGAATCCCACATTTCTATAGAACAATAAAATAGAAGATTAAAAACTAAACAGTCTCTGAAATTATAATAGTCATTGGTTGTATATTAATTTTCCCAAATTAGACTGGAAGCTACTTTAAAAAGCAGAGAAAAGACTGTAATTTGATTTCTGATTTTCAATTTTTCTTATTTGGTTAGAATGATAAATAAGAAGAAAGTATACATGAGTATAGAAAGTCAAATCAAACCATGACCACACAACCTTAGGAATATGGTGTCTTACACAGATAAATATGCATGAAATTAAAACACTGAGTAATACAAATTTCTGGTTTAGAGAGGATCAGAGAATAAACTGGATTTCTAGAAAAGAAGGGAGGAAAATGGTAGCCCAGTAGAAGAAATAAAATGAATGAAGCTTCATGATGTATAGGTTCTTGAACATCTAATAAAGCTTATATTCTAGAAAAGTTCCATAAAGCATAAGATCTGGAATTCAACTCTGTATGTATATAACATAAAAATAAATATATTGAAATGCAGTAATCCAGACTAAAAATAAATGATTTGAATATATACTATTAATCTATCATCTATCTCTCTATCTTCTATCTTTGTATTTATGCCTATAATTTTTTTTTGGATACAAATTCATCCTGGTAGGTAACACTGTTATTTGTCTGAAATCTACATTAGTAAAATGAAAGAGATTCTTTCTCTCATCTGGAAGTTAATTAAAGCTAAGACCTGTTGTTTTCCTCAATGGATTTTAGAAGTATGTTCTATGCACATATGTGTGAGAGTCACCAGGACTCAATACAACTTAAAAGATAATATAAATTTATCAATATCTGAAGTCCAATTTGAGTAATGTATAATTTCAAATATGCTATGTATTCTTCATGAAGGGCAGGTTAGAACTGTAGTAGTAATCATATGTCTACGGATCCAAAGGTTATGATAGGAAGGAATATTGTAACACATCCTTTTGGAAGGCTTTGGAATAGGTTAAACATGACCTATGACATTTAAAGGTGACTTACAGAATAAATAGAATCCTTTTATTATTGTTTAAAGTGTTTTGGGATTTGTTTTCATAGTTTACAGTATCTACTCACCCACACTGGTGCAGCTTTCCCCATCAGTCCCCAACGCCCAGCCTTCATAGCAGGAGCACTTGACCATATGTTTTTGCTGCTCACACACTTGGCTGCACCTCAGGTGGGAGGCACAGTAGTCCACGATTTCACATGTTCTATTGTCTTTCTTGAGCTGATGTCCTTCTGGGCAGGAACAGACAATTCCTCTTCCAGGAACAACAGAACAGTGGTTGCTACACCCTCCATTGTTCAGAGAACACTCATCTGTAAAGGGACAGATACTTTTGGTCAGAACATCATTTCTTAGTCCATACTATTCACTGATTGAATTCTCTAAGTCTGGAATTAGAGTTGGAGCTTTTTTGACCCAATATAAGTCAAGCCCCCACACTCAATGGACACTAAATAATGCTAGGAACAATTTAATAGCAGAATTTATTTATAAATGGTAAGAATTGGGAATGCAAATTTCCATTTCTACTAAATTTAAAGTATAACTTGGGTTAACACATTGATGCAATTGTGTTTAGTACTTTTGTTAAAACTGGGAAAAATTTTCTCAATCTTTTAGAAGCTGTTCAAAATCAGTTGTAAATCCCTTTCACAAGAAAGACAGATTTTGAGTACCTAAGTATTTAATACTTATAAATAAATACATATATGCATATGTAATTATAGTGACAGTGAGGAGTAGTTTTCTTTGTTCATTGTGTCCTATATATTGGTTGTTATGGCTAATTCAATGAGGGCATGGAAATATGATATATATTACACAAACAAAATTTTACTGGTATTTTAGCACTAGTAATGAGAAGCCATTATTCACATTGTCATAAATAATAAACATAGTTCATAAAGAAAGAGAATCCTTTTCTCATGCCACTTGTATTTACACTTTGGATACATGCATTTATTATTATTCTTTTATAATCACAAATTTTTAGGCTTTAGAAGGATATAGAATATATCTAATTATATTTATCAGCCTGACAGTCAATAGACAATTAAAGATATGGGATGAATAAAATTAAAGTTAAAAAGGGATATAACTTCCAAAATTTGGACCAGCATTTTCTGTGTTAGCAAATTTCAGAATGTCAGGCTCTTGAGTAAGGTAGCAGATTTGTGTTTTTACAACCCTACAGAGCCTACTGTTTTCTTACTACGCCTATTCTTTTCAACAAGTCCCTTATGTTCCCTACAGTTTCCTACTCTTCCCAAGGAGGAAACAGATACATAGCAACAAGCCCAGGAGCTTCTTTCTATTTCTTTGCACCAAAAATGTTTTGAGTTCAGCATGCATGCCTTTAATCACTGAACCAGGAAGACTGAAGCAGGTGGATCTTTGTGAGTATGAGGTCAAGCTGGTGGCAACAGTGAGTTTGAGCTTGACCCTGTTCACTCAGTGAGACACTATGCTAAAATAAAACAAAACAATTACATCAAGCAACAGCAAACATCATGTAAAAATAAGAATGTAACAATTGTTTCTCAAAACTGGTCTAGTTGTGCTTTTTCAGAGAAGTACTAAAAATGACTCTTGTATAATAACTGACAAATTGTAGCAATATTTTCTTGTATAACTTAAATGTCCTGGTGACTCTAGACGTATTTTTCTTTTAAAATTGGGTTGTAATTCCATTAGCCATTTTTCTTTAAGAATTGAATTCACGTTAGGTATTATTTTGGAAGGAAATATAGATTTATTTTCAAGAATTCTTGTTCTGCAGTAATCATAATCATTTGATAACTGTAGTCATTTTGAAATAGTTGCTCCATTTTAGTTCGATTGACACCCCTTTTCAAGAGAACTACTGTTGAAAAAAAGCCATTGTGCCCAGCAGGTTAAAAAGGGGGGTTCACAATAATTTTAGTTTATTCAAATATAATTTCTTTTGTCTTAGTACTAAGAATTTCTGATGCCCTTTATGGATTTAAGTAACATTAATTGGGAGTAGTGAAACTATTTAGTTAAGTCAAGTCATAGCTATCCTTTCCTCTTCATTACGTTACAAAGCACCAGGGTATGATTTGTTCCTCTTATTATTATTTACACTCTTTGTTGAAGCCTCCATCAGTATCCTTTAGCAAACATACCTAAATTCTCTACTGATAACTCTCTGATATCCTGAAGATGAGAAACATTTTCATTTCTTTCCCTTCATATATATTGTTCAGCATAGAGAGATGGCTATCTCAAGTTCTTTTAAAGTCTGGTGAGTTGATCATTTTTACTTGATAAGCATAATAAGGGAAGCTATTATACAAGAACTTCAAAACAGAGACAGCATCATAGCAACGTAGGTAAATATTTGTCTTAAGCCCAGCTTCTCCTCTTCCTGTAACAAACAAAACCACAGTTTCTCTTGTAATGTCTGAAGACTCATCAGCAGTAAGTTTCACTTTGAACAGTGAGGTTTCACTGTTCTCGGTGACTTTCTGATGACACTCATCAGTTGAGCTATAGAACAGGAACTAGAGATGTAACACTTACAGAGCTCTCTACCTGGGAAATGCATTGTCTAGTATTTGTTTTTTGCTTGTTTTCAGAATTTCTTGATCACATTCACTGCAGTTTATAAAGCAATTCAGTACCTAAAAATTAAATATAAGTGCAAGTGCAAAAAGTCTCATTTGAAGGGAATCAATGGAAAGAATGAGTGCTTTGATGTGAATAAGCAGAAGCAAATAAACTAAAAGGTTCTAATCCCTGGAGAGAAGTAAATATGACAGAGCAAGCAATACCACAAAGGTCGCCTTCATCTGACCCATCTGGACAGTCCTTCCTCCCATTGCAGAGTTTCTCTGGCTGCAGGCACACAGAGGTGTCATTAGCACAAGGGTACTTGGGTGGTCCACACAAGAAACTGTCACAGTCTTCTTCATCAGACTGATCTTCACAGTCAACATCTCCATCACATACCCAGGCATTGTTGATGCATCTCCCTTAATGGAAAGGAAAGAAAATGCATTTGTAATTTCCAGTTAGATCACAGTAAAGAACGGCCATTATTATTGTCTTTGTCAGAGTCAGAATTATTTGCTATTAACAAAAAATCAATTCCTGATAGTTTGACAGTTTGTTTTCATGACAGCATTGGCATGTTCTTGTCTTGCTTGTAGAGTCTGAGCACTCGTGTTTTCTGTATTTTAAATTATTGTCTATATTATTAAATAAAAAGAGATTCTGTGAATAGCTGAAAGTATGTAATAGTTTCAGAAGTAAAGTTTAATTGTACAATTTGAATCATTTTGTCGGAGACCATCCCGTGACAAAGTGAGCCCTTCACAATCTCCCTAACAGGCCAAATGGCCTTGTGCTAAGAGCTGGTTATCACCCCCTTCCTCCCTATTCCCTTCCTGGCACCTGAGGCTGTAAAAGCTGAATTATAGTCCCCTCTTCCCTATCTCTTCCTGAGTTCCCATGCCATCCAAGGATATGAATTACACCTGAGCCCAGCCTGACCCCCAAGGCTGTCAAGGAGGATCAATGTTCCAGAGATAAGATGTAGAGTGCCTGCTGCCTGGCACCTGACTTCGGCCCCCATGTCAGCAGATGCCCACTTCTTTGTTCTTTGTATAATTCTCCCTCGATCCCTACCATATTCCCCGCAATTTATGCTTTAAAAAGAAGGCATCTCAGCATAATAAACGAAACCTCGATAGGTACCCTTCCTGGTCTCCTATTCCTCTTTTTCTTCCTTCCATCTCCTTCCAGGTTTGCAGTCCCCCTCGCACCCACAAATAACTGAATCCCGCGGGACAGGATAAGTGGCGCCCAAAGTGGGGCGAGGTCTGGATTGTAATTCCTAATTGGTGGAGGCTCCAGAGAAGTTCATCGAGACCCTAAGAATTTAGAAGTAGTGAAGGACACCTTCTGCTGCTCATGGAAGAGCGAGAAGTCCTTGGTGAGTTGAGTCATCTTCACTTCAGGTTATGGGAAATAAGCTATCTAAAGAGGCAGCCTTCATCAGAGGTTTAAAGATAGCTCTCAGGGAAAGAGGAGTATGAGTTAAAAAGAAAAATTAGATAGACTTTTTATTTTCATAGACCAGGTATGTCCATGGTTTATTATAGATGAAGCAGAGATACATTGTAAAAAGATGGTGAAAGGTAGGTAGAGATTTAAATGATAAACTAGCTAATGAGGGTCCTGATGTGGTCCCTGCAACTGTCTTTTCTTATTGAAGAGTAATTATCAGAAGCAGCCACTGTGCCTCCTCTCTCTTCTCTGCAAGTATTCCCAGAAGAAGGAGATAAGGAAGTAGACTCTGAACATGAGAGAGAGAAAATAAGTTTTAGAAAAGCAGTTATCCCCTGTTTGGGACCTTTTAGCAAAAAAGAGAAAAAATAAAAATAAGCTATTTCAGAGCTCTCCTGGGAACAGAAGGAAAACGGGAGACGTCCTGTTTCCTCTCTGACTCCTATGGAGATATTCTTAGCTCTGGTTAGGATATCTGTGTCCCTTTGAGACACCAAGTTCTATTCCCTGTCTGTCTATTGTCTGCTTTTGGTGCACCAAATTGTCCATATGTCTGTCAATTCATGTTTGTTTTTGTTTTGTTGTTTGAATGATTGTTGTTCTGTGTTTCATGTTGAAAAATATAAATGGTTAAAACTTTATCTGCTGGCTGTCCATCCTTTGATTTAGTTTAACTTGTTTAAAAAGCAGTCTCAATTTGCACAGCACAAACTGATAAGTTAGCTGCACTGTGGCTGGGAGTCAAGTACAGCTGAAAAAGCCCTGCTGAGGGCCGATTGCAAATGGAGCTCTTAAAGGGGCAGGCAGCCTTTTGCTTGTAACAGGAAGTTAGCTTAAAACTGGGAACTCAGGGTTGGAGTCATTCTAAACAACATGAACCAACACAAGAAAACAGGTCTTTAAGGATACTTCAAAATAGAGATAATCTTTGGGCCAGGACTCTGGCAGAGTGTTCAGATTGAGAAAAGTTTGCATTTGGGTTGAGACTTAGCTCGGAGGGAAGCAGCCTCAGGAAGGCTTGTGTGGCACTTCTTAGAGCCTTGTTACAGACCTAGCCAGATGTTGTTCTAAATAAAATTTAAATTCAAAGTTTATAAAAGGTCAATCAAGCTGTGAAATTTATCAAGACATTGAGATTTGACTTGCCTACTTTATAGAAAGTTATAGTGTACAGAGTTTGCTTATATGTATAAGTGTCTTTTCCTTGTTCCAAACAGACATTAATTTGGTTATTGCAGAATATTGATGTTTGATCTATTGCATACCATCATATTAAGTAAAATTGATAATCATTATCCCATAGATAAGTTAAACATTGTTTTTATTCATGCTTCTATATCTTCTATAAATTCATGCATGCATGGATCCCATTTACTGTGTTCAAAAAAATAGCCTTTATGTGAGAGGAAAGTATATGTGAATTGAATCACATGCTTATTCTTTTTCAGCACAGATAATTAAATTGTGTGCTGTAGATGGTGTTTAAAAATGTTGAACAATCAAGCTTTAAGTTGTATATTAATAGTCAATATTATATCTTAGAGCTTGCAATTGCTTATGCAACTTATAAAAAAATACTCTTCCTTTAAGAAGATTGTTTTTGGGCAGTTAAGAAATTGTCCTGGGTTGCCTGAAAAAGACCCCCAGGATTTGCTTTTGTGTTATAGAGGTTTACATAAAGCTTTAACTGATAAAGATTACAGATAGCTCCTGAAAAGATACAAACTCAGGATCTTTATAATTATTTGGGTTTTAGACTTACTGATCAAGCTGTTTTTCTCTAGAAGATAGTTATTCAAAAAGACAATTTTAGGACTTTCTCTTATTTCTGATAAATAAATAAATAAATTATACACATGTGACTATAATAACTTTTCAAGCATTCTAGTTACAATCTCTCTTCAAGAGAAACAATTGAAAGTTTAATTAGTCACTGTCCATGTTATATTAAAACTGGCTATAACAGTCCAGTATTTAAGTGGTTTTGTCAACAATTTTATAATTCTCAAAGACAAGACATTAAAAAACTTTAAAACTCTATCTTCTTAAAAACAAAAAAGAGGAAAAATTATACCCCCTGTACATTATTTAAATCATACTTTTATTGTTAAGAGCTTTAAAATTTAGATGTCTAAGAACTTAATAAATGCCTCATAGTATCTTAAAACTAGACATAATCATGTCTAGGTGAGATGAAAAGGATCCACTCATTGACACATGGCATGAGCCTGAACAGAAGGTTATTGTGGGAAAAAGGGGGCAGTGTTTCTGTTTTATCCACAGAATGCTGCAGAAGCATGCTAGCTTCCAGAATGATTCCTTTGACAGACTGACCTGTGAGTTCATGAGTGCCCTGGCAGTGATTACAAGAAAGCTGTGTTGAGTGCACAGAAAAAGAGGATTCAGGGAGAGCAGCCACATACAAACAAGATGAAGAAACTTCCACCATGGGCTACAGCAAGGAGAGCCAACCTGGTGTCAATTTGAGGACAACTATAAATGAGGACTCATGAGGCATAGAGACTGCTACAGTGTACTTAACAAGATTTCATCAGAGACACTGTTTTGGGCCATTCAGGCCAACTCCCTTATAGCTGTAAAAGCTTTTGTACCTTACATATATGCCATATTGTTAGATAATTTTAAAAGTTAAAATCACCAATCTTGACAAGTCTTTTCATATTCATTGTAATTGTTGTCAATTAACTAATTGTGTAGATCCTAATTTAGATAAGGAATTTGCTGTTATGATTTTGTTAAAGAGACTTGCATATGTTTTGCTGCCTGTTAGAATTAGGAAATGATCCTTGGTTTAAAAATCCGGGAATACAAACTTGAAAAAGGTCAAATGAGCAATTTTAGGATTTACTGCTTTAATTGAAATTTTAACTTCAATATCTACCACAGCTTTAGATCAACAGCTGCATACTGATCATTTTGTTAATGATATGCATAAGAATATTAGCAACTTATTGTAGATAAAAAATTGGAGGCAATGGTTAATGTCTTAGAAGTAGTGGTCTCAACAATAAGATAAGATATAACAAATATTAAGGCTACAAAGACAGAAATTTCAGATACTAGAAGCGTGTTATTTTTACTCTGATAAGACTGACTGAGTTCAAGATAGCATAGACAAAGTTAGAGCTAGTTTAGAAGAGAGAAACTGCAATAGAGAGAAACAAGAATATTGGTATAAAAATTGGTTTTCTACTTCTTCTTGGGTCACCACCTTACTTCCCACACTTTTGGGACCTTTCATGGGTATTTTGCTGCTTTTGTCTTTTGGCCCCTGGGCCTTTAGAAAATTATCCAGTTTTGTTAAGTAACAGATTGAAGCTGCTTTAAGTAAGCCGGTTACAGTCCACTACCATCAGCTGGATATCCAGGACTCAGCCAAAAAGATCCTCCTCCCAACGAGGCAGAAACAAGGACTCGTCTCCAATTTTCCACCCTTGCTGCTAATGCAGAGTCCCCTTGGTTCCTCAGGCTTTGGAGACAATAGGGGCGAAGAAGGGTGACCTCCAGCTCCTACTATAGCTTAAGAGTCACAAATTGTGGTGTTACAATTGGCATAATTCTTGTAGAGGCCTTACTGAGTCTGAGGTTGACAATTCTCCTATGGGAACTGCACAGAACTCAGAAATGTGCATACTGGTTCGTGATAAATACGAATCCGGTATGGGCCCAGCATGGGTGCAAACTAAGTATTGCAGGGGAACATCCAAATAGACCGTTTCTGAGTTCCCTGAGAGACAAACCCAGTTTGGATGGAGGTTGGGATCTAGTTTCAATTACAAGTAAAGAATTTTTCTAAGGCTCTGCCTCCCCTCCCCAAAAGATACCAAGAGCCACAAGTGTGGGTCTGTGACAGCACCCAAGGGAGGAATCGGGTCAATGTCCCCCCAGCCATGGTAATGCCCGCTCATCTAAGGATGAGAAGATTATTTGATCACCTCAGTTAAGTGTGGCCTTATTAAATTTAATTCAGAAGGGGGATCATTTATTTTCACAGTCCGACATTTGGGCAAACACTGTTAATTATGACCTAAGCTGAAATTTAGGCAAATGCTTTATTTTGGGGGAAGTAGTATTTTATTTGTATATGTAAAGTAAACCCCTCAACACTTGTTACCTACATATCTAGAAATGATCATGACATGAAAGTTGCTTTATGAAAGAATATCAGTCCTGGATAACCAATGTAATTTTAAGGACAAAACAAAACAAAACAAAACCTCCCTGGGGCTGGAAAGATGGGTCAATGGTTAAGAGGGCTGACTGCTCTTCCAGAGGTCCTGAGTTCAATTCCTAACAACCACATGGTGGCTTACAACCATCTGTAATGGGATCTGATGCCCTCTCCTGGTGCATCTGAAAACAGCGACTGTGTATGCATACACATAAAATAAACAAAAACCCAAAATCAAAAAACTCCTTGAATAATCAATGCAAAAGTTCTGACATTGGAGGTATTAGTCCATACACATAAAAACACTTGATTTTTTAACAAAGATGCAAAAATCAGGCAAACAAAAACACATGGCAAAAATGCTTGAAATAACTGTTGTTAGGAATATTTGCTATCTGCATGTAGAGGAATGAAAGTTGACCAATCTCTCTCACCCTATATTCAAATTGATTTATAATACACAAAAACTTCAAGGTTATATAAGAACCTAAAATGTAGAGAAAAATATAGTTGGAAATACAATTTAGGCTTTAAGTTCAGGCTATAATAGGACTCTAGTCATTCAGGGAGAAGGACCACTAATTGACCAGTCAATTACGAAACTGAAACACATTTGTATTGTAAAGGAAACTGCTAGTCAATTGAAAAGGCATCCTAGAGAATAGGAAAACAAAACTAAAACCATATATTATATGCCTAACAGTGGATTAGTGTCTATAAGATACAAATACCTGAAAACTTAAAGTAAAAATACAACCGAATTTTAAAAAAATTGGGCGATGGAACTGGATGGAGAGTTTTTAAAATAAAATACAAAATGTCTAAAAAACATTAAAACACTATTTATCATTGTTAGCCATCAAGGAAAAATGAATTAAAACTTCTTTGAGATTACATTAGATCCCAATCAGAATGACTAAGATTAAGAAAATTAATTAAGCAAATATTACTCATGATATGAGGTTTCCTCATGTACTGTTGGTGAGAGTGTAAACTGATTCAATCTCTTAGAAATCAGTGTAGGGATTTTTCAAAACAAAAGAAAAACAAAAACAAAACATCTAGAGATAGATGTATCATAAGACATAACTGTACTGTACCTGGACATTGCCCTAACAGAAGTTATTTCCTATTACACAGATACATGGTCATCCATACTCATAGGTACTCTATTCATATCTATAGCTGGATGTTTGATAGAACCCAAAGTTACATCAACTAATAAATAGATATTGAAAATGTACCTACATTCAATGTAATTTTATCAATTGTACAGGAAAAGAAATTATGAAATTATTAGATAGACCCGAAAACACACTGACTGAGGTATCCCAGGTTGAAAAGTATAAGTGCTATCTATCTCCATATATTTACTCTTCCTGGGGATAATGATCTTCCTAGATACCATAGGTGTCAAGTGGATGAGGGCTCCCATCATGTCTGTAGATGTGTATCACAGATTGACTATATTGTTTTTGATTTCCCACCAGAACTGGATATTCAGACATTATTGCTAAATACATCAGGCATTAGTCACAAGGCTTGGATAAATCAAGTTGGTTCTGACCACAAAGCTTTCTCCTTATTAACTAACTTGAGTAGTATCAGAAGGTATTATATGCTCCACTAGAAAAAAAAATCAACAGTTTATTTACCTATAAACCCTGTGAACTATAATAATGACTGGTTTGGAAGGAAAGAATGTATATCTACGTGGGCAGCAATGACATGAATGTTATCAGTATAGTCAACTGTTTTGTGCTTGAACTTAAGGTTCATGGCACAGGTGGAAATACATTTCTGTTGCTGGACAACTAACCAAAATCCCATGGTTAGAAGCTCATAGATTCTATGGATTAACCTATTTTTTTAAAAAAATTTTGCTAAATAACACCAATGTGGCCTGCAAATTTATAACTGTGTAACTATTGTTAGGTATAGATCACCAAGCTAATTAATTAGAGAATTTCCTTTATGTGCAGTGTTGGTGATTAATGGACAAATGGTCAATGGTCCAAGAACAATTGATTTTGGAGTGTTCTGCCAAAACAGCTTTATCACTCCTACCCCTAGGCTTAGTGACCAGTCAGAGAGAATAGAAAGAATGATTACTAGGGAGTGGGGCAAGGCAGAGCTAAAATGAAACAGTGTCTTCTGGATATGACAGGAAGACTGCATTTAGGAAATCAGAGTAGCTACTGTTGCTTGGAAAAGGCTTGAACATGGAAGAGTAATACAGACAAGAGGGAAGGAGGAAGATCTCAACAGTTTTCCCTCTGAGAAGCTGTTGGCAGTTGCTACTTTATATTTTATTTTATGTTATTTAAATTTTCCATCTCCTTTCCTCCTCTTCTCTGAGTTTTTCTCCTCAAACTCTGGTCTCTTCCCATCCATGTCCCATCCCTTTCTCTTCAGAAAATGGAGGCCTCCCATGGATATTGACTAACCTTGGTATATCAAGTTGAAGTAACACTAGGTATATATTCTCCTATTAAAGCTAGATAAGGTAGCCCAGTATGAGGATAAGGTCCCAAAGAAAGATAACAGAGCCAAAGATAGTTCCTCCTCCAACTGTTAGGAGCCCGACATGAAAACTAAGCTACACATCTGTGTAAATATGTGTAAAGGGCCTAGGTCTGTCCTATGCATGTTCTCCATTTGGTGGTTCAGTCTCTGTGAGCTCCTAAGGGCCCAGGTTAGTTGATTCTGTAGGTTTTTGGTGGTGTCCTTGATCCCTCTGTCTTCTATAGTCCTTCATACCCTCTTCCACAGGATCCCCAAAACTCTGTGTAATAGATGGCTGTTGGTGCCTGCATCTGTTTCCCTTAGCTACTAGATTAAGCCTTTCTGATGATGGGGTACGCTAGGCTCCTGTTTAGCAGAATATCATTGACAGTGTCTGGATGGATTCAACAGTTGCTATTTTATGGGGGATGGAGACTCCATTTCCTCTAATTGTATGCTTTCTTTAAGGTTAAACATGATCCAATGGACGGACTCCTACATATAAGCTCAAGAGAAACACAACCTAAATTTATTGGGTCATTAAAACAAAATTGCACAGGAAGTTTGGATAGGGTGGGAAAATGGGGGTTGATTTGGTGGTAGCTAGGGGAAAGAGGGGTTGAGTTTGGTTAAAGTACAGTATATGAAAATCTCAGAGTTAATATAAATAACACATTAACGAAGAATGATATGTTGATAATTTTAATACACATCATAGAACATGTAAAAATGTTTTCTTTTTACTGATTTACAAACAAAAATGGCTGCTGGCCATAATGTTTTCAAAGTCAACATGTAGAGTACACACTGGGCCATGGATGTTGTTGCCTGTCAAATCTTGTTTTGTTGCAGTTCTTGGTGGTGATATTTTTCACTGCAAATTATTTCTTATTTATACATTATTATTATTATTATTATTATTATTATTATATTTATAGGTAATTATCATTTCTGGAGTATATATTGTTGGTAAGTAATAAAAATTTTACAATGTATCCAGAAACACTTAGTAGTCTGATTTAAAAGACTATCATTCATACAATAAGGGTCAAAATAAACATTTGAAATGAAAATATTATGTCAAATATTTTTAAAATACACTTAATTAAAAATTATCAAACTTATTTGTAAAATTTAATAATGGTCTTCACTTGTTACTCAAATGAAAACCACTTAATCAGTACTGAAATGACTAAAGTATTCTAGATGATTTTAAACATATATTACTGAAAAAAATGTTTAAACTAAGAACTGACTGCTATTTCAATAATAGATTTGTTTTAGATGAAGACAAATTATAAACTTAACGACAGGCATAAAATGTGTTCTATAAGTCCCAGCTAAGGTACATAAAATTTAGGAGGAATCAACAATAATAGAAATGAATATATCAACTGCAATAACTCGAAAACAGAGTTTAAAATTACTCAAAACTAAAAAAATAAGGTTGTAAGAAATTAAGAATCGGGAGTAACTGGGACCAGTGGGACTCAGGGACGCAGGAACCCTGTCCGACCAGACCAGTGGCACTGGTTCCGGTTCCTTCCTGTTTGGGATGATGCCCTCATGAGCAGAACATGGGCACAAATTCAACAGTCAGTCCTACAACACCCAGAGGAAGTTCTACTCCCAGGTGCTCTAACATGCCCAGGATCATAGGACCAGAGGTACCCTAAGCAAACCTTTGGCGCGAACTCCGAAGCCAGTCCCACAACACCCAAAAGAAGCTCTACTCCTAAGCACTGTAACATGCCCTGGATCACAGGTAACAGGATCCCAGGATCCCAGGAGCTTGGTGACACCAGGGTCTCAGAGTTCCAGAGGCAGCTTGATGCCCAGCAGCTCTGACACACCCAGGATCTCAGGATCACAGGACCGGAGAATCACAGGATCACAGAGACATCTAAACTCTTGAGGAGTTCTGACACACCCAGGATCACAGGAAGGACAGGCTCCAATCAGATATAGCGAGAGTAGGTAGCACTAGAGATAATCAGATGGCAGGAGGCAAGCATAAGAACATAAGCAACAGAAACCAAAGTTACTTGGGATCATCAGAACCCAGATCTCCCACCATTGCAAGTCCCAGATACAGCATCACACCTGAAAAGCAAGAATCAGATCTAAAATTATTTTGTATGATGATGGAACACCCTCATACATGCAGGGGGAGGGGGATGGGATAGGGGGTTTCTGGGAGGGGGAAAAAACAGGAAGGTAACATTAAATGTAGATATTTTTGAAATTAGTGTAATAATATCAATAATCTAATACATGTACAACATTTAAATAAAATAATATAGGATGTTTAAAAGCTCTTTTATTTAAAATATAAACTTAAATGTCAGTTTGATGCCATTTCGTCTCTATTAGTTAAGTCAAGATCAAAATAATGGACAAAGAGACAAATTTGACAAGGGTTTAAGAATCACCTCAAATATTGTACATTTGAGAAACTTCCTTGGAAAATGTTTAAAACTGAGCAAACACAAAATACATCAGCTATAAAACAAGCAATCTAGATTTGAAAGTATTGCATGCAGTGATATATATCAGTGTTTTGCATGTTATGGAAAGACTGTCAGAAATGTAAATTCCCATCCCAAGAAAGTAACAAGGATTGCAGTGCAATAGACTGCAATAGTGATTTTAGTGACAAGGAATGAGCACAGGGTACTAAGAAAGAATCTTAGAAGACACCAGTTTTAAAAAGTGTTTTAAAAAGTAGAGGTGGGCTTTCTTGCACACTAAAAGGATTTATGTATATATTAATATGCATGAGTTCATTTCCATAAGTGCATTAGTATATGTATACATATGCTTTGCTGTCCTCAAGAGTCTCATTTCAGAGACTTCTACAGATCCACAGTTGACCAATTTGCATGTCTTTTATACTAAATAGTGTATCTTTTCCTGTAACATGCCCATATCACTGAATTAGTTATGAAACCCAAATTTAATACATTGTAAGTGTTAAATAAATATTTGTGGATATTACTTGGGGTATAGTAACATGAAAATACATATTCAGTAGATATGTTGTACAGACATAATTTTCTTTCAAATACTTTAGTCAGTAGTCAGTTTATTCTATGGATCTCAAAACCCACAGCTTCAGAGGAAAATCTTTCTAGAAGACTGGACAGGTGAAGCTGATTGCCCCTGTGGGAAAAAAAAAATGAGGCTCTGACAACACAGGGCAGAAAGGAGATAGACTTTGAAAAATAATTCTATGGTGTACAGCCTTCCTCTCACATATATCTATATAACCTTTCCAAAATATTGTGGGTTGGTTTCAAAAACGATGAAGATGAGATGCATGTGCACCTGCCACAAAGTCCAGCAAACTGGACAGTCTATTATACAGCCTGTGTATCCAGACACTCTGTGAGGTATTCTTTCACAGAGGCCATAGAAAACAAAACATAAAATCCCTTGGCCTTGTCACCTTCAGCAAGGAATTTATAATCCAATTCATAAAGCAAGATTGATGCACAATGCAAAATTGTTGCACAATGCACAAGTTTTCTTTGAAATATGTCATACTCTACTTAAGGAATAAATTGTATGGAGTCATCTGAAAATTTAAGACCATATCTTGGAGTCCAAGAATGAGATAGGTCCACCTTTGAGTTGGTTAACCAAGGTAATTTTTTCTTTGTTCCCTGGCACCACCAATGCATCATGACATTCTAACCATAGGCTCCAGAACAGCATTATAAAAATCATATCTGCAAATCACTATTGATCTTTCACAGTCAAAATTACAGTGAATCTGTGTGCCATCACTAATGGAAAGTTGACCTCATAAGGTAAAGAAATCATATTCACATGATTGCCTCCAAATCATCAGAAATATAATTAACATCAGGATAGAACTTGATAAAACTTCTAAATTAAACAAAACAAAAGAAACAAAAAAGCATTCCTTTTATATTTTAGGGAAGGTTTGAAACTTAATTGCTCCTTCATATCCTGTGTGTTTGATTTTAATTCTAACCAACATATAGATGAAGTGGAACTTACTATTTTAAGTTTCAAACATTTTGAACTCACACTCACTATTTAAATAAATTTAGCAAATAACATCAGTAAATACTTTTAAAGAAGGTTGACTTTATTGAATTTGGATCAAGATGGATTATAACATCTTGAATTCATGTGCATAAAGTCTTGAATAGCCAGGTACTTTGGGTCTATGTAGGACTATGCTGCCACCTGTACATAGAAAACACTAGGGCATGCTCCATGTTGGTATTATCAAAAGAAACATAAATTACTGGTGGTCAGATGTGCTAGAGAAATTATTAGTAGCTATGCAAAACTTAGTAAGTACTTAGTACTATAAAACAGTCCCCAATATTCCTAAATTCTTACCTCTTCTTTAAAAACCAAAGTTTGAAAATGTTAAAGCAAGACTCAAACAAATAGAAGCTTGCTGTTTACAATTTTTTTCTTAGAATAGGCTGAAAGTAGGAGAGGATGGTAGTTGCTAAATTGATTTTTGTATATTTTCTGATTTATTTACATTGTTTTTTTTTTCAATCTGAAACTGTTCTACAAGGTTTTTATTATGGTTAGTGTACATTTTTGCTTGCAGTCAAGACAATTAAAATGATCTCATAGCAACAACAAAACTGAAGAACAACAAACCAGCCTAGTGGAACAAAGACATCTAGTACAATCACACACTGTCACATGCATACTCAAGCAGCAGAAATATCTGTACAATACAATACACATCCCACACTAAATACCATTATAAAATCAATAGATTAGGAACAATTGCATGCTTTTCTGCATATACAATATGTGCTACTGTTTTGACATAATCAAATATCTCTTCTTGATATTTTCTTCTCTATTAAATGATTTTTGAGGGTCTTTTTTTAAATGAGGGCTCCCAATATTTTTATGAAAATTTGGACTGCACCAATGAATGAGTCTCTGTGTCTATACACAGTTCTTGTCCCTTTTCTTTGGCCCTTTTTCTTTTTCAGTTGCTTTGTCATATCCCAATTAGTTTTTTTTCCTGCTTTATTTTATTATTATTCCTAAGATGCTTCTTTATTTTCAAAGGAGAGACAGAAAGGGTATGGATTTGGATGGGAACGGAGGGACAAGAACTGAGAGTAGAGGAAGTGGGATTGTAATCAGAATATATATTCAATGAAGATAATTCTAATTTCAGTAAAAGAAAAAAATCAGCAAAAGACAAAGAATTTTTATGACCTAATTCTCTAACATTTATCTTTTTTCATTTTTGTAAGTTTTGTAAGTTTGGTTCTGTGTTTTTAGCTCTGTCTGGTCTACTCATTGTTTATATAATACTAGCCATAAGCTCATGGAAATCAGCTCTCTCTGCCTACTAAGAGTTAGTATTAAAGGTTGGTGACATGACATGTTACTAGAATTTTGCTAAAAGGTAATATGTGTTATTAAAGAAACATTGTCTTCTAATACAGATCACAACTAATATTAAGAATATGAAGGCTGGCAAGATGGCTCAGAAAGTAAAGATGCTTGCTCATAAGTCTAAAAACATAAGTTAAATTACTGGGACCAGAGATAGTGGAAAGGGAAAATAGTTTCCTGTCTTATGAACTGCACACAGGCATCCTGTAGTATATGAATGTATGTGTGAAAACATAACATGAATTAAGATACTTCAGTATTAAAAAGAATATGAACATGTGACTGGAGAGATGCTCAAGGAGAAATAAACATTTGCTGTACATGTGTGAGGTTCTGAGTTTGCCTCTGTAAAGCCTAAGTAAAAGGCAAGTGGGAGCATCTGTGTCCCAGGTTTCCCATAGGGAGAAGGTAATCAGACAAAGGAAAATACCCGGAAGCTAATGCCCAGATTGTGTGGAAAGCACAACAACAACAAACAACAACAACAAAACTCGTCTCAAACAAAGTGCAAGGCAAGAACGGACAGATACTCATGTTTGCCATCTAACCTTCACAAGAATGCATATAGATATACTCTCCTCCCACACACAAGGAAAATGAGCGTGAAGGGAATAGAATATTTGAGGCATCCCAATGGATTAAGTAATATATCTATAAGAATGCTATTATGATTTTTACATGAGAGAATGCTGCTTCTACATACATTTTGGTTGTTCTGCCGGTTCTGAGATTCACTTTCATTTAGAAAATATTTAGCATACATTACATGCTTAGCTATCTAATGAAGAGGGTGGGGAGGTGAGAACTATAAACTGTTGATGAAATACTGATGTTCCAATATTGAGCGTAGAAAAAGTAGTAGCCATTTAACCATCACAGATAGCTGTGAAATTTCAAGTATATAGAAAAAATTTTCTAGTTGAACACTGAATAGTTTTATATTATAAATACACTTTTATTTTATGCTAAACCTTATTTTCTTAATATATTAATATGTACTATAACCAAAAACCATGTATACTGAATTTTATACATGATTAGCAGGTATGACTACAAGTATATCCTGTTTTGTCAATATTTGTTTAATCTAACTCAGAAAGTGGATTGCTACTCTTCTTTCTAAATGCATTAAGTAAGAGGAAGATGGTACCCATTAAAAAAATTAGCAATTAGACACTGTGGGGTTGTAGATTATGAAATATCAATTACTAGTTGAAGTTATGTTTTCTAAACTTTAGGCAATATTTTTTCTGCAGCATTCAGACAATATCATTGGTTATTATTTGCTAATAATTCCATTCTTAGTTTTGAATACACTGAAGCATGCAGATGTGAGGAGCAACTAAGGCATCACTAAAGTACCAAGTGAGAGACTGTGCAAACTTAACTACAAAACATAATACTCTAGGAAGGGAGGATTGGGTGATGGACACAATGCAGAGACATCAGTAAGATTGGAAGATGGATATGATTACAGTAAGTATAAAAGATATGCTCTGCTTTACATGAGTATCAAGGGATGAGGGTGTCCCCAGCAGTAAGGAGAAAGGAGTCTTTAGATGAAAATGTGCTGTTGAACAAACTACTAAAAATGGCAGTTCCAAGTAAGGCTAGACTTCAGGATAGAACTTTACAAGCCAGTCACCTGAACAAGCAGAATTATATGTAATGCTTAACCCAGATTATATATTTAATAGATATTTAAAAATTAAAACAAAAAAAGGAAAACCAGACAAAAACAAGGAAAAAAATAAACAACTAGAGGTCTTAGGTGGTAACTTTGGACAAGGTAAGGGAAAACACATGGAAGAGACTTGGCCTATAGTCAAGCCCTACAGTGAAAGTCCAAGCTGTAATAAGGACAGACAGTAGAAGCTCGGGCCAGGCTGGCTTTCAGCCATTTCCATTTGGTATTTTTAAACATGATATTTGTATTGAGTGTTTAGGAGTTTCACATCATGCTCCTTGATCACCTCCATTCCCCAGTCCTTCCATGTGTGCTCGCCAGCCTTGTGAACCCACCAAAATAAATAATGAGAAACAAAACTTAAAAGAAAAGAGAGAGGAAGAAATAGAGCAAGTCCTGCATATTCACTGAAAAATGACCAAACTCTCAGTGGTCTACCTCTTTTTTTTTTTTTTTTTTTTTTTTTTTTGAAATTTTAAAAATTACTTTTATTTTTTTTTCCATTTTTTATTAGGTATTTCACTCATTTACATTTGCAATGCTATACCAAAAGTCCCCCATAGCCACCCACCCCCTCTCCCCTACCCACCCACTCCCCTTTTATGGCCCTGGCATTCCCCTGTACTGGGGCATATAAAGTTTGCGTGTCCAATGGGCCTCTCTTTCCAGTGATGGCCGACTAGGCCATCTTTTGATGCATATGCAGCTAGAGTCAAGAGCTCCGGGGTACTGGTTAGTTCATAATGTTGTTCCACCTATAGGGTTGCAGATCCCTTTAGCTTCTTTGGTACTTTCTCTAGCTCCTTCATTGGGGGCCATGTGATCCATCCAATAGCCGACTGTGAGCATCCACTTCTATGTTTGCTAGGCCCAGGCATACTCTGACAAGAGACAGCTATATCAGGGTCCTTTCAGCATAATCTTGCTAGTGTATGCAATGGTGTCAGCATTTGGAAGCTGATTATGGGATGGATCCCTGCATATGGCAGTCACTAGATGGTCCATCCTTTCGTCACAGCTCCAAATTTTGTCTCTGTAACTCCTTCTATGGGTGTTTTGTTCCCTATTAATAATCAGGGAAATACAAATCAAAACAACCCTGAGATTACACCTCACACCAGTCAGAATGGCTAAGATCAAAACCTACGGATAATAGGAGTGGATGAGAATGAAGATTTTCAACTCAAAGGACCAGCAAACATCTTCAACAAAATTATTGAAGAAAACTTCCCAAATCTAAAGAAAGAGATGCCCATGAACATACAAGAAGCCTACAGAACTCCAAATAGACTGGACCAGAAAAGAAATTCCTCCCGACACATAATAATCAGAACACCAAATGCACTAAATAAAGATAGAATACTAAAAGCAGTAAGGGAAAAAGGTCAAGTAACATATAAAGGCAAGCCTATCAGAATTACACCAGATTTTTCACCAGAGACTATGAAAGCCAGAAGAGCCTGGACAGATGTTATACAGACACTAAGAGAACACAAATGCCAGCCCAGGCTACTATACCCAGCCAAACTCTCAATTACCATAGATGGAGAAACCAAAGTATTCCACGACAAAACTAAATTCACCCATTATCTCTCCACGAATCCAGCCCTTCAAAGGATAATAACAGAAAAAAACCAATACAAGGACGGGAACCACGCCCTAGAAAAAACAAGAAGATAATCCCTCAACAAACCTAAAAGAAGACAGCCACAAGAACAGAATGCCAACTTTAACAACAAAAATAACAGGAAGCAACAATTACCTTTCCTTAATATCTCTTAATATCAATGGACTCAATTCCCCAATAAAAAGACATAGACTAACAGACTGGCTACACAAACAGGACCCAACATTCTGCTGCTTACAGGAAACCCATCTCAGGGAAAAAGACAGACACTACCTCAGAGTGAAAGGCTGGAAAACAATTTTCCAAGCAAATGGTCTGAAGAAACAGGCTGGAGTAGCCATTCTAATATTGGATAAAATCGACTTCCAACCCAAAGTTATCAAAAAAGACAAGGAGGGACACTTCATACTCATCAAAGGTAAAATCCTCCAAGAGGAACTCTCAATTCTGAATATCTACGCTCCAAATGCAAGGGCAGCCACATTCATTAAAGACACTTTAGTAAAGCTCAAAGCACACATTGCACCTCACACAATAATAGTGGGAGACCTCAACACACCACTTTCATCAATGGACAGATCGTGGAAACAGAAACAAAACAGGGACACAGTGAAACTAACAGAAGTTATGAAACAAATGGACCTGAAAGATATCTACAGAATATTTAATCCTAAAACAAAAGGATATACCTTCTTCTCAGCACCTCATGGGACCTTCTCCAAAATTGACCATATAATTGGTCACAAAATAGGCCTCAACAGATACAAAAATATTGAAATTGTCCCATGTATCCTATCAGACCACCATGGCCTAAGACTGATCTTCAATAACAACATTAAGAATGGAAAGCCAACATTCACGTGGAAACTGAACAACACTCTTCTCAATGATACCTTGGTCAAGGAAGGAATAAAGAAAGAAATTAAAGACTTTTTAGAGTTTAATGAAAATGAAGCCACAACGTACCCAAACCTTTGGGACACAATGAAAGCATTTCTAAGAGGGAAACTCATAGCTCTGAGTACCTCCAAGAAGAAACGGGAGAGAACACATACTAGCAGCTTGACAACACATCTAAAAGCTCTAGAAAAAAAGGAAGCAAATTCACCCAAGAGGAGTAGACGGCAGGAAATAATCAAACTCAGGGGTGAAATTAACCAAGTGGAAACAAGAAGAACTATTCAAAGAATTAACCAAACGAGGAGTTGGTTCTTTGAGAAAATCAACAAGATAGATAAGCCCTTAGCTAGACTCACTAGAGGGCAAAGGGACAAAATCCTAATCAACAAAATCAGAAATGAAAAGGGAGACATAACAACAGATCCTGAAGAAATCCAAAACACCATCAGATCCTTCTACAAAAGCTTATACTCAACAAAACTGGAAAACCTGGACGAAATGGACAAATTTCTGGACAGATACCAGGTACCAAAGTTGAATCAGGATCAAGTTGACCTTCTAAACAGTCCCATATCCCCTAAAGAAATAGAAGCAGTTATTAATAGTCTCCTAGCCAAAAAAAGCCCAGGACCAGATGGGTTTAGTGCAGAGTTCTATCAGACCTTCAAAGAAGATCTAATTCCAGTTCTGCACAAACTATTTCACAAGATAGAAGTAGAAGGTACTCTACCCAACTCATTTTATGAAGCCACTATTACTTTGATACCTAAACCACAGAAAGATCCAACAAAGATAGAGAACTTCAGACCAATTTCTCTTATGAATATCGATGCAAAAATCCTTAATAAAATTCTCGCTAACCGAATCCAAGAACACATTAAAGAAATCATCCATCCTGACCAAGTAGGTTTTATTCCAGGGATGCAGGGATGGTTTAATATACGAAAATCCATCAATGTAATCCATTATATAAACAAACTCAAAGACAAAAACCACATGATCATCTCGTTAGATGCAGAAAAAGCATTTGACAAGTTCCAACACCCATTCATGATAAAACTTTTGGAAAGATCAGGAATTCAAGGCCCATACCTAAACATAATAAAAGCAATCTACAGCAAACCAGTAGCCAACATCAAAGTAAATGGAGAGAAGCTGGAAGCAATCCCACTAAAATCAGGGACTAGACAAGGTTGCCCACTTTCTCCCTACCTTTTCAACATAGTACTTGAAGTATTAGCCAGAGCAATTCGACAACAAAAGGAGATCAAGGGGATACAAATTGGAAAAGAGGAAGTCAAAATATCACTTTTTGCAGATGATATGATAGTATATATAAGTGACCCTAAAAATTCCACCAGAGAACTCCTAAACCTGATAAACAGCTTTGGTGAAGTAGCTGGATATAAAATTAACTCAAACAAGTCAATGGCCTTTCTCTACACAAAGAATAAACAGGCTGAGAAAGAAATTAGTGGTCTACCTCTTAAGTGGACTGAGTTGTTTCCTTGCTGTACCTCTGCCTCAAGCCATGATTTGTGGAGAACTCAGCTTTCGCATCACATTTTTTAAGAGTTCTCTTCAATTACTTCCTGTTTTGAGCTGATACTTTTTGGGGGTAGGAGTTGTCATTTCTCAACCATGTGCATCCTTCTCAACTGTGTATAAAAGTATCATCATTGTTCTTTACCACTAGTTGGAGCACACAGACTATAGGCACCCACATAGTTTCTTGAAACAGCACAGAAAATGGATATGGCCCCTGGTGCTGTAGGACCACAGACCTAGGCGGGGCCCTCAGAGGCAGCCCATACAATAGACATCAATAGCTATGGATTCAAGAGGCAGCACAGGTCACGCACTTCATTATGGTCCCTTGGGGCAGTAGAGCCCACAGACTTCAACATGGCTTCAAGTTGCAGCCCAGAACACAGACATCCACATGTTTTGGTGGCAACTCAGGCCATGAATTTTGACACATACCCTGGCTATAGAGCTACAGTAGGACCTTGGACCCAGTCATAGCTCTCAGTGGCAGCACAGACCAGAACATCAGCATGGCCTCAGGTTTTCATTGCCTCTATTTGATATGTCAGGAGACTGGAGCAAATGCTTGCCTAAATCATCTGACCTTACTGCATTACTGAAGTGAAAGACAGAGCATTATAAACTAAAAATTGCTTCCAGTAACTCAAAGAGAAATTATCATGTATGGTAGAATGCAAGGCATGAAAGGATACATAAAACACAAGACATCTAGACACATTATACAAGGTAATGTGGAAGACAGAGAAAAGTAACGTGAGTAAATTTTCTTTGTTGGGCATTGCATATCAAGGGGAAGACAATTCATGTGGGGAAAGAAAATAAAGAGCAAGAAATGAAAATGATAAAATCTCCTATACACATTGTATGACAGAATCACACTGTAAAGACCCTTAAAACAAAGGAAAACAAAACAAAAACAAAACAAAATATAACAAAATGGAGGGATAAGGTTAACCTTAGAAAGAATAAACACACAACTAAAGTTGCAATTTTTACAGAAATAAATCAGCAGAAGATATATAATACTGATGAGAAAAAGTGAACAAAGTGTTTCATTAGTTTGTGACACTTAGATGGTGAAAAGCTCACCATGATGTGAGAAATAAATGGAAGCATTCTACTGGCTAATTACAGAATAGGAGGATCATTATAGGTCTAAAGCTCCAGATTAAATTCATGTTTCATATTGTATTTGTTGATCTAATACCAAGACAGAAAACAGTTCAAAGTCACACAAGGCTCTGTGATTCACAGAAACCCACAGAGAATTGTTGAGCCAAAAGCAGAATACTAGATACAGTGAGCCCTGAGCTCAGCAGCTGATGTGGACATATCCTTCTGCAAAGGATAACTTTATACATAATTTGTCCTGACTTTGAGACCTGACAGGCAGTGTATGTTGTGTATTTTAATGAAATCTAATGTGAACGCATATGGCTTAGCATCAATTTATAGCAATTGCTGGAAAGACAGTATCAAAATATGATACTTTGAAAAATGACACCTACATTCTGCTTTTTCCATTGCTCTCTTTTCCTCTAAATAGAGTAAGACATTTTTTTTTTAGTTTGAAATCTTCAAGAAATGATCTTCATTATAAAAATAATGTTTAGATTTTTCTTCCCTAAAACTACTGTGCCAATTGTAATATCCTTCACCATTCTCAACCGGTAGTCACAATGAAGATATTGAACAGTCACAAGTTCGTTTGCTACTATAATGGGGGCTACATTGTTTTGTCCCCAGATTAATCGAAGTTAACTGACTATTTCTTATAAATTCATAAAGCCCATGAACAAATTTTAATAAATATTTGTTTCAATTTTATTGACGATTTCAAAAACTAGAAACATTGATGTATTTATCAGTAGATGAGTAAATTTAAAAAATCATTTCTCAATGCAAAAAGAGTAGAATAAGTGAGAATAAGAATAGAATAAGGAAGAAATGAAGCAAATATAAAAACCACATCACTGTATGACTACATACATGTGACATTCTGGAAAAGGAGGGACAATAATAAGATCAACAGGTTCCTGGCAGAAGTGGAAGTTAAGCATGGGCAGGCTGATGAACGGAGGATTCTGAATGATAATGTGAATGCATATAATAATGTACTATTTCTAGTACCATCAATGTGCAATCCCAAGACACAGTGCTGCTGAGACACATGGCCTTGGTATGGTTGACTCACTGTTACATGTTCACTAATTGTAATGCATGCACTATTCTGTTACAGGATATGCAGGATACGGAGAGTGAAGGAAGCTAGGCAGGGGAAGGTAGCAGAGGGGATGTATGGACTCCATAATGTAATTCCAAACTTGCTGCTGTAAAAAAAAAAATAAATAAATAAAAAATAACAAGAAACAAAACAACAAAACTTATATCTAACACCAACTTATATCTAAATTCATTATAGAAGTTTTCTGGGTAGTTTTCCCTCTTAATTATGAAACTTTAGGGCACCTACAGTGATTTATTGAAAGATTGGAAGTAGTTTAGTTTCAAAATACATTATACTAGCTACTTTTCTCAATGCTGAGACCAAAACACATGAAAGCACAACTTAACGGGAGTGATTATGTATATTATGCTTAGACATTATGCTTAGGCTTGGAGATTTCAGTCTTAATGTAGTCCATAGGAACATTGATACATGTTCCATATTGATGCAGAGTATCCAGTCATGTGACCTCCTCTGAAAAGTGGACAGGAAGCTGAGAGGGAGGATACCTCTGTTACCTGGTATTTCCTCTTCTTCATTATTCCATCCTCCTTCCCTCTCCAGTTTACAGGGTGGTGTTTCTACCTTCTCTCTGGATCCTTTTCAGCTACATACTTCATTAATCCTTAGAATAATGGCTAAACACACACACACATCCTACATAGAAGTATGCATTAGTAACTAATCTCTTCAGACATTCTTAATGAAGTTGATCAAGATTAACTATCACATGCAGGTTTCTAAAAGCATTTGATGCTAATGTCTACCTTAATGTTATATCCAAGGACTATTTCATCTAAAGTTTCCCTTTTTTAAAAAATTAAAAGATATCTTTGAAACATATGGTCAATTTGTTTTCATGAATTTGCCAAAGGGCATACAGATCTTTACAAATGTAATGCCATAGGCTTATCAAAAGTATTATTCACTATAAAATAAAATAAAATAAAATACATGTATTTGTTTATATAATTGTTCAAATACATAAATGTTTATTTATATGATAAATTTGTGGAGGTGAAATTGTGGATAAATTAAAAATCACATCTAAATCCTCACTATTATACTCACATGTGCATATATGTAGACATACACACACACACACACACACACACACACACACACACACACACATCTGTATTGATGCTAACAGTAATCGACACCCAAATGATGCTAAATGATATGCAATCACCTTAAAATTTGCATTGTGTTTTTCTAATTAAGAGTGTTATGAAATGGATATTTCTTATTTCTGAAAATTTCATAGTGGTGAGAGGACAAACCTACTCTATTCTATCTTGGGATGGGCCTCCATGTTAAAAGCAAAAGAGCCTGAGAATTTGACCTACAGCTGAACCCACGCTGCACCTAAGTACCAGGAAGAACTCCACAGCTTATCCTTGGCCCACATCTGAGAATTACTCCCTAGCTTCTAGCTACAGTTAGTCAAAGAATAGTCTAGTTGTTTCAGATGTACTTTCAGACCACTTGTGATTTTAAATGATCTTGCCTCAGAACACCCAACTTCCAGCTTAAAATAATCATAAAATTAGATGTTTGCCAGGATAGAGACCCTGTCACTTGCTCCTATTTCATATAAAACCTTGTCCTCCGTCTTGCAGGTCTGTGATGGATAAGCTCAGTCTCTAGTTTGTAATAAAGAGACTCTAATGCAATTATATCAGAGTCAGCTCCTTGGTGGTCTTTTTAGGATTCATGAAGGTTTTCTAGCACAACAGTGAAATCCTAGTCTTTAGTGTGTTTTAATGCTTGGCCACAGGAAGGGGCACTACCTGGACACGTGGCATTATTGCAGGAAGTATGGTTTTGTTGGAGAAATGCATCACTGTGTCTGTGGCCTTTGAGGGCTCCCATGCTCAGACTCATCCCAGTGTGGAATCAGAACCTCCTCCTGACTGTCTAAGGAATTCAGTCCCCTCCTAGCTGCCTCGGGGTCAAGATGTAAAACTCTTGGCTTCTTCAACACCATGTCTACCTGCCTGCCTCCATAATGATACTGGAATGAACCTCTGAAATAGTAAGCCAGGCCCAATTAAATGTTGTCTTTATAAGAGTTGTGTTGGTCATGATGTCTCTTCAGCAATGAAATCCAAATGAAGATAGGTACCCAGTTTATTGTAATTAATTATAGTGTTCTGAACAAATCGAGACAGTCTCATTCTTCACATTTCTTTTGCCAATCAGTTTGCTTGTCATGTGTCTGTGTATATGTTTCTGTGTTGGCTGTGTGTTTGTGTGAATGTGTGAGTGTGTGTGTGTGTGTGTGTGTTTGTGTGAATGTGTGTGTGTGTGTTTATGTGAATGTGTGAGTGTGTGTGTGTGTGTGTGTAAAACTACAAGCATATGTTGATACTGGATTTTATTTCAAAATATAGAGTTTTCCTTACAAGTTTCTGGCTTCAAGTGGTAGGACTGGCTTCAGTCACAACTTCATGTTAAATAGACCCCTAAGTTCTAAGACTTTGCTCCCTTTTTCCCATATGCAACCCGATCAATCATCTAGCTTGCATTACTGCCTCACGGAATACTTTTCTGTACATAATTTTACAGTTTTTTTTTTTGTTTGTTTTAAATAAACTCTTCAAATCAGGAATGCTGAGTTAATTTTAGATTGTTTTCTCAACTGGGGAGAATTTTTTTTTATCTATAATAAAAATTGTCTATAATCCTGACACCATTTCATGATTAAAATTTTTTTTGGTCTGTTTTCAATCTCAAGGCTGATCATCCACATCACGGGGACATGCATTTTCTCTTGTCATCCAATTTGATAGAATTAGTATTATTTACAGGTCTGGGTTTGAGACACCAGAGGTGACAGGGCTCGGATTTTGGTCCTTTGAAATGCTCTGAATCATTGATGGTTATATTGTATTTTAGTTCAGCTTTTCTCTCACATTACTCTTAATAAGTATTAATACCTCTTTATAGGTATATATTTAAATGCTAACTGATAATAATTAGTGTAAAAGAGAGGCCATTATAATAAACAAATATAAATTTAATACCTTAATAATATTTATATGTTCAAACTAGAATTTGAGAAATCTTTGAAGATAAGCATGAACTATGAATTGAAGAGTTTGAATATGTTTTTGGTGTCTTTTAGAGTGTAAAATGAATAATTGAAGTAAGTGAATAGAAAATTTGAAAGAACAATAATTGGATCAGTGTTTATATATGTAATTTATTTTAGTGTCACTAATGTTCAAAATGGTTTATATAGTCAACATTAATGTGAAGCTGTGTGTAATGGCTTCCTAATTCTAATGCATGGCATTCTGTTGCTTCTAAGGGAGAGATTATATTTTAGGCACATGATGAATAAATTGCCACTTTCTCCACTGCTTTTTCAAATGAAGGTATTAGTCTTTTTCACAACCCTGTTTTTACACTTTCAATTTTGAAGCCCTTGGACAAATTAGCTATAAACATATTTAATATAAACATCTTAAAGATATAATCCAAATCTTAGAAAAGTGTCCTTAAGAATTCAGCTTTTTGATAATTGCTAGTAATCGTCCTTATACTTGAGTGTTTTAATTCAATTATATTTATAAGAAGCTTTTTAAAAGTACTTATTGCAGACCAACATTGACCTCTACACTGGAGCATCAGGCACATGGGGCATAAAACATTCTATTACATTTTCCTATCCATCTCATTTATTATTTATCTTTTATATGTGTTCATATAGTTTAAAATCACTTTTTACTGACTTTCTAGTTTAAATGGACACTGAGAGTTACCACCTTTAAAATACATCATGGTGGTGGTGGTGTGTGTGTGTGTGTGTGCATGTGTGTGTGTGTCTGTGTGTGTGTCTGTGTGTGTGTGTGTGTGTGTGTGCATGTGTGTGTCTCTGTGTGTGTGTGCGCGTGTGCGTGTGCGTGTGTGTGTGAAACTTAAATAACACACTCAATTATCTCAAACTTGGGTTCTTCTTCATCCCTTTATGTCTGGCTTTGACACATTTCCCACTGTCTTATTTACATGCACATGAAAGACTTCTATGGCCATATTTCAACCATAATATAACTTTGAATTATACTAATTGATCTGAGTTTAAAAATTGGTTCTGTAGCACAAGAATTAATTCACTGAATAAAATTTTTTAAGGAGGCCTAAATTTATATATTTGACAAAAGTCATCTATGAATTTATGAATACTAACAAAAAATTTCTGAACAACGAAGTATGGATGCTACAGTCCTACTGACAAAGGGAAACAAAGTAATCTTGGGAATAGAAGGAGAGAGGGATCTGGGAGGGAGAGAAGAGGAGGAGGAGAAAATGGGGGCCAGTTCAGATATGGGAGGAGATGGGGCAGAAATACAGAGGGTCAAAAATTTGAAAGTAGGTGTGTAGCAGTGGCGGAGGGGAAACTGGGGTAGCCACTGGAAAGTTCCAGATGCCAGGGACCCAAGCGGTTCCCAGGACCTAACATTAGCTGAAATACTCAACAAAGGGGAGATATCGAGTGAATAGAGTAGAGACCATATCTAGTGGATAGACTTGGCCCCTGCTTAAGGGATGAGGCTACCCACCCACCTCAAACATACTAATCCAGAATTCCTCTGGTCAAAAGGAAATGCAGGGATAAAGAGTGGAGTAGAGACTGAAGGAAAAGCCATTCAGAGACTGCCCCACCGAGGGATCCATCCAATCTGCAGACACCAAACCCAGACACTATTGCTGATGCCAAGAAGAGCTTGTTGACAGGAGCCTGGTATAGCTGTCCCCTGAGAGGCTCTGCTGGACCCTGACCAATACAGATGCGAATGCATACAGCCAAACTTCGGACTGATCCTGGGGACCCCAACGGAGGAGTTACAGCAAGGACTGAAGGAGCTGAAGGGGTTTGAAACCCCAGAGGAAGAACAACAATATCAACCAACCAGACCATTCAAAGCTCCCGGGGACTAAACCACCAACCAAAGAGTACACATGGAGGGACCTATGGCTCCAGTAGCAGAGGATTGCCTTATCGGGCATCACTGGAAGTGGAGTTCCCTCAGACTTGTGGAAGTTCAATGACCCAGGGTGGGGGAATGCTAGGGTGCTGAGGCAGGAGTGGGTGAGCAGGTGGGGGAGCACCCTCCTAAAGACAGTGGGAGAGCAAGGGGATAGGAGTTTGTGGAGGGAAAACTGGGAGTGGAGATAATATTTGAAACATAAATAAATAAAATAACCAAAAAATGAAAAATAAAATAAAAAATACTGTGAAACAGTTATAAAGAGTCACAAGATTGTGACAAATATTGTTGGAGCCTAATCCCTGGGCTTTGTCTTTCTTGCACATTTTAGGTATCTACCCAAACTTGTCAGCCAGCCTGATTATAACTTGACAGCACAACATGAAGACTACAGGCTTTTTCTGGGATACAGTGCAGTTCCAGTCTGCAGTTACAATGTCATATCAGGCACATACAGAGTCAATAGAAAATGTCTATATGCCCAGATCTCATTTCAAAAATATAATCAATATGAAAATTCAAGTGTATATGTATGTGTGTGTATGTATGTATTATGTATGTGTGTATGTATGTATATGTGTATGTATATATAAATGTCTTCCAATAAGAACTGCCTAGATGTTCAGGACCCAGAGTTTAAAATAAAATCATAAACTCAAATAATTCAAGGAATTTAAAGAAGACACAATAAACAGTTCAGCTCAATGATCTAATTAGAATAGATAATAGAATAGAATTAGATAATAAATGCCAACACATTGGTCAAAACAACCAAAAATACAAATGAATGAAATAAAAGCAGCAATTCAGAATTTTAAAGCTCAATTAACTAAAGAGAAATATTGAAGAAGACTCAAGAAGAAATAAAGATGGAATTGAAAAAAATCAATAACTGTATTAGAAAACTGTAAAAAGTAGTCAGGTACAAGAGAGAATATCTAGGCTCAAAGATAAAATAGAGGAGGAATTAGACCACCTAAGCAAGTAATATTGAAAAATTAAAACACATAAAAGGAATGTATAAGAACTGAGGGACACTATGAAAAGATGACATCTTCAAATTATAATCATAGAAGGATCATGGGTCAACAGCATAAATTCTTC
The DNA here is from genome assembly GCF_000001635.26 of Mus musculus. Lineage (NCBI taxonomy): Eukaryota > Metazoa > Chordata > Mammalia > Rodentia > Muridae > Mus > Mus musculus. The sequence goes on from NC_000068.7 coordinate 41,371,857, forward strand.
ACTAAGATTATATAAGAAAACTTCCACAAACTAAGGAAAAACAAACTCATACAAATATATTAAGTTTATAGAATATAAATGGACAAGAGCACAAAGGAAATTTCCTACAGCATATCACAGCCAAAACAGCAACGATACAGAATAAAGAAAAAGTAATGGCAGACACAAAAATATAAATCATATATAAAGGAAAACCCATCAGAATGACACCTGTTTTCTTGATAAAAATTTTACATGTCAGAAGAGCCAAGAGACAGATAGTTCAAGTTCCAAAAAACTATAGAGACCAATCTTAATCACACACACAAACACACACACACACACACACACACACACACACACACACACAAACACACACTCATCCACATACCAGACATGTAGATCAATGGAATAAAATAAAAGAGCCAAAGTAGACTGCACATAGCTACAGCCATTTGATATATTTGAAAAATATGCCAAAAATTTACACTGGATGAAAGCCACAATCTTCATCAAACTACAGGATATCTGTCTGTAGATGAATGCAGGTATACCTATCTTTATAACTTTGCAAAATATTAAATCTAAATGTATCAAAGACCACAATGTAAAATCTGAAATGCTGAAACCTCCTAGAAGAACACAAAAGAAATACCCTATAAAATACTAGTATGTATAAAGGAACTTTATAAATAAGATTAATTTCTTCAGTAATTGAAAAATGGAACATCATAAAATTAAAATATTTTATACAAAAAAGAAACAATCAATTGCATGTAGACAAAGGCCACAGAGTGGGACAGAATCTTTGCTATATAAATATATATATATATATATATATATATATATATATATATATATATATATATCACTCAAAAATAATTAAGAAAGCACATGGCCCAATTAAAATGTATGCTACAGATCTGAAGCAAAAGTTTTCAAAAGGGGACATAAAAATGACAATAAAATTTCTTTAAAAGTATACAATATCCTGAGCAACTAGAGAAATGCAATTAAAAATAACCTTTGATTTGATCTCACTCCAATTACAGTGGATAAGAACAAGAAAACAACTCACAAAAAGACACTGGCAAGGACTTGGGGGAAAATGTTGCATTCACTTATTATTGATGGACTTACAAATTGGTGCAGCCTCTATAAAAAAACAGTGCCTAGAAGAATCAAACAGCTGAAAGTAAATCTACCATATATCCCAGATTACCCCCTTCTTGGCTTATTCCCAAAGGCTTCCAGAGAGTCTTCAATTGGCACATCCTGACAGTTCTACTCAAACAGACAAATGGATGATGAACATCTGATACATGCACAATGGAATACTACTTAACTATAAAATAAAATTGAGCTCATGTAATTTTTCAAGTAAATGGGTAAAACTAGAAAGTATTTTACTGAGCTAAAGCAGTTCAAGAAAGACAAACTCTACATGTTCTTTTTTATTGTGATTCCTTGCTCTGAACTTTTAAATGTGAGTACATAACCTGCAGTGTTAGAGGAAAGTAGGAAAGGGAAAGGGAACCATGGAGGCCAGGGGTAACAGGTCTCCAGAGCTATGAATGAAGACATGGAAGAACTAGGGGAGGAGATATCATGGAGAGATGAAGTGGAACTCTGTAAATAGAACAAACAGGAACAGTCATATCAGCCATCTTTACTGAAAATAACAATATGACTTATGACTCTCAAAACAATTATATTCAAGTGATAAACACTTTTAGCAGGAACTAAGCAATGACAAAGAAATTTAGAAAACTAGATATAAAGAAACATGTGTGATCTGCCCCTTCCTCCAGTGGAATTTATGTTCTGGGTGAATTTTATCTACAGAACTGCTGAGTGTAGGTTGGTGCTTTTTTCTCTGACCATGAGATTCTCCTACAGATTCTAGACACAAATACACCAATTTCAGGTTTCAATTCTGCTCTTCAGGCTTTGGGATTTTTGGCAAACTAAACATATTCATTTATTCCATGAGTGCCAGAAGCCATCAAGGAGAACCTAAAACCTAGCAGGTGATCTTCTTGAGATGGTTCTGCTATGGACTGTACAGTTTATGATGGATTTATTTACTTCTGCAGTCAATGTGTGGGAGAATTCCATTTTAGGAAAGATTCCAGCTATTAATATGCTTTTCCTGTTATTATTAAGTATATATAACAATTGTTAGGTATTAGCCCACCCTTTTGAGCAGATTTTTGAAGAACAATGAAGATATACTGACTTGTAGTGATGCTACATAAACAAATGGGTGACTTCTTAATTATTAATGATGATTCTTTTAGAGTTACTAAATTATATTAGTCTAATTATTATTATTAATTATTAAGCTCTTTTATAAAAGGACCTCTAATAAGTCCTTGCTGATAATCAGAACTGCAATGAGAACTTTGCAAGATTTCAAGTGTCATGAGGTAATTGCTTCTGAGACAGCGATTGGGCATCTGCAACTTAGAACACATTCCCAGAGGTTGTAAAACCATTAACCAAAGGATATAAAAAAGAAACTAACGTTTTACTATAGGTTCATGGACAGAAGATAAAATATTGACTGGATTTATTGATACAAAACTTCACTATCACAAAAGTTATGTTTTTTAACACTCCATGACCTATAGAACTGGAGACAAATGAAGTATGTTTAACCATATAATCGCTCTTAACGGATAAGCATGTAAACATTCTCTGTTGTAAACTTCTTATTCAATTTGTGTTTGAACTACTAGTGAACTTTTCATAAAAAAGCAATGCTCAGAAAAACCATGTGATCTATTCTCCTAGAAAGGGCAGAAAAGACTAGGAAGATCACATTGGATGACATAACCTTGGAGAGAAAACATTGGGAGTAATTCATTGGAAGTAAGGCATTGTGAGCAAGGGCATTGTTACATCAGAGCAGGAGGAAAGAGCAAGATTACAAGGGGAATGCAGAGTGGAGTAACTTAGAAATTGTAAGGCAAGTTAAAATATGAAGAGAGCAATGTGCAAAATTTAGAGGGAACGAGCAAAGAAGAAGCTGCAGAGAGAACAGAACTCGTAGGCAGGCTTGCTCTTACTATGGGGCAGAACAGGTCTTTGCTTAATAGCAAGGCAGGCTTAGTCTTGCTAAAGAGAACAAAGATTTCCTCTTACAAACTTGGGTTTATTTCATTTAGGAATAAAAGGGTAAAAGCCTTTTCTTTCTCTATGTGATAAAAATTTGAGCTTGCTTGAATGAGTTCTTTCTGCACTGGTGCTTGGTCATTTGCTCTATATACATATGTAAGTATGGATGTGTGTGTGTGTGTGTGTGTGTGTGTGTGTGTGTGTTAAGTATGTAATTATGAGATAGCATGTAAATTGGACCCAAATGTTGAGAATGAAGATTTATGAATGTCTATGCATGAACCTGTATATGAATTTATGTGTGTTTAATCCATATTTGCTTGCGTAAAAGTTTTTTTCCCCCTTTCTGTGAGCATGATTCTCTTCCTGGTTCAATAGACATTTACTGCTCCAACCTTCCCCCTAGCCTGAGAGGCATCTGGACAAAAGGGAAAAATCCCTAGCAATATATCCTTTACTTAATCCCCTGCGGTTTTATGATGAGGTGCTAAATGCCAGAGACTGCAGTTTCCTGGTCCCAAAGGAAAGCCAGCAGGTCAGCTACAGTAGCAAAGTGACTTGAACTTAAAAACGTTTTAAACAGTAACAGTGAATATCTTGTAATATAGTCTTACCACTTTGATGCTCTTCCCTCTCTGCTGCCTCAAGAGGAACAAGCAAGAAAGAAGAGCAGCTGGGGCTGGCCCCACACAGGAGTTCATAAGGAAAAAAATTGATAGGATGGTGCCCCATCCATAACGGTTCTCACTGATGCTTTACTACTACTATATCCAAAAATGTTAGAATATTTACCACAAACTCAGGATGCTTTTCAGTGATGAGCTATAGATGGTGCCTGAGCCAGAGGATTCTGCCTCCAGGATGTACACCGGGCTCACCTGTACTCCTGCAGGAAAACTTGGTTTTGTGGTCACACAGTCGAATGGTACCATTGCAGCCCTTCTCATCACTGCCATCCTCACAGTCTTTCTCTCCATCACAGCGCCACAGATCAGGGATGCAGTTTCCATCAGGACGGCACTGAAATTCATTCCCGATGCAACCAGCAGGAGAACGAGCTTCTTCATTACAAATGGGGAAGGACAAAAAGGAGGAGAAAATTTGTTATTTTTTTCTGACATTTTTATAAAATTTAATCTATTTGGGTTATAGTATTGTGCTAGAGAAATTATATATTTTACTGCACATGTAACATTTGTATATAAAATTAATAAATTAAAACATGAATAGTTAAAAGAAAATAATGTTTACTGTCTTTTCCAGATTTCCCGAAGTTTTATATCAAGTACTAAAGAGAATGTGAGAATTGTCTTAATTAGTACCTTCAGGTACTGTCTTTGAAGCTCTTTTCCTAAGACATGTAAACAACATTTCCTAATAAGACTTTGCTTGATTTTTGACATTTCTTAAATAATTTCTTTCAAATTACCCAGAAGCAAGTAGCTAAAAAATAATGAGCACTTTATGAATAAGAAAACCTTTGGAAAACAGTAACTGAGAATTTGAAAGCAAAGAAACACATACTATCAGGAAAAAGTCTTAAATACAAGATTTCAATTCTAAAATCAATGCAGAAATTGGTACGTATTATTAATAAAGTATTATATGCTTTAATGCTACTAATAAGCAGTAATGTGTATAATACTCAGATACACTACTATCTAGATCTTGATAAAATTTAGGATATATTAGCCACCACTAAGAGTTAGGGGATATAAACATTGAGCATATTATACTCTATTAAGTAAACAATATAAGTATAATGAATTTTTAAAGTTTCAAAATAGCTAATATCATAAATATCATATTAACCAACATTTCCCAGTACTGTTCTAAAATAAATATTAATATAAGTTTGTAACTAAATTAATTTATACATTGTGTTGTGATTCTTAGTCAGGAGATTTTACCTGGGCTGCTACTTAATCACCTGGTTAATTTCTTGGCTTGGTAGAAATCTAAAGTTATGATTTAGTAAAATACCTAATTACAGTGGAAATTCTGATGTCACTAAAGTAACTAGTGAGACCTTGTGACATGCTTTCGACCACTTGGAAGTGTTACCCTTGGTTTGTGTAAATAAGTACTTTGACTGCAGTTTTTGTTACTGCTTTCTCCGTGGTATAAATAGGTATGCTCTGAACATAGTGGAGCACATGTCTTTGTCTTAGGTTGCAGCATCTTTTTGGATATATGCCCAAGTAGTGTACCTGGATCTTAAGGTAAAACTATTTCCAATTTTCTGAGGAACCACCAAGCTGATTTCCAGAGTGGTTCTACCAGCTTGTAATCACACCAGCAATGTAGGAGTATTTATTTTTGGCCAAATCCTCGCCAGCATCTGTTATCACCACCGAGATTTTGATCTCAGAAATTCTGTATGGTATAAGGTAGAATCTAAGGGTTGTTTTGATTTGCATTTTCTTGATGACTAAGGACATTGAACATTTCTTTAAGTGTCATTTGGCCAGTTTAGAATCCTTAGTTGCAAATTCTCTATTTAGCTCTGTACCATATGTTTTAACTGGGTTATTTGATTTTCTGGATTCTAACTTCTTAAGTTCTTTGTATTCTTTGGTTATTAACACTCTTTTGGATGTAGGGTCAATAAAGATCTTTTCCTAATCTGTGTGTTGCCATTTTGTCCTATTGACAGTGCCCTTTGCCTTATAGAAGCTATTCAGCTTCATAAGGTACCATGTGTCAATTGTTGATCTTAGAGCCTGAGCCATTGCTGCTATGTTCAGGAAAATTTCCCTGTGCCAACATTTTGAGGGCCTTTCCCAGTTTTTCTTCTATTATATTCAGCATATCTGCTTTATGTGGAGGTACTTGATACACTTGGACTTGAGTTTTGTACAAGGAGATAGGAATGGAACAATTTGTATTCTTCTGCATGCAGAACTCCAGTTAGACCAGCACCTTTTGTTGAAAATACTGTCTTTTTCTGCTATTATGGTTTTGGGTTCTTTGTCAAAGATCAAGTGACCATAGGTGCGTGGGTTTATTTCTGTATCTTCAATCCTATTCCATTGATCCACCTGCCTGTCTCTGTACAGTTTGAGGTCAGGAGTGGTGATTCTTGCAGAGGTTCTTTTATTTTTGAGAATTGCTTTTGTTTTCCTGGGTTTTTTTGTTATTCCAGATGAAGTTCAGAAATGCACTTTCTATCTCTGTGAAGAATTGAGTTGGGATTTTGATGATGATTGCATTGAATCTGTAGATTGCTTTCGGCAAAATGGCTATTTTTACTATGTTAATGATTATAGGAGGTCTTTCAATCTTCTGAGTTCTTTGATTTCTTTCTTCAAAGACTTGAAGTTCTTGTCTTGGTTAGAGTTACACCAAGATATTTTATATTATTTGTGACTATTAAGAAGTGTGTTATTTCCTTAATTTCTTTCTCATCCCAATTATACTTTATGTAGAGGAAGGCTACTGATTTGTTTGAGTTAATGTTATATCCAGCCACTTTGCTGAAGTTGTTTATCATGTGTAGAAGTTCTCTGGTAGAAGTTTTGGGTTCTGTTAAGTATACTATCATACCATATGCAAATAGTGATATGGTGACTTCTTCCTTAGAAATTTGTATTACTTTGACCTTTTTTTGTTGTCTAATTGATTGAGCTAGAACTACCAGTACTGATAAGATGAACATGTAATTTTTTTTTTTTTTTAGTTTGTTAACATAGTGGCATATGTTTATAGATTTCTGTATGTTGAACCATATCTGCATCCCTGGGATAAAGCCTACTTGATTTCAGTGAATGATCCTTTTGATGTGTTCTTGGATTCTGTTGTAAGAATATTACTGAGTATTTTTGCATCAATATTCATAAGCAAGACTGATCTAAATTCTCTTTCTCTTTTGGGTCTTTGTGTGGTTTAGGTAGCAAAGTAACTGAATTCATAGAATGAATGAGGTTGTGTTCCTTCTGTTTCTGTTTTGAGGAATGATTTGAGAAATATTGGTTGGTATTAGGTCTTCCGCGGATCCCAGTGGAAGAGTTACAGGAAGGATTGAAGGAACTGAAGGGCATTGCAACCCCATATCAAGAACAACAATATCAACTAACTGGACTCCGCTGAGTTCCCAGGGACTAAACCACAAATCTAAGTGTATACATGAGTTGGTTCATGCTACATATGTAGCAGAGGATTGCCTAATCTCCCATCAATAGGAGAGGGGATGTGTGGTCCTGTAGAGCATGTTAACCCAGCAAAGGGGGATGCTAGAGAGCTGAGGCTGGAGTAGGTGGATGGGTGGGTGAGGGAGCACCTTCTTAGAGGCAAAGGGGAGGTGTGTTTGTAGAGGGGAGACCAGAAAGGGGAGCAATATTTGGAATGTAAGTAAATGAAATAATTAATATTAATTAATTAATTAATTAATAGGTAAGTTCTTCGTTTAGTAAAAGGACTTTCCACTACAATCTTTCAAGTGAACAATTATTATTAAGTTGCCCATGAAAGGCTTTTGCAGGGCCGTGGACCAAGAGAGGAAGCATGGTAAAGTCGAGCTAAAGACTTGAAGCCCCGAAGACCCCGAAGGAGCCAGTAGGAGCTTCACCTACTCCAGACACCAGGCTTCTGTCATGTAGCTGCAGACACCTTACCCCAGAGATATTTGTGGCCAAAAGTTACCTAAGGGCAATGCCCCAAGCCCTTCTGCTTGTAGATGAGGCAACCCTAAAACCTCAGTCCAAGTCAATAGGGAAAGAGATGTTATCACAGTCAAGTATTCTCAAAACAGAGTTCACCATGCTAATGAGTTACCTAACGGTCCGGAGGGGATTCCCAATAAGCTTCCCTCCCTATACATTCTTCTATGAAACACTATTTAATCTAAGGCCCACCCTGAGAATGGGGTATGGTTTTTCTCATCCACTTTCCACCATGACAATAAACTGTTTGGAACCATGGACTGCCTCTTTTCACCAAGATCTGCTGTGTCGGGACACGAGGAAGGCCTTCATTTACAGAGCCGTGACCTAATCTCCAATAGAAGACCTCTTCTGTGCTCCCAACCATAACCACCACCAAGCCCGCCATCTGTCAAGTCAAGGGCCATCACCCTGAAACAATTCGGGGCTCCCCCTCTCCTCAGCCCCATGTTAGATGCTGTACCCAGCCTGCTGGCCTTCAACTCCATCCTCAGCTCTTTCATGACTCCCAGTGGTGCCTGTATGTATAAGAACCTGAGAACCCCATAGCCCTGGCCTCATCACAGACATTGGGTCCCCCAAATCATCTCAGGCATTTCCATGCCTCTTTCTATGCTTCCCCATACCCTTAGAGTGTCTTTGTGCTTCCCTATGGCCTAGCACCCACCCAGACAGTGTGGGATAAGCACAGTCAAACTCCCAACATCCCTCCTCCCCAAGTGTCCATGCTCTGTGGCAGGGTATACTCAGGCCCACAACCAAACTGGCTTGGTATGCCTCCCAAAGAATTGCTGTAGCAATACAGAGCCAAAAGTCTACTTAAGCAGGATAATTATCAAGATAGTACTGAACAGGTATTCCAGTCTTCAAAGTTAAATACAGATGACATTTTCCCTAGAGATGTTTTTCCTTTTTGTAACTTTGTATTTAAACACTGTAGGCTATTAAAATATCCAAAGGCTACTTCAAACATCTAAATTATAGTTATTTACAAATTAGGATGTAGACATGAAGGCTAAATTAGGTGCATTCTGGAGATCCAAATAGGCAAAGCAGAAGTGTTCCCTTAAATATATTCAGACATTTGTTTGCCACGTACAAATCCTGATTTCAGTCAGACTTTTCTTCCCACTGCATTCCTGTCTACACAACTATTACTGTTCTTTTATTTATAAGAAACTGAATTTATCAGAAAAGTACTAAGATGGTATGTTATATTCATAAACATCATGATTAGATATTACAGTTTATGAAGCCAGAATTGCATGTAATATTATATATTACTAAAAATGCCCTACCACCATCCATATAAGGTGCAAAGCATTCTTTTTTACTCTGTAGAGAAGACAGGACTTTCCATGTTTTTTAGCACTGGTTGTACTCTTCGCCAGTGTGTCTCCCTTGATCATTTTCAGTCTCATTATTCTTGTACTGTATTTTAAATATAGGGGGCTGGGAATAGCCCAGTATAGAAATAAATCAACAACATGCTTCATTTTCCTTTGTAATGAAACAAATAAGTACAGAAAGAAATAGCAGACTTGTTAGAGAAATCAAACTTAATTTTTCAAAAGGCATATAGATAATATGTGTCAGAGATATGATCTTTGTCAGTGACTTTCCAGACCTTTTCATTGCTATACCATTCTTAACTTCTAGAAGAGAATTACTCATGCTGAGGCCCCCAAATAATAGGATGTTAACTCATACATGAAATCAAGAAGTGTGGCTGAGAGAGATGACTTAGGGATTAAGGACACTGCCTGTTCTTCCATAAGACCTGGGTTCAATTACAAGCACCAACATGAAAGCTCACGACTGTCTGTAATTCCAGTTCCAGGTGATCCAATTTCCTCATGCATACATACATGCAAACAAAATTCCAATGCATATAAATAATGGTAATAAAAATAAAAATATCATTAAAAATCAGGAAGAAACTAAATATTTTACTTCTTATATTTAAGTTACTATAATGCAGTCTATTTTTTCCTTATAATATGTAACATTTTTCTACTCTTCCGAAAGGTCATAGTAGAAGTTAGTGCTTAATGAAAAGATCTTTAAACTTTACATTGCCTCAAACAGTTTTGTTTTCCTGGGGTTACACCCTCAGTTGGTGGTCAGCCAGGAAAACATGTAAAAAGATCTAAGAAATCAGAAATTTTGGGTAGTAACACCCAGGGCCTATGTATCAGGAGAGAGCTGGGGTTTGTTACATCTCTACATCTATATTGTTGGGCTACAGAGCTCTTAATTTGCTCTCACAGGTGCATATACAACAGCCAGGTGGGTTTCCACTCTTAAGAAATCAGTGGAATCGCTGCTTACAGTGGGTATTGCAAGAGATGTAAAGGAGACATGCAGAGATACAATAAATTATTGTGTACACAGGAAAATGCATCCATGGAGAAAGCAGGAAGTGTGAGGAGTATAGTGAAGCCCGAGCATTATCAATGAAAGCAGGATGAAAGGACACAGATCATTGGTGGTGGGGTACTATGGAAGCACACAATCTCTATATGAAATTGGAAGGCTTTTACTTTTTGCCCTTGTCACCCAAGCATTGTGGATTGCTGGGTCGCTATCTTTTCTGTGTTATTTCAAGCATCCAAGTAGCAAGGAGGAATTATTTAGAAAGTCAAATATCTGTCCTGAAAAACTTTATCACAACTCATTGGCAAAACCTTTTCATGCAGATTTGGGACCTATCAGGCCAATCACGTCCATCCAGAACATGACCAGCTGGAAATGTATTGCAATTGTTACTCATTATTGCCAGAAAAGCATGACTTGTATATAAAACATAAATTAAGAGTTTAGTTACAAAGTGAGTCATAGGAGCCAAAATGAAAAGGATAGGTAAAGCCACAAAAATATTAAGGAAATTAAGAAGATACTAAGCTAACAGAATAGGCACAGGAAAGGTGTAAAAAGGAGATACAGTATTAATTTTTATAGCACAAAGAAATAAGAGTTGAAGAGTGAAGTTAGATCTAAATGATGAGAGGAAGAATCTTTTGGTATCTATTAATAACTGTGATAAGATAAATTCAATTGTATCAGTAATAGAGATTTAAAACACTGAAGCAATGATAACATAATTCAGTTCACATTGTTAATTTCCTCCGGCTACTGTTTGGAAAAATGGATAGTTTGAAGCTTGAGTCAGACTCCAGATAACACCAGTTGCTGGAGTCTGGGCCTAAATGTCAACCACAGCTTCTGCTTCTGGAAACATTTGATAGGGTGGTGGAGACCTTGATAATTAGGTGATGTGTGCAGTTGCCAGGCCACATCATAAACACCCATAGCAGGAGGAAGTGCTGTCAGGACAGATGAAAGCTTCCCTAGGCTTAGAGGGATCACATGAGCCATTCTTATGACAGAAAACAAAACAGGAATTCTGAGTTCTATTTTAAGAGTTCCCAGAAGAAAAACTCAGTGGAAGAAACGATTCATTCTTCAGTCTGTCTCTTTTAAATGTTCAAGATTAAACACAGTTTTCTCACATGCAGCATTTCATATCAGTGAAGAGCAAAGATTTATTCACTTTTAGCAAAGTAAACAGAATTAATAAAATTGTGTAGTGTGCTAGCCGAATTGATATGAAAAAGATAGACAAGTGGGAAGGACGTAGAAAATCCTTTTGTGTCACGATGAATGCATAAAACTTAGATTTGTTCTGCGTGCAGAACAAAGATGCACAAATCTATACATCTAACTCATCTTCTTGAACACTTGCTTATTTTGAAGTCATTTGCCTTACTAAACACAAATACACAGGAAGATTTGGATTTTATATTCCCCTCTCAGCATTATCTTCCCACATAATTAAAACAACTAAAAGGAGTCCACACCTATTCTCAGTCATTTAGGTATTTGTGAGTTCTTTTCTTTTAGCTAAACTGTTTTTTAAGTCCTCGAGTTTTATTCATCTTAACTTTGTTGCCAAGTACAACTACCCACTTTTTATAGTGGCTGATTTTCCTCTGTGCAGAGAGAAGCATCCTTCAGACAAGCATGTAATGACTGTTCTAACATTAGATTCAAACTGTGTAACTCCCCTGAGTTCTGGTTTCCTCAGCTTTAAGGCTTGGCATAGTCTATCTTTGTGCTAGTGTTGTCTCAGCGGAGTGCTTCAGTTATGGCTGTGTGTTTATATGCATGCTCATGCTGTTTTACTCTTGTGTTCCCATGTTGCTGATGCTGGTTATTATATTTTGAACTAATGGAATTTTACTGTATTTTTACCCTAAGGCATTTAAACTAAGTATACAATTTGGGAAATCTGATAAACAAACAAATACATACATACATACATATATACATATATAGTCCTGGTAGAAATGTTGCAACTGATCATGGAATTTATCTCAATATATAAATGAATTTACTGTTACTAAATGTTTGTAATTGGAAGACTAGCAACTTTCTAAGAACAGAAAGGAACTGCAATCTCTCTCTCTCTCTCTCTCTCCCACACGAGAGAGTGAGAGCACATGTAATGTATTCATTCAATTTCTTGTTTAGTAATTATGATGAAGTCATCGTTACTCTCAAAGGAAAGTTTGGGAATATGGTGAATTAATTAAGATCTGAGACCAATCAGTTGTTTTCTTTACTTGCTTTAATGGGTTTTATGCCTTAGCTTGTGATCCATTGTTCACTGCTTTGAACAGTAAAATGCACTGTGCTGCCTGTATAGCCAGCTTCTTTCAGATCATGTGTCGTATATAGTTCTGCCTGGTTCAACTTTCTTCTCAAATTTTCAATGAATCATAAGGTATTAAAGATTCCTTCACCAATAGAACTTACTTGCTCAAGACCTACTTCCTAGAGATTTTTTTTCCTTCATAGAAGCCTGTCTGCAGTAGATTTCTGACCTCACCCCACTTATCCACAGAATAGGGGATGCCTTAGCTTCTCCTTACCTCATAGCAGCTTAGCTTTCCTCTAAAAATGTTGAGCTCTTCTTGGTTTTCAGAAAACTTTAGAAATCTTATGATTTTCTCTCTTACATATGTGCATGTGCGAACACACACACATGTACACGCATGCACACACACACACACACACACACACACACTCACACACTCTGTGTTCAGAGCCTGGGTCAGTACTGGGGTCTAGCTTCTTCTCTATACATAATGTGTGCCCTATTCCTAAGTAGATGCTACCTGTTTTGTGACATGATGACTTAGCAATAAAGACACATGTGAGGCTTCCATTCTAATCTAAATGATGTGTATTTTTTTTAATTAGGTATTTTCCTCAATTATATTTCCAATGTTATCCCAAAAGTCCCCCATACCCTCCCCCCCCACTCCCCTAACCACCCATTCCCACTTTTTGGCCCTGGCATTCCACTGTACTGGGGCATATAAAGTTGGCATGTCCAACTCTTTCCAGTGATGGCCAACTAGGCCAACTAGGTCAACTTTTGATACATAAACAGCTAGCGTCAAGAGCTCCGGGGTACTGGTTAGTTCGTAATGTTGTTGCACCTATAGGGTTGCAGATCTCTTTAGCTCCTTGGATTATTTCTCTAGCTCCTCCATTGGGGGCCCTGTGATCCATCCAATAGCTGACTGTGAGCATCCACATGTACATATGTGTTTGCTAGGCCCCGGCATAGTCTCACAAGAGACAGTTATATCAGGGTCCTTTCAGTGAACTCTGCAATGGTGTCATCATTTGGAGGTTGATTATGGGATGGATCCCTGGATATGGCAGTCTCTAGATGGTCCATCCCTTTGTCTCAGCTCCAAACTTTGTCTCTGTAACTCCTTCCATGGGTGTTTTGTTCCCAATTCTAAGAAGGGGCAAAGTGTTCACACTTTGGTCTTCCTTCTTCTTCAGTTTCATATGTTTTGCAAATTGTATCTTATATCTCAGTTATACTAATTTTCTGGGCTAATATACACTTATCATTGAATACATATCATTTGAGTTCTTTTGTTATTGTGTTACCTCACTCAGGATGATGCCCTCCAGGTCCAACCATTTGCCTAGGAATTTCATAAATTCATTCTTTTTAATAGCTGTATAGTACTCCATTGTGTAAATGTACCACATTTTTGTATCCATTCCTCTGTTGAGGGGCATCTGGGTTCTTTCCAGCTTCTGGCTATTATAAATAAGGCTGCTATGAACATAGGGGCTCATGTGGCCTTCTTAACAGTTGGAACATCTTCTGGATATATGCCCAGGAGAGGTATTGCAGGATCCTCTGTTAGTACTATGTCCAATTTTCTGAGGAACCGCCAGACTGATTTCCAGAGTGGTTGTACAAGCTTGCAATCCCACCAACAATGGAGGAGTGTTCCTCTTTCTCCACATCCTCACCAGCATCTGCTGTCACCTGAATTTTTTATCTTAGCCATTCTGACTGGTATGAGATGGAATCTCAGGGTTGTTTTGATTTGCATTTCTCTGATGATTAAGGATGCTGAACATTTTTTCAGGTGCTTCTCAGCCACTTGGTATTCCTCAGGTGAGAATTCTTTGTTTAGCTCTGAGCCCTATTTTTTAATGGGGTTATTTGATTTTCTGTAGTCCACCTTCTTGAGTTCTTCATATATATATATTGGATATTAGTCCCCTATCTGATTTAGGATAGGTAAAGATCCTTTCCCAATCTGTTGGTGGTCTTTTTGTCTTATTGACAGTGTCTTTTGCCTTATAGAAGCTTTGCAGTTTCATGAGGTCCCATTTGTCAATTCTTGATCTTACAGCACAAGCCATTGCTGTTCTATTCAGGAATTATTCCCCTGTGACCATCTCTTCGAGGCTTTTCCCAGCTTTCTCCTCTATAAGTTTCACTGTCTCTGGTTTTATGTGGAGATCCTTGATCCACTTAGATTGGACCTTAGTACAAGGAGATAGGAATGGATCAATTTGCATTCTTCTACATGATAACCACCAGTTGTGCCAGCACCATTTGTTGAAAATGCTGTCTTTTTTCCACTGGATGGCTTTAGCTCCCTTGTCAAAGATCAAGTGACCATAGGTGTGTGGGTTCATCTCTGGATCTTCAATTCTATTCCATTGGTCTACTTGTCTGTCACTATACCAGGACCATGCAGTTTTTATCACAATTGCTCTGTAGTAAAGCTTTAGGTCAGGCATGGTGATTCCACCAGAGGTTCTTTTATCCTTGAGAAGAGTTTTTGCTATCCTAGGTTTTTTAGTTACTCCAGATGAATTTGCAGATTGCTCTTTTTAATTCATTGAAGAATTGATTTGGAATTTTGATGGGGATTGCATTGAATCTGTAGATTGCTTTTGGCAAGATAGCCATTTTTTACAATGTTGATCCTGCCAATCCATAAGCATGGGAGATCTTTCCATCTTCTGAGATCTTTAATTTCTTTCTTCAGAGACTTGAAGTTCTTATCATACAGATCTTTCACTTCCTTAGTTAGAGTCACGCCAAGATATTTTATATTATTTGTGACTATTGAGAAGGGTGTTGTTTCCCTAATTTCTTTCTCAGCCTGTTTATTCTCTGTGTAGAGAAAGGCCACTGACTTGTTTGAGTTAATTTTATATCCAGCTTCTTCATTGAAGCTGTTTGTCAGGTTTAGGACATCTCTCGTGGAATTTTTAGGGTCACATATATACTATTATATCATCTGCAAAAAGTGATAAATTGACTTCTTCTTTTCTAATTTGTATCCCCTTGATCTCCTTTTGTTGTCGAATTGCTCTGGCTAGGACTTCAAGTACAGTGTTGAATAGGTAGGGAGAAAGTGGGCAGCCTTGTCTAGTCCCTGATTTTAGTGGGATTGCTTCCAACTTCTCACCATTTACTTTGATGTTGGCTACTGGTTTGCTGTAGATTGCTTTTATCATGTTTATGTGTGGGCCTTGAATTCCTGATCTTTCCAAGACTTTTATCATGAATGGGTGTTGGATCTTGTTGAATGATTTTTCTGCATCTAAGGAGATGATCATGTGGTTTTTGTCTTTGAGTTTGTTTTTATAATGGATTCCCTTGATGGATTTCCGTATTTTAAACCATCCCTGTATCCCTGGAATAAAACCTACTTGGTCAGGATGGATGATTGCTTTAATGTGTTCTTGGATTCGGTTAACGAGAATTTTATTGAGTATTTTTGCATCTATATTCATAAGAGAAATTGGTCTGAAGTTCTCTATCTTTGTTGGATCTTTCTGTAGTTTAGGTATCAGAGTAATTGTGGTTTCATAGAATGAGTTGGATAGAGTACCTTCTACTTCTATTTTATGGAATAGTTTTTGCAGAACTGGAATTAGATCTTCTTTGAAGGTCTGATAGAACTCTGCACTAAACCCATCTGGTCCTGGGCTTTTTTTGGCTGGGAGACTATTAATGACTGCTTCTATTTCTTTAGGGGATATGGGACTGTTTAGATCGTTAACTTGATCCTGATTTAACTTTGGTACCTGGTACCTGTCTAGAAATTTATCCATTTAGTTCAGGTTTTCCAGTTTTGTTGAGTATAGCCTTTTGTAGAAGGATCTGATGGTGTTTTGGATTTCTTCAGGATCTGTTGTTATGTCTCCCTTTTCATTTCTGATTTTGTTAATTAGGATGCTCTTCCTGTACCCTCTAGTGAGTCTAGCTAAGGGTTTATCTATCTTGTTGATTTTTCTCAAAGAACCAGCTCCTAGTTTCGTTGATTCTTTGAATAGTTCTTCTTGTTTCCACTTGGTTGATTTCACCCCTGAGTTTGATTATTTCCTGCCCTCTACTCCTCTTGGGTGAATTTTCTTCCTTTTTTTTTTCTAGAGCTTTTAGGAGTATTGTCAAGCTGCTAGTGTGTGCTCTCTCTAGTTTCTTTTTGGAGGCACTCAGAGCTATGGGTTTCCCTCTTAGAAATGCTTTCATTGTGTCCCATAGGTTTGGGTATGTTTTGCCTTCATTTTCATTAAAATCTAAAAAGTCTTTAATTTCTTTCTTTATTCCTTCCTTGAGAAGAGTGTTATTCAGTTTCCACATGAATGTTGGCTTTCCATTTTTTATGTTGTTATTGAAGATCAGCCTTAGTCCATGATGGTCTGATAGGATGCATGGGATAATTTCAATAATTTGTATCTGTTGAGGCCTGTTTTGTGACCAATTATATGGTCAAATTTGGAGAATGTCCCGTGAGGTGCTGAGAAGAAGGTATATCCTTTTGTTTTAGGATAAAATGTTCTGTAGATATCTGTTAATTCCATTTGTTTCATAACTTCTGTTAGTTTCCCTGTGTCCCTGTTTAGTTTCTGTTTCCACAATCTGTCTATTCACTAGGCCTTTGTCACCAATGAAAGGTCTAATGGATTTGCTAGATCTCCTTGGTTTATTCCCTTCTATTTTGGTAACTTTTGCATTCTTTCAGCACACAGGTTTGATTCTTTGTTTGAAAGCAAATCAAGCACATTCTAAGGCCTCATACACAGTCTGGAATTGAGATTGGCTTAATATAATTTGCGATGTGGTCATCAAGACCATTTAATACTAGGGTAAAATAAGATGAAATTGATATAACTTTGATATACTTTGGTTTATTTTTTTCTGTTTGTTTACTTGGGTTTTTTAATCAGTTGGAAGAGCTCAATAGGAAAGTCTGGAAAAGAACACGTAGATGCTCAGGCACAAATTGCTTTTATATTAACACATAGACACAGACACACAAAAAATGTAAAAAACCACCTTCCATCTACTCTTCTAAACTATTTCTCTAGTTAGTTGAAGGAATATTAAAATTACATCTATAAAAAATATTGGGATGCTTCATATAACATTCTACTTTTATAAAATCTACCACAAATATTTCACATATACTCTGAATATAGTAAAAATGATTAGCTAATAAATAAACAAAAAATGACTGAAGACTGAATAATTTTCTTTCTAAATAACTGAGAAATCCAACTTTCCAATCATTGCCCAAATTTAGCTATCAAGTTCACCGATATATATATGTATATATATATATATATATATATGTGTGTGTGTGTGTGTGTGTGTGTGCGTGTGTATACATATATATATTAATATAAATTGCATTCACCATATTTTACATTTGAAATTTAAATATTGTCTTATAAACTCGCCTATTTTATTTCATGGAAATGTTCATTATGAAAAATTTGAGGAAGGATATTATCTAGCTTCATCTTTAAGGGTGACCCTATTTGCAGAAGATTATGTTTTCTGGGATAGAGATATGTTGAGATAGCGTCTTGTTAAAAACTCTTACTATTTTTAAAAGACAGAGGTTTAGATCATAGCACTAACATGGAGCCAACAACCTCCAGTTTTGGGATAGATAAGGCCCTATTCTTAGCTCCATGTATTTACATAGTGAGATCCTGGGATATACTTGAAATCAAAGCACTGAAATGCATAAAATAAGTAAATCTTTAGAAAGAGAGAATATGCCAATACATACATATATGAGACATATGTGCAAGGGAAGGAGAACAAACTCTTTAAATATTAGTGGTTTTCTCTTCTTATTTTGAACCTTTCTTTCTCCACATGGTATCTTGACTTTTCTCTGTGTGTGTGTGATATTCTATGAAATACATGTGTAGAGTTATGCAAGACAATTTGTTATTCAGCATATACGTCTACTACTTGTGCTCTCAGGAAAGAGTGGGCAACCTGCAGAACAATTGAACTCTTCAATCTCTTTCATTTATTACATTTTATTAAAATACAAACATTTACCTGTTGAGCAACTCTGAGCACTGGGGAATCTGTGCCCATTGCTTTGAACAATGTTAGGGCTGCAAAATAATGATATCCATTCTTACTTTTTCAGATTGCCTTTAGTTTCATAATCAGTAAGAGTGTTGGGTAATGAAATGAGCAAGGATTACAATGTTTTCAATTATAATTTAAACTGAAAAGGCCTCCCAATTGTTTTCATTTCTTATCAAGGTTTATAAGCCATCATGTTCAGGTTTGTATATAAATAAGCATACCATTAAAAGTCTGTATGATGAAATCCTATGGTGGCAATGATTTTCTATATGAGGACAGGTGTGGCATTTAATTGTATGACTTTGACATTTAGACATATTTCTGGAGAGGGTTTGGGTGATTTAGATAATGAGAATAAAGTAAAATCTAGTTACATTTTCATATAAGTAAGGAAATAGATGCTGACAATTAAAACAGGCTCTGAAGGATTCTACAAACTATTTTAAGAACCATGAATAGCACTGTGAATTGTGCTACTTCTACCAAATCATGGACAGTACTCAATTACTGAGAGGTGAATTAATTATTTTGTAGATGGCCTTCTTGACTCTATTCTTTTTCATTTCCTTCTTAGTTTAATGGCTTTTCCTCTCAATAACTGAAAACAGTGTGACATTTGAGAAGCACATCTTGACTAGACTACAGAGTGGGAATCACAAGGCACAACTTGACCGTGGTAAGTAAAGAGCCCTCACTGGTACTTTTCACTTTTGTTGCAAGAAAAGGACACAAGAGGAGCTATGCCCTCCTGTTAGCTGTTGCTTCCTGTTGCTAACCATATTGTTTACTCTGACATTTAGATACATAATATTCTCATAATGTAAAAGCTATGTGGCCTTGGCATAAGTATAGATCCATTCATTAACAATTTTTTTGGATGGTAATGAGAATGAAAGGCTTTCCACATTAACAATGTTCTCATAATAACAGTATATTTATAATTTAGTTTCCCCCAAACATGTAGTGGTATGATCTTAATACTGTCTTTTTAGGCCTCATGAAGTCCCATTTCTTAATTGTTGATATTTGAGCCTGAATGTTAGTGTTCTGTTCAGGAAATTTCCCCTGTGCCAATGCGTTCAAGGCTCTTTCCCAATTTCTCTTTATATTAGATCCAGTGTGTCATGTTTAATATTGAGGTCCTTGATCCACTTGGACTTGAACTTTGTGTAAGGTAATAAATATGGATCTATTTCCATTCTTCTTTATACAAACCACCAGTTATATCAGAACCATTTATTGAAGATGCTTTCTTTTTATTCCACTGTATGGTTTTGGCTTCTTTGTCAAAGATCTAGTGTCCATAGGTGTATGGATTTACTTTTGGGTCCTCTATTCCATTAATCAACCTGTCTGTCTCTGTACAAATACCATATGGGTTTTATCACTATTCTTTTGTAATACAGTTTCAGGTCTGGCATGGTGATTCCTCTAGAAGTTCTATTATTGTGAGAGTTCTCTTGGCTATCCTGGGTTTTGTTTTTCCATATGAATTTGAGAATTGTTCTTTCCATGTCTGTGAAGAATTGTGTTGGATTTTGTTGCATTGAATCTGTAGATTGCTTTTGGTAAAATGGCCATTTTCACTATGTTAATCCTACCAATCCATGAGCATGGGAGATCTTTCCATCTTTTGAGGTCTTCTTCAATTTCCTTCTTCAGAGTTCTTGTCATATAGCTCTTTCACTTGCATGGTAAGATTACACCAAGATGATATATTATACTATTTGTGGATATTGTGAAGCATGTTGTTTCCCTAATTTCTTTCTCAGACTGTTGATCATTTATATAAAAGAAGGCAACTTATTTGCTTCAGTTTATTTTATCCTGCCTCTTTGCTGCAGTTGTTTACCAACTGTAGTAGTTCTCTGGTGGAATTTGGGAGTAACTCATATGTACTATCATATCATCTGTAAATAATGGCACTCTGATTCCTTCATTTCCAATTTGTAGCCTCTTGATTTCCTTTTGTTATTTAATTGCTCTAGCTAGAACTTCAAGTATTATATTGAAAAGGCAGGGAGAGAGTATGTAACCTTATCTTGTTTGGAATTTTAGTCGAATTGCATCTAGTTTCTCTCCATTTAGCTTGATGTTGGTTTGCTATATAATGATTTTATTGTGTTTAAGTATGTGCCATGAATTCCTGAACTTCCCAGGACTTTTAACATGAAGGAGTGGTGTACTTTGTGAAATGCTTTTCCATCATCTAATGAGATTATCATATTTTTCCCCTATAATTTGTTTATATAATGTAATACATTGATGGATTTTCATATATTAAACAATCCATGAATGTCTGAGATGAAGTCTACTTGATTGTGGTGAACGATAATTTTCATGTGTTCTTGGATTCTGTTTGTGAGAATTTTATTGAGTAATTTACATTGATATCTATAATTGAGATTGGTCTGAATTTCTCTTTGTTAGGTAATAAATAGAATTAGGTAGTGCTTCTTTTCTTTCTATTTTGTGGAATAGTTTTATGATTATTGATATTGCCTCTACTCTGAAGGTCTGGTAGAATTTTCACTAAGCCATCTGGCCCTGGGTTTTTTTTTGGTTGGGGCATTTTTAATGAGTTCTTCTATTTCCTTAGGGGTTATGCTACTGTTTACATAGGTGGTCCACACTCTCCATAGATATTCAATGTTGTAACTGAAGTCCTAGCTAGAGGAATAAGACAACTAATCAAGACTATATATATATATATATATATATATATATATATATATATATATACACATTGGAAAGGAAATAGTCAAAGTATGTTTATTTGAAGATTATATATATATATTTATTAATTATATAAGATTATTATATATATATATATATATATATATATATATCATAGCTGAAAAATAAAAGAACTGCTGGAGGTCTCATCACTCCCAATTTCAAGTGTTACTACAAAATTATAATAATAAAACCCACAAAGTAATAGCTTGAAAACAGTAAAATTAATCAATGAAATTGAATTGAAGACCTAACTATAAACCTCAAACCTATATATACACCTAAGTTTTGATGATGAATCCAGAAATATGTACACTGGGAATAACATCAGCATCTTCAATAAATGACACTGTTAAAACTGGGTGGTTTTCATGTAGAAGAATACAAACAGATCCATACTTATCACTCTGAACAAAAGTCAAGTCTAAATTGATCAAAGACTTTTAAATAAAACCAAATTCACTGAATTAGAAGAGAAATTAGTGAATATTCTTGAACTCATGTGAAGACTTTCTGAACTGAACACCAATAGTGTAAGCACTAATGTCAACAATTAATACATTGGATCTCAAGAAGTTAAAAAGGTTTTGTAAGGCAACAGGCACCATCATTTGTATAAAATGGAATGCTCCAGAACTGGAAAGATTTTTGTCAATCCACATCTTATAAAAGCCTAATATCCAAAATATATAAAGAACTCAAGAACCTAGATACAAAAGATGCCTAAATAATTCAATTAAAATTAAAGTGTAGTTTTAATTGAGAAATATCAAATTGCTAGAAAATATTTAAGGGACTTTTCAATATCCTTAGTGATCAGAAAATGCAAATCAAAACTACTTTGAGATTCTATTTTATACCTGTTTGTAAGGCTAAGACCAATAACACAAGTGACAGCCCATGCTGGACAGGATGAGGAGTAAGGGCAACACTTACACATTGTGTGTTGGGAATTCAAACTTGTAAAGCACTAGAAAATAATATGGTGGCTCTACAGAAAGTTGAGAATGTACAAACCTCATTGTCCAGCTCTACCACCTTGGGCATATCCTGAAAAGATGTTTCATCTTACCACAAGGATGATTGTTTGACCATGTTCACTGGGGCTCTGTTCATAGTAGCCAAAAACCAGAAACAATTGAGATATCCCTCAACAGAAGAATGGAAAAAGAGAATGTTGTACATTTATAAAATGTAGTATTACTCAGCTATTTAAAGAAAAATGACATCATAAAATTTACAGTCAAATGAATAAAACTAAAAAATAAATCCTTTGTGAGGTAACAGTACTAGAATAATAAGTATCTTTCTGAATGTATTCACTTATATATGGATATCAGCCATTAAATACATTATAATCAACCTATAACACATCGAACAAGAGAGGGTAATTATAGAATAAGGTACACGAGGGAGGGAGTGTATACAGATTGCCCTGGAAGGAGAAAATAGAATACATTCTGTTAGTAAAGGGAGGGCAGGAGGGAAGGAAATTGGGTGATTAGTTGGGAAGGGGGAGGGGATACATGCTTAACAGAGGTAATGCTAGAAGATACAGCATTGTCCATAGACGGACATTTGAGGGATGGTATGGAAACTGATTCCAGTGAAAGTTTTCTAAAATATAGGAAAGCTATCCCAATCAATCATATTTCAGTAATGGAGGGGATGGAATTCTCGCTGGCTTTTGCTTTATATCAAATAAGACTTCTAATATCAGGACTAGTTTTTATCCAAGTGGTCAAAGGGATCCTACAGAAATCTCCAAAGGAGCCACATTGTTGTCAAGAAAATAGATTGCTGTCCATAAACTAAATTCTAGGCCTCACTGCTGAGGACAATACCCACACATCTTATTGAACATAATAAAGTCAAGCTAGTATATACATGGAGTCTTCATTTCTATATTCTAGTCTCTTTAGTGTGAGAAAGTACTCTGGGGGCTACCAAAAGAGAACAGTAGATATCAACTCAGCCACAAAGCCTTAACCTAAAATCTGCCCTGCCTTCAAAATATTCTAAGACAATTGTGACCCAGAACTAGTGGTACAATCCAAATACGTCTTATTCGTTTTAAAGATCACAGTATTGCTTGAATGAAAAGAAATCAGAGACTAAACAGCCCAGATACCTAGGATAAACAAATACTACTGTTCTTTTTTTAAAAAGTAGATAATTATAGAAAAGAGAGCATTGTCTTGTTCCTGATTTTAGTGGAATTGCTTTAAGTTTTAAGTTTCTTTTCATTTAATTTGATGTTGTCCATTAGCCTGCTCTATATTGCTTTGATTATGTTTAGGTATGTGCCTTGTAAGACTGATCTCTGTAATACTTTTAACATGAAGGCACTAAAGAAAGATGTGATGTTTTTCTTTCAGTTTATGTATATGATGGATTATGTTGATGGATTTTCATATAGTGAATAATCCCTGCATCTTTGGGATGAAACCTACTTCAGAATGGAGGATGGTGTTTTTATGTGTTCCTGGATTCCATTTGCAAGTATTTTATTGAGATTTTTGCATCAATGTTCATCATAATAATCAGTCTGAAGTTCTCTTTGTGGAGTCTTTGTGTAATTTAGGTATCAGGGTGGTTCTGGATTTATAGAATGAGGAGTTTGGCAGTCTTTCTCCTGTTTTTATTTTCTGGAATAATTTGATGAGTATTGGTATTAGCTCGTCTTTGAATGTCTGGTAGAATTCTGCTCTATAACGATCTGGCCTTGGGCGTTGGACTTGTGTGTGTGTGTTTGTGTGTGTGTGTGTGTGTGTGTGTGTGTGTGTGTGTGTGTGTGTGTGTGTTGGGAATCTTAATGACTACATCAGTTTCTTTCAGGGTTATAGGGCTGTTTAAATAGTTTCCCTGATCATGGTTTGACTTTGGTAAATTCTGTCTAGAAAACCATTTTTTCATTATAATTCTCCAATTTCATGGATTACAGGCTTTTGAAGTAAGTAATGATTCTTTGAATTATCTCAGTATCTGCTGTTTATGTCTGTTATGTCTCCCTTTTCATTTCTGATTTTTGTTTTGTTTTGTTTTGTTCGGTTTTGTTTTCCAAGACAGGGTTTCTCTGTGTAGCCCTGGCTGTACTGGAACTTACTCTGTAGACTTGAACTTCGAAATATGCCTGCCTCTGCCTCCCAAGTGCTGGGATTAAAGGCATTCACCACCACTGTCTGGCTTGATTTTGTTTATTGATTACTGCCTCTCTGTCTTTTGGTTAGTTTAGCTAAGGGTTTGTCTACATTGATTTTCTCAAAGAACTAGCTTTTGGTATTGTTGGTTTTATAGTGTTATTTGTTTGTTTGTTTGTTTGTTTGTTTCTAAC
The DNA here is from genome assembly GCF_000001635.26 of Mus musculus. Taxonomy (NCBI): domain Eukaryota; kingdom Metazoa; phylum Chordata; class Mammalia; order Rodentia; family Muridae; genus Mus; species Mus musculus. Next base: position 41,396,428 of record NC_000068.7, read on the forward strand.
TGATTGATTTCAGCCCTGATTTTGATTATTTCCTGCCTTCTACTCCTTTTTGGTCTGCTTGATTCATCTCTTTTGTTTTACAGCTTTCAGGTGTAGGTTTAAATTACTAGTATGAGAACTTACTAATGTCTTTATGGAGGCACTTAGTGATATATTGAACTTAATTTTCACTGAATTCTAAAAATTCTTTAATTTATTTCTTTATTTCTTTCATGACCCAGAAGTCTTTGATTAGAAAACTGTTCAGTTTCTATGATTGTATAGAATTTCTGGTATTTCTGTTGTTTTTCAAGTCCAACTTTAATCCATTGTGGTCTGATAAAATACAAGGGATTATTTCAATCTTCTTGTATCTGTTGAGACTTGATATTTTTCCCTGACTATATGGTCTGTTTTGGAGAAGGATCCATGAGGCTCTGAGGGTTGTTTTGGTTGAAATATTTGGCACATGTCTGTTAGGTCCTTTTGGTTTTTAATGTCTGTTAGTTTCAGTATTTCTCTGTTTAGTTTTGTCAGATGACCTGTCAATTGGACAGAGTCCAGTGTTCAACTCTCCCACTACTAATGTGTGGGGTTAGACATGCAATTTAGTAATGCTTCTTCTACATATGTCCTGCTCATGCTCTCCATATCTAATCAATATGGTACTTGAAGTTCTAGCCAGAGCAATAAGACAAGCAGATCAAGGCAGTACAAATTGCAAAAGAAGAAGCCAAACTGTCAATATTTGTGGATGATATGATAGTATACATAAGCAACCCCAACTCCTATATTTTATAAACACCTTCATTAAGGTGGTTAAAAAATTAAACCAAAGAAATGAGCAGCACTTATTTATACAAATGGTAAGCAAGCAAAGGAAGAAATTATGAAAACAATATACTTTACAATAGCCTTGAATAATATAAAATATCTTGGTGTAACTCTAACCAAGCAATTGACAGATCTGGATGAAATTTTCCCAGAGGAAAGAAATTGAAGAAGATGTCAGAAGATACAAAGATCTTCCATGCTCATAGATCAGTAAGTTTAACATAATGAAAATGGTCATTTTAACAAAACAATCTACAGATTCAATGCAATCTCCTTCAAAATTCCAACAGAATTTTTATAACTTTGAAAGAGCCATTCTCAACATTATATGGAAAAAATGCAGGATAGCCAAACCAATCCTGAACAATGAAAGAACATTGGGTAGAATCACCATCCTTGACCTCAACCTGAACTACAAGCAAATAGTGGTAAAAATTGCATGTTATTGGTACAGAAACCGACATGTTAATAAATGGAATAGAATTGAAGATCCAGAAAAAAAAATACCCCACACACTTATGGACACTTGATTTTTGATAAAGAAGCCAAAATCAATACAATGGAGAAATGAAAGAATCTTAAACAAATGGTACTGGTCTAATTGGATGTCTGAATGTAGAAAAGTGGAAATAGATTCATAGATCCATATTTATCACTCTGCATAAAACTCAAGTCCAAGTGGATCAAGAACCTCAACATAATCTTGGATACACTACATCTAATAGAGTAGAAAGTGGGAAATAGCCTTGAACAAATTGTTACAGGAGACATGTTCCTAAATAGAACACCAATGGCTCAAGCTCTAAGATTAAAAATTGATGGGTAGGACCTCATGAAAATGAAAAGATTCTGTAAGGCAAAGGACACTCTCAATAGGCCCAAACTGCAGCCTACAGGTTGCAATAGAATTTTTCATCAATGTTACATCTGAAAAAGAGCTAATATCCGAAATATATTAAAAATTCAACACATAAGATACCAACAACCCAAATAACATAAATAAAAATGGGGTATAGAAATACACAGAATTCTCAAAAGAGGAATTTTGAATGGTTGTGAAGCCCTTAAAGAAATGTTCAAAGTCCTTAGTCATCAGGAAAATGCAAATCAAAACAACTCTGAGGTTCCATCTTACACCCATCAGAAAGGCTAAGAACAAAAACTCACAAGATAGCACTTGCTAGCAAGAATGTGGAGCAAGTGGACCACTCCTTCTTTGTTGGTGGGAGTGCAAACTTGTATAAGCACTTTGGAAATCAATTTGGTGGTTCCTCAGAAAACTTGGAATAATTTTAACTCAAGACCCACTTATACTACTCCTTGGCATATACCCAAAAGATGCTACAACATTCCACAAAGACACTTGCTCAACTATGTTCATAGCAGGTTTATTCCTAAAGGCCAGAAACTGAAAACAACTTACATGCCTCTCAACTGAAGAATGGATATAGAAAATGTGGAATATATACTAAATGGAGTATTATTCAGATATTATAAAACAAAGGCATCATGAATTTTGCTAGCAAATGGAATTTGAGAATATCATCCTGAATGAGATAACCCAGTCCCAAAAGGAGAGGCATGTTATGTTATCACTTAAATGTGGATATTAGCCATAAATTACATGCACTAGTCCTCTGCATATATATTATAACTTTCAGTTGAGTACTTTTCCAGGATTTTGAGACTGTGTATGGGTGGCTCTCTGATTCTTGTGCCTGCCCTTGAGTTTGCTTTGTCTAGCCTAGATGTAATAGTTTTGGCTTTATCATATCATATTTTATTTTGTCAAATGATTTGTTATCTTTTACAAGCCTGTTCTTTCCTAATTACAGACAGGAAGGGAAAGAATGGATTCTATAATGAGGGAAGCTGGGGAGGAAGTGGGAGGAGTAAGGGGGCGACTTTAATCAGGATATATTGTGTGAAAAGAAGAAGAAGAAAAAAACAAAAACAGTCTTTTTCTTGTTAACTGAGTGAAAAATCCTTGAGTTTTCTTTGCAATTGATGTAAAAGTTGTTTGTACTAGTAAGGTTCAAATGAAAGTTAAAGATATAATTTTACTTTTTTGGATATTTTTATGCATTTACATTTCAATTGTTATTTTGTTTCCTGATTTCCCCTCCAGAGCCTCCTTTTCCCATTCTCCCTGCCCTTGCTTCTATGAGGGCACTCCCACCCACTCACTCTTAGTTTATCTTAAAAATACATTTTAATTATGAATAAAATCCATTAATAATTAACATTATTTTGATATCTCAGCATTAACATTTTTCAAAGAAAATAAATCAATCTGTGTGAGAGTAAAGTTAATCCATTCAATTTATATTTCATTGAAAATGGATATAACATTACCCAGCAATTAGAGTTTAAGTTTATATTGAATTGTGTTTTGCGAGGAAACAAATATAACACCATGAGGCAAAAATCAAAAAAGAGCAAAACAATACCATGATTTTCCTCAATTACTTAATTTGCAAATTACTTTAAATTTTGAGCCAATGCTTTCTTCTCAGTCAAATACACTGAGAATTACTGGCGGTGTTTTTATTTGTTTGTTTTTTGGTTGGTTTGTTGGTTGCTTTTGTATGTTGGTTTGTTTTTACATTTGTTTGTTCTTTTTCCCCATGCATCGTAGACAATTTATAAAAAGCAAATCAAGAAATCTCTGTGGATTAGTAAAGAGCAGAAATCTGTCTGCTCAGATGGCAGCTGTACAGACAGAACTCCGTCTCACCCACATCCACCTAATCTTGCTCGTGTAGGGATAAAGCTTGGATGTTACATTCGGTTCAAGTTTGGCAACCCTACTTTGCTCTTCTGAATCCATTGTTGAAGGGAAGACTCCCCCCGCCCCAGTATCTCTGTCCATCATAACTGATCTGTATATACGTAGTATGGTCCCATTTCTCCTTCCTAAATTAATACATTTAAAATTTTTGCAAATAACAAAAATTCACTTTGTGCAACTTCAGGATATTAGGTAGATTCTCTAAATCACAAAAATAACGAGTAAATGGAGTAGAGGAGTGTATGCAAAAGGAAGACAGAAAACAATGTCTAGGTTTGATCACAAAACAATCAACAAGGAAGTTTAGAGATAGAGAAACTGAGCACGAAGTGTTCTAATGGATGTTTTTTTTGTTTGTTTTTTGTTTGTTTTTTTAAATTAGGCATTTTTTTTCCATTTACATTTCCAGTGCTATTCCAAAAGTCCCCCCCCCCACTCCCCAACCAACCCACTTCCACTTTTTGGCCCTGGTGTTCCCCTGTACTGAGGCATATAATGTTTGCAAGACCAATGGGCCTCTCTTTCCAGTGATGGCCGACTAGGCCATCTTCTGATACATATGCAGCTAGAGATACAAGCTCCTGGAGGTACTGGTTAGTTCATATTATTGTTCCACCTATAGGGTTGCAGATCCCTTTAGCTCCTTGGGTACTTTCTTTAGCTCCTCCATTGGGGGCCCTGTGATCCATTCAATAGCTGACTGTGAGCATCCACTTCTGTGTTTGCTAGGCCCTGGCATAGTCTCACAAGAGACAGCTATATCAGGGTCTGCAAGACTTTGCTGAAAGGACCCTAATGGATGTTTTTAAAAAAGCTTTTACCACCCTGAAAACAGAAAATACACAGATTGAGCTATCAGTTGCCCAGACCATAGGTCCTTCTTCTAAGGTAAATGAATAACAGGAAAAACAACAACAACAACAACACCTTACTGTTCTGTTGTGTGCTCTGCACAAGAAGGTGCTCTAAGAATGTAGAGGAAGTGAAGTTTGTGAAAGGAGAGAAACAAATCTATAGTATGAATGAGCAGCATTTGAAGACAGTTAAGATAGCAAACTTTTCTTACAATTTACCAAAATCTAAGAAATAGTTAGAAAACACTCTTTGAATGTTGCATGAAAGAAAAAAATAACTGAAAGGAGCTCTCTAAAGTAAATTTTGGTGTTTTGGTTCTTACATGAGAAAGCCTAGACCCTGTTGCTTCATTTGACTATTTGATAGGTGATCTCACGCGATGCAGGTGAGAATTCAAATGTTGTGCTTCCTTTGTTTCCCCTTTTTCTATTACCAAGGGAGTAACCTAAATCCTCAGCTGAAAATCAGGTTTACACAACTGTTCTGAGTGCACACAGAACCCTAGGGAGAAGGCTGCTCTGGCTTGTGGTACTTTCAACACTTCTTCATTTTCCAGTAAAACAGTTCAAATGATCATTTTCGTTAAAATCTGCAGAAAATATCTTCCAAATTCAAAAGCATAAGCCACAATACTTCATGTACAAAAGCAAACAAACAAAAGCTAAAAAACCAAAAACCAAACAACTAAAACAAAACAAACAAACAAAAAAGCAGTTCTTTACACTCTCTTCAGATGAGATTTTCTTTAGCTGAATACATGTCCTTATCTGTGACACAAAATAATTCTGCTCATAGTCTGTGATCTTCTTCTTGCTTCCTAATTTTTTATATCTATAGAACAAACCTCTTATGAAAGGAAAAGATTTCAGAGAAAGACATTAAATTGTTTGTGTAGGAATGTCCACAGCTGCTCCAGTGGAAGGCTTCCAGAATCGATTTAATAAGATGAATTGTGAGAGATAAAGTAGATTAAAATTTAGAGGAAGGTCAGACAGACTTATCGCTACTGTTTAATGTAAAGGTCAGAAACTGTAAAGCACCCATTGAGAATTCCATTACAATGGCCTGTAGTAAAAAGGAAAGGTGTTTTCCTCTCTCATCTTTACATAAAACCAAGTATATCCTTCAGAGAATGACAGTAATTGTTTGGAGATAATATAATATAAATGTCAACTCACATAAAGTTAGAACAAACAGAATATGCTAAATAAAAATGTAAACAGCTGGCAGAGGAGAAACACATGATCTTTATAAAGAACTCAAGCTGTGAAATTCTGAACAAGTATCTTGAACTTTATGAATCAACACATGTTGGCTTATTTTTTTGCCCCCATTTATCAACAACGAACTTTCTTACTGGTACTTACTACTTGGACAGTAGATTTAAAAAAAAAATTTTTTTTAATTCCCTAACAACTTTATAAAACATATATAGAAGAGAAATATTATGTCTTTATTTTATTTAATTCTGGATTGAAATTGCCAATGATTACTACATAATTATTGCCAATAATTACTACATAAAATGGCATTTTATTCAAAGGAGAGCAGACCTATATCAATATCGGAAAATTTGTACATCATTATGTAATGCCAGGCTCTTTTATATCACTTATGTATAAACCAGGATCTTAGTATATAAAAAGACTCAATACATATGGCATCTATTCTCTCAACATAAATAAAAGTTGTTTTCCAACAATAAATCTATGTCAATTATTATTAATGATGCTTTAAATTATTATTAAATGTGCACGCATGGGCAGAAAAGTAAAAAGATACACTGAGATCATTCTGGTTTCTTTTTATAACTTGGGAACATCAAAAGCATGAGATAAGCATCAAGCAAGTTGTGCAGCAGCAATAAGTATGTCCAGCGGTCAGACAGAAGACAGTAAAATGCAATGGCCAAGAACCATAATCAAGTGTCCCTTTAAAGTGAAGTATGAAAGTATTTGAAGAATATTTAGTAAAAACTTCAATAATTAGATGAAATCTAAACGTGAAAATAAAACTGTCACTTCCTCTATCATGAATATGCTAAATTATTGGATATCAACTTAAAAATATTTTCAGAGGTGACTAATGTAAGGAAATAGCCACATAAGGAAATTAGCAGTATCTTATATAAAAAAGGTAAAATAAAGTTGAGATTTTGAAAAAGGCATGAGTAGAATGTTACATAATCTAAATAAATTAAACTGTCAAGGTGAGATAGGAATTACCTTATGCTTTTGTGATTTTAAGTATCAAGAGTGTCCAGGGTTCTTGTTTTATTATTTTACCTACAGATCTGAACACTCATAAGAAAAATTGATATCACTTTGGCAGAATATCTTTACTTATTACAGTAATTTGAATGAGAATGGTCCTTATAGACTCATATATTTGAATACTTGGTTGTGAGTTGGTGAAATGGTTTGGGAAGGATTAGGAAATGTGGCCGTTTTAGAGGGAGTATGCCATTATGGATGGGCTTTGGGTTTCAAAAGCCAAGACCATTCCGATTTAGTGCGCTCTCTATTTTGCCCCTGTTTCTTGCTGCTTATAAGAAACTTTTAGTAAAAATGTAAACAGCATGTTTGGCTTTCAAGTGCTTCCCACATAATGGCTGATTCCAGCCAGTTATTTTAAAATGTAAAATAGAAATAAGCAAAACAAAAACTATTCACCTAAGACAAGGCAAGAAAAACAAACAAACAAAACCCACAAAAGCCATGGTTACACTCTAGAAATCAGTCTGATGGTTCCTCAGAACTGGACATAGTATTACCTGAGGAACCAGCCATACAACTCCTCAGATATACCCAAAAGATGCTCCAACACATAACATGATATGCTCCACTATGTTCATAAAAGCCTTATATATAATAGCCAGAAGTTGGAAAGAACCCAGATGTCCTTCAAAAGAGGAATGGATACAGAAAATGTAGTACTCCATTTACACAATGGACTACTACTCAGCTATTAAAAACAATGACTTCATGAAATTCTTAGGTAAATGGATAGAACCAGAAAATATCACCCTGAGTGAGGTAACCCAATCAAAATAGAAATCACATGGTATGCACTCACTGATAAGTAGATATTAACCCATAATCTAGGAATACAATTCACAGACAACATGAAGCTCAAGAAGAAGGAAGAACAAAGTGTGGGTGCTTCAGTCCTTAGAAGGGGGAACAAAATACTCATGGGAGCAAATAGGGAGACAAAGTGTGGAGCAGAGACTGAAGGAAAGGCCATCCAGAGTCTTCCCCACCTGGGAATCTATCCCATATACAGTCACCAAACCCAGAAACTATTGCGGATGCCAAGAAGTGCATGCTAACAGGGTCCTGATATAGCTGTCTCCTGAGAGATTCTGCCAGAGCCTGACAAATACAGAGGCGGATGCTCTCAGCCAACAATTGGACAGAGCATGGGGTCCCCAGTGGAGGAGTTAGAGAAATGCCTGAAGGAGCTGAAGAGGTTTGTAACCCCATAGGAAGAATAACAATATCAACCAACCAGATCATCCCCAAGTTCCCAGGGACTAAACCACCATCTAAGAAGTCATATAGAGGGACCTATGTCTCCAACTGCATATGTGACCGAGGATGGTCTTTTCAGACATCAATGGGAGAAGAGGCCCTTGGTCCTGTGAAGGCTGGATGCCCCAGTTTTGGGGAATATGAGGGTGGGGAGGCAGGAGTGGGTTGATGGGTGAGTGGGAGAACACCCTCATAAAAACAGAGGGATGGGGGTATGATATAGGGAGTTACTAGGGGTAAACCAGGAAAGGGGATAGCATTTGAAATGTAAATAAAGAAAATATGCAATTAAAAAAAAGAGAGAGAAAAAAGATTCATGGTTACTACAAAAGAAATGAGACAGCAAAACAGAAAGTTCAGTTGAATTGTTGAGAGACAGGATCCAAAGCCAAGGAAATGATAAAAATTTTGTGGAAGTCTCGCTTTTTAAATAATTAATTATTAATTAATTAATCTATCTATTTATGTCTCAAATCCTGTCCCCCCTTTACCGTCCCCCCATGTCCCTCCCCTGATATCTCCTTCCCTTTGCCTCTGAAGGTGGTTTTCTACTACAAATTTTACTGTTTTTTTTTACCTCTCTGTGTCTCTTTATCTCTGTCTCTGTCTCTCTGTCACTCTCTTTTTTTCCTGTTTTTCTCTCCAACGCTGACTCTTTCACATGTGCGTGCATGTGAGTATGTGTGTGTGTGTGTGTGTAAAAGTGCTTTATGAAGACACTGTGTGTTCTTTGACTATAGTAAATTATGAGAAAACTGAACAACATAAAATTAAAAGACAAAGGGATAGATGTTTGTTAATCCAGAAGAGATGTATTCTCCTAGGAACGCCTATCCATTTTGATAAATAAGCAACCATGGCCATAGATATAATTCCTTTATGAATGTGATGTCGGTGAGAACACGAATTGAGTAAGAATTTTATCAAATGGACATTCTATATGGAAACTTTCATTATGTACTGCTTGCTTCCTTTGAAAATACCTTGAGTCTACAGGGGCTGTACCATATGCTCTGTCTTCCAAGAAGTACAGCAAAGGGCTGAGGAATCATTTGGGGATTTAATGAGTTTTGACAACTAGTCTTCAAACTGAAGCCAGAAACTCCTGCTCTTTCTTCCACAGCATGTTTTGAAACTGAAATATATGACTAATAACATAAATTCACTACTAGCCTTACATGCATTATGTATAATAATACTTTTCTGTCTATATGCCAATATTATTTTATAACTTCCATACCAGAAAGTATAATCAAAATAATAAAGAATGAAACTAACGAATTTGATTTGAAATACTCTGGATTGTCTTTTCCGAAAGCCATCCTAGAGTGTCTTCTTTGCTCAATTCCTATCACCTGTCCTCATCATGCAGCCTGTTTAATAGGAGGATCCTTGTGTAGTTTACAACTTAAAACTAAAAATAAGTCAAGCTCTCTCATATGTTTCTTGAAACATGTCCATGAATTATGTAGATTCTCTCAACAATGTCCTTACTATCCTACCACATAAGAAGGCCACCCTGACAATTTGGCCTTTAAAGCAGCAATATGTGGGAAAACTGAATTGTAAACTATAAGCATTCAAATGTCTCTTCTCATATGATAATCCAACTGGAAGCACTCCCTAGAGTCTACAAGAGACTTTGGATAATTTTGAGGCCGAATGGTACTTTCAAAGTCCTTAATGTACAATGATGGTCTCTTAACTTGCAACACATAAGCATGGGAAGGAGTGATAGAATCCTATTTCTCAGATGAAAATAAGTTAACTTAGGGCAATTTATCTTTCATAGCATATTATGGTGTCTTGCCAGCAGGCCACAGATGCACACCCTATGAGAAGCCCGAACAGACATATGTGAGGAGGGCAAATGAGTTGAACTGCAGTGCAGTAATGAGGTGTCAACCACCCTCCAGATGAATGCTTCAAATATTTATCTTAAGAACAAAAATACCTTCTTGCAATTTTTTCCTATGCCTGCTTAATAACCAGAGTTTTTATTTTATATATCTCAGGAATAAATCCATTGAGAGAAGCATGAGAAAGAAATGAAGAGAGGACATGAAATTATGGCATACTAGAGAATAAGAGATAGATAATATTTAATATTAACTCTATGAATAATTCAATAGCCTCCTGATTTGAAGACAATTGAATTCAAATATCCATAGGAAAAAGTTTCCTAGTAATTTTCTGCTTCTTTTCGAGCTTCTATTGTTTACCTACCCACTCCAAAATTATTAATCATGTCAAGACCAACAACAGATTTTTTTGTGTTTGCTTGTCTCAGGGATCAGAGATTGAACAGCCGTATTTGAATCATTACTGTGATTTTTGTCTTATTGTCCAAATAAAACGGAACCAATTGGCAAATTTTGACAAAATCCCGGGCCTTTCTTCTAGAAATCTAGTATGCACCTAGCCATTCTTTCCAAAGACAGAGAGAATACCATATGAAAGAAAATCCCTGAGACACTGGCAATCATGTGATTTGTGAAATCGTTGGAGAACACAGATGTATCTACTTAGGAAAGGCTTGGAAAACTAAACAGTCACAGTATAATTGATTCTCCAGATTTCAACACTTTAAATAAAGAACACTATTGTTTGTCTGTGGGCATGCCACCTATTTAGAAGGAAACCATGGGTTTTTAATCATTTATTTATCCCCTTCCCCTCTCCCCTCTCTCCATGTTGCCATGGTCAGCCTCTGCTTCTCTAATCTTCTTCCTCTCTCTGCCTTTCTACAATAGATGACTTAAACACACACACCCTCAAAGAGAGAAAGACAGAAAGAAAGAATTGTCTGTTAAATGATAAAGATGACAATATTATTGCTTATGAGCTAACACATTTCTGTGACTATAATATTGTTGTTATCTGACTGTGGTGGTTTAAATAGGTATGGGACCCAAAGACTCATGTGTTTCAATGCTTCACCTATACGGAGTGACACTATTAGGGAGTGTGGCCTTGTTGAAATAGATGTGGGCTTGTTGGACGAAATGTGTCACTATGCATGCAGGTTCTGAGGTTTCTTATGCTTAAGCTATGCCCAGTGTGGCACACAGTCTCCTGCTGCCTGTTGATCAAGATGTAGAACTCTCACCTCCTTCTCCAGCGTGATATCTACTTGGACACTGCCTTCCTTCCCACTATGATGATAATGGACTAAACCTCTGAAACTGTAAGCCAGCCCCAATTAATTGTTTTCCTTTATGAGAGCTGTTTTGGTCTCAGTGTCTCTTCAAAGCAATAAAAGCCTAAGGCACTAACTAACATGTCTGATAGTAGATGATGCTTTATAATGCAATATATGCTGTTGACAAGGTCTGCTTTATCACAGATATACTAAGAACTACAGCCATGAGCTCTTTGTTCTCTTTTATTTTATTCAGGATAGCCAATTATCTGGAAATGGAAATGTGGGAAAATAGACTTATTAAATGCTTATCTCAAATTTCAAGAAAAGAGATTTGACATAATAGTAAATGATAACTATACATTTTGTATAATTATTTTTCCCTTTTGAGACACTTTAGAATTCGCATAAGATGGGTATGATGCTAACAAAATATTTAATGAATGTAGAAAGCAAAGGGCACAGAAAGCAACAAGATAGTGGGTACTACTGAAGTAAGAAACCAGTAAGAAGAAAGAAAAAAATAAAAAAAACAGAGATCCTATTTTGTGCTGTTCTACATGTATATTCTTAAAGTGATGAGCAATTAGTGTATGATTTAATAATGAACTATAAATAGTTTAAACACATATCAAACTCTAGAGGGATTTCATAAGTTAATACCATTACTCACCCTCTTTTGTACAATTGATATGTGTTTCATCACTGAAGTCTCCGCAGTCATTGTCACCATCACAGGCCCAGTGCCCTGGGATACACCGGCCACTTGAACATCTGAACTGGTCATCAAGGCAGGAGTGAACACAGCCCACCTCATCACTCCTGTCTCCACAGTCATCATCTGGAAAGAAATACTGAAAGCTAGTAAAAGCGTGGAAGAACATTTTTCTTTTACATTTCTATCTTGTGTGTATATTGACTCATAATTTTAGAAAAGGAAAGGTAAATTCATAACCAAAATTTCCAAAGAACAGGCACTTTATTCAGATATTGCAAATTGACATGGGGAAAATTCCGTAATGATTCATTAACTACCAATGTTACCTAAATGCTTTCGAACCTGAATTGTCTAGGTCATTTCCTTAATTATTCCCTATATTCATCTTTGGACATGGATATATGAAAATGAAGCTCTGTCAGATCCCCATAGGGCAAATATCATGCTCCATTATCCTTAATGCTGATCCCCAGTGACATGCCAGCTTCCTGCTCACCACTTTTCTTAGCCACTTTGTTTGGCAGTACAAGTTTGTTTGCAATTCCCTTTGAAGGAAGCCAGGCAGCCCAGACAGCTGTGCCCCAACCTGTTCAATGCTGTGCAGTGAGCAGTTGGTACTTGCCAGTGTCGCAGTGCCATTTGTTGCTGATGCATCTCCCACTCTTGCATATGAACTGAGTCAGAGGCTCACAGGTTGGAAATTCTGCGAAAGATGTAAAAAGAAATATAAGAAACATATCATGAATTGTGTTTGATTTGATTTCTATCCCATTTACTAATGTGATCAGAACTCTAGTCCTCTAGAAAAGCACAGAAGACAGAAGATAAACAAATGCCATGATTATAACTTCTTAAGGATATTAAGGAGAGGGTCTTAATGTCAGAACATCACTTAAATGTCTGAAATGAGGAATTTCTAGCCACCATAAGCCCAGGAAAATTGTTGAATGGCATATCATTAGAACTCATCATATTTTCTATAATTCACATGCAGGGCCAACCTTGCCTTCATGAGTTATAGCAACAAGAGCTCTGCTGTGCTGCTACAAAATATTGTTTCTGTACATTTGAACTTTAGCACTTCTCTAAATTCAGAAAACCAAGCAGGATCATCAAGGGTAACACTGACCTCTGAGGGATGCCAACATTGCAAAGGAAAATAAATTAATCAACTAATGAAGTCAGTTTAGTTGCTACCTAGTATTTATGAAGTCTTTGACACTGTGAATTAAAATCTAAAAAAAGGAGCAAAAAGCTGAGAAAAACTGATGCAGATTTTAAAAACGAGACTAAGTCAATTAATATAAATTAAACCAATAGGATAAAAACACCTCTCTCCTATGCCTTACATAACAATAATGAGTAATATTTATGATAAAAGACAAATAATTGACATAGTAAATCCAATTAGCCATTTTAATATTCTAATAAATACAGAAACCAATACTAGCATAATAATAACTGATAATTATTAAAATTAATAAAAACTTAATAATAGAGAAAAATAATGTGCTGAACATTTCAGCAAAAATTTGAACTGAGAGTTTTGCAGGAAAAAATAGTACTATCTTTATTTACAGATAGAGGAAATGATTCACATAAAGATTTGAAGATTTCTCAGAATAAGGACTTTTCTCTCAAGAAAACATAGAATCATAATCAACATATTTTCTTTAGAACTGGTTACTTAATGATCTTAAAATATTTTATAGAAAAAGAACGAACAATTTTATCAGATATAATCTTTGGACTTCTTAAGAGACATTTAAAATAAATTCTTGTTGGGCATACTACAGTTAGGGTGACCAAAATGTTGTTGTTGTTTAATCTAACTAATAGTTACATATCTATTAGCTGCTTACCATCTTATTTGTAGTTTTGAATTTGGAATTTTGAGAACTAGTTAATTTGAAGAAAAATATAAAAACAAACAAATGAACTAACAAACAAAAAACCTACCATATTTATCATCTTTAACAAATGAGGGGGCACAAACTCGGCAGACAGTCCCACGGTACCCAGAGGACACTTCACACCGCAGGCGCCCTAGCACACTCAGGATTTATTTATGGTTTTGTTGTTGTTTTGTTTTTTGACTTTGGTGTTTTGTTTTGTTTTGTTTTGAGACAGGGTTTCTCTGTATAGTCCTGGTTGTCCTGGAACTCACTTTGTAGACCAGCCTGGCCTTGAACTCAGAAATCTGCCTGCCTCTGCCTCCCAAGTGCTGGGATTAAAAGCATGTGCCAACACCTCCCGGCCACACTCAGGATCTTAGGATCACTGGTAAGTGGAACACAACATCTGTTCCAAAACAACTGAGAGGGGCCTGTGCCAGCAGGATGAGGGACATCGGAAACCTGCCCTACCAGTGGCTGGGGTTCATTCCAGTCTGTGCTTGCCCCTGGCCACCTTGGGCATGAACTCAGAGGACAGTCCCACTGTCCCCAGGGACTCTCCACTGCAGACGCTCTAGAACACCCAGCACCCTAGAATCACTTGTCTGAGTTAAAGATGAAGCTTCTTAGAAAACCACGAAGATGGAATTATAAGAATTCTTGCCTGGCATTTGAATGATGGCATCTAAGTTAGAGTTGTAATTTCTTTCTTATTTATTTATTTATTTATTTATTTATTTATTTATTTATTTATTGGTTTTGCACACCATCCCTGCCAGAGGAGAGTCAGGCTCCAGAGGGGGCTCTTACTCTAAGATTCAGGCAAGAGCATCAGCTTGTATCCTAGGTCTCTCAGAGACCAGTCCTCCAAGGAGAGCACACGGGCCACATAAGAATCAGAGCATCTTGGACAGGGTCCCTTCAGGCCTCCGTCTTCAGCCAGAAGGTAGAGCTGAGCTCCAGACCTCTATGCATCTTCCTTGCAAGAGAAGAGCTTGCCTGCAGAGAGTAATCTGACCAATGGGAATCAGGAGTGCTGACAGAGGCTAACAGAATTACAGGAGGAACAAGCTCCAGCCAGAGACAACTATAACAACTAATGCCAGAAATTACCAGATGGCGAAAGGCAAACATAAAAATCTTACTAACAGAAACCAAGACTAGTCAGCATCATCAGAACCCAGGACTCCCACCAAGGCGAGTCCTGGATATGCCAATACACTCAAAAAACAAGATTTGGAGTTAAAAATCATATCTCATGATGCTGGTAGAGGATGTTAAGATGGGCATTAAAAACTCACTTAGTGAACTACAAGAGAACACTGCTAAATAGGTAGAAGTCCTTAAAAAGGAAACACAAAAATCCGTTAAAGAATTACAGGAAAACTCAACCAAACAAGTAATGGAATTGAACAAAACCATGCAAGATCTAAAAATAAAAGTAGAAACTATAAAGAAAACACAAAGGGAGACAACTCTGGAGATAGAAATCCTAGGAAAGAAATCATGAACCATAGATGTGGCATCAGCAACAGAATACAAGAGATGGAAAAGCGAATCCCAGGTGCAGAAGATTCCATATAAAACATGGACTCAACAATCAAAGAACATGCAAAATGCAAAAATATCCTAACTCAAAACATCCAGGAAGTCCAGGACATAGTGAAAAGACCAAAGCTAAGAGTTATAGGTATAGATGAGATTGAAAATTTTCAACTTAAAGGGCCAGAAAATATCTTCAAAAAATTATAGAAGAAATCTTCCCCAACCTAAAGAAAGAGATGCCCATAAACATACAAGAAGCCTACAGGACACCAAATAGACTGGACCAGAAAAGAAATTCATCCCTACACATAACAATCAGAACAAAAAAATGGACTAAATAAAGATAGAATATTAAAATCAGTAAGGGAAAAAGGTCAAGAAACATATATAAAGGCAGGCCTATTATACCCCAGATTTCTCCCCATAGACTATGAAAGCTAGAAGATCCTGGTCAGATGTTACAGACCCCAAGGGAACACAAATGCCAGCCTAGGTTACTATAACCAGCAAAACTCTCAATTACCATAGATGGAGAAAGCACAGTATTCCATGACAAAACCAAATACACACAGTATCTTTCCATGAATTCAGCCCTTCCAAGGATAATAAAAGGAAAACTCCAACACAAGGAGGAAAATTATGCCCTAGAAAAAGCAAGAAAGTAATCCTTCAACAAACCTAAAAGAAGATAGCTGCAAGAACAGAATCCCAACTCTATCAACAAAAATAACAGGATGCAACAATTACCTTTTTTAAATATCTCTTAACATCAATGGAATCAATTCCCAAATAAAAAGACATAGACTAACAGACTGGCTACCTAAATAGGACCCAATATTTTGCTGCATACAGGAAACCAATCTCAGGGACAAAGACAGACACTACCTCAGAATAAAATGCTGGAAAAAAATTTCCAAGCAAATGGTCTGAAGAATCAAGCTGGAATAGCCATTCTAATATAGAATAAAATCAACTTCCAACCCAAAGTTATTAAAAAAGATAAGGAGGGGCACTTCACAACATCAAAAGTAAAATCTTCCAAAATGAACTCTCAGTTCTGGATATCTATGGTTCAAATGCAAGGGCAGCGACATTCTTTAAAGAAACTATAGTAAAGCTCAAAGCACACACTGCAACTCAGACAATAATAGTGGGAAACTTCAACACCCCATTCTCATCAATGGACAGATCCTGGAAACAGAAACTAAACAGAGACACATGGAAACTAACAGAAGGTATGAAACAAATGGATTTAACAGATATCTCCAGAACACTTTATCCTAAACCAAAAGAATATACCTTCTTCTCAGCACCTCATGGCACCTTCTCCAAAACTGACCATATAACTGGTCACAAAACAGGCCTCAACCAATACAAAAACATTGAAATTATTCCATATGTCCTAACAGATCAACAGGTACTAATGCTGATCTTTAATAACACCATAAATAACAGAAAGCCAATATTCACGTGGAAGCTGAACAACACTCTACTCAATGATTCCTTGGTAAAGGAGGAAATAAAGAAAGAAATTAAAGACTTTGTGGAGTTTAATGAAAATGAAGCCAAACATACCCAAAATTATGGTACACAATGAAAACAGTCCTAAGAGGAAAACTCATAGCCCTGAGTGCCTCCACAAAGAAACTAGAGAGAGCAGAAACTAGCAGTCTGACAGCACACCTAGAAGCTCTAGAACTAAAGGAAGCAAATTCACCCAAGAGGAGTAGATGGCAGGAAATAATCAAACTCAGGGCTGAAATAAACCAAGGGGAAACAAAAAGAACTATACAAAGAATCAACTACACCAGGAGTTGGTTTTTTTTTTTTTTTTTTGAGAAAATCAACAAGATAGATAAACCCTTAGCCAGACTCACTAGAGGGCACAGGGACAGTATCCTAATTAACAAAATCAGAAATGAAAAGGGAGACATAGCAACAGAACTTGAGGAAATCCAAAACATCATCAGATCCTACAAATGGCTATACTCAACAAAACTCAAAAACCTGGATGAAATGGATAGTTTAATAGACAGTTACCAGGTATCAAAGTTAAATCAGGATCAGAGTAACAATCTAAACAGTCCCATATCCCCTAAAGAAATAGAAGAAATCATTAATAGTCTCCAAAACAACAAAAGCCTAGGACCAGATGGGTTTAGTGCAGAGTTCTATCAGACATTAAAGAAAACCTAATTCCAATTCTCCTCAAAGTATTCCACAAAACAGAAACAGAAGGTACTCTACCCAATCATTCTATGAAGCCACAATTACTCTGATACCTAAACCACATAAAGACCCAACACAGAAATAGAACTTCAGACCAATTTTCCTAATGAATATCGATGCAAAAATACTCAATAAAATTCTTGCAAACAGAATCGAAGAACACATCAAAACGATCATCCATCATGATCAAGTAGGCTTCATCTCAGGGATGCAGGGCTGGTTTAATATATGGAAATTCATCTACATAATCCACTATGTAAACAAACTAAAAGACAAAAACCACCTGATTATCTCTTTAGATGCTGAGAAAACATTTGACAAAATCCAACACGCATTCATGATAAAAGACTTGGAAAGATCAGGAATTCAAGGCCCATAACTAAACATAATAAACGCAATATATACCAAACCAGTAGCCAACATCAAACTAAATGGAGAGAAACTCGAAGCAATCCCACTAAAATTAGGGACTAGACAAGGCTTCCCACTTTCTTCCTACCTATTCAATATAGTACTTGAAGTCCTAACCAGAGCAATTAGACAACAAAAGGAGATGAAGGGCATGCAAATTGGATAGGGAGAAGTCAAAATATCACTATTTGCAGATGATATGATAATATATATATATATATATATATATATATATATATATTTCTAAAAATCCTACCAGAGAACTCCTAAACCTAATAAACAGCTTCAGTGCAGTATCTGGATATAAAATTAACTCAAACAAATCAGTGGCCTTTCTCTACACAAGAGATAACCAGGCTGAGAAAGAAATTAGGGAAACAACACCCTTTACAATATTTACAATAGTCACAAATAATATAAAATACTTTAGTGTGACTCTAAATAAGGAAGTGAAAGACCTGTATGATAAGAACTTCAATTCTCTGAAGAAAGAAATGTAAGAAGAACTCAGAAGATGGAAAGATCTCCCATGCTCACGGATTGGCATGATTAACATAGTTAAAATGGCTATCTTGTTGAAAGCAATCTACAGATTCAATGCAATCCCCATCAAAATTCCAACTCAATACTTCACCAGGTTAGAAAGGACACTTGGCAAATTTATCTGGAATAACAAAAAACTTAGGATAGCAAAAACTATTCTCAACAATAAAAGAACCTCTGTTGGAATCACCATGCCTGCCCTGAAACTGTACTACAGAGCAATTTAAAAAACAAACAAACAAACAAACAACAACAACAAAAACTGTGGTACTGGTACAGCAGCAGACAGGTAGATCAATTGAATAGAATTGAAGACCCAGAAATGAACCCACACACCTATGGTCACTCAATCTTTGACAAGGGAGCTAAACCCATCCTGTGGATAAAAGACAGCATTTTCAACAAGTGATGCTGGCTCAACTAGTGGTTATCATGTTGAAGAATGTGAATTGATCCATCCTTATCCCCTTGTACAAAGCTCAAGTCTATGTGGATCAAGGAACTCCACATAAAACCAGGGACACTGAAACTTATAGAGGAGAAAGTGGGGAAAAGCCTTGAAGATATGGATACAGTGGAAAAATTCCTGAACAGAACAGCGATAGCTTATGCTTTGAGAATTGAAAAATGAGACCTCATAAAATTGCAAAGCTTCTGTAAGGCAAAGTATACTGTCAATGAGACAAAAATGCCACCAACAGATTGGGAAAGGATCTTTACCAACCCTAAATCCAATCTGGAACTAATATCCAATACATATTAAGAACTCAAGAAGTTGGACTCCAGAAAAAAAAAACATTAAAAAATGGGGTACAGAGCTAAACAATGAATTCTCAACTGACATAGTTCTACAGGAAGAGCCAGCAGTACCTCTCCTGGGCATATATCCAGAAGATGTTCCAACTTGTAATAAGGACACATGCTCCACTGTGTTCATACCAACCTTATTTATAATAGTCAGAAACGGGAAAGAAGCCAGATTTCCCTCAACAAAGGAATGGATACAGAAAATGTGGTACATTTACACAATGGAGTACTACTCAGCTATTAAAAACAATGAATTTATGAAATTCCTAGGCAAATGGATGGATCTGGAGGATACCATCCTGAGTGAGGAGCCCAATCACAAAAGAACTCACATGATATGCACTTACTGATAAGTGGATATTTGCCCAGAAACTTAGAGTACACAAGATACAATTCTCAAAACACATGAAACTCAAGAAGAAGAAAGACCAATGTGTGGATAGTTCATTCCTTCTTAGTATGAGGATCCAAATACCCATAGAAGGAGTTACAGAGACAAATTTCAGAGCTGAGACGGAAGGATGGACCATCCAGAGACTACCTCACCCAGGGATCCATCCCATAAACAAGCACCAAACCCAGACAGTATTGCATATGCCAGCAACATTTTCCTGACAGGACTCTGACATAGCTGTCTCTTGTGAGGCCTTGCCAGTGCCTGGCAAACACAGAAGTGGATGCTCACAGTCAGCTATTTGATGGAATACATGGCCCACAATGAAGGAGCTAGAGAACATACCCAAGGATCTAAAGTGGTCTGTAACCCTATAGGAGGAACAACAATATGAACTAACCAGTACCCCCAGAGCTTGTGTCTCCAGTTGCATATGTAGCAGAGGATGGCCTAGTAGGCCATCAGTGGGAGGAAAGTCCCTTGGTCTTGCGAAGATTATATGCCCCATTATAGGGGAATGACAGGGCCAGGA
The DNA here is from genome assembly GCF_000001635.26 of Mus musculus. NCBI lineage: Eukaryota > Metazoa > Chordata > Mammalia > Rodentia > Muridae > Mus > Mus musculus. Next base: position 41,416,636 of record NC_000068.7, read on the forward strand.
AGCGGGAGTGGGTGGGCTGGGGAGCAGGGCAGGAGGAGGGTATAGGGTACTTTCGGGATAGTATTTGAAATGTAAATGAAAAAATATCTAATAAAAAACTTTTTTGGAAAAACAAAACAAAAAAAAAACAAAAACCAAATGAGAAACACAGATAATGCCCAATCATTTTGGCCTTAAGGAATCAATGGCTCAGAGAAGTACTACAGGCCCCTGATCATCAATGTCTCCCAACACAGGAATACTCTTCTTAAAGCCATAAGGTTATTCCTGTTTCTAACATATTTTAATTTTCTATATCATATCTAATTTTCTCCCATAATCTACCCAAATTGATATTTTCTTTTCTTATATTATAAATTGCCACATTATACAATTAAATGTATAGTTCTGATCTTTATCAGACATGCATTTTTAAATAATATTTACATTATTTTAATATTTGGCTCCTTTTTTTTTTTTTTTTTTGGTTCAGACTTACAGTTCCAGCATTGGCTGGGGCAGAGACAAGATGTTCCTTGTGGTTTATAAGTGTGAAGCATACAATGGATAAATGCTCGCCATCCTAGCATTGAGTAAGAACAAGGTAAGGGGCTTCCTCAGCCTCATAGCAAGGCCTCTTTGGACAGATGGCCTAATCCAGGTCTTCAAATCCCAGACTGTGAGTAATCTCTTTCTGTCTCTGTCTCTCTGTCTCTCTGTCTCTCTCTCTCTTATATATATACATGTGAATATAGATTAAAAATACAAATATAATAAATCTTATATACATGTGAATATATATTAAAAATACAAGGGTAGGGGTTGGTGGTGATGTTAGGAAAGGGATATAGGTAGGGGTAGAGGTTAGGGTATGGATAGGAGTGGGGTTTAGGGTAGGGTATGTATATGGGTATGAATAAGTGTTAAGGTTCAAAAAAATAAATTCATTCTATAAGTATATGTTATTTATAAATATAATAAATTTATTTAATAATAAATCATGTTTTATTTAATTATTTAAATAAATTAAATTATTTTTCATTTTAGTCATTAAAATTAAATTTTACTTCAATTTAATTTAAATACATTAAATTAAAACATTTATTTAATAATAGACAAAAAGTAATTAAATTTATTTTATTATAATGAATATTATAATAATTATTAAAATTTACACATACACATACACATGCACAACATATACATTTGTAATCACAAAAGTACCCACATGTCTACATGTCTAGCTGTGCATGTACATGAGACTGTGGGAGGGCAGTAAGGGAGAGGTAGAGAGAGAAAAACAGAGAGACAAGGGCAGAGAGACAGAAGACAGAAAGAGAGACACAGAGAGAAAAAGGGAGGGTAAGGCTGGAAAAGAGAAAAGAGAGGCAGGGAGAAGAAAGAGAGATATGCTTGTAATAAAACTGGAGAGACATTGGGACATAAATATAATTTAAAAATATAGTGAAAAGGAGACACATTTCAACAATGAGATAAAAGGAGGGAAATGTGAATCAAAGCTAACTGTGGGAGCCAGACCTGATGACATAGGGCAGCAGACCCTGTACTTTGAATGTTACGGTTAGAAAAACATGAAATCAAGGCTAGACAAGGAAAGGCAGGAAGACTCTGCCACAAAAACTGAGTAATGAAAGAATAAATCTAAGCCAGGTGTGGTGGCACACACCTTTAATCCCAGTACTCGGGAGGCAGAGGCAGGCAGATTTCTGAGCTTGAGGCCAGCCTGGTCTACACAGTGAGTTCCAGGACAGCCAGGGCTACACAGAGAAACCCTGTCTCGAAAAACCAAAAAAAAAAAAAAAAAAAAAAAAAAAAAAAAAAAAAAAAAAGAAAGGAAGGAAGGAAGAAAGAAGGAAAGAAAGAATAAATCTAAATTCAACTCAGTTTCAGTGTCTTAGAAGATCCATATACCTTCTGCTCACATAGGATTTAACATGAACACTTGTTTCATGATGGTGTCACACACCTGATTCCTCTGTCCAGCCTCTTGAATGTGGTGACTGCACTGTTCCTTTCTCCCGCTATCATATGAATATGAATTTAACATTTGAAATGAAGATCTAAAAGTTCTAATTCATTTTGTCTGTATTCCGTTATGTTTGCAAATGAATTAAGTATAGTAAGTGTGCTTTTTCTGACTTCATATGAATACAGCATCCTGAAGGTAAATAGTGAAGTGTAATTCTGACACCTAAGAAAGTCCTGAGGTCATTTCCACTTTGCAGACAGTAGTGGCTAGCATCATATAAGTGGAGTAACTGCTGGGTTAAATGTCAAAATTATTAACTTATGTTCTATAATAGTGTCAAGTGCACAGTGCATTTTAGGAGGATTATATGTAATATAGGGCTTTCACTTGCCAGTGAGTATAAAGGTTACATATCACTAATTTCTTACTATGCTACCGTTAGTGCCCAATGTAGGCAGCAGTGATGTCTAGTTACAGTATACCCTTACCCTAAAATATGAATAACACCTTAAGCCTCTTGATGTTAATATTTCCCGCTTTCATATTAGTGCTATTTTAACATTTAAAATGAGTGTCTAAATATTGTAGTTCATTTTTGTGTTGTGTTCTATTAAAATACTATCATGGATTTTTATTTTTGACAAATAACTAAGTAATCAGGGCTATCTTGACTTCATATATATACTTCATATATATGTATACTTTGATTTAAATCTTTCAATACAAAGCATAGAACAGTTAGAAATATTTACAGATTAATTCTACAAAAGACAAATGTGACAAACCAAAGGAAATCTAATTTACTCTGTTAAAATTACAGCAGGGAAGAAAAACTATATTTTACCTTGGTGATTACTTCAACTACATAAAATATTTAAGATGGATCAATGGGCACTTACTTTTTTATTGTTACAGGTAGTTTGCTCAATTTGTCTATTCTATTGTTTTCTTAAAGTTTACTATAATGCTACATGAATGGCATTATGTAAATGGCTATAATTTTCTCTGGGTATCTCCATTTGTCTAGCATGTACCACTTAGGAGAATATTTCCCAAGTATACCACCTTCAGGTACAATTTTTTTCCTGCCGCTTACCTAAATATTGCCTTCCCTTTAGAAGACTCCAGCTAAGTAATTTTCATTCAAGTATCAAATTCATGTAGCCAATAGCCTATATAATAGAGCTGACATTTCTGCCAAATGTGTGGGAGTATACAGATATTCATATGAAATTAGATGATAAGGTAATAATATCATAGGCATCCAGGTTTAGAAAGGATGCCTTAAGGAGACTCCAATCATTCCGCCTTTACTGCTTCCTTAATACATGGCAACTGCAGGCCTGAAATTGTCATTTCTAAACGCTAATGAGAAATAAATTATACTACTCAACTGAGGACACTTCACAAGTGCAGCAAGAGGCAGAGAAAATTCAGAATTACTATGACGGATATCAGAACACTTTAGTTTTCATACGCTGCCAAGATCATTACCAAGAACATTTAATGATGCTGCAGCAGAGGAAGATTTGGAAAAGGTCAAAGGTTGCATTCTTCATTCTGTTTTTCATTTGAAATCTGATTTGTGCCTGCTGAAATGAATAAAATTCACTGTTGATACGGGAAATGAAATAACGCTTTCAAAAGTTACTCACGTTGGAACGCATCTACTGAGAGAGTCTGTTCAGATATTGTTACTAGCTGTTTCTCTCAAGGATCTGGACTCTTATAAAACAGATTGCTTATTTTTATGGCTGTCTTTTATTTATACAAATTTTCAACTTGGTACTGTTTAATATAGATTCAATAAATGGTTTAAGTGAAATCAGAATATTTAATATTATGTGAATGTCAGCTTTCTAGTTGACATACAATAGTAGATACATTTTAAAGTTTCATACTTGTAAACATATTTGGAGTAAGTATAGCATACCACTTTTAATTTGCTATATTCCATAGGTCAGATTATAAAAAATCCAATGTGATAAAGACATTATAAGTCTAAGTATAGTACAGATTTTATGCTTCTCACTACTTTTATACATTTTACTTCATTTACTTACTTTCTTTCTATCTTTTTTTTTTCTTTTTTGGTAAAGGGGCATTAGGTGGGACACAGATGTAATCCTTTATATAAAGACTATAAGCTTTTTGGAGATATAACCCTGGATACATATTCTGGCCTTAAGAGTAATTTATGCAATACCTAGTATAGTTATTTAAATCTTGGACCCTTGATTATTAGTGTGTACAGAAAAAATAAAAATACTGCAAAAGGCTATTTAAGATCTTTATTTCAAATTGTATTACACTTATATTTCTAGGTTATAGAAATACATTATAGATAATGAATGAGTGAGTAAAAGTATGAATACCCTAGGCGCAGAAAACAAAGGGATCGTACTCTTTTCTCAGCTCTAGGAAATCTAGATGGAAAAAATATTTGGAGAATTATTAAACACATGACTTCAAAAATATCCAACAAAGGCTAGCACATAGGCTGGGCTGATGATATCTGTAACTGAGATTTTTCAGTGTTATGCAGGGTTCAGAAACATTCATGTTCAGTCCAAACATTACTGGGCAGTGACAGTCAGGAGGGGAAGCAGCAGCAGACACTGCCCTTGGGCTGCCAGAGGGCTTTTTAGATACAAGTATTTAAGAAGTCGTATGAGATATGCAGCGGTTCATTAGAAAGTTAGCTTCAGATGATTTTGTTCAGCTGTAGGCTGACAGGAGCCCTGAGTGAATTTCAGGTGTTCTACTCTATGCTGTGGTTGATCTGTAGGCCAAGCATATTATATATGCTTCTGGGTTACAGTATTTTCAAGTCATAGTACACTTGTCAGAATGTGCCTATCAAAAAGCAAGGCAATCTGTGTTCTTGCAAAATATAGAAACATCAAAAATCACTTTAGGAGGTTTTAACTTTCTTCTAGAAAGAAGAGACATAAGGGCATGTGATTCAAATATCCAGGTTAGAGCAGATAAGTGGGTGAAGGTAGGTATTGGAATGTTTTAGATCATACAAGACTCAGATCTTCAAAAGCCCTTAATTGATAGTGCACAAATGCTTGGAGAAGCAGAAAGAATTTCGAAAGGGCATTTTTCAGAATCGGTTTGGGAGAGGTTTTTAGAAATTCTGTGTTTAGATGTCAGAGTCCTAGAAGGAAAAGAAAATGTGTGGGAGTATGTAAAGAACAACAATAACAAAACTTTATGAAAAACAGTAAGAGGTCTAGCAATAGAACAGCTGCAAAAGAAACAAATAGTAAATACTATAATGTGTTCTCAAAAGTGTATAAAATGGAAGATTAATGGGAACGATGTTCAAAATATGACATTCGCTTGGTGCTTGCATATATAAATGTTTATTTTGCCTATAAATTGAGAAGTTGGAATATTATTGTCAATATAGAGAAGGATACAGTACTGTAGTTCCACTTAATATGTGGATCACAGCATGATCCTAGCATGTTAAAGGTCTAAATTCTAGCTTCATGGTCAATTCAAATCTACTTGTAGCTTAAAGAAACTCTCAGAAATCTGGACTGTGAGTGAAAAGCTTTTGTTCTCTCCTAAAAACCAATAGCAATCTCATATATTTCACAAACTGTACTTTACAACTTGGGAAAATGCCCATGTAAAAAACTAGGGTAAAGATTAATAGAAGACTTTTAATAAAATGTATAAAAGTCCCCATGGTACACATTCCTAGACATAGCCATATAGGAATGTCACAGAGGCACACAAATAATATCTGAACATTACATGTTCTCAAAATTCAAAATTATGAAAAATAACTTATATGAAAAATAGAAAAGGTCATAAAAATCTTGGCAACTAAAGTTCAGCAGATTTAACCAAAAATAGGATTAGCCTGACATGATCGTCAGATATGTAAAACATTAACTATATCTGCAAAGATTACAGATAGAAAGCAAATGAATAATATAATAAATTTAGTATATTAAATGATTAAGACAAAAATAAATAGATACACTAAAACTAGAGGCAAATATGAAAAGAAACAATTAGGACATCTGAAAATAAAAATAATTCTTGGAAATACAAGTTGAAAGAATGAAGTAAATTACATAGCAGCACACTGAAGTATTGAATTATATTTTAAAATTAGCTTTCTGTTGAGTTTCTATAGGCATTTTTATATATCCTTGGTTTAATTTACTTCTTGCCTGCACTCATGAATAAACAATTGATCATCTGTATTCACGCCCTCTTCTTTCATACTGAAAAATAATGTTTCAAGCAGATGTACCCCAAGTAGGAGGGAGTCATGCATGGGGACACCTGGAGAACTGGAAAGAGAAAAATTAGGGGATTGGCTTTGATAATATCTCACTGTATACATGAAATGAATTCATGAAGAATAAAATTAAAACTAATGTTGGTTAAACTAAAAAATCTAAAGAGATTACCATATCTACATACTAAAGGGTGAAAAGAAATGTAAAAGATAATCATGGAGACAGAAATAAATATTACAAAGACATGGTAGCAGAAATTATGGAAATGCCATATTGAAATAATTTCTAAGTATACGTGAGTGATAAGATTCAAGGAGAGCTATAACCAGCTCCCAGGCACTACACAGCAGAAGGGCAGGGATAGTAAGAACTAATTCTTGAATCAGATTTGACTTGCAAAAATTCACAATAGTAAATCAAAAGAAATAAATCTACTTCCCCTGTAAAGGGATGTGAGCTTTTAGAAAGTAGTTTGCTCCCTTTCTCAAAGCAAGTGGAGGGTTGTACAGAGGTAAAATGGTCAGCAAAATGTCTCAGAAAAACTCATCAATGCCCTGATACTGAATGCAAGAAGGAAGCATCAGTGGGCAGAAGCATGGGAGCTGCTTAGAGACATTAATAACAGTGTTTGGAACATCTAGGGAAAACAAAATCTCAGAGACGCTTGGACAACAATTCTGTAAGAGGGGTTTTGAGGGAAGTAAATTTATGAATTTACAGTCCTCAGTATATGGGTGGAATAGAAGAGCAACATATAAAGCTGTATACATTTCCTGACAATTGAGAAGACTCCAAGAATCAATCTGATGATTGTAAGCAAAGCTTAGCTCTGTTGATGGCAATCTGTACATGCATGAGTTCTGATGGGACAAAACCTGAAACGTGGAAACTGAAATCACTGGCCCTCTTGTCTGCTGTTCTTACTGCTGCTATTACAACTGCTATCAATATTACTATTTATTATTGTTACTGTTACTATTATTATTTACATTTTAGTGAAGTAAAATTTTTCAGACCTAAAGAATGAGATCATGTCCAAAAGTGGCAGCTACTCCTGGCAGCAAATGTGATTGGAATTAAAACAAGTCCATGTTCAATTCAACCCTAAAGCTAGTAAACAATATAGTCATGTTAGTCGGCTCAAAAACTGATTAAAGGAATTAGCTTCAGTGAAAAATATAAAATTCAATAAAAATTTGGTAGATAAATGTTTACTAGCTCATACACCTTCATATTACAGTAAAAAATACACATGGATGAATTAAATCATGTAGATTAAACTTGCCATGTCCTATAAGGCTACATTTCTGGAAATGTTCTGTGTTGAGTGTTTGAGTGTGTGTGTGTGTGTGTGTGTGTGTGTGTGTGTGTGTGTGTGTGCAGGCACACACATGCACATGCCTAAAAATCACATACTCCAAGGGAACATGTGTGAAATTATTTTATTTTGAGCTAATATCCTTTTGAAATTAAATAACATTTTAATTTAGTATGCTGTATAAAATTACATATTTTTTATGATACTAATCCTAACACAGCAATAATTCATTGAAGCTGTGTGTAAGCAGAAGGAACCTATTACACAGCACACTTTGTAATCAGTTTCATTGTTGCTACTTTGAAAATTTATACCTTTTAGAGAAAAGGGGACTGCAGAGCACATAGAAACTTTTAGGGCAAATAGCATGGGAAAGGATTCCTGTGTCCATGTTCAATGATTTATTGGAGAGATAAAAGTACAATTCTGGTCTTATACTATTCAGGCAGCTCACTTTCTTTTCACATACAGAGAAAGCAAACACAAAAGGCATTGTTGCACATACATGGGAGACTAAAGTGAGGATGTTGCAAGTTCAAAGCCAGACAAGGAACAGACTCCCATATCTGGAGGAAATGGTGACACAGTTAAAGTAAAGCACTTAGAAGTCTAAGTGAATTACATGTCCGAGAGAAGTTTCTTAGCTTAACCAAAAATATCTGCTTTCCTTCCAGTACCCCTACTGGAGCCAGACACAGTTACGTTTATAGAGTATATTCTGTTTCTGTTTGATATGATGTGTGTTGAGGATTAAATCCTGAGCACCACAGATATCAGGTAAATAATCTTGCTACTAGACCTTCATCTTAAGTTTTGTACACAACTTTATAGATTTCACTCTTGTCATTTTAGCTAAAGACTTCCTCACATATAAAATTAATATGAAAATTTCCAACAAACAAACTGTTATGGATCATTATAATGTTCAACTATGATTGCACATTTGTGCATTGGAATGCATTGGAATGACATGGGCTGGCCCACTTTCAAAAATCTTTCTATGGAATCTAGAGAAATGGCTCAGTGGTTAAGAGCACAGTCTATTCTTATGAAGGACCTGAGTTTGGGTCTCAGAATCATATCGGGTGACTCACACCTGCATGCAACTCCAGCTTCATCGTGATCCAATGTCTCTGAGATTCTTGGAGCCTGTAGTCACACCTACCTACATGCAGATACATGTACATGCACACAATTAAAAATAGTAAAATGTTGCTGGGCATGGTGGTGCACGCTTTTAATCCCAGCACTTGGGAGGCAGAGGCAGGCATATTCCTGAGTTTGAGGCCAGCCTGGTCTACAAAGTGAGTTCCAGGACAGCCAGGGCTACACAGAGAAACCCTGTCTCGAAACACCAAAAAAAAAAAAAAAAAAAGTAAAATGCTATAAAGAGATAGTGAACTTGTAATATTTTCAGGTGTCCAACCACAAGAGGGCAGGTATCTTGATCCTCACTCAGGCATAATAGCTTGCTCATGATAACTAGTATACATTTATAGAACACAGTACTTGTCCTTATTTGTGAGGTTTCATTACAATAGGAAGACAGCATCAGTGTGAGCTTCAAACCTACATTGCATCTAATCTGTGACAATTGACATATAAAATGATAGGCACATATTGCCACTGCAGCATTCATAGACAGCCATCAACTGAATCACTCTGAAGGTTTGTTTATGTAAATATATTTTGAAGGAATGCTGAAAAAGAGGATTGAACTTAGGGCATTGATCACTATTGGACAGATTTAGGCACTCAAAATATTCATTCACTCATTTGTTTGTTATATTTCTTGATATGGAGTATCTCTTGAGTCCATGGTGGTTTAGAAGTTGCTATATAGACCATGCTGACTTTGAATTTGCAGCTATCCATATAGTCTTCTCAAGAACAGGGATAAGGAAGATAGCACTTCTCTAAGCACAAGCACTGAAGCCTAGCAAGGACACAAAGAGGTCATTTTAAAGTGACTTAGAGAATAAGATTAACATTGATATTAACCTTCTCATAGAATCAGAGAACAAATGAATAAATGGTGCAGTTAACTAGTTAGCAAGACAATTTCCCTAAACACTGGATTGCCTGTTGGAAATACATGTATTTCCTGCTCAGCCTTCAGGAGAGAAATGAGTTATGTTATGTGTGTGTGTGTGTGTGTGTGTGTGTGTGTGTGTGTGTGATACAGATTGTATATGTGTTCCTGTGTTTGCATGTCTGAAGGCCCGACAATATTTGCATAGTATGCCTTATTCATTTGAGATAGGGTTTCTCACTGAGTCTGCAGCTGGGAAAGTGGCCAGCAAGTCCAGGTGATTTTTCCAGTTTCCATCCTCCATACTTCTGGGATTACAGGTATGTGTGTCCAATAGCTGGGATACTATCACAGGTTTTCATTCTAAGCCATTGCCTCAGCTCAGGTTATTTTTATTGTTGTTCTTTATATAGGAAAGGAAACTCATTTCAAAAGAAAAAGTTTTTCAAAATTATTGTTAAGATGGGTAAATACAATAAGAATACATAAAAATGTTGAATGAAATTAATAAACTAGATCATTCTTCACCTATTCATGCATTTATTCATCTATCTACCTATCCATCTGGAAAAATGTATAATGTACCAAATAAAGATAATATTTTTCTTATATTCATGAAGAAATTTCATAAAATTATTATTTTTCAGTGTAGGAGGAAATGAAAATAGATTTCTTTGAAAATAATAATTATAGACTTCTCATCACAACTTAATATAAATAACATTTTTATGTGAACAGAAGAAAGTCATGTGATCTTATTTTCTATAAATGTATATAGTATGTTTGTAGTTTATTTGAAAACTTAAGAATTTTTGGATTATGTTTCTCTTCTAGTGAGGAAAAAATCAAGAGAAATACATAACTTCAAAAGCATAATCAACAAGAGTTAAACAAATTTTTATAACAACAATATGAACTAACTAGTACCCCCAGGAGCTCGTATAGCTAGCTGCATATGTATCAGAAGATGGCCTAGATGGCCATCAGTGGAAAGAGAGGCCCATTGTTTGTGCAAACTTTATCTGCCTCAGTACAGGGGAATGCCAGGACCAAGAAGTGGGAGTGGGTGGGTGGGGGAGGGTGGGAAGGAGCGTGTGGGGGACTTTTGGGATAGCATTGGAAATGTAAATGAAATAAATACCTAATAAAAAAATTTCATCAAAAATAGAAGAACCAAGAAAGCAATCACAAGTGGGGAGTGAGGGACCTGGGAGGGAAAGTGGACTGGGAGGGTGGGCAGTCAGATTTGGGGAGAGAGGGGAACCTGATCTGGTATTGGGTGAGGGAAAAATGACTGAAGGCCTGAGGCCCAGCAGAAATAATGGAAACAGGCAACCTTAGGAGGTAGGAGGTTGTAGGGATCCTCCAGAACGCACCAGAGATCTCGGAGGTGAGAGACTCTCAGGACGCAAATGGTGCAGTTAACTAGCTAGCAAGACAGTTTCCCTAAACATTGGATTGGCTGTTGGAAATACATATAGATAAAATGGCCGACAACAGGGAGAAGGAAATTACAGAGCCCACCTCCAGCAGGAAGACAGGGCATCAGATGAGGAAGGGGTGTGTTTCCCACAGTCACAACTCTGACCCATAATTTTAATAAATAAAAATTTAAAAATTAGAAGTAGCAACATGAAAACATACCTGCAAGCTAAGGATGGCTGCCATTTTAATAGTGAAATAGGTAAGGCAGAATGACTACTCTGTTTCTGTTCACAACTGACCAAGTCACATAGATGTGAGTTTTCTATTTACTGAGGGTACCTTTAGGTCTTGCCCCAAACTTTCTGTGGCAGATTCTTCAAATCTGCTCTTGAAGCCTTGCCAGGCAATTAAGAAAAGTCATATCCTGACTAACCTTGTGGCTCCATACCTTAATTTCAATGCTCTCAGATACGCTCAAATTTTGAAAAATTTTCTTGCACAAAATGAGCACAATCCACTGAGTCAAATCTGTAACACTTTTCTAGTACACAGGATGCTAAAATTTGAAGGCCGTGCTCTAAGAATGTAAGGTGGAAAGAAGAAAGCTGTCTCCTGAGATGCTCTGCCAGTGCCTGACAAATACAGAGGTGGATGTTCTCAGTCAACAATTGGACTGAACACAGGGTCCTCAATGCAGGAACTAGAGAAAATACCCAAGGAGCTGAAGGGGTTGGCAGTCGCATAGAAGGAGTAGCAATGTGAACTAACCAGTACCCCCAGAACTCCCAGGGACTAAACCACCAACCAAAGTGTACACATTGAGGGACCTATGCCTCCAGCCACATATGTAACAGAGGATGGCCTTGTTGGATATCAGTGGGTGTAGAGGCTCTTGGTTCTGTGAAGGCTTGTTACCGCGGTGTAGGGGAATGCCATGACAGGGAAGCTGGAGTGGGTAGGTTGGTGAGCAGGAGGACGGGGAATGGGACAGGGTATTTTTGGAGGAGAAATGCAGAAAGGAGATAACATGTGAAATGTAAATTTAAAAATATAATAAAAACTAATTTTCTAAAAAAAAAAAAAGAAGAAAAGCAGTTTATTAAACCCGGCTTAAAAAAAAAAAAAGCAACAACTTTGAAACCAATGACAAACCACATTGACACAAAACTGACACAATGGGTACATATGAACCAAATAGAAAAAGAGCCTCTTTTCAAGATGTTACCTCTATAAGAAACATTGCCATCACCTGGATAAATAAATGGTGTTATGTGATGGGCTTTTAAAAAATTAAAAATTGAATATTGAGAGAATGAAATTTTTGAGAAATATTCTAGATGTGCATGTCCTATTTTGTTTGTTGTTGCTGATGGTTTTTGTCGTCGTTTTTGTGAATTTGACAGAATATGAAATGTAGGAGAGGGAAACTGCATTGAGGTATTGCTTCCATTAGGCTTTCTATGGTGAATGGATACTATGGGAAGGACACTGCACTAAGGGATGTGCCTTTTGGGCACTTGGTTCTGGGTTGTTTAAGAAAGCAGACTGAGTAAGCCAGAAGAAGCCAGGAAACTGCACTTCTCCAAGGTGTCTTTCTGCCTCGGCTCATACATCTAAGTTCTGCTGGAGTTCTCCTTCTGACTTTCTTTATGACAGACTGAAAGCTGGCAGTAGTAATAAACCCCTTCCTTCACGACATGTGCCTTTAAGCTCTGTGACATTTTCCAGCCACTGATGGTTTACAGGAATTTCAAGGACATCTGTGCCTGGGTCACGTCTGACCTGCACTTCTTGTTTGGGTAAGAAGCAGCTGGAGGGAGGGGTCAATAATAGCTCTCGGCAACGTTTCCACAAACGTGACTACATATTAAAGTCATTGGGACATAAGATACAGACCGTTGACCCGGTAGCCCCTGGAGATTGAAAGGCAATTTCAGTGTGAGAGTGCTGACAAAAACCTGCTGTTCCACCACAACCATCCAACTATGAATGACTATTAATCTCTGTAGAGACAAGCCATCATATTTGTGCTGATTTTTTTGTGTGTAGATATACAGGCTTTTTCAATTTTAACAAATTGAATCTGTACGGCACACGAAAATCAGACCTCACTCTATTTCTTCAGGGTAATCATCACAGGAACTGCCTTCCCCCACCAAAACTGGTATTTGAGTTTCTCCCAAATCTACTGGATAGGAATCTTTTGGGAAGGGTAGGTGTGAAATAGTCTGGGGTGTTCACTGTACCAAATACTGTGCATGATGCTGAGTCTTATGCAGGGCAATAGAAAGGATAGAATTAGACCGAAGCCTCGATAGCTGTTTTTCATAATTGCTTTTCACTATCTAGTCTCAGCTCCTCACCTGCTGCAGAATGGACTTAGGTATTCAATGAAGTAGTTATAACCAAAAAAAAAATAATAATAATAATAATGTCATATTGAGTGGGCACTTTGTTGAATGAGTGATGGTTCAAACACATCTAAGAACATTTGGTAGTTTGTTTCCCTACCTAGACTGAAAACAAAGATTTACTGAATTCTGACTGCACACTTGTGCTTTTTACTTCATCTTCATATTTAAATGCTCACAACTTTTAGGCTGAGTAGTTATTCTAGCCTCCCCATGTTTCTATGACCTTATTTGTTTATTTTTGTTTGTTTGTTTGTTTGTATCCTATTCTTTAAACCAATCTTTGATTAACCTAAAATAGTTTAATGATAGCATTTCATATTTGCATTATTGTAATTTCTTTTTAGTGAGTCTCCTTGCTTTCCTTCCATCCTTCCTTCTAAGTCCTTTCCCCTTCACACTGTCCTCTTGGTCTTTTTGTTTGTTTGTTTGTTTGTTGGTTGGTTGGTTTTTGTTTTTGTTTTCTGGATTGGGGGGGGGGTGCCCTTATTTGCATGTCTGCTTCTCTTCTCCAATTTCCACTGTGAAGGAATGTTACTCTCAGGTGTCAGTACCTCCTAATTTCTCTCAGATGCTAAATCTAGTTACATGACTTTGTGTATTTTAAATCTGAATTTAATATTGATTTCCGTATAAAACACTTGTTTAAAAATATCATGGGTGTATCTTGGAGCTGAAGTGTAAAAAATCTGAATTTGGAGACTTCTGTAAAATGTCACACCTTTGGGAATTTGCTCTATTCAAAGTCTTAATGGAAAGAAGTCTAGTTATGGTGACACATGGAAGCACGAGCCACATAGTCTACATTGATGGGCAAAGCAGCATCAGTGCAATGTTGCTTCTTTTCCTTGTTAAGAATCAGTCTTTGTCATTTCGACTTCAGTGAAGGGATATGTTATGTCACAGAAGTATATTTTCTCCCATAAATTGAGATTATTCCTTCCAAAGCTTCATGCTCATCTTCTTACACAGAGCTCTTATAAAATCAGGAAGAGTGGCTATTTTCAGGGTCACAGCCTGAGTAGTTCCTCAGGCTCTAATAGATGACTTTACATTTGTGCACGTTTTGACACATTAAGTGGATCCAAAGTGTTTTTAAAAAGAGCTCACAGAGATGGGAGAGGAAAGTGGATAGAGAAAAGAGATACAGAAGGATTGGAAGAGAAAGAATGACTGGTAAATTTCATCAAAGCATATGACAAGAGCACATGAAAATTTCAAACCATAACAAAAAAATAAACATATTTCTTGCTTTATGTATTTGCAACTTCTTTTGAAGGAAGGATGTAGAGTCAACAAGGCAGAGGATAGGAAGGTCAATAAAAGAAGAGAAAGGAGGATTTACAAACACAAAGGTTGTGTAATAAAACCACACGGAATCTTGTTATTTCATATTCACCTAAAATCATGCAAAATGTATATTTGTATGCATGTATACATATACATGAATACCTGTATATATATGCATATATATGAGTATATATATTCATATATGAATTTAGTTGCCTGTCAGAACACACACACACACACACACACACACACACACACACACACACACACACTTAGGACACAGTACTCAGATCATTTGAGATAGATGTAAACTGAAAACCTTATTACTTAGTCTAGATTTTATGGTACCAGAAATTGTTAGACAAGCTTCCAAGGAAGGGAATCAATTCATATTCCTACCCAGCTGTAACACATTTGAAACACAACTGTGACTAGCATGTGAAGATATTTATAGAAGTGGCACTCACATTTTGGTAGTAAACAAATACTGTCTAATTGGACTCTAGGCCTTAAAACCATGGGAGAAAAGAAGACTCATACTGCAACCCTAGTGAAGTGCCTGCCTCTAATTAGGTCATGGACCTTAGAGGAGAAACTACTATCACTTCTTTGTTAGATCAGTATAACTCCTAATTATATTCTAAAACTTGTGTTTATGCACACAAGTAAGTGTAGCTACCAAACCCAATGAAAGAAGGTGCTTTTTATAACAAATAGTGTCACAAAAAAACACAACTGGATACATTGCAGACATCAATAGATCAATTGTTGGGAGTCCAACCAAAATAGATACACTTATTATTGCAGCTCCTGTATATATTGGTCAGTGAATATCATTGAAAAGGAGATAAAACAATTATAAGATATGGAATTTTAGAAAATCTGCAGCGAAACAATCTTTCCTAGAAGCTCAAATAAATAAGCAAGAAGCTGCATAAATAAAGCAATGGCAATATCTATATACATGCTAATATGGAAGGGGAAAACCTTCTAGGGCAACACTCCCTATGTAAAGAATTACTTATAATATGGTTGTGGAGAGAGAAATAATTAACTACTCCCAGGAATATATTCTGTAATTATTTGTCTAATACAAAGTGGATAGCTCTGAAACTGCATACAGTTTCGGCAGGTATATTTGTATATTTGATAATAGATACACATACATATGTATGTATAGTGATAATAATCAAAAAAGAAGATATTTTTACTTTGAGAGAAGCTGGGATATGAAAGGGTTGGCATGGGGTGCTGGAGGGAAGAAAAGGAATCAATTATGTTTTAATTAGAATAGCAAAACAAAGAAACAACGTTAAGGATACATTTGGAGTAGTGTAGAATTAACATGCAAATAGGCATTTCAAAAAGAAGGAATCATTGGATGCACAATATCTTGTATACAGAAAATGGGATGGGATTAACATACAGGTATGTCACTGACAATATACATTGTTTTCCATATTTTAAAACAAATTATTCACCCTCTAAATTGTTACAGTGTATTTTTATCCACTGGTATGCTGGTAAGTCTTGTGACAGCTTGTAAGAACTAATTTTTCTTAATGAATTAAAGGATTTATTTTGGTTAACATTTTGTAAAGCAGATATAGTCTATCAAGGCACTTAAGGCATGTAAAACATGTAAAATAGGATATAAACATTACAACAGAAAGAAGCTCCTGGGAGACTTTTTTTTTTAATATTCAGAGCCAGATGTTAAATACATGCCAATATTAAAACAAAATTGTTAAGAATTTATTTATATTTTTGAAAATATATAAATGACAGCAATAACCTTGATATTCATAAGTTTGTAACAAATTTACTGTCTTACTGTACTTCTGCATATCTCTCCCTGATTTTACCATTCAGAGAATAAGGTTGGCATGTTGACAGTCACTATAATGGGGATAAATATAGCCCCAAAGAATCAAATACTAACTCAGAGCTTTTTACAGCAAGGAATGCTAAACACTAGAGCAACATCATTTAAACCTATAATAGGTATGTGCGCTCTTAATCAAGATATTCACAGGAGTATGACACTACTGTCCCCTTCTTTGCACCTCATACATAGGACCCAAATATATGCCAATCTCAAAAGACTGAGTTGTAATTTAAAATACATCTGGATTCAGGAGTATTGATAGGCTTCATGGTCTCAAGTATGTGGCTAAAATTTCTGTGTCAGTTCTTCTATGTGAGAAGTATGGAAAGCTTTGGGCTCTTACACATTGTCATAAAGATTAATTTAAAAATATGCATGCAATAGTCCTTCCAATCCCACTGCTCCTCTCCTCCTTGGAGGATCACAAGCTTGCTGGTATAATTACTTTGAATATTATTGAAATGTTAGCTAACACCCACCATCCCCTTTAATTTGTAGAAATTAAATTCAGTGTAAATAAAAATGTCCTGACTAAATCCAGCAACCTCTTCCCCAGATTAGACAAAGATAAGAGAGTTTCTGTAAAGATCTATGATATATATATATATGTATTGTATATGTATATGTATGTGTATGTGTATGTGTGTGTGTGTGTGTGTGTGTGTGTGTATGTATATGTATATGCATATGCATATATATATATATATATATATATATATATATATATATATATATATATGGGTTTGATGCCATTTCTTATCTGATTTGTGACATTGTGCCAATGTCGAAAGACTGAGTTGATGGATATCTCTATATTTAATGGTCCCATGTTGTTCATAACTCTTCTAGTATATTATCAATGAGAAAAACCAAAAGAGGAAAGCAAGCAGAATTCATTAGTGTCATATCCATCTAGCAGCTAACGGAATCAAGTTTTGGACTACAGGGTTATTCTGTAGGATAGAGAAGATCACACTGCCCTGCTTTACTGGCTAGTCTGCAGCCAGTCCACATAGATAGACCATGCAGCCAGCCCACATAGACCATGTGTTTCACCATGTTTATGTAGTTACATTCATATAGCAACCTCCTGCACCATTGTTCTTTCTTTCTCACACCATTATGTGCTCCTCTTTCTCCATATGCACAGGCCAAGAGCTCAAAATGTGCCCAGAAACACAGTGACTTTATTTAACTAAAATGTCTAACAATGACATTTTAAGTGAACAGGGAATGAATCCTCTAAAACAGATGTTTAAGTTGTGGAATTAAGTTTTTCTTTTACTGCTTTCATTGATACTAAAACCTGGCATCACATTAAAATATGTAGTTTATTAAAATAAAATACATTTAATACATACACACATGTATCCACAAACATATATAGTGTTATTTTGTTAGACTATGTGTGGTAGTGGAGGGGGGAGGGTTACTGACAGTGTCTTATATATGGTGAACAAGAGTTTTAGCTCTGTGCCACAGGGCTCGTCATAAGTGGGTTTTTATTTCTAATAAGTATATTCTATATTCCTCATTTGCGGCTTTTTCTTCTCTCTCTTTATCCCTAAGGACAATATTTTCAAGTAGCAATTTTTAAAATTGCTTTTTCTGAACTGAAATATTTCTTAGAAAATGGGTTTAATTTTATTATATTTTAATACACACGTGACAAATGGTAACTTACACAAATCCAAATGTTCAAAAGGAGAGGAACTGCATTTACCACTTTATCAACATGTCCTTCCCCTTTTTTGAAAATTCGAAATCCAATGAAATATGACTGTGAAGGATACCACCAACAAAAATACTTGGCAGTCAGAATCCTATGGTTCTACAGAAATTCACAATTGATACTTACTACGTCTTCTCAGTCTAGATATTTTTTGTTGTTGTTGTTCCCAGAATGTGACATATGTTCGCTAACACAAAATATACCCTGTAGTTTGCTCCAAATGTCAATCAACATGCAATTTTGTGTTCTAAGTTTAGTCACTGTGGCTTTAAGATTAGTAGTGAACAAGAGAGTGTCTGTTTAGTCTAACTGCTACCTCCTAGCACAGTCTGCTCTCTCTACATCCATTTATTTCAGCTGAGGATGTTGTCACTCTTTCATGAATGAGGTCTGTTCTGAAGCAGTCTTTGAAAATTTTGTTCAAAGAGCTGCAATGAAAGTGAAGTGTTTGCTTTCTTGACTTTTAGAAATAGCTGATAGGGGAAACGCAGTGCCAGGGCACTATATCTGAGGCATGTTTTCTAAAGCATAGCCCATTCGCAACTTACCACAGGATGCCACTTCATCTGTCTGGTCACCACAGTCATCCTCTCGGTCACATAGCCATGCTGTGGGAATGCAGCGCCCATTTCCACAAGAAAATTGGTCAGCCTGGCAGGTCCTGGCTGCAAAGATCCATTTATAGGCAAAGAATCAATTCACAGACTTTGAGTAATGACACATGCAATATCGGTTTTACAATAAAGGTTATGCTTATATTAGCTCATTTTTAAGTTTTGATATTTTAATTTAATTATATCTCTCCCTCCCCATTCCATCCTCCAAACGCTCCCACTTACTCCCTCCCACTCTCCTTCAAAGCCATGACTTCTTTTTTAAATTATATATATATATATATATATATATATATATATATATATATATATAATTTGGTTTTGTAACAATAGGCACTTCTCTGCTCTACTGCTCTAAAATGCAACATGTTGCCTTTCAGTGAAAATAGCCACTAAAATAATTAATATTTCTGGAAAACTTCCTCAAGTGAAAAAAACCCATTATTTTAAAAATTAAAAATTCACCAAATATATGATTCTAAAATTTTATTGAATTGAATTTCATCCAACATGGTATTAACATATATATGTGTGTGTGTGTGTGTGTGTGTGTGTGTGTGTGTGTGTCTAGTGTTTGCTGCCAAACTAAGAAACTGTTTTCCTGTAATGCCACAAGAAGCTGTGAGCATATCTCAAGATAGCAAGGTTCAAATCCTGCCTCAGAATTGTTCCTTTCATTTAAGAGTGCTAGGTGTACTTGACTCTTCAATGCTAGTGAACTCTCTATGTGAAGTCAGAATACAGAAATATTTCCTAAAACATATATTTGGCCTAAGACTTTATATGTACTCCTTGTATAACTGTATAAATTGATGCATAACTTCTTTGATCACTATGCTCAAAACTTCGCTTTGGGCTCTTCTAAGGGCTGCAATGAACACCAATATGCAAAATTGCTTGTGTTAGGGAAAATTAGTAGGGTGAAGCAACGGGATTCAACTGGCTTCACTTTGCCCTTTCCAATGGGTCAGGTCAACATTGAAGTGCTTAAGAGTGATTTGATTTGTTGTTCTTCCCCAAACTCCAGGACTGGGGGTGCTGTGTACTAGTTACATTTAATATTTAATTGTCATTTTTTCTCTTGGAAACAGGAATGTGCATTGAGTAGGATTATCCCATTATGTCTTTCCAATTGAAAAGTGTTCTCTCTTCCTCACAAGAGAGAACAGCCTGACATAGTGACACATTTCTTCTTCTCTAAGTAGAAACATAAAGTTTTTATTTGGTTGTTTAAATAATTTAACTTGAGTTCTAGTGATAACCTACATAGAAGTAATTTGAAATATCTTTATAAAGGTACACACAGAGAGAGAGAGAGAGAGAGAGAGAGAGAGAGAGAGAGAGAGACAGAGACAGAGAGACACAGAGAGAGAGACAGAGACAGAGACAGAGAGAGACAGAGACAGAGAGAGACAGAGAGAGAGAGACAGAGAGAGAGAGACAGAGAGAGAGAGACAGAGAAAGAGAAAGAGAAAGAGAAAGAGAAAGAGAAAGAGAAAGAGAAAGAGAAAGAGAAAGAGAAAGAGAAAGAGAAAGAGAAGAGAAAGAGAAAGAGAAAGAGAAAGAGAAAGAAAGAGAAAGAGTTGTGGCCAGTATTAATGAATATTTTGAAGATTACTCAAAATTGAGATTTTATTCTTAGGATTGATATCATAGACTGGAGGTGCTTTTCCTATAATCATAGAATTTACAGTTATAATAGTTAGGAATGTTATAACAATGTGTATTTTACTGTACAGATAAGGCCTTAAAATCAAATACTGTATATAATACCTATTTCCATTTCAGAAATTGATTACTTGTGTTTAATTAACACATTTTAAGTATTCTAATAAATGTATGAAGTTCTGAAGTTTTCATTGTTTAATTTTAAATAACATTAAATATTTCTAATTGCCATTTTAATTGGCTTACTTTACCAATTTTCTTTTCAATTATCCTAAGATGCAAAATAAACTCAATGAAGGTCTTAGCTAATTTTATATAATTGTGCCAATTTTTTTATGAAACATCAGAAACAATGCAGAAGCATACACCCAGGTGTGGGCTTTGGTTTATTGGATAAAGAAGGCTAGGAATGTGAAGGAGATAAACACGTTCCCCTTATAGATCTCTGCATTTCTTCTGTGGTTACAGGCAATTATTTTCACCTTTCACATTTTAAGAGAAATTTAACAAAGGCTCTTGTTTTCCACAGTTCTTTCTTTCTCCTTAATCTTTTCACTCCCCTTTTTCTTGTCTTTAGTGTTTTTCCTTTTTTTCTTCATCTACTCTTTCTCTGTGACTTTCCTTCCACCTTCCTTCCTTTTGGATATTATTCTTTATTGATTTTAAGGGAAACCATTATCAGATAGTTTATGTCCATTTAACTCCAAATTTGTATCATCATGATGTATTAAATTTATGTAATCTACTGTTCTTTGACTTTATATTCTTGTTAATATAGTCTTTCCTTTCAATCTCTCTATTGATGCTAGCAGAGCTTTCTTAGATGGGTTGTTCTTATTAGTGAGATAATAAAAAGAACTTCTCAGACTCATTCATATAGCAGGGGCAAGTGTGTGTGCCCTTCATTATTGCAGTGAAATTGCAGGAACTGCTATAGCCCATGACTCAGAATTTGCTACATAGTTATTGAAGATATTATGACGAGAAAGTGCTGGAAATCACTATCTCTTCTAATCATGGAGGAAAGCAATTTTCTTTCTCTGACTGAGAAATTTAAATGATTTCAGATGAGAAAGATATTTTATCCCTTAAGTCTCTAAGTTTAGCCTTCCAGACATAACCAGATCGACAGAATTAGCACTTTCAAATCAATGGACTCACTAAGAGACAACACAGGGTTTTCTTTTTTAGGCCTCTGCTGCATCAGATGTAATTAGTTTGTTGGTGATGTTAGACTAGTGGCCCTGAAGGACTCTAATTTTATGGCAAATGGTACCCTAAAGAGGAACTTAGTGCCTTTTTCAAAATTGTTTATCTAGCAGTTGAATCAGAATTTCACTCTCACAGTATGAGTGTTTCGGCTCATCACGGCTGCCATGTAGCTGAGTGGAACCATGGAGTGTGAACACTGTAGGAGAAGTCTCTTCAAGCAAAGCAGTCAGAAACATCACCTTTGCTCCATTTGAATCAAAGCACTCTGTTCAGACAACACCCACTGGCGTATTCCTGTAATCCCAGAAGTGGTGCGGAGGAGGCAGGAAGATGATAAATTCAAGAGTAGCCTGATCTATGTTATAAAACCCCAATTCCAAAAACCAAGGTCTGGGCAGGTACCTCAGTGGTACAGCATTTGGACACTACATGGATGACGTTGGATATTTTCTCTGGCATTATAAGAGAAGAGAGGGAAGTAACTCTTTTTAGTTTATCTTGTAAAACGTCTAATTTTATTATACCAGTTATTTTAATGTAATTATACCTTCACATTTAGTAGTGCACATTTAATCAAAATTGTTGGATGATGTGAGGACAAGAATATTGTACAATATAATTATAGTTCACTGATGGAAGAAAATGTTGGCTTAAGATTGCCTAGGTGCAAGTGTAGGCATTAATAACATTAGCTAGAAGAAACTGATTTTAAAAATCTAACCACCACCCATTTAGGCCTCTGAAAATCTCTTAGAATTAGATAAAGGGAATTAGAGTCTTGAGGGACAACAGCTGCTTTTTGCAACTGTGTCTGCTCCTCTTTTGACCCATGCATGTTCTGCTACCATTCTAGGTACCTTCTCTAACTTGTTCCTATTATTTAAGCCACCCCTGCCCCAACCCTATAAGCTGACAGTTGGTAATTAGTTCCTGGTGAAATGTATCTATCACAAAGAGAGGTTACCAGCTATGATAAATGCATGTCGATGTCTGACAGCCACATCTAATTTAGTTCTTCATATTTGCCACAGAATTTTGTTTCATACTATTTAAGAAAAGTGAACTATAAATTCATCTTAAGGGCCATGAAGTTCTCCCACACATTGACCTTCCTTGCACAGGCCTGACCCCTTACTTTCTTTTCACCTCTTTAAATATTTTGAAGTCTATACATGAATGTATAAGTGACATATAGAATTTACAGTTCATATATTTTGTAAACAATAATTTTTGTATTTTTAATTTTATGCAAGATTTTAAAAACTCATTCCTTTTGACATTTGAGTATGAGACCATTCATTGTTACTATGCATGATAATATACAAATTGATCTAGTATCCTACGCATTTAAAATTGAGTTGGTTTGGGAGTGTTTTAATTCTAGCTCTCAGATAAAGAACTTCTCAAGTTTTTCCATGCCTGGGCATTAACTGCTGTGGGAAAGTCGATGTTTCAGAGTTGAACATTTATAAATTTTGAAACTTATTTATCAAATGGTTTTATACTATAAGAAGTCAATTTATGCATTCAACAAGAATATATTGTCTCTTTTCCCCAGTAATATCACCAAAACTTCTTTTTAATCAAATTACTTACTTCCTTTGTAAGATACTTTTAAGGATACATATGGATTTTTCTTATACATTTGTAAGAGTTTAACAATGTGTCCTTCAAGAGCTCTTCCCGAATACTTTCCTCTTCTTATGAGCCTAAGCTTTCCTTTTCTGCGAGGAAACACCATGACCAAAAGCCACTTGATGAGGAAAGCATGTATTTCATATTGCAGCTCTCAAATCATACTCTATCAGCAAGAACTGTAAGAATAGGAACACAAGGCAGAAGCCTGGAGGACATAACTGAAGCAGAGGCCACACTTAGTGTGGAACACTGCTTAGTGGCATGCTTTCCATGTCCTGCTAAGGTTAATTTCTTATAACTTGCCATGACACAGTGAGCTAGGTTCTGCTGTATTATTTACCACATAAGAACATGCAAAACAGGCTTGCCCACAGGCCAATTTAATGTAGATATTTTATCAACTGAGGCCCTTGCTTCTAACATGGCATGCATCCAGTCAACAAAAACTGGACAGAATAAACTCAGTGTGGTTCAACTTTAGATGTTCCATCCTGCATGACAATGTCTGGCTAATAGGTCTTTCTGTTTGCCCTTGTTCTCTGTCTACAAGTGAAAGTACTACATACTTTTGATCATTCTATAATCAATGCCATGATAAATATTTACTGATTCATGTGGGAAAATCCTAAAGGAACACAATAGAAAATGGATCTCTAGACTGAGAAGATTCCCATTTAAATATAAACCATCCCATGCAAACTGATGAGGAAGACGTTTTATGATAAAAAGAAAAATCCGTTTTGAGCCTTTTCACCTAAAATAGATCTTCACATACGCACTTAGATTTTACAACCCAGGAGGGATAAGCCACTTGTCCAGGTATGGCAAGCCATATAAACTGTTATTTATTTGAGTAAGATGAAATGGATGTATATCATATCTTAACCACACATTTCAGACATTTTAAAGATAAAAGAGCCATTTTTTCTCTTTATTTTTTATTTGAGGTTCAAGTTTTATTTCATAGATACCAATTGCTTAAAATATACTGACATGAATGTACTGACCTTTTAGTGAGGAGTATAACTCAAAATGGTATTCAGCATGTTATGTTTTATTTCATAATGGACTATAGGAATCAAGAACTGTAGAAATAACACTAATCAGGATTGATTTTGTTTGATCTTTCATAGTAGTACTTTTATTTTATTACTGATATTAGTTAACTGAATGCAAATGTTCTTATATAAATCATGTGGAATCAAGCAAAATTAGTAATTACTATGAAAAAGAAGGTGTGATACTATAAAATGAGTCTCTCCATTTTAAAGCAAAAATCTCTCCCTGTTTATGATCAGGATGTAATGAAGCACATATTTTTGAATTAAACCTTAATCTTAAAAGTTTAGTATGTGCATTAGTGTTCTGAAAAGCTTCATTGCAAATTAAAGTCGCATTCAGTGTGACTTTCCCAAAGTCAAGTTGGATGCACATAAAATTCGAGATAATATGGTGTATAGTACAGTTTAGTCCAAAGGTTTAGGCAAGCTCTGCTAGATTTTATTTACAAAATAAAAGATCTTTTAAAAAGCCCTCAAGGTCTTGAGATATATTTTTGTTTTAACACATACCACATTACACCACCACACACACAAACACACACACACACACTCATGATTTAAGAAATTTATGAACTAATCAGTACCCCCAGAGCTCGTGTCTCTAGCTGCATATGTAGGAGAAGATGCCCTACTCTGCCATCATAGGAAAGAGAGGTCACTTGGTCTAGCAAACTTTATATGCCCCAGTACAGGGGAAAACCAAGGCCAAGAAAAGGGAGTGAGTGGGTAGGGGAGCAGGGCTGGGGGCGTTTATAGGGGAATTTTGGGATAGCATTTGAAATGTAAATGAAGAAAATATCAAAGAAAAAAAAAGAAAAAAATTTATTTCCTCTGAAGTTTATAGAAGGGTTTAATCAAGGCTTAGTGTGGATGCTTCTGTCCTGCTTAGAAGGGGAACAAAATAATAACAGAAGGTAGAGCGAGGGACAGACTTTGGAAGGAGAGAGGAGGGGGAAGGGGAGTGGGAACAGGTGTGGGAGGAAACAAGAGAGATGTACAAATGTGGGGCAATGGGCTATGTATAGATGGCCTGGTATCTAGTTGAGCTGAGGTCGTGAACGCGGTGAAACACAGTAGTGGTAATTTTCACCTACATGGGATGGAAGGTGTTTCCTCAAGTCTCCTGGACCCCTGGTTCCTGTCAAAATTACCATCCCTACAGCCCCCACAGGAGAAGCTTGTGGCTTTCAGTCATGTAGACAATGTCTCAAGCTTCTGACTTTCAGACTAGACTCCTCCCAGTTACCTAGCAACAGCAAGATAACAAGCCCAATATAAGAGGGGCTGCTTGTCCCCACCTTGCTCTCTCCCTCTTACCCTCTCTGTCTTACTCTCTTAAGCTTTTACTTTCTTTACTCTCTCTCTAAGCCCCCTCTCTCTAAGCCCCCTCTCTCTCTAACCCCCCTCGCCCCCCTAAGCCTTCACCTTGCTTACTCTCTACCTCTCTTTCTCTCTTTCCCTTCCCCCTTCTCTCCTCTTGGACATGGCTGGTCTTTCTCACTCTCTTTTTATCTTCTCTCTTTCCCCTTGCCTTTCTACAATAAAGCTCTAAAACTATAGACTGTTTCTGTTCATCAAGGTCCAGACTAAGGACTCTCACCTTTGTGTGAACCTCTCTCCCTCTGCCTTCTTCCTGTGTCTCTGGGGCCAAGAGTGTCACCCTGGGGCCCCTATTCTGTCCTCAGCTCCTCTGCCATATCCAGCATGGGATGCCAGAGACTGAGAACTTGGTACTGGGGGCTGCCCCTTGACTCCCCCACCATGTGGGGTCAATGGCTTCACACAGCCAGATACCCGCCCAGGGCTGTGTGGAAAGTGGCTGGAAGTCCTCCCAGGTTCACCTGCCCAGAGCACAGGAACTCTGGTGGGATGCAGGCACTTTCTCCTACTCCCCTCTTCCCCCACACCGACAGCCCCACATACAAGAGGTCAGGAAATTGAACAGAATTATGTAGCAGTGAGGGATGGGGAACTGGAGCCATCAGAAAGTTCCAGATACCAGGAAAGCAAGATGCTCCCAGGACCCAGTAGGACTGACATTACCCAACAAAGGGGAGGGAGAACATTTGGAGACTATATCTAGACTTTAGAGATGGTCCCTCATTGAGAGATGGGGTCACCCACCCATCTCAAATATTTTAAATCCAGAATTTCTCCTGTCTAAAGGAAATACAGTGGCAAAAACTGGAGCAGAGACTGAAGGAAAGGCCATCCAGAGACTGTCCTACCTGAGTTTCCATCCCACTTGTAGTCACAAAACTCAGACACTATTGCTGATGCCAAGAAGTGCTTGCTGATAGGAGACTGATATAGCTGTCTCCTGAGAGCTTCTGCCAGAGCATGACCAATACAGATGCAGATGCATGCAGCCAACCATGGGACTAAGCTCAGAAACCCAATGGAGGAGTTAGGGGAAGGACTGAAAGTAGCTGAAGGGGATTGCAACCCTAGAGGAAGAACAGCAATATCAACCAACTAGACCCCTCAGATTTCCCAAGGCCTAACCCACCAATGAAGAGTACACATGGAGGGACCTATGGCTCTAGCTGTATATGTAGTAGAGGATGGCCTTATATGGCATCAATGGGAGGGGAGGCCCTCAGTCTTGTGAGGGCTCAATATCCCAGTGTACTGGAGTGCTAGGGCAATGAGGCAGGAGTGGGGGTTAGATAGGAGAGCAACTTCATAGAAGCAGAGGTTAAGGGGGATGGGATAATGAGTTTGCAGAGGAAAAATTGGAAAGAGGGATAACATTTGAAATACCAATAAATAAAATAAGCAATAAAAAATAAAATAAAAAGAGAATTAATGGTCCACAGATGGTCAGCAAATCCTTCACCAAAAAGTAAAGTAAAGTAAAAAAAGAGTCTGTTCATATGATGTCAACTCATGGTGGAAAGTGTTATTACTTTTGCTTTTATCATTTTTCTTGTGTACATAGCAAGAACATTTGTGGAAAACAAATTTTAGTTATTCCAGTGTCTAACAGAGATTGTTACAAACTAACAGCTAAAAGACATATATTAAAAAGGTAGTACACAGAGGGACAAGCTTTTGCACAGGGAAGTCAATGCCAAAAAAGCAAGTAGGAACAAATATCTCTGTATATGAATTTACTTTGTTACAATAGGTTGTATTTATTTAGAAAGGCATATAATGGCTCAAAGAAAAGGAGGTCTTGTGTGGCTTGTACACGTTAACATTACAGCATCATTCAATAATCAGTTTTCACCAATTATAGCATCATGTATCACCACACACTAGCTTTTTCTCATCATTTGCAGAGCACTGGGCTGCTGCTAGCCAGTGTCATTTTTCAACATTTACCTAGTAATCATGACCTTTCTGGAACTCTTTTGTAAGCTGTACCACCAGCTGTATACTTATATGCAATGAGAAGCTGCCTAGGGAATCAATGATTGATTACAAAGGCATGGATTACATGGAAATATAAATATGCCTAGTATTACTGGGACTTCATGCAGGGAAAAAAACCTGCCTCCTATAAATAATGTTCCATGAACAGAAAATTATTCACAAAGGTTTTCTGTAGCAGAAAAAAAATAAAAAAATAAGTATTTTCTCAGAATAAAATAAATAGTTCTCCTTGTGAGGTGGCCAGGACCAGAGCATGCTAATGAATACCTTCTGCTGCCTAGAAAGGTGTGGCATGGACACACCTTACAAGAGATGCTGATTAACTTGCAGCCCACATGTACAGATGAAGTGCCAAATTAATTTGGAAAGCAGAATCATGTTCAAGGTTTAGTAAAACACCATTTGTAATCTGTCCTTTGTGACACCAAACCATGAATTCACTGACCATGGCAGTAATCAGACTGTCAATGCTAACAAAGTTCAAGTAGTTTATCAGCCTGACCTGTGTGTTACCGCCACACATGGGGAGATGATTTATCACATATGTGTGCAGGCCTTTACCTGTACAGGTTTGGTTAGACTCATCTTCATTGCTCCCACAATCATTTGCTCCATCACAAAGCCATCTCTTGGGGATACAACGATTATTCTGGCACTTAAATTGATCATCCGGACAGCTGTGATTGACTGAAGGGGAGGGACACAATTATAATTCATGTTATGAGTATTTTAATTATGGTAACAAAACTATTTCTTTACTTATGTTATATTCAGTAAATGCTACAGCTTCTGGCATTAGTTATGTAGGAAATGCTAATATTATAGTCTTTGCTAAATTATAAAGTATAAGTTAGAAATAAATAAATTAAATATAAATTAAAATGAAATATATTTAATCTCCAATTTCTACACAAGATATCACTTAATTTGTTTCTTCTTTGTCACTTACCAAAACTGGTCACTTAACTCCAGAATACTTAAGACATTTGACATCAACCTCAAGGTTCAATACTCAGCAGGGCAATTATATCTCAAAATAATTATTCTCACACACACACACACACACACACACACACACACACACAGAGAGAGAGAGAGAGAGAGAGAGAGAGAGAGAGAGAGAGAGAGAGAGAGAGAGATTTTTTCAAATATTTCTTTAATATTAAATAGACTTAATTGTGTTCTAATCCAACCACTCTATTTTGAGATTTGAAGAGAAACAAAAGAAATAAAAATAAAAATGGCTTGCTTATGACCAAGTTATAATGAAATGAGATTCTATATAATTCAATAACAAAGTATGGTTTCCAGATATAAATGAATAAACATTTAACTAAAAGCAACATTGAAAATGAGAACAACTATCATAAACTGATACACAGTTGAGTCTTAACCCTCAAATATCTAATCACAATGGGGAGGCTCTGTATATTAACTTTATAAATGTGTTTTTCTAATATGTGCTCTTCCATAGTTTTTTTTCACAGTTTTGATGTTCTTTTATTTTTGTCTAAATGCAAGAATTGTACATTTTCTAAGAAAATATACTTTGTGAAATTTTATTTACAATAAGAAACTTGTTTTTTCCCATGTTGTTTCATATCAATTGTGTTCAATTAAAATATGTACCCACAAAACACATGTTTTTAAGATACTCACGGTGACAGTGTTGTTTCCATTCTTTATGAAAGGTTTTTTATTTAAGTAAAATGAAATTTTCTTTTAAAAAGAGAAAGCGTGCATGTGTAGTGTGGTGGTTTGAATATGCTTGGTCCAAGAAGTGACACTGTTAGGAGGTGTGGCCTTGTTAGAGTGGCATTGTGGAGGTGGGCTTTCCGACCCTCCTCCTAGCTGCCTGAGGATGCTGTCTTCTCTTAGCAGCCTTAAGATCAAGGTGTAAAACTCTCAGCCTCTCCCGAGCCATGCCTTGGTCATGGTATCTCTTCACAGCAAGAAAACCCAAGCTAAGACATGTAGTAAGGTGGGTAAGGAGATGGGGAAGATCTGGGATGAGTTGAGTGAGGGAAAAGTATGATTAAATGACATTGAATGAATTTATCTAATTTTTTGTTTATTATTCATGATTAACATTTGCTATATATTTCAGAGCCTTCAAAAAGTGTCGATGCCCATGAAAACTAAATGTCACACAAATATCAATGTTTTAAAGGAGCAAGATTGTGGATGTACACTGTAGTGAAGCTTCTCGAGGACTTTTATGACCAGTTCTATAAGCCCATACACTAATATGGCAGAAGCAGGGTGGCTGTAGATTTAGGACTGAGTTCAAGATGCTGATCTATCTCCATTAATGAAGAAAAAAATAGTTGATCACAGTTTTGTAGTTAGTGATGAGCTAATGAAATACTTGCAGTAAAGGGATCAAAGAAATAGTAGGTAGAAGAGTGTGGGGTTAAAATCTAGAATAACCCTCTTCAGTGGTTTGTATTTGCATTGTATTATTGACCTTAAAATAAAGAAATAAAATGTTGTTCAGAATAACTACAGTGTTCAAAAAGAATGTTCTACTAGCAGGTAGTCTGTGATGCTTGCTCTATACTTCCTGGCTTATACAGTCCTACTCCTGTACACCCATACTTTTGTAGCAGAGATTCATTTTTAGAGGAGAGACTGCAAACATGTAACCAATCAGATCTTCCAAGGAGGATATTGATCTTTTAATAGATGAAGAAACATACTGTTGCAATATAGAATAAGAACTATTATAATATAGGACTAAACAGAAGAAAGATGCTAAACTCTAACTGGATGTACTGTGGTTTATCGATGGTTAAAAATAGTTCCAAAAGAGAGCAGTGAGCATCTATATTAAATTTCATAGACTAATGTCAGTTCATTATTACAGAAAAGGACAGTAAGAACCATTTTTCTAAATGTCAACAAATAATTCAACACATTAAGAACAAATATAAGTAGATGGATGATGGACTAGAAGTTAAACACTTGAGTATATAACTTTAAGCACCTCACATGTCAGGTAACAGGTCCTGCAACTGCTACAATAAGGAGGACTTGATCCCATAAGAACTATTCTGGATGCAATGTGGAAAGGAAGAATAATAGGCAGTTATAGAGGAGCACTTGTTGAGTTAATATAAGATAGAAATTTATTTCAACCAGGAAAACAAGAGAAGCAGCGAAGATGAAGCTTAGTTAGGAGACTTCAGAGAAAACAGACTTACATGTGCACTTGAATATAGCAGATGAAATGCAGGACGCCAGTCAAAGCCTATGATAAAAAGTGATAATACTCCAAAATGCTGACTGAAGATGTCATCACAGCAGTTAATGGTACAAATTATTATGCCAACTATTCCTACAAAATAGCTGAGTTTCCTTAAGTTGACAAAATGAAACAAAGGAACAGATAAAAGCATGGGACTGCTAACACAACATAAGTATTGAGATGAACTATTTGTGCTCTGAACTGGTACAAGAATCCCAGGAATAGAAGAAGCCCGATGTAGTGAGCATCCAAAAAGCCCTGTGTGACCCTTTTATTAAAGAGAGGTGGGACAGTTGAGCCAGGTACTACTTGACATGCTATGTGTGTACAACACTAGGAAACATACTACTCATCCTTACAGAAAATGTTCTTGCAACTCCAAAACGTTTAAAATTGTATCAATTTAGTATTTAACAGTCAGAGTACATGCAGGTAATAGTACAAATGAAAATTAACTGAAGGCCCATGATTGGAATTCTAGAGAAAGTAGCAACGTGTCCAGTTTATGTATTGAGAATAGCAGTTAGAAAAAATTTGAGGTGTATATTCTTGTGGCCTTTTTTATTCAGAACATCATATGTCTGAATAGATCAATTTGTGTAGTTTTTGAAAACCATTTCAAACTGCTATGTCTTAATTTCAAACAAATAAAAAGTGAACAGAGTTTATTGAATTATTTCAATCACTTTAAGCTGCAAGAAGTTGTTACCAAAATATCTCTCTGAATGTAACCTGTTTTCTTGTTTCCATAACCATTTCACTAATCAAATGTAATCTCAGAATAGTATTCCATATACTTTCCAAAAGTGCCTTGTATCCTTCCATGTGAGAAGTGTCCTTATTTTCATCCGGAACATGAACAACAAATCCTATTCCAGAAAAACAATAAATGCTGAGTGCGAGTGTAGATAGGCATACAAAAGCTTCCATTCTTGATTGACTGTCCCATGTGTATTCCCAGCCATGGCTTGAGCCCATCTATCTACCTAACACTGCTGTCCAAATCCATGCCATCTCCTTGAATTTTCTCTCAGACTTTGTTGCCAAATAGCAACGGGATGAAATGTGACATTTGAACCCAAAATTCTGTCTCAAAGGGATTTAACCTGACTTTTCATGTTTGTACGAGCAAAGATCCCAAAGTGTCCTTTGGAACAACATTGTACTGTGGTTGGTCAAAGAACAGACATAGGAAGGATGGGAACAGAGGAGGAAAGCAGACATTGTCTTCAATGCAAAAGAGGTTTTGTATACTTTAACATTAAGCAAAGGGGCACTAGGGAAGAAAGTTGAGTGAATTTATACCAGGCATAATTTCAGCTATGTTGTAGACTACTTTTGTTAATGCACACACTCACTCCGGAACCTAGAGTTTGAGGTTATTTGAGGGGGAACATACAGCATGTGACAGAGTCCTCATCACTCCCGTCTAGGCAGTCATCGTCGCCGTCACATTTCCATCGTGCTTGGATACAGTGTTTGTTCTTGCAGCGAAATTCTCCAGGTTTACAGATATGAAACCTTATTTCTTCAGGATTAACTAAAGTTGAAAAACAAACAAACAAACAGACAATCAAAAAAACCAAGATGTATGCATAATCCTAAGGCCTTAAGTTTCTTGAGCTATGACTCATGGAGCATTTCAGCTGCTTTAGAACCACACAGAAATGAGGTCATACAATGTTTGTCTTTTCCTTTTTTTTTTTTTTGCTTATTTACTCACCATGCTCTCCATACTCATAGTAAGTATTAAGTAATAAGGTTTCAATCACATAAAAAGGTGAATAATGGTCAGTGTGCACATGTACACATAAATGCTAAGCTCAATGCAGGGTTTTAGGTGGAGAGGAAATGAAGAAGGTGTTGGTCAAAGAGGCAAAATTGAAGAAATGTAAGATGAATTTGTCTACATATCTAACATACAACATTAAGAATATAATTATGCTGTAGTGTCTTATGCTGGAAATGACCAACTGCTTGTAGGTGGTCATAAAAACATAATGAAGAGAAGTGCTTGTATTATTAATCTCTTTGCTGACAACTATCATTTCATGAGTATAATATAGTAGCATATTACATACATTAAGTTTGTACACTAAAAAAGGAACCTACATATTTAAAACTAGCATCTGAAGACCAGCCACATCCACAAAAAACTGATAAAAGTTATTTTCACTGCATTAAATAAAGACTATTATGCTCTAATGCACAAAATAATTTAAATAGGAAATCTGTTATAATGACAAAATTCTTGTTTCTCTGTAGAAAATACATAAACAACATTGTTCTGATGGCCATCTGGGGAATGGAACATTTAGTTTTGCTGGCAATAATTATTCTGTTAAAATTTTTTAAAGGTTTCTTTTAATAAGTTGTCACTAAAGAAAACGAACAACACCATCTCACTTTCTATTGAGCATTTAGAGCCCTCATTGTTCATCTGGATGTTGGTAAGCAAATCATTTTAGTGTAAACAAATCTACTAAGAGGTAACCACAGAGAAAAATATTCATGAATAAGACAAGGTTGGTGGCTCTACTTACTTTGCTAAACTGCATTATGCTAAGCTGAAATTGTCTATATCTGTGATCTGAGTGTTTGAAACTTCCACTGAGATTTGTCATAACCTGAAAGTTTTCCTATTCATCTGATCTCTTTGGGTGGATGAGATAGATACATACTGGGAAAGGATCCACAGCAAGGGCTGATTTGTATCTTGTAGTCAGAAAATGGTCTCGACTAACTCAAATAGGCTTCTTGCTGGGAAAAAATCTCAAATTTCTGTTCTAATGGCTTAAAACTTCATTTCTTATAAGTCCTGTGGGCTACTGAACTGACAGGAAACTTATACACACCTCACTCACAGTGGTATCAAGAGAACCTCTTGAGTCAAAGATAGAACCTCTACCGCCCTGATCATAGCATTGCCTTGGTGTCTGTTTCTCTCTTGCAGGAAAGAATTGAAAAGGGAATGTGATTTTTGAACTATGCCTGCAGGAAACTGCTTCAGAGTGGCACAGTAAGGCACAAAGTTTAGGGGTCTGTAGAAATAGAAACAAAGTTACCACAATGGGCTGAGATTTCATTTCAAGCCATACAGAATGACTGTAGTAGATGAAATATTCAGTTGGAACAAAGGTAGCCTTATATTGCTCTAAACCTCTCAGTTATGCTAACTGTGGGTACCTTGACAGATAGGAACATTTCTTTTCTATTGTTTCCCAGTAACAAAACAATAAAGCAGCAATTTCTCTCTGATGTTATTTCTCTAAGATGTTTAAAATAAACATAAGCTATCATATGGGGGGTAGCAGTTTGTAGTGTGAAATCAAAATAGGAAATAACAAAAACAAAACTACAAACACAATGGACCAACCTAACCACCTATAGGATTCTAACTCTTCATATTTCCTACTTCAGATAAAGATCTTAAACTATTGCTAATATTCTATATGTATACCACACACTCTCATATGTATATGATGTATATGTATATGTATATGTATGTGTATGTGTATGTGTATGTGTATGTGTATGTGTATGTGTATGTATATGTATATGTATATGTATATTAAACATATACACACAAAGTTTAATATTTCATTTTAAACTTTGTTCTGCAACTTTTCCCCATGGTGTCCTCTGTGTATCATAGATATGCTTTTTCTCTGGATTTGTTTCCCAAATATGTTTGTGCAGTGTGAACAGAAATGCTGTATGTTTGTTAACGTAACATTTAGTTAGATAGATAGATAGATAGATGATAGATAGATAGATAGATAGATAGATAGATAGATAGATAGATAGATAGGTAGGTAGGTAGGTAGGTAGATAGATAGATAGATAGATAGATAGATAGATAGATAGATAGATAGATAGGTAGATAGATAGTTCACTGGTTATTATTTTTAATCAAGAGTGTGTAGGTAACATCTCATTTGAGGGAAATGTTGGGAAGACTTTCTAGCCCATTCTTTTTAGGATCTGGGTTTAAAGAAGCCATAGAACCACTGTATTTGCAGATTCTGCTTAAGATTCTACACATGGCCCACAAGTGAATTGAGAGGAAATAAGAAAGAACCAGTATATGCATGGAGGTCATACCACCTTCTGTGTCCTTTTCATGTATGGCTCATGTATCATCTATTAGAATCCAGAAATTTCTTCTAAGCCAACCATGTAGGATAACTGAAATGTAATCCCTGATACTTCACTATTCACTGCATAATGGCAATGGATTTGTATAGATATTGCAAGTTTTTTTCTTTTCATTTCTTTTCTTTTTTTTTTTTTTTTTTTTTTTTTTTTTTTTTTTTTTTTTTTGGAATGCCAGGTTAGCCCAGTGCTATCATGTCTCTGTCTTCTAAGTATGGGGATTACACTTGGCCTGCCTGGCATTTATGTAGGTTGTGAAGCTCAGAACTCTGATCTTCACAGTTAATAGCAAGTATTTTACAATGAGCTTTTTTCTCTAACCTCTTAGATACTGAGCTTTGGTTTGCAAAATCTTCAGCATCTAAAGTTTTATTAGTCTAGCCTACCACTAACTTGAACTTTACTGATATGACCAGCAATTGTAACACACAGGAACAATGACACTTAGTGCAAACTGCTGCATTTATACAGGATCCATGTTGATGGGAGACAGTCTACATTTCTATAAACAATGCTCATTATTAAGAAAACAAAAATTCATGTGATAACATGAACAAGAGACTGGCTTGGAATGTATGATTTGTTGACAGTACTGACTAAGCAATAGGGAACTAGGGGACAGTACCATCTGTAAAGTTGTTCATGGTGATAACCTCTAAAGCAGGCCACCTTTGAGAGAACAAGAGAGGGAGAAAACATTGAGCATAATATAAAAAAGCAATGGCTCATCCAAAACAATCAAACAAACCAAAACAAAACTCAACTCAGCATTCTTTCTACAGCTGGTTAAAATCTATATGAAGGATTTTCAAATTGAATATCCACTTTTAAGATTCGTAAATATCAGGGCAGCATATATACAAAATGTAATACTTTTAAGAATCCAGGCTTATAGTTAATGTATAAAATAGTTTGTTGCCTGACCCCTTGGAGTTTAATGAGATGCTGTTGTTATACTGAGAGACAGTCTTTAGGAGCTATACTAATCCTTTAGGAAGACAGCTTCCCTTCACATGAATCAGCAGTTGATTCTATTCTCTTACTTATCATGAGCATGGATAAGCTTGGGCAAATTTCAATTTCATAGATGCAAACAATGGAGAAAGAAAAAACGAACATTTACTGAAAGTTTCATGTGTGTAATCTTGATCCAGTGCTTAATGTGGATATGGATAGCACTTGGTTGTCGAGCGCAGCAATGCACCCCTTCCAGAACCTTAGCAAGTGCTATAATAGTATACTTGGCTGAGTTATGCTTTAAACCATAAATTTGAAGCCATACACAAAATGCATAATTCTGTTACTAGGACAACATGGTCTGAGCAATAAGAAACTGACAAAATAATAAACAATCCTTTAGTTTAACCAAGTTCAGAAATGACACAGCATGAATTATGACTTGCCTGGTGGAAAATGTCATTTTTTACACTTATTGTGAAAATTTGTTAGAGAAAACAAAACAACAAAAGATCATGTCTGACTTCCAAGCATCCAGGACTCATTCTAGAGTTGATTTCTTGACTCTAGAAACACAATTGCTAGAAATAATACTCAGAACAAGATGAAATAAAGGAAAGACATATTGTTCTATTTTTATTTAGTTTTATATCATCCCGTATACATTTTTAAATTAATGGGGGTATGTAAATGTGTGTGTCTGCACACGTGCTAGCATGCTCATGAATGCACATGCCAGCACATGTCAAAGCTACAGAAGAAAGTATCAGATACTCTGGAGCTAGAACTGCATAAACTTGTAAGCTCTGGAATAGCAGCAAGCACTCTTTATTGCTCAGCTCTTTCTCCATCCCTACGCTTTGTATTCTTACCTCAGCTTAACAAAAATTTTTATTATACATCTGGAATCCAGGAATGTGGACCAAAGGGAAATTAGTTGTAGCTAATTGGTTGTTGTCATATCACACTGTTACATGAGACGATAAAGTCAAAATTTCATCTGTGGTATGTTTTCATTAGATCATGGGAAGATAACCTTTTATTAGATAGAGTATCTGAGCAGCGTGCCTAAGTGGTATATTACCTTCTGGAGATTCTGTGCACAGAGGACATAAATAATCACTTGAATGGGACTTCTAAACTTTTTATTGCCTTAAACTTTTTTTAAACTATACTTTAGATTGCGTATATCCTAGGATATGAGGCTTGCCACAGTAGAGCAGATAAATGGTTCCCCACAGAGAAGCACTGTTTATCACAAAGGGTATATCTGGTATTCCAAATGGCGGCAAGGATCACAAAGGAGCATCGACACATGATGGTGCATTGCTAGCCTCTGCATTACTGACATTTTGTAAACTGCAACTCGCCTTTCTGAGAATGAAAAATAGTGGAGAGACTGGCCTTTCCTTACAAGTATCTGTGAAGGAGTTAAGGAATTATCTTCTTATTCCAACTAAGACAGCCTAGATAATTAATAAAGCAAAATTATCATTTAAAAGCCTAATTTGTTTTGGGGAATCATTTATAAGCTTATTATCAATTTACTATTTCATGATTCTCCCAAAATTATCAAGAAAAATATAAATGCACCCTGTAACTGATCAACTAAAATTTTCTGTGGTTTTCAGAGGTAGCAAGTGCCAATTTGTTATGCTAACACAGATATCAATTCTAATTTCCAGAAATACAGTTGAGAAAGGTTTCCACTCACTATTGCAGAAATAAATAACACTCAGACCTATTTATCAGCAAAGCCACTTCTAATACAGTGTATCAACCAACAAAATTATCTTTCTTATCTTATCATGATATTTAAATAGTTAATCTCAGTGACGTAAGTGCATAAAACAGTGACTGAATAAATAACACTAAGTATGAAGAAGTAAAGCTAGATAATGTGTAAGTAAATAAAGATAAACCACAGTCTAAGATGCTTGTAAGGTGGAGAATAGGGTCATTTGTCATTGACTAGGTGACACACAAAGCATTTCTAGGCTTGTTTTATGTGTACCTAATACAACTAGTAACAATAGTATGTGTTTTTCCTTATGCATATGTGCTTTCCAGTGACAATAGGTCTAGGAGAGGATGAGTAGCCGATTCATAAACCATTTCATATATTTTCTGTGATCCATAAGGATGTACATGAAACAACTTATATGTGTAGGTATAGCTTTCTGAAGTAATGATGAAAACACTGGCAAGGCTTTGCTCCCTATGTTTATAGGATAATCGTAGCTTTCATATTTTCCTTAACCAGTTCATATTTTTTTACCCATGTCTGTTCTTTCCTCATATGAATCTATACTCATGTTCTCTTGGTTACTTTGTGTTTCTTCTACTCTACAATAGTTTTATCTGTTAGTTAATCAATCTTTCCCACATTAAATACATACAGATCTAACTCTAAAGTTATCCATAAGGTCTAGATTGGCCATAGGAATGAAGAAAATAGGAAATAAAATCAGAAGGTAAATTACCCGTATAACTATGATTCCCATAATGCAGATTAAGGATCTTATTAAAAAATTTCAAGCTAAAGTAAAATTTTGATATTGTTAGTGTCTGTTAAGTATACTCCCCCTGATTTTATAAAATAAAAAATAAATAAATAGAACTCATAGGATTTCAATATCTCTGAGATTCTGGGCCCCTGATCATTCTATAGTGTCTTAAGAGAACTTCTTGTGTTTAATATTTTTAAAAAGTGACTGTTAATAATTCATTCAGGACATTCTCCATTCTCAAAGACTTAACTGGAAACTGAAAAAAATCTGGTCATGCTCAGGAACTAAGGTAGGTCCTTAATGCTTGCAGATACAAACTACAAATCTGTATCTAGCTAAACTAAAACAGATGGATATTCAGTGCTACCTCCCATCCTTGACATAAAGTCTATTGATGGACCAGAAGGAAATCAGATCTGGTGGGAGTTTAAAATAGTGTGTGTGTGTGTGTGTGTGTGTGTGTGTGTGTGTGTGTGTGTGTGTGTGTGTGTCTGTGTGTGTGGTGATTGTGTGTGTGTGCTTGTGCATAGTCATGTGCTTGTGGGTATGCATGGGCATTTGTGAGTGTGCATTTGTATGTGTATTCTATTCTGTTTAAAGTCTCTGAGTTCTTTATTTTTACTGGCAGAAATTATGGCAATATAATAGAAAAACAATGCTAAACTGATTTTTGTAGAAATATAAAAATATTATATTGACAAATGGGCCCATTTGGTACATATTATTTCCCAAAGATTAATAAGAAAATTCAGGTTATCAAACCATGTGATGTGAGAGAATTTTATCTGTTGAAAACAGTGCTTACTATCTGTCTATGGGTAGATGTGTGAGGAGTCTGGATAGTCTCTTTTCAAAACTAGCAAGACAATTCTAGGCAAACATAGTACTCAGAACAAAGACCATCCTCTAGTGTCTCAGAAACACATGGTAATTTGTCTTCCCTGAAACCTTGAAAGGGGGTATTTGTAATCCTAGAAATGATGAGCACTTTTGTGAAGTAAAGATTTTTGAAGAGAAATTTTGCTTAGACAAGAATTCATATACTAAGGAAATGCTTCTCCCATAAAAGGACAAAGGAGGGACATTTCTAAGACATTAGCATTCAGTTCTACACAGAGTATATCTAGAATAATCATATATATTCAGGTTTATATTTTCTCCTTGAATATATTCCTTTTTAAAATATATCCCAATACTAGTGATTATTAATAAATAATGGACAACTAAAGGCTTTGATACTAAAAAAAATTCAATCAGTAGAACTATACTATTCGATTAGAATATAAAACATTTTAATTTTAATTAACTAGCTACAAATATGGATGAATATATTACATTGTAATATATATTACAATGCTAGGGATCAAGAGAAGGACTTCACACATTGCCTACCACTCTGCTACCTAGCTCTATCCTTAAAGCTCCCTCCAATTTTTTAAAAGTAATTTGATATTTCAAAATAATTTCATTGGTTAGAAATACTCCATTGTAATATAAAAGGATGAATGTAAAGGTGATAAAGAGAATAGCAGAAAGAAGCTAAAGGGTTCATTTCAAAGAGTTGGAATTTAAGATAATAATGACATTCAATATACTGACATTTTTTTTTAAAAAAAATTTCCTTATGGTAAGACTGGTAGTTTTATTCCAAATACCTAAAGATATAACACAAATGGAATACAGACTATACAGAAAATTACAGAAGGAATTGAAAACAGTGAAAAAGTCACAAATATCTTTTACAATTTTCATAAATGTCTCCAACTATCAAACATGAAATAGTGACTTAAAATTTAGTTCTTAAGAATCACATTAATGGTAAGTATTAAATTAAATAACAAGACATTTGTATACATGTTAAACAAATATAAACCCAACGCAACAGATACTGAAGTGTGAACTGTGATTAAGAAACAGAAGTACAATGTAATAGAGAAAGCAGCTCCAAAATAGCTCTGACTTATGTACGCCCAGAAATCTTCCCTTCATCAACCTGAATCATTAACTCCTGAGACTCAGGTCTGCATGTGCTTTGGACAGATGTTTCTCCTATCCGGGGTTTTCAGTTTGCACGTCCAAAGGTTTATCCACCTCTGTGAATATTAGTCAACTCCTTAATATAAGCCTATCACCTTTCTGCACACATAGGCACATACATACATACATACATACATACATACATACATACATACATACACACATACATACATACTACTCAATTTCTTTCTCAGGATAACCTTGAGCCACAATGTGAAATTGAAACCCTGTAAGAAATTTTTACCTCGCTCTCAGTACATAAATATTATTGTGGCAGTTATTGTGCTTAGGGGATACAATTTGAGGTGGGAAGAAGAAATTTCAGGATTTATCCTGGAATAATAAGCAGAATAAATTGAATAATATGACAAAAACTAAGAAGAGTATCTTTAATCCAAGTCAATCAACCCAGTTGATTCACAGCTTTTATACCATATAGATTCTTTAGAAGTCTCCTCTTGGCATTCCTTCTTCTTCTTTACCTCCAAATGCAGAGATCTGAGCTACCAATTCATTTAAAATAGTTTTAAAACTAATAAGTTCACCACCATCAATATGTTGTCAGCTGCAAGTACCAATTATGAGACTTAGTATGACAGGAAAAATTTGCTCATGTGGCATTGATGTACTGATATTGTCTGCTGATCCATACACAGCAGGACAGTATGCTATGCAGCATGTTATCGTTATTTTATGCATGCTAGAAATTGATTCACATAAGACTGTCTAGAATTATGTCTAAGCATTTATCCAGAAAATTCTTTCTAGTTGCAATTTCAGTTCTGTTGTTTTTACGTTTCTCATCTTCACTAACATCCACGTACACATTGAGTGTCAGAAATAAAGGAACTTACACGTGCAAGTAGTTCCATTTTCATCCAAAAGTTGATTATCAGCACAAGCACACACTCGGCCTGCTGGAATGGCCAGGCAGAGGGTGCCACAGCCCCCATTGTTAATGCGGCACATATTGTCACCTGCAGAAAAAAAAGAAAGAAAGGGAATTGTCACAAAGCTGGTGGTTATGCAATGTCTTTAATATGGTTAATTTTTAAGCTTATGGAACCCAGGCTACATTTTAATGTTTTATCCTTTTTTTTTTTCTACTATCCAACTGCTAGAATTACAGACATATACTGCCAAACCTAGCTTTCAGGAATATTTTTCTTTCACTGAAATATAAATGGGCATAAATATGTGAATGGAAATGTTATATATACAGCTCACCTTTGTGGTTATACTCAACATTGAAGCTGAATAGATGTTGCTTTCAAAACCAGTTGAAAGTATATGTTGCTTTGGTACATAAGAGGAATATGTTGTTGAAGGAGGACTATGCACTAGGTAATAATTTTCTAGGGACCTGGAGCAAGGAGATAGGTAGCTTTTTGGCTGTCATGTACAATTCCCCAGACTATGATTATAGCATGGTGGCCTGAGTACTTTGAAAAGTAAAGCAGGTCTCTGAAAATGTAGGTGGAGGTCACCATTGAGCAGGCAAGCATGTGGGATTTGATTTTTCTCTAGTGGAGTGAGTACGCTGCATGTTATTTTGCTGAGGATACCACAAAGCATGGCAAATCGAGAAAATTCACAGCACATAAGGCAGAAGTGCTGGACTAGAGACTTTGGGAATAGAGTCACTGATGGAGCACAGGAGATGACATTTATAAAGGAATTCATAAACATATGTCAGGAGCCCATGATGAATTCTAGAAAATAATCAAAGACATATTTGAAGAGCCTTGAGATATGATTTTTGTAAAAAAATATAGTTA
Organism: Mus musculus; assembly: GCF_000001635.26. Classification (NCBI taxonomy): domain Eukaryota; kingdom Metazoa; phylum Chordata; class Mammalia; order Rodentia; family Muridae; genus Mus; species Mus musculus. The sequence continues at coordinate 41,459,224 of NC_000068.7, forward strand.
AAAAACTGTAAATTTATATAATCACAAATTTAATATCATTTATTCCTTCTACTTGGACAATCAATTGAGGAAATGAATTAAACCAGGTGATATGGTTCTTGCCTGTAAATGTGACTCTTAGAGAGGACTGTTGTGAGTTTCAGGGCAGACTGGATAACAGAACAAGTCCAAGAAGAACAAAAGCTAAAGAATAACAGTGTCGAAAGAATGAGAGACAGACAGACAGACAGATAGAAGAGGCAGGAGGGAGGGATGGAAGAAGGAGGGAAGAGAGAAGAGGGTTGCTGAACTTTCTTTGCATCCATCTTTACAGAGAGAATTATTAAATCCCAGAAGCACATTGCCCTTGCAATTATCAGATAATCTTACAGCACACTTCAATTTTTAATATCGTCAATAACTAAAATGTCTTATTATTTTAGGAGCAAAACACTAAAAAGACAGTCTTTAGTTACTTGGGCCATAAATAATAAACAATCAAAACATGATAGTTATTATACAAATATTAATATTGAACTGAAGCCACAGATGGGGTTATCACACTGCGTGCCAGAAGGGTTGTATTGCCATGGAGAGCACTGTAGGGGAGAGAAGCTCTCCACAATGGTGCTAAATACTATAAAATCCTACATATTGTCTTATAAATCTCAGATCAGAAGAAATAACCTAGAGTTTCTTATCAACTTATTCCATTTTCTGAGAAGTGCATTTAACTTTTTATATACATAAAATTATGGAGCATGTTTAAAGCTAAGGTAGCAAATCATACAAGCAATGACTTCAATTTCTAAACTAAGAGGATAATGAAAAATATCTCATACTTTTTTCTAGTAGAGATTGTAGAAATGTTTTATGTAGCTTCTATATATATTCCATGGTTATGGGACAAATATGTAAAACTTTCCTGAACATTAGGGCACCCTTTCTGTGTTCACAACATGTGCATCATTAAATGTCATATGTAACATTTAGTAGCATCCAGATTTAGTAAAATTGGGATGATATTACAATACTTAGTGGTATACATAACTGAAACAGTAAGAAATAAGAAACTTGATTATAATCCATCTGGTTACATAGTTTTAAATATATATGCATAATATAGGAATGAATGGCAGGGCATTTATTCTCATTGAATACAAATTTTCTATATTCTGAAATAAATCAACATTATTTAAAATTTTAAATATATTCCCCTTATTTGAATACAATATTCTGAAAAGAAAGAATTAGTATTTGCACTGCCATAATAGAAATACCAAAGCCAAATTAACATGAAAATTTTCACATATCTCATTGGAAGGGCCTAGACCTTTTTATAATTAAATTACCCAGTTTACTTTTCAATTTCATTTTAACAACATATTCCCATCAGAGCTTACATGATAGTGTGATTTGAAATATATCATTTTAAAATATTTCTGAAAATTATTTGCATAATGTAATTATTTCTTTTTTACTGAATTATTTTCTTTTTTTGCCATTCCAAATGTTGCCTTGCTTCCTGTTCACCCCTCCCAGAATTTTACACCATACCCCTCTCCGTTTTGCCTCTGAGAGGGTGGTCCCCTACCCACACACTCACTGCCACCCACTCACCCTCTCCCCTCACACTCCCACCCAGCCCCAGCTCAACCCCACCCTCAGCTTCTCCTATCCCTAGGGCATCAAGTCTCTCCAGGATTAAGCTCAGCCTCTCCCACTGAGGCCAGACAAGGCTGTCCTCTGCTACATATGTGCTGAGGTCAACAGACCAGTCCCCATATGTTCTTTGGTCCGTGGTTTAATATCTGGGAGCTCTGAAGGGTCTGAGTTAGATAATTCTATTGTTCTTTGTGTGGGGTAGCCAGCCCCTTCAGGTTCTTCAATTCTTCCCCTAACTCTTCAATAGGGGTTCCTGATCTCAGCCAAATGCTTGGCTGTAAATATCTGCATCTGCCTCAGTCAGCTGCTGGTAGACCCTCTCACAGGATAGCTATGCTAGGCTTCTGTCTGCAAGTACATGGTATCAGAAATAGTGTCAGGGTTTGGGGCCTAACCATGGGATGGATCCCAGGTTGGGCCGGTCTCCAGATAGCCTTTTCTTCAGTCTCTGCTCCATTTTTGTCCCTGCATTTTCTTTCTATCATATCTGAATTTAAAAGTACCTGTGCCACATTTGTAAAACAGACCCACGTTTAGATTTTATTTTCATATGTAGTGGGTGCTATTTTAATTTATAAGTTAGAAGATATCCTGGACATTGTGTTTATTCCAAATATCAGATAAGAGGTGTCAGAGTAAGACTCGGGTGTCTGATTGATCCTGCATTTAATATTTGAACATTTCAGAAAAGGCAACTAAACAGTCTGAAGAAATGATAAAATGATCTATAAATTTCATTTCCTTTAGCAATTATATTTTAATCCTATTGTGCTTATCTTTAGATTGATTTGAGGCTATTTTCTTTCTTTCTTTCTTTCTTTCTCTCTCTCTCTCTCTCTCTCTCTCTCTCTCTCTCTCTCTCTCTCTCTCTCTCTCTCCCTCCCTCTCCCTCTCCCTCTCTCTCTTTGTGTGAGAGAGACAGAGACAGAGAGAGGGAGAGAGAAAGAGAGAGATGATACTAAGGAGTTATGTAAAAATAAAAAATAAAATAAAATAGGATCTAGATAAAACTTCTGAGTTTTCTCTATGATAATAGAGAATTTGGGAAGAGAAAAATGTGAATATGGATATGTTATAAACCTCACACTTACATAATCCACAAAACACTGTGACTTGCCCCCACATATATACATCAGGTAGGCACTGATACCCCTGGAATGATGGAGATATGACTAAAAGCCTTTGACTCCTAATATCTACACAAGGAGTCAAGTAGACCTTTATATTAAAAAAATGTGAGTAAAAAACTTCGTGTTGCTTTTACTACAAATTAAAAAAAAAAAAAAAAAGAGTTCCATCTGTACTTAATGGTGATTCTAATCCCAGTACTTTGCAGGTGTAGGCAGGAAGATTAAGAGTTCAAAGTCAATCTCATCTATAAAGTGAGTTTTAGACCAAATGGGTTACAAGAAATCCTCTCTCAAAATAAACAATAAAAATTGTCAAACAAATGCAACAACAATTACTACTTTAGAAAGTAAGAAATAAGACACATGTTCTAGCCTGGTGTAATGATTCATGCTTTTAATCACAGGCTCATGCTGGAGGATCCCAACATAATGGATAGCCCAGCTACATACTATATCTTTTTTGTTTGTTTGGTTTTTATTTTGTTTGTTTGTTTTTCGAGACAGGGTTTCTCTGTATAGCCTTGGCTGTCCTGGAACTCACTTTTGTAGATCAGGCTGGCCTCAAACTCAGAAATCCGCCTGCCTCTGCCTTCTGAGTGCTAAGATTAAAGGCATGCGCCACCACGCCTGGCTTATATACGATATCTTAAAAAAACAAAATGACACAAAACAAGACAAAATAGAATAAGAAAGCATCATTTCATCTTCTGACATCTTCCTCAGTTCTGTTTCTCAGTGACTTGAAGTTCTTGTCATACACATCTTTGACATAATTGGTTAGAGTGATGCCTAGATATTTTACATTTTAATGGCTATTGTAAGAGTGTTGTTTCCCTAATATCTTTCTTGGCCCATTTTCAATTGTATAGAGGAGGGCTACTGCCTTTTTTTTTTTAGTTAATTTTGTGGTGGTGTCAAATGCCTTCTAATATTTTCCCAAACATTACATTTGGGTGTGTTGTAATTATTATTATTATTATTATTACTATTATTATTAATTATTGTATGTAAGTACACTGTAGCTATTTTCAGATCTTCCAGAAGAGGGTGTCAGATCTCATTACGGATGGTTGTGAGCCACCATATGGTTGCTGGGATTTGAACTCAGGACCTTCAGAAGAGCAGAGAGTGTGCTTAACAGCTAAGTCATCTCTCCTGGCCTCTTTTAGTTAATTTTGAATCCAGTTATTTTGCTGAGCAGATTAATCAGCTGTAGGAATCCTCTGGTAGAATTTTTGGTGTCATATCGTCAAAGTAGTGATAATTCATTTCTTCTTTTCTAATTTGTATCCCCTTGATCTCCTTTAATTGTCTTATTGCTCTGTCTAGAATTTAGAGAACTATGTTGAATAGATATGGAGAGAGTGGGAAATCTTGTCTTATCCCTGATTTTAATGGAATTCCTTTAAGTTTCTCATCATTTAGCTTTTGTTGGTAATTGGCATGCTATATATTGTTTTTTTTATGTTTGTGCATGCACATTCTATCCCTGATATCTCTAAGACTTTTAACATGAAAAGATGCTAGATTTTGTCAAAGAATTTTTCAGCTTCTAGTGAGAAAATCATGTAACTTTTTTCTTTCAGATTGTTTATATGGTGGACTAGAGCTTTCCAAATATCATGAATTGATAGGATTAACATACTGAAAATGACCACCTTACCAAAAGCAATTTACATATCCAATGCTATTCCTGTCAAAATTCCAAAAACATAATTTTACAGATCTAGACAGTGCAATTTTCAATTTCATATGGAAAACAAACAACAACAACATAAAGGATGGCTAAAATAATCTTGTAGAATGAAGAACATCGCCATCCCTGATTTAATTACATAATGCAAAGTAATATTAAAAAAACTGCATATTGGTATATGAACAGACAGTTTGATCAATGGACTAGAATTGAATACCCTGACACTTGATTTTTGTCAATGAAGTTAAAACCATAAAATGGATAAAAAGAGGGCTTCTTCAAAAAATGATGCTGGTCTAACTGGATTTCTGCAAAGACCATAGGCTAATTTTGCAGAAGATGCATCTTTGATTCCCAGCACCCACATATCAGCTTACAACCATCTGTAAGTCCAGCATCAGGATATCTAACAACCGTTCCTGCCTTCAAGCACCAGGTGTGATTTTAAAGTGCGGTCATCCATGCAGGCGCAACATCCATACACATAATAAAACTATTCTAAAAGTCTTAATAAAAAGAATATTAGGACAAAAATATAACCAAATATATTCACTAATTATGTATTTTAAAACTTAAATATCATCTTATATTCAACTGTTGACAAGAAAAAAAAAGAAAATTGGGAGAAAATTATACCATCTTAGGGTAAGCTGTTCTTATCTAAATATGTTAATTCTTCTTACGATCTTGATTACCTTGTATTTATCAATTTAATTAAAGGTGGAATACAATGTCTATGTTCCTGAAGATTGACTAAAATTTATTAATATTGACTTGAATCCAAGCAGTAACAGCTAGGAATCCTTTCCATACTGTACTGTGTATTCTAAGGTTAGTATAGTATGGACAATCATTAGATGTAGGAAGATTAGGTAGAAAACTGAAATTAATTGATTGTTTCACCTAAGGTGAGGATAATCAGTTAGGCTGAATATATTTTCTAAGTAACTCAGAACAGAGTCATTTCTAAATGAGCATTGATGTTGAGCTTAGTAATTAAGATCTCTTGTATTACCTGGGTGCGATGGTTTATATGTGTTTGGCCTAGGTGTGGGCCTGTTGGAGTAGATGTGTCACTGTGGTTTTGGGCTATAAGACCCTCAATCCTAGCTGCCTGGAAGTAAGTATTCTGCTAACAGCCTTCAGATGAAGATGTAGAAATCTCAGCTCCCCCTTCACCATGTATATCTGAATGTTGTTATGTCCTGCCTAGATGATAATGGACTGAACCTGTAAGTCAGCCCCAATTAAATGGTGTCCTTATAAGAGTTGCCTTGGTCATAGTGTCTGTTCACAGCAGTAAAACCCTAACTAAAACAATGGGTGAAAAAAAATTTTTTAAAAATATATCTTTATCCAAAGATAGTATAGATTAGTTGTATAGTAATGGTATTTTCCAAGCACCAGATACATGCCACTGTTTAAGTCACGTGGTTGGTTGCACATGACAGTGATAAATGATTCCTTCAAATATTTGCAGGTATAGAGAGATAATATTAAAATAGCATTTCCTGATTAAGATGAAATAAGAGAATATTGTGAATTTCTCACATGTTCTAGGTCTTGTAAGATTTATTTTTAATGTATCAAATAGTATTTTGATCCTGACAGAAATTTGTTGAAAGATATACTTCTGATCTACATGGAATATTTCATGGTTCCAAAATTTGGAAGAGATCAAAGGTAAATTTTATAAGGAACCAAGGTATTTTTCCATAACACTTTGAATTTAATAACCAACTTCATAAAACAACCACAGTGTTAAAGTCTTTGAAGATTGTAAATATGAATTCTGGCAAAAGGGAGTTTAGGAATAACACTTAAGAGTAATGGTTTCTAAAAAGGAGTTAGGGGCAAGGGGCAGAGTAAGAGAGCTCTAGCCTCCTAAGAATAAAAACCAGTATTCATTCTAGAGGTGAAGGGGGAGGAGGCAGAAGTAGGAGGGGTGGGAAGGGAGAAAGGCACACTTCCAGTATACCATAGCCAAGCTAAATATATGCCTGTCAAGTTTTGGGATTGGTGTGAATGCTAGGAGAGAATTGTCCTTTCAGGAAATTTTTGGTTATTCATTTCTTGTCTACATTATACTCTAGATAATATCAATGTTGTTATTTTTAAAGACAGTTTAATAAATAATTAGCTGTTAGTATTTACCATTTTCTGCACTTCATTTATCTGTCCATAGATAATTTTTAAGAACATAGGAAACCTGAGGCTTAAGAATGAGATGCTCTATTTATAATAACTACCTTACTGCAAATACCTTCCAAAGCCTTGTTGCTACACAAACCTCTGCTGATAACATCTGTATCAGAAAATTAAGGATGCAATTTATTCATTCTAAATTTATTGGAATGTGTGGCCATTAAATATTTATTAGGATATCTATATTTAAAAGGACTAGCAACTATTTAAAACCCATAAAACATCTACCATATAGTTTACTTAGTTGTTTTCAGTGCTTAGTTAGGGGTCATGATAATTGTGGTGGAATAATAAATATTAATAACCCATGAAGATAAAATATAACAATATTATCTGATTCTAGTAAGATGTGACTATTGAAGTAGGTTCTTCCACTTTATCATTACACATTCTTCAACTATGTGTGGAGCCTAATTAGACAGTGCAGCAGCAGAATTGTCAATAAAGTCTGTATGAGTAATTTATCTTTTTTTCTCAATTATTCAAGTCCTCCTTTCACTACTATTCTTTGATAAAAATAGTACAAAGAACATTTCTGGAAAAAAATGTTTGGGAAAAAAAATCTCGATTTCTCTTGAACAAAATCCCCTGAGTTTTTCACCTAGGCTATTCTTGTAGGCAAATGTTTGGAACTAGAAATTATCATCCTGAGTGATGTAATCCAGACCCAAAAAGACATGCATGGTATGTTTTCATTTATAAGTGGATATTAGCCCTAAATTACCAGACACCAATGCTACAGACCCAGAGAAGCTAAGGAAGAAGAAAAGCCTAAACAAGGATGCTTGAATCTCCCTTAGACGTGGAAATAAAACTCATAGGAGGCAAATGGAGGAAGAGAACTGGATGGGAGAGGGGATGAAGAAGGGTATGGGCATGGGAATCAGGTGTAGGGAGAGCAGGGAACAAAGAACAAATCGATGGTGGGCAGGGGACAAGGGTCATTTCTTAGACTTACCAGAGAACTGGGACTGGGGCGAGGTGGGTTAGGTGAGAGACCCCAGGGAGTCTGCGGGTTAACTCTAACCATGACTTGTAACTGTGGAGGATATGGAGCCTGAAGTGGCTACCTCATTTAGCCAGGCAAGACTCCTACTGGGCAGATTATGGCAGCAACCAAACTATAAAACCTGCTTACAAGATGTGCAGGGACAAAGATGGAGCAGACACTGATGTAATGGATGGCTCAAAGTGAAACGTATCTCATGGGCAAGAATCAATTTCTCATACTATTAATGATACTCTATTATGCTTACAGACAGACTCCTAACATAACTGTCTGTGGGTTAATGGGGTCTTGTGTCAGATCTGCTACAGCACTCAGACGCTCAGGGAGGCAGGACTTGGGAGTTTTGACTGTGCTTACCCCACACTGTTGCCAGGCAAGTGTCAGGCTATGGGGAAAGCCTTAGGACATCACTTTCAGGGGTGGAGGAAGCATAGACTGAGGCATGGGACACCTGGAGCTGGCTCGAGGTCCCGGGGCCTACAAGGAGGTCAGTACCTTCTCATTCTCAGGCTCCTGGGCACTCAGGCATCACTGGATGCCGCTGAGGAGCTGAGAAAAGAGTGGGGTCCAATGGGATAGATCTAGCCCAAGGCTGATGGGGAAGAAGAGGGAAGAGCTCCAGTGGGTCCTTCAGGGAGAGCCTTTGGCTTGATGGCTGCAGCGGGTTTGGGCTTGGTTTGGTGATGGTTGTGGCTGGGAGCTCAGGGAGGCCTCCTATGGGTGATTAGATAGAAACTCTTTAGGAGAAAGCCTTCTCCATTTCTCCCTACAGCAGATTCCGATGAAAAGAAGCAGTCTATGTTTTTAAGACATTTATTGTCATGGCGGAAGGTAGATCAGTAAAACCATACCCTGTTTCTCAGGGTGGACCTGAGATAAAATGCCTTTTGTAGGGAGGAGTTTATGGGAAGGAGAGATTATTGGCTAAATCCTCAGCGCCTTAAGGTACCTCATTAAAACGGAGGTCTGTATTGAGGCTATGTGACCTGAGGTCATGTCCTCTATCTGTGGAGGGGCTCGGGGCATTGTCCTTACATGACTGATAGCGACAAATCTATGGAGGGCTGTGGCCTCATCCCAGAAGCCTGGTTCCCTGGGAGCAAAGGAAAACGCCTTCTGTCCCTTTAGGGTCACTGGGATTTCTAGTCTTATCGCAACCAGAAACCAGACTGCCTTTCACAACCCTACAACTGTCCTCTGAGAGGGTCCACCCAGCAGCCAATCGAAGCCACTGCAGAGACCCTCAACTAAACATTAGATGAAACTAGCAGAGTCTTGTGGAAGAGTTGGGTGAAGGACTAAGGGTCCCTGAAGAGGATAGGCACTCAACAGGAAGACCATCAGAGTCAACTAACCTGGACCCTTGGGTGCTTCAGAGACTGAAGCACCAACCAAAGAGCAGGCATGGTCTGGATCTAGGCCCCCACAGCATATAAGTAGCAGATGTGCAGCTTGGTCTTCATATGGATCCCCAACAACTGGAGCAGACTCTGTCCCTGAATCTGTGGCCTGTCTATGGATCCTCTTTCCCTAACTGGGCTGTCTTTTCTAGCCTTGGTGGGAGAGGATGAACCTAGTCTTGCAGAGACTTTATACGCCAGGGTGGGATGATACCTGGGGAGGCTCCTCCTTCTCAGAGGAGAAGAGAAGGGGAAAGTGAGAAAGGAGTAGTGGTATAGGGGAGCTAAGAGAAGAGAGGGATAGATATTGAGAAGTACAGTGAATGAATGAATAAATAAATAGGAAAATAAATATATCTTTATTTTAGCAAGCACAGATATTTGAATGTTTCTAGAGTGAGTAGGCAATGTTCATCATAAAAATATCGACATTGTCAAAATGTGACTTTGTGCTGCTATAGTGAAGCATTATTACAGGTAAGATGCTGAAATTTTTGTTCTGAGTTTTTAATACCTTGTTGTTTTCGTGGATCATAAATCTGAAGCCCAAACAGGGGTGCTCTTTCATGCCTCAGCAACGTCACCTCATTGGTCATCAAATCTAGTTGAAAAATTGAACCATTCATGTAATCTGTCCAGAACACATAATTCCCATGATGTGACAGTCCAAAAGGATGGTTCAGCTCTTTACCACTGTATACAACCTATAAAATGTGAAATGAATGTAAACATACTAAAAAAATCAAGACTACATTTCCAAATATAACTCTTAAGCAAATAATATTTGTAAGTATACCAGAGGACAACCTAACTATACTCTTAACTCATATTTTATCTGAGTAGATTTACCAAGGATAATTTTACACTAATAGCTTAGTCTTCTCATTTTTTTGAAATTCTTCATGTGTTAAATTTCTCTCATAAATGACACTGCAGAAATGATGAAGAATAGAAATGTTAAAAGGGCATAACTCAACTTTATTTCTCCCTCTGTGTGATATTTATTATTCTCTTGGATGAAAGTTTACCTGAATATTATTACACACACACGCACACACACACGCACACACGCGCGCACACACACACACACACACACACACACACATACGATCTCACACTTATGCACACTTATACACACACATGTTGCTCATCTAATGATCAAGTGAAATGAAATGTTTGAGTGGCTGTATGAATGGTGAAGACTTTTCTAGGTCAATTGTACCAATGGAAATTGATGAGATCTAGGAAGTAACAAAAAAGGAGAAAAATGTTAATTACATAGTTAACATTTGCTAATGAGGTTTAATTTTGATTATGTTGTATTATTATTCTATTTTCTTCCACTTGTTATTGACATGAAAGAATGAAGAGAGTCATCTTGCGCAGTGAATTGATAAATAGGAAATACAGTAGAGACCCAACGTATCCTCCCTTCTTATATTGCATCTCTTATAAAATCCTACTGCATGGTATTTGAAAGCAATTTTTTTCATCTCAATCAATCAATATTCAAAATTTAAGAAACGTATCCACATAGTTTAAAAATAAAAATTGAAAATGTGCTCATTTTAATAAAATCCTCTAGTTAAATTTATGTTATAATGAAAGACTGAGATATAACAGAGCCTAAAGTATGATGAGCATTAAATTATACACATTGTGTGTACACATATGTATACACTTTAGCACACACTCATATTTCTTAAATCTATTTATGTACATATATATTGTATACATACTAACATCTTCTGAGGAAGTATAGATATTTAGTTAATAGATGTGAAATATATGGCATAGAACATACCAATCAATTTATTTATCTGGTGGAATTAGTTGATATCATCTGTGATAACCAATGATTGAACCATTGAAAGTACAATTTATTTCTCAAAAAGAATTCTTAGTGAGTAGGATGACCCCACAACTCAAGACTCAGATTCAGAAAGGAACTTAGATCAAAGGACACGTTTTGGAAATGTCTCATTTACCCTTAACCTTTTACCTAATAGTTGAAGTCATTCCATGGGGCTCTAGGTTGTTAGTGACTGAAGAGGAAGAAACAAGATGATGATTTTGTCATTAGGCCAGTGTCTTACTCTCAACTAAACACTTGTCAGCATTACCCCACAATGCCAAACCATTTTACAATGATTAAAGCAAAAGAAGCAAGACGAAATCATTTCTTTGCACCAACTGCTTTGAAATTCAGTCCATTCCTGCAATGCATCTTAGGTTCAGTATCACAAAATTCTTTACTCAAAGGAATGTACTATAATTACTTTGTCTAAATCTCAGCTGCAAATATTGAACATATTTAAATAGAGAGGGGTTGCTCGGTCACAGAAAATCCATCAATAATGTAGAAAGCCTGCATTGTAAAATCAGCCCTGCTATCAGGAGGGCTTCTTTTAAAAAACCCCCAAATCCTGGCACACTGCAGTGAGCTGGGCCTGGCCTCCCGGAGGCCAATGCCAGCTGCACAGCTTAATACTCATTCTCCTTCAGCCACCCCACAGAGACTATTGGCAGCCACCTCAGAGGGGTAAAAATAAACTTGAAAGTATTTTTAACACAGCACAACAAGGCTCTGTGGAAGAAGCCTGCTGGTTACAAACAGCAGCACTTGCCTCTTACCTTTCTGTGGGTTCCATTCAAAAATACTTTCTCAATATGATCATAGTAAGCATCACACCAATATAATGTGCTGGTGTGAAAGTCCAGTGTTAAGCCATTTGGCCACAGCATCTTTGAAGTCACAAAAACCTGTCGATTGACACCATCCATCCAAGCTTTCTCAATCCTTCCCACGCTGTCATCTATTTTATCTTCCTTCCAGTCTGTCCAGTACATCCAACTAGGAAGTGAGAAACAAGAGTTTATCTCATTATCTCCAGTAGCCACCTAGAAGCACCCTCGGATTTGGTACTTCCATAAGTCAGCAGCTTGCTGATATTTTGTATATAAACTTTTCTTTCTGTAACAGTTAACTCAGGGAAGCCAAGACAAGGAAACAGCCTTGCAGCTTCACTGCAGCAAACCTACTACCAGCTACCATCCCCCAGGCTACCAAAAAAACCTTATCACCAGCCACTAAGACTTGCCTAATACATTAATGAAAACCGTGGTAAGTACCAAATATTTATTTTCTTTGAACCCTGATATTTTTATGTAGCGTTACTTTTAAATATTGTTCCATAAAATGTATTATTTGGCTCAGTGATTAAAAGGCTGACAGCTGACATGAGAATCCAGAGCACAGTTAATGATCTACTCTAGAATTTATCTAATTTCAGGTGAATTAGTGTTTTTATTTTTAGATAGGCAACTGGATTGCCTTTATTCTAAAGGTCACAGTCACATTGGCTTTATTTAGCCAGATCTAATTCATCTTCCTGATGCAAATTATCTATGCTTTATTGCTGCTTATTATTATCCCAGATCCACACAGGATGATTTAGCTGCACATAAGTTTAATAACAGGAGGTTGACTGACCTTGTGATTTTGAGCTTTTAACATCTCTCTCAAACAAAACACCTTCCTTTACAAAAGAATCTGTGTAAGCTGTAACAGTGGGGGAGGGAGCCTGGAGCTAAGGTTCCAATTCCCTCATGAATAAGGTTGAAACGCACTACATGTGTTGTTTAAGGGTCATGTGAAAGTTCCTGGGTTATTAATTAAACTGGGGCTTCATTTTGGCAACCATACACAGCTCTGAAAAGGGACCAATGCTTATCTAAGCTGGAGGTCTTAAAAAAGGCCCCCTGATGTCTTTCCCTCCTTTGTGGGAATAATTCTGACATAATTTGGAACAATTTTGAATCGAGACTAAGAAGTTTAAAAATGTTCAAATTGATAAGTAGAAGTTGAGAATATATCCTCTACTATTTTATATCAATTAAGCTTTTATCAAAATTTTTTAACCGTTGACAATGATTTTTGATTGCCTGTTGAAATGGTGTATGAATCTGAAAGAAAGCCAGGATGGTAGTTTACTGTGATCTATTCTGCATTCCCTACGAGGGCTTTTATCATTGTGACAACACAGGAATTGTCAACTGTAGTTTCTCTAATTACATGACAGCCACAAATGTTTAGTTTTATTTATATAAATCAGCTTCATAAAATGAACTACATGCTATTTCATCTCCAATGGCTTTTCCTAAGATCATTATATTCACTTGATTAAAGCAGTTTTATTCTTATTACTAAATTATACATTATTGAAACGGGAATATATTTTCCCCACATTTGCTGTTGATCATGACATACACATTTTACTTTGTAGTTCCCTATCTGGAATCACAAAAATATGTTTATTGATATGCATGCATATGTATGCATACAAGCATACAAACTTCACAGGCTTGAAATTCTAATAACGATGTTTATGTTTTGCTGTTCTGTAGGGATTGAGTGAAGCCAGCAGCCAGTAAAGTCATGAGTGAAGGTGTATTGTTGATAAGAAAACAAATAGGAAAAGGATTAAGGCCGTGAACCCATGGGAAGTTGGCAAAGCTTTTCCCCATATGCCTCAAAATTGGCTAAACCTTCTCTGGTCAATTACAAGTGCTTACAGACAACTGAACAGTGTGTACAAAAACTAGCCACAACAGCTTTCTCAAAACCATGTTTACAGCCAGACACTTGTACCCAGAAAGACCTCCTACAGGGACTAGATAACCCCTCACTGTGCACCTAACACTGTGGTTCCAGTCATTGTGGGCGTGGCTTCATCAGAGCACACAGCCCACCTGCTCCCAGATTTCTGTCTGGCATTCTTCATTTTTTTTTCACCACCCAGTAAGTTTTCCCAGAGTAAGCCATCTGGGTCTTGGCACTGTTCAAATTAAGAATTTTGTGAACTGATACAGCACCTAAGATTATTTTTTACAAAGACAAAATATCAGGAAAAAAAACCTTATTTCTTTTTTATTTCTGCTTTCAAGGTCTACACACATGCACACACAAGCACACACACACACACACACACACACAGTCTAGATTCCACCTATGAAAAATCATGTGATATTGATCTTTCTGAGTTTGGCTTATTTTACTTAACATCATGAGTTTGCACTCATTTTTCTGGAAATGCCAACATCCCCTCCCAACCAACCTCAGGTGATGCTGAGTTAGGAGAGACAGTGTGTGTTTGAGATAACTGTAACTGTTATAATACTGAGAGGAAAGGCTTTCCCAATGGAAATGTACAGCTCTGAAGAAAAGCTATTGTGTCAGTTCCCATCCAGGAAATACTACAAAGTTATACTTTACAACAAACCTCACACAAGAGATTAATTGGGAGGGATCACAGAGGGGTGGCTGCCTCTGCTGCTGACTGAAGCTGCAGAGAACTGAGCAGCAGATAGCCTTTATCCAGGGCTCCTTGGAGTGGGGTGAGGTTCCAGGGTTGAAGTTTCCTGGGTGGAGATTTACAGCCAAGCCCAGGAATTGGAGGGTGTTCAGGCTGTGTTCCTTCCAGAGTTCTATCCTATTGTCAAGCTGGTTTAACCCTTCAGTGTTTCCTGCTGCCAGGACCAACTCTCTGTCATTATCACTCACGCTAAGATTCAAAACAGCTTCCAATATTCAAATATGGTTTTTATTCTAAAACCCTTAAAATGAATATGTTAACAAAATGAGCCAAAAGTCATTGTCACATTAGCAATGTCCTCAAGGTTACTCTTTCCTATGCCCCTGCTTTGCATTTCACTCTACTTTGCTTTTGTTATTTAAAAACTTAACATACACAATAGGTTTCATTTTCAAACAAAATTTGTTATTGTTAACCCTGCCTGAGTTTTTCTCCAACTGCTTTCTTCACTTGCATTATTGGATACCTGCCTCAGATAACTTCTTCTTTTTGGTTTGTCACAGGTATCTTTTAGACCACCTTTCATCAGTGCCCTTTTTTTTTTTTTTTTTTTTTTTTTTTTTACTGCCATGGGCTTCATTCTCATGTTCTAGCCTATACCTGCACATACCTCTAGTCATGTGCATATATACGTATACACATAATGCAAGGGAACACATTTGAGAATAGGAAACACTTGTTTTTCTGAGTCACCTTAATGTGTTTTCTAGATCTATCAATTTTCCTGAAAATTTTTAAATTTTATACTTCTTTATAGCTAAATTCAATTGAATTATGTCTGTATTTCATATTCATCACCTATTCTTATGTTGTGAGATATCTAGGCTGGTTCCATTTTGTAGCAACTGAGAATACAGCAGCAGTAACACAGATGGCCCAGTATCTTTAATTCATTTGTAATCATGCGACTGTGTATCATTCACATAGTCACAAGTTTCTGGAGAGCAATTATCCTCCATGTTTCTATTTATATGCATAAGTTGCATGGATTTTTAATTAAAAAATAATTAATACTGTATTGATTCTTTAATTGTCTGTTACTTTTGATGAAGTATATCTTTGCAATGAGTAATGAGCTTCCCCTATGTACTTCTAAAAGCTAGTGGTATTGAAAAGCAGAAGAAAACATAAAGTTCTTACTCTGAAAACATTTACATAAAGTTCCAAATATTGGAATAAATTTTTGGGCTAATGCTTCCTTTTATTACTAGACTTTTTTTTTCAACTCCATATTTTATTCCCCTCCTTGTCCACCCTCTGACTGTTCCATGTCCCATACCTCCTCCCAGCCCTCCTGTCTCCATGAGGATGTCCCCACCCCACCCCACCCCACCAGACCTCTAAACTCCCTGGGGCCTCCAGTCTCTTGAGGGTTAGGTGCATCTTCTCTGACTAAACACAGACCCTGCAGTCCTCTGCTGTTACGTGTGTTGGGGGCCTCATATCAGTTGGTGTATGCTGCCTGGTTGGTGTTCCACTATCTGAGAGATCTTGAGGGTCCAGGTTAATTGAGACTGCTGGTCCTCCTACAGGGTCACCCTCCTCCTCAGCTTCTTCCAGCTTTCCCCTACTTAAACATGTTTTTAATAACCACTTGACCAAATCGTTTCAGACTTCTATGGCTAGTCTCAATGCTTTCTGAACCAGTTTTCAGATAGAGCTAAGATTAGGCTCTTTAAAATGAAGGTGAACATACTACCTCCAAATCTATCCTCACACTGAAAATAAAACACAAAGCTCTATTGTGGTCTTCTTCTCTCTTACCACTTCATCTTTACAAAGAAAATTTTGACTTAAGAAGATTTGGACAATATGAAATGGATATTTCAGTAATAGAATAGATAATTAGGAAAGCCAAACATGAAAATGTCAGAACTAAAGTATAGTTAATTCTTTTGAAAATGCGTACAGTGATTCATCTACTCCCTGGGAAGATGTACTATGCTTGTATTTGAAGCTATTTTCAAATCATACAGTGCTAAAAGTTGCACTTCAGTGATCGCAGCTTACAATGGACATCTCACATCCTATTCCCTTTTAATGTATGCTTTGGATCAAAAGAATATCTATTTGTGATCATATTTTCTTGGAATGGAAATACACGTTCATACAGAAACCAGAAGCCAAAACTATGCAATCTATTCATTTAATGTTGAATTTCTGTTAGGAATTTTCACATTTCTTTAATATTTTATGAATGTGATTTTATGTTCATGCCATAGGACTGAATGAAATATCAAATTTTTCCATAAAATATTTCATTCTGACCATGTAGCACAAAACTATAAGGTCATATTCCCAGATGGAAATATAAATGAGCTTAAAATCACTATAGACTCATATAAAGGAATAGAATGGACTGAGTAAAAAACACTTTGCAGACAGACTGCCTGGGTTTAATATCTAACCATTCTGTTTGCAATTGAATTGAATGGGATCTATGATCACTTCAAGAAAAGAGAATAAGAACAGCAACCATTCAAAAGATTGCTGTGACAGTTACACACAGGAGTGTAGTAACTACTTTAACAAAATGCATAGTTCACAGAAAATGTACAAAATATATTAGTTCTCAATGCCTAAAATATGATTAGCTTAAAAGTTTAACCAATACAGTCACTGAGTGAATGATTACATGTCCTGATGTCAGGTTGTCTAAATAGTGCTATTCTCAAAATCGTTAAGTAACATATCCTCTATAGAAAAACACAAACAATTGCTTATTTTACTTAATTCAACACATTTTCCCTTTTTTATCTAATGTATTTTCTAGGATGGGAACTCACTGAGTAAATAACTCCTTTCATCTTCTCTTCCCATGTGAATTCACAAGTTCACATCAATCTAAAGAAAATTTGCCTCTACTAATATATATATATATATATATATATATATATATATATATATGTATGTATGTATAAACCAGGAAACCTCAGAAGCAGGCTTACATACCCGTTGACTGGATCTACCACAATTGCTCTTGGATGAGACATTCCTCCTTCCAGCAGAGTTTTCCGGCTCTGAGAAGCCTTTTCCAGCCTGGCCACATTGATGGTTTTTCTGTGACCATCATTGGTCCAATAAAGGTTATTTCCAATCCAGTCCACTGCAATACCTTCTACATTATCCAGATCTATAGAAATGTAAGAGCAAGAAAAAAACTAATTATACATTAAATATTAAAAGTCAAATAATTTCCACCACAACTGATGTATTTAATGGAATCTCTCAAAGACTGAAAGAAAGAATTGAAAAGAGAAAAATAAACAGACAAAAACTGAAATCCAAGAACTTTATCATATGATTTTTCCATATAGCAGTTTTTATAGATTTTTCATTTTTATTTTACATACATTGTCATGCAAATGATAGACCCACTGCCACCATAGGGATTACAATGTTATACATGTTCACAAATTAATCATATTTTATTTTAATTGAACACTAGAATGTTTTAACCAAGAAAGTGGTCTACAGAATAATGCAAAATACAAGTTACGAGACCATAAAAGCCTAAATATATACGTGTATAGGTATGAACAGAAATTTGAAAGAACATCTACAAGGCTTCTGCACTTTTAACCTTTTTTATTGAGGATTTCATATATTTAATATGCATTCTAATGAAGGCTACTCCGCATTTCCTCCATTCAATTCCTCCACTATCCCCCCCACCATTTTTCATTTTCAATTCATGTGGTCTCTCTTTTTAAAAACCCACTGAATACACTCGGTGCTGCTTTTATGTAAATTTTAAGGCCCTTCTGTAAGTTTCTGTAAGGTATAGGAGGTACTATATGAGAAATGCTCTTAAGAAATTTATCGGTTGAACTAATCCAAACTTTCGGTTTTACAAAAAGGAAAGTCAATATTTCAAAGCAAAATGATGTGATCATAGTTTACTATCCAAGACACTTCAGAACACCAGAATAACTTCACAGGTTAATTTTCTCTATGCTTAGAAGGAGGTTTAATGTCGCCTAAACTTTATTGATGCTTGATTTATTTGTGCACTTGCATATTCTAACATAGTGGAGAATAGCTGTTTGTTCTTTTCTATTTTTCATGATCCATAGACAAAATTTAGAATCACATTTTATTGGAAATCAATTTCAGGGGGAAAAGAAAGTCAAAATGGAAAATCTTCTAATTTTTAAAAATTTTCTGTTGCTCCGTGACTTATAACTTTTTTATTTTATCTCCAGGAGCTGTCACTATAACACTATAAATGGAAATTTCTTTACTTGCACTGTAAATAAATCACCACAATGATCTATCTAAAGAGAGAAAGCAATAATAGTTCCTGCCATGAGATTACAACCAGGGGTAAACAGCTACTGCTCCTGTCCTGAGGTCATAAGCTGGGGTCAACCAAGTGTGAGTCCTGCATAGACATCATAATTGAACTACTGCGGGAACTCTATCTGTCCTGCCTGAGATAGGGCAATGTCTTAGAGCATGTTAGCTATTATCAATTTCTCATGTTGAAAAAAAATGTGTATATTGATGGTCTAGGTGCCTTACATTTTTATGTTTTAAAACTCTTAACTTAGTAACATTTCCTTATGCTTTACCACTGGCCTTCTTCAACTGGAAATGCTATATATTAGCATTCAGGATTACATACTGATGATAGTAAGATGGAATTGAATCCAAAGAGGCATACTTTGAAAGGAACTGCTGCCTAATTGTTCTGTTTTGATTTTGGAAATTGAACTGTAACTTATAAGTGATTATGTTTAGGGTGGTGAACCCCACTGTACCTTCCTATCTAGCCCCAAAACTAAGCAAGCTTCTTAACTGCTCTTTTCTACAATGTCCTTATACTTAAAATATGAGCAGAAGGACAATGCTTAATTTAAAAGATGTTTTTGAGGATTGAATGAGTACATGTGTGAAATTATTTTTTATTTATTTTTTTGTTTATTAATTTTTCCATTACTTCTATTTTTTTATTTTTGAGAATATACCTTAAAATAATGTCTAGTATGTCCTAAATTCTGTATAAATTATGTTTTATTACTCATAGTTAATATGATATGCTTTCTTTTAGCTTACTAGCCTATTAAGATAATAATGAGATCACAACCCACAACACCAAAATAAGAACCCTCCTCTATAAGAGGCCATGCTGGTATTAGAAATCTTAGGTCCACAACATCAGCAGAAGACTCTGGCTTCAGTAGAGGCCAAGCCAGAACTAGGAATCCCAGAGGCCACATGAGTACCTGAATGCCAAAGGCCATGCCAGTAACTAGAACCCCAGAACTTCAGAGGAACTCTAGCATGCTAAGGTCCCAGAGATAATAAAGACCACCAAAACAACTGCAGAAACATCCTACTGGACCTGAAGAGTTGCTGGTCACCAGCATTATGGACCACTCAGTCAAGAACACCAGAGAGGAAACAGAAACCAAGGGAAAATATCTATCCAACAAATATGAATCAGAAATCATCATTTAAACATATAATTTCCTCAAACCCAGGTGCTTAGAAGTCAGCACAAGAACACAATCAACAAGAGCCACGGCAATCTGACACCATCAGAACCCACCTATCCTACTACAGCAAGCCCTGGATTTTCCAACATAGCGAAAGCACAAGAAAATAACCTTAAAACTATTCTTAGTTTTAAGAAGATAAATGGATGGACCTGGAGGGCATCATTCTGAGTGAGGTAACCCAATCACAAAAGAACTCACACAATATGTACTCACTGATAAGTGGATATTAGCCCAGAAACTTAGAATACCCAAGATATAAGATACAATTTGATAAACACATGAAACTCAAAAAGAACAAAGACCAAAGTGTGGACACTTTGCCCCTTCTTAGAATTTGGAACAAAACACCCATCGAAGGAGTTACAGAGACACAGTTTGGAGCTGAGACGAAAGGATGGACCATCAAGAGACAGCCATATCAGGTGATCCATCCCATAATCAGCCTCCAAATGCTAACACCATTGCATACACTAGCAAGATTTTGCTGAAAGGACCCAGATATAGCTGTCTCTTGTGAGACTAGGCCGGGGCCTAGCAAACACAGAAGTGGATGCTCACAGTCAGCTATTGGATGGATCACAGGGCCCCCAATGGAGGAGCTAGAGAAAGTACCCAAGGAGCTAAAGGGAACTGCAACCCTATAGGTGGAACAACAATATGAACTAACCAGAACCCCTCAGAGTTCCTGTCTCTAGCTGCATATGTATCAGAGATGGCCTAGTGGACCCTCAGTGGAAAGAGAGGCCCATTGGTCGTGCAAACTTTATCTGCCTCAGTACAGGGAAATGCCAGGGCCAAGATGTGGGAGTGGGTGGGTGAGGGAGTGGGTGGGTGGGGGAGCGGGTGGGGGACTTTTGGGATAGCATTGGAAATGTAAATGAAATTAATACCTAATTTAAAAAAATTTTAAAAAATGAATTTCAACCAAAAAAATAAATAAATAAATAAAGAAGAAGAAGAAGAAGAAGAAGAAGAAGAAGAAGAAGAAGAAGAAGAAGATGATGATGATGATGATAGAGGCTTTTAAAAAGGAACTGAATAAATACCTTAAAGAAACCTAGGAAAAACAACCATGTGAAGGAAATGAATAAAACTGTAAAAATGAAAATAGAGGCTTAAAATAAAGCAAACAAAAAAACAAACAAACCCAAACTGAGAGACTCCCCTAACCAACAGAAAGCTAGAGACAGAAAAACAAAAGAATCTCAAGCACTGAAATACAATAGAAGAAATTGAAACATCAGTCAAAAAATATTAAATATAAAAAGTTCCTGACACAAAACATCTAGGAAATCTGGGACACTATGAAAGGACCAAACCTAAGAATATTAGAAATAAAAGAAGGAAAGCTCAAAGGACCAGAAAATATTTTCAACAAAGCATAGAATTTTTTTTCCTAACCTAAAGAAGAAGAACAAGAAGCTTCCAGAACATTAAATAGATTGGATCCAAATTAATAGCAATTAATACTACACTGCCTTCTCAATGGAGACTCTAAGAGTCAGAAGGGCCTGGACACAAGTCTTACAGATGCTGAGAGATCTACAGATGCCACCCAAGGATACTATACTCAGCAAAACCTTCAATCAGCATACATAGAGAAGACAAGATATCCCATAAAAAGTCAGACAGAATCATTAGCTTTTCACAAATCCAGCCCTACAGAAGGTGCTAGAATAAAATCTACAACTGAAAGAGGTTTACTACATCTGTGAAAGCAGAGGAAATAAATAATTTTACACCAGCAAACTAAAAGAACACACACATACACAAACTACAACTACAACAACAGAGTAACAGGAATTAAGATTCATTAGTCATTGACATATCTTAATATTGGTGGACTCAACCCACCCATCCCCCAAAGACCCAGAATAACACAGTGGATGCAAAAACAGGGTCAACCCTTCTTCTCCATACAAGAAACATTCCTTAACATCAAAATAGATACTATCTCAGTGTAAAGGGTTGGAAAAATATTTTCCAATTGTTGTTGTTTGAATATGTTTGAGGGCATATAGCCTTGTTAGAGGAAGTGTGTCACTGTGGAGGCATGGCTTTGAGAGCTCATATATATGTTCAAATTTGGCCAGGGGGATCCAGACCATCCACCTGGCTGTCTTTGGATCATGATGTAAAACTTTTGGCTCTTCTAGTGCCATATCTGATTGGAAAACTGCCATGCTTCCCACCATTGATGATAATGCACTGAACCTCTGAAACTGTAATTCAGTACCAATTAAATGTTTTTCTTATTACCATGGTCATGTTGTCTCTTCACAGCAATGAAACCCTAAAACTGAAGTTGATACCAGGAACTAGGGTATTGATGTTATAGGCCTGACTATGCTTTTGTTTGGAAAAATGTGTATTTGGGGACTTTGGATTAGAAAAGCAGTTTAATGATTAAATTGGGGCTTAATTGACCATAGTAGTAGAAGTCTAGAAGACCCTTAACCTAGACTGGTTTTGTAAAATTGGTATTATGGATCATGCTTTTAAAAATTAGGACTTTTGAGATGAATTTAAGGATATAAGCAAGAAAAATTATCTAAGAACCTATGCAAAGAAAATGAAAGATATAATGTTTCTTTTATGAGCTATTACTTTTTTATTTATCCATATGAGTGTCTTGCCTAAAATTTTGCATGTGTGTCATGTTAATGCTCAGGACAACTAGAGATCAGAAGATAATGCCTGATTCCTTGAAAGGAGAATTTTGGGTGGTAGTGAGTCATCATGTGGTTGCTGGAAATGGAACCAGAACTGCTGCAAAGGCACTAAGTGCTTCTGTTCACAGAGCCAATTCTCCAGTTTCTAAGCTGTCTCTAAAAGGACAACTGAGAATTTTGTCTTATTGGTCAGAATCTTAAGCATCAATTCATTCTTTCTCAACAAATGGGCATTGTTAAAGAAAGCACTTTGCTGTTGTAGTTTCCATCCCTACTTCAAAGAAATTATTAATTAGGAGATAGAGAGTATCTTATGGACATTTGAGTTCTGTATTCAAAAGCACCTGGATGGTGTGTACTTTATACCAATATGAATTCTCTGAACAGAACTACTTGATTTGTAATCAATGAAATTTCATGACATACAACTGCCAAAAGAAAAAATGTAGTCCTTGTTCCAGTATACCCGTGACTTATTGAAATGTAAGAAAGTTATGTGGATGAACCTTCTACCCTAATAGATCCTTTACTAGAATACTAGATAGAGCTCCAAGAGTCCACACTCTGAAGCCCACGTTCTATCCTTCCCAATGTTATCATTATTGTTGATATTGCACAAGTGATAGAAAGCAAAGACAGAACCCATTCTTCTACAGTTGGGTCTAAAGCTTCTCCAGTTGTCACATAACATTCATTCTTATAAATAAACTGGCAGCCATGTTTAGTATTCAATGCTCAGTAAAGAAGTTGGACATTATATACATAATTGATATAATTTTATATATTGTATAACTTCTTAAACTATTTAAAATTTCTATAGTATTAATGTTCTTTTAATTGCCCTAAATATTTTAGGAAGGCTCATGTAAATGCCATTATGAAATATAGAGCTGTGGAGTCTGTCTGTTTTATTTCAGGATAACTTTCTTCAGAATGGGCAACATTTCACTGTTGGATAGTATAACATGATGTAATAAGCAAATGTGAGGAATGAAGGAAGACACTCATACTTGTCATGTTTCTGGCATTTAATAGCTTTTGAGTGTACCTAAGACAGCTCAGGTCTGGTGGACTGTAAGCAGGTCTGTTGTATGCAATGGGGGTAGGGGATAACTGAATTTTACAATATTCTTTTCTATATAAAAATTCTTGGTGGAATATGTCAGAATAAAACAATAAAGCTGTGCTACAATTTTGATTTTCTTTCAGTTTTGCTATTTGGATGCTGTTGTGAGGTATTAAAAAAAAGTGAAAGTCTATTAGACTTTTAGGAAGAAACCTTGCGAAAGTCATTAGACTTAGATGAAGACATTAGGTTGGAATCTGATAAGCAAATACACATGGTTTCCTAAAGAGGAAGAGCAGAAAAGGAGTGTCTATGCTTACACGCCTTTGCCTTTACATTGTTGATTCCCAGTTTTTCTTCTTGGGAAATGTGAAATCAGCAAGAAGGCTTTCAGTAGATATTGGTTCTTGATCTTAGAACTGCAGAATTTTAATCAATAATAATTTTCAGTTGAATCAATTTTTTTTAAAGATTTATTCATTTATTATATGTAAGTACACTGTAGCTGTCCTCAGACACTCCAGAAGAGGGAGTCAGATCTCATTATGGATGGTTGTGAGCCACCATGTGGTTGCTGGGATTTGAACTCCTGACCTTCAGAAGAGCAGTCGGGTGCTCTTACCCACTGAGCCATCTCACCAGCCCCCAGTTGAATCAATTTTAAGTTGAATCGTCAAACTCTTATAAGCAGGCAATTGTGCTTTCAACAATGAAAGTTAACTAATAGAAATGTTAACTAATTAACTAATTAAAACTTAACTATTCTCTTCATTTTGAGATATGAAGAAATGTGAGGTATACATGGGAAACAGTATCCCAAGAATAGCTCTGCAGTTGCATTTTGGAGTAATATGCAAGTAGCATAAACAAATTGCTATGCAAATTCAAATACTAATTTAATTTTTGGACTTTAGTGTTTTCCTTTCATATAAATCTTCTATTAGCCGGGTGTGGTGGCACACGCCTTTAATCCCAGCACTTGGGAGGCAGAGGCAGGCGGATTTCTGAGTTCGAGGCCAGCCTGGTCTACAGAGTGAGTTGTAGGACAGCCCAGGACTGCACAGAGAAACCCTGTCTCGAAAAAACAAACAAACAAACAAAAAAACAAAAAACAAAAAACAAACAAAAAAAATCTATTGACGTGCAATGACATAGCTTAAAGATTATTGAGTAGATATCTGTATTGTAAGTCATTTTGTGTATCAACTTATTTTTTGGATATCAACTTATTTTTGTGTATCAACTTAACTCAACCACAGTATACAAATATACCATTATTTAGTCAAATATTGCCTTCATGGTAGTATTTAGTTATATGCTATTTATGTGCAAGTCTATAGAACTGAGTAAAACTGTTTAGCATCTATTATGTGCTTGTTCTCATAAAATGGATTGAAACCCTTAAGAAAAGATGTTAAATTCTCCCGGGAAGCGTGACTGTGCTTCCAGGCTGGCTATAGACGCGAACTCTATTATGGCCTCATCTCTACCAGGCAAACCTTACCAGCCAGTCTCTACTATTATATGATCCATTTCCACAAAGTGGCTCTTTCCCCACATTTCTTTCATTTCTGTCTTGTTGGTTTGTTATTCTAGAGAGAGCAACAAGCTCACCAAATCTGTGATCAGAAAATGACTTCACTTATTAATCTGGGCAGAAGAATGTACTTCCCGCTCATGGTTTTCAGTTGGCACACCAAGAAGCACAGTTTACACAGAACACTGTAGCTTCTAATTCAACAACCCTCTAGAGATAGCCAGTGCTTACAAATCTCATTTTATGATAATACACTTAGAAATTCTGGACAACATCAAAGACCTGGTTGTAAATAAGGAGAAAGTCATTTCAATGAAGACCTTTTTATTACCCAATTTAGTCTTCTTACTAAGAGAGAACAGAGTTAAAATCCTGTTACCTACTTAAATGCAAAACTCCAGAGCTATTTTTGGATATTCATTTTACTTTCACACCCAGATTATAATTTATAACAATATAATACTTTGGAGCCTTGCACATCAATAGGAAATTTCTTATTCTATCTCATATTAGATGAAAGAGGAAGATCTAGCAGTAGTCATTACAATAATGAAGTTTCATAGGTAGACTTCCATCTATATTTCCTAATTTCCTAATATGGTTTAGGCTTTTATGCTTGGATATATAAATATTAAAAAATATAATCATGTCACTGTAACTAAAAATTTTTATCTGAACTTTCAATGGATTAAAGAGGAAAAAAATTCATTGTATAGGATAGAGAATACAGGACACAATAGCATACTGTTCAGTAAACCATAGGTGCCATTTTATTCTGCTTTTGATTACCAGCCAGAAACTGTAATATTCACCACATTTTATAATTACTATGACAAGGCAAACATATATTATTTTATATGTCCATGTAGCTAGTGATCTTCTAACTACCAAATTAAATTAAACAAAAGTATACTTATTTTAGAACCAAATAAATATTGAGAGAGAATGGGGACAGTCAAAGTGCACATGTAAGTTATGTGTAAATGTGACAGCAGAGGCAAAATCCTTTAGCAGTTCATCTTGCAAAAGCCTTTATAGGCACCTAATAAAAACATAGACTAACAATACTGTGTCCACAAATAGCCTTTTAAAAAATAAGCAGTGAAATAGGGACAGAATTAATAACAAGATTAGCAAGCGGCTTACTATTAATTCTGTATTTTAATGATGAAAACAGCTAAAGAACTGTATTGTGTTATAACTTCTAGATTAAATGAGTAGCAACACAGGATGTGACTTAACCACTTACATAGTAGTCAATACAGAAAGCTTACACATGGGACTAATGTCCATTGTACCTCCTTGTAAGTTTGAACACAGAATTATAGAAGCAAATGACCCATAGAGGCAAAAGTCAACATTGAGATTAAAGAAAATTTTAAAGTTAAAATTTTAAGCGAGAAACATTTGGATTGAGAAATAACAGGGCTTGAGACTGGACCTGAGCTAACAAAACTGATAATATAAAAGGAAAGTCAGGATTTGGAGTCCGTGTCAGTGGAAAGGCTGGTTGTCTTCAAAGAAGTCCTGAAAGACAAATGTAAGGCAACATAGCCTTTCATATAGCCTTTCTCCTGGTGAAGATGATTAGAACACACTGAACTACCAGCAAGGGGGCTTATCAAAGGCACCCCTTTATAGAAAGGAGACTACCAAGGCCACCATAAGACAAAGAGATGAAGAAAAACTAGAGCCACTTCTAGAAAACTGTAATAAAAATTAAACTATCTATACACAGGAAAAGGGCCTATGATAAACTACAAGCTGCTCATAGAAAAATAAAAGCCAAGAGTGCAGCGTTTAATTAGTAGCTAGCAGATCCAGCTAAGGGATGCCTACAAAGTCAGCCAAGGCAGACATCCAGCAGATGGGTCAACAGATGACTACAGAAATCAGACAAACCAGGAGCTTCAAAGCATCACCATTTCCCTTAATTGGACGAGCAATATATGAATAGTACATAATTGTCTCCCTGTTTCAGCCAGAGGAACATGCACAGAATATGCAACCCCTCCTTCAGCTTAACTTTTATATAGAAGATATATATATATATATATATATATATATATATATATATATATATCAAATCTCAGTAGAAATTACCTCAGACTTTGGCAATTTTCCTCTCAAAGTCCCTTTCTATTACACCTGCCTGTATGAGAACACTGATTTATTCTTGCTTATGTAAAGGTCTGTCTATGATGAAACTCCTCTTTAAAGCCTACTCTTTGCTATCTATGATATATATCAATATATCCATTGACCCAGTGGATATATTATGTAATATATATATATATATATATATATATATATATATATATAATATTTATATTATTTGTATAAATACAAATTGTATTTTATTTTATAATCTTCAGTGTGTGAGTGTGTGTGTGTGTGTGTGTGTGTGTGTGTACCATGTACACAGTGTTAGACAGCCTTGAACTGGAGTTATGGTAGCTTGTGAACTACCTACCATGATGGATGCTATGAGGGGTGCTATTCATAGAGCCTAGCTTAACAGTAATTACTGATCTTAACTGATAAGCTATATTATATTTCTTCATCTCATAAAAGCTAATATATATATATATATATATATATATATATATATATATACACATACATGTGTGTGTGTGTGTGTGTGTGTGTGTGTGTGTGTTTGTGTTTAAGAGACAGGGTTTCTATGTATAGCCCTGGCTGTCCTGGAACTCACTTTGTAGACCAGGCTAGCCTCGAACTCAGAAATCTGCCTGCCTCTGCCTCCCAAGTGCTAGAATTAAAGGCGTGTACCACCGTCACCCAGCTATATTTTTTAAAGAAAGGAAAGAAGAAAGGAAGGAAGGAAGGAAAGGAAAGGAAAGGAAAGGAAAGGAAAGGAAAGGAAAGGAAAGGAAAGGAAAGGAAAGGAAAGGAAAGAACTGGTGTCTTAGTTAGGGTTTCCATTGCTGCAATGAAACTCCATGTCCAAACATCAAGTTAATGAGAAAAAAAGGGTTTATTTGGCATGTACTTCCATATTTTTGTACATTATTGAAGGAAGTCAGGACAGGAACTTTAACAGGGAAGAATGCTGGAGCAGGATTTGGTATAAATACAATGGAGGGTTGCAGCTTACTGGCTTGCTTCACATGTCTCGTGCAGCCTGCTTTCTTATAGAACCCAGGGCCACCAGTCCAGAGATGACATTACCCACCATGAGTGGAGTCCTCCCAAGTTGATCACTACTTGAAAAAATACCTTACAGCTAAGTCTCATGAAGGCATTTCTTCAACTGAGTCTCCTTTACCTCTGATGACTCTAGCTATGTTAAGTTGATACCAAAAACAAAAACAGAAACAAAAGACAAAAAAAGAAAAAAAGAAAAACCCAATAAATAAAACAAAACAAAACGAACAACAAAAAACAACAACAGCAACACCCAACCAAACACCGACAACAACAACAAAAACCACAAGTCTGCACACATACACTGTCTGTAGTATTAGAGAGGAAATAATTTCCTTACTTTCCATCAGACTTTAACTGTAATCGTCATATAATTTATGAAGTAGTATACATAAGGCCCCTAGTAACAATAAGGCTTAATATTTGTTTGCAGTTTTCTTAGTTAAGGTTTCTATTGCTGGTGAATGAACACCACAACCTTGGAAACTGTTACAAAGAAAAACTTTTAATTGGGAGTGACTTACAGTTCAGAGGTTTAGGACATTATTATCATGGTAGGAAGCATGGTGGTATGCAGGCAAACGTGGTGCTGGCAAGGTAGCTGAATGTTGTCATAGGCAGCAGGAACAGACAATGCCACCCTGGTCCTAGATTGAGCATGTGAGACTTCAAATTCCACCCCTAGTGACACACTTCTTTCAACAAAGCCACAATCTACTCCAATAAGGCCACACCTCCTAATAGTGCCACTTCCTTATGGACATTTAAACATGTCTATCTATGGAGGCCATTTTTATTGAAACTACCACAGCAATGTTTCTTTATTTCTCTACTTTTCCTATGAAGCAATTTTTTTAGTTTTAATCATATGTATATTTGTATATCTCTATGTGGATTTAGGCACATGAGTACATTTTCCATAAAGGTCAGTGGATGGTATTGAATAACTTTGACCTGGCTATATAGGTGATTGTAAGCTGCTCAACCTGGGGTTTTAGGACCCACACTTGTTTTTGTTTTGTTTTGTTTTTTTGGTTTTTTGGTTTTTTTTGTTTTTTGTTTGTTTGTTTGTTTGCTTTTGTTTTTGCCAGAGTTGTATAAACTCTTAATTGGTGAGCTGTTTCTCTAGTCTCTATCTACATATTCATTTATGCAAATTTCACAATCTCATCTCTAGTTAATGTTCTTTTTATTCATTCACTTTTCCTTCACTTTTTTATTCTCTAAATCTTTTAACTTCTTATAAATAAGACCAAGAGGATAATCTAACTACTACACAATTCTCTTATAATTTTTCTCAACATATTCTGTTCTTACAGTCCCTTAGTACTACATCTGCATTGCATACCAAATTCCACCTACAAAATTGCAGAATGTCCTGAAGTATGGTCTTATCAATTTCCCAATTGTGTTTTTTTTTTTTTTTCAGAAAAGATGACAAGATGTTAAAAGAAAATGAAAAGAAAAGAAATACCTATACCACTAGCACCAGACATCAGTTACTACCCTGTTAAATATTTTTAATGAAAAAGAAATTTACAAAATAATGGAAGCAGAATAAATGTAGTAGAAGAAAATAATGATCACGGAATGATGGATGATATTTTTCACAGGGGTTGCCTTCTCTGTCCAGAATATTAATGAATAGCACTCTAGCACTCTGTTAAATATAATGACTTATATAAATACACACACATACAGAGAGAGAGAGAGAGAGAGAGAGAGAGAGAGAGAGAGAGAGAAGTCTTGCATCTTATAGGCATAATAATTATAAAAGCTTAAACAAATTGCAGAACTGAAGAAGGTTATTTTCATCTGATTGATAGTTTTTTATCTAATACTTTATGTAATCTTGAAATTTATAATTCAAGAAGTTGGTCAAATATCTTGCTTACCATTGATGTGATAAACCACTCTGACTAAAAGCAACTTGGGGAGAAAGGAGTCGATTTGGCTGACAATTCTATGTCATCTTTAAGGGAAAAGAGGACAGGAACTTAAAGAAGGTACTGAAGTGGAAACCATGATACAACTATGTTCACTGGCTTGTTATCAACACCTATACAACTAGCATTCTTATGCAAGCCAGAAGCACAAGACCAGGTGTAGTCACTACACACAGCAGATTAAGTCTAACCACACCAATCATTAATCAAGAAAAAGCCACATAGAAATGAGTGTTCCTTTTTAAATGTGACTGTAGTTTGTGTTAAATTGACAAAATCCAATGAGCAAAGCTGAAGAGATCTGCTAGAAATCAAAATACTTTCTCTGAAATTCCAGGCATGGTGGTATATGCTTATGTTTGTAGTACTGGTAAGGCAAAGATAGGTGAAGTTTAAGGTTTGCTGACCAACCAACCAAAACTAATGTGTGAACTTCAAGTTCAGTTAGAGATCCTATCTCAAAATCAATCTTTAATTAATAAGCTACGGAAGAGTTCTCTGTTGGAACACACTACCCATGTGGGAACACACTATCAAATCCTGTTGAAGTTTTTCTAAGACTATCTGTCATAATCTATCTATACTATAACTTTTTCTCTGCTGTGCCCATTCTGAATACTTTTAGTTTAGTTAATCCTCAGTATTTGTCATTGCTCATGATCTATTTTATCATGAAAAGATGTAGTTTTGGAATTTACATTTATAAACATTTCTGAATTTTATCCTACGTTTAAAAAGTTCCACAACTTAATATTATAAGACAAAATTTCCCTTAAAATTTATATTTTTGTGTTCTTTAGATTTAGGATAAGAAATAATTTAGGAAGTAAAAGTCTGAATTTTTTATTAACTGAAAGGGAAATATTCCAGTTCCATCTCTGAGTGCTTCTAGAAGGTATAATTAATGTCTGCTATGTGTGTTGAATGGATGCACCTAATTATTAAACTGCTTTAAAGATTACCTTAAGCCTTTCCATACCATTTCTTCTTGTTTCTATTAATATTAATACATTTTTAGGAGAGGTTTCTCTCTCAACTTTATTTCAAGTTTATTACACTTTTGAAATTCCAAGCTGTGGTTTCTGTTGTTCTGGGAGGTTTTTGTCATCAGCATTCTACATTGGGATTACTCTACTTCTGAATGCTGATGGACCCCTCTTGGAGTCTTCAATGCTAAGCTCAATTTTTGTTAAGAACAATTTTTGCAGAAATTTCATGGATATGGAATGCAAACTGTTATCTTGCTTGCTTACCCTTACATCACTTCATCAACTCATTTGATGACCAACAAGTGCTTTCAGCAAGGATACAGATACTAAAACACAGTGATGTTTTCACGTGGACATCATACTCACTGTCTTTGTACTGGATAAATGTTTTTATAAACCAAAAATGTGCATTTTCATTCTAAATAGGCATCATATTTTGGAATAGTTTTTAATCATACTATCTTGCACCATCTCTTTGAAAAACGGAATTCTGTTTTTTATAATATAATATATAAAACATTTCATGTTGTAGTGTGAGAACTCTTAATTCTAATTTTACTTGTTCTGTCAAAGTGATACCAAATAAGCTGATTGAAAGCAAATGACACATATTTGCATTAGCCAAATGCCTTGACTGTATAAACTCTGAGTATTGGAAAGCATCACCAGGGGCTATCATATATTAAGAAGAATAAACTGGGTTTTCATACAATGGTAATGTGAAGGAGATGAAAACAGTTTAAACATATGTCAACCTTGCTTTTTCCATCTGTGTTAGAGAATTTGAAGAATGGGCATTCAGAGCTCATTCACACACGAGATACTGAAGCTACAGAGAACAGTGAATCACATAAAGAAGGGAATACCAGTACTTTGCAAGAGCACAACATTCCTTGATTTTGAGTAAAAACGGATCCACAGTACAATGGGAGGGGTCCCAGGTCTTTGACAGGATCAGCAAGGCTCATGAAATGTGTTCTCTGGCAGACATTTTTAAAAGCAAAAATAGGAAAGAATTGTTGAAAGTAAGTGTAGTTTGATGTGTGAGTTTAGTGTCTCTAAGAACTCCAGGCACAAAATATTTCTTCAACTGAGTTCACAGACAAAGACTATAAGTAGAACAGGAAACCTTCCAGGGACCCCCTGAGTGTCTCAAAGACAAGAAACTTAATCCATCCCTCAGACTCACTCAACTCAAAAAGAAAAAAGAAAACAGCTGAAACACTAGGGAAGGGTGAGAAGATCTTTCTACTCACTATGACAGGAGAAAGAATAGCCCTTTGTGAGGGATACAGAAATAAAGTTATCGGCAGTTGGCAAAGGAATAGGAAACCTCCCGGAAGCAAGAAGATAAAAGGCTTAAAGGTGAGCCACTGTTAAAGAGGGTGGAAGTCACACCCTGTGTTCCAGAGGGGAGATGGATGCTTCACTGCCCTGCCGAAGCTCCCAACTTGTAGCAGGACACTAACTGAATGTTTGGAAAGGAACAAGAAATACCAGCAAAAAATGGTGAACATTCATTGATGAAGAGTCACAAGCATGGAGTGTCACCTGCTTTGGTCAAAGGAAGCAGAAGTATAGAAATCTAGCTGTAAAGCCCCTGAAAGAGTCTGAGCATATACATAATTAACAGATATCATTTAAAAGGATCAAATGAGGTTAAGGTTAGGATAACTCCATGACAGGCTTTAAATTGGCAGTTTAGGAGACTATGCCTAAGAACTGGACAAGTTTGGGGAAGTCCACGCAAGTCCAGGCAGGTCAATTACTAATAGAAAAATAAATAAATAAATAAAAATTAAAACCCAGGATCCAGCCTCTACACCTCGGTAATGGTTCCTCAATGCCTAGAGATAGAATAAGGCAAAGCTAATCTACCCCAGAACACCAATGTGATTCAAATCTAGCCTATGAACTCTCTTGATTGTCTCTCTATCATGGGGAGGCCCCAGCATGTTGGATTTCTGCAGAATAAAGCATTCTTTGCATTTACATACTATTTGAGTCTGGGTGTTATTCTTCACTGAATCATGGATCCTTATACAGATTTGTCTTATTTCTACATTTCCTTATTTCTTTACGTTTTAAAAACAGTGATTTTTGTTCCAGGTGGGCCCTAAAGTACATCAGCTAGGATTACAAGCTTGGCCTGTAACATTTGGCAAAGTTTTGATATAATTAATTTTAAAGCTACCCTAGACTCATAAACGGCACTGCTTATGATTTGTGATCATCATCTCATAGAAAGCCTTTTCTATTTCCTTACTACTGCCTCCCAATGCTGAGAAAGAGATACAAAAAGTAGACATTAAGTTAAAAGACTACAGTGACAATGATGGAAGCAAATGAGAGTCAGAGCACTGGTATTGAGCTTCAGTCTGTTGCTATATATTATAAGGCTATGTAAAGCCCCCCCGCCCCCATCGTCTGATTGCCCCAGACATGAGAGAGTCTACACTTTGACCAAAGTGATGCTATGTGACCTTGGCCCCAAGTTATTTCTAATTGGTGAATAATGGTACCTACAGCCTAGAGCTGGGCAGAAATAAGACAGCCAGGTTTTTGGGTTCCCAGGCTTGGAGTTGGAGAAGACCAGGAGAGGAGAGAGAAGAAGACAGAGAGAGGAGAAAGATGCCATGTGTTAGCAGTCAAGAAAGCATAGGCATGAAGGGTGAGCAATCAGAGTAAAGAACAGACCAGATGAAACACAGTAAGCAATTACTCAGAGTTATTGATAGGCAAGTAGGTTCTAATAGCATATATCTAATATCTTCTCAACTCTGGTGCTGATTAAGGCTTATTGTAAATAATAAAAGCTATAAGTCTTTTATCCAGGAACTGAACTATAAAAGGTAGGGTAGAAGCACCAGATTGAGATTAAATATTCACTACAAAAACCGAAAGGAATTAAATCTGTCAGCAATACCATCTCCTCAGAAAGTCACACAGATGGAGCACAGAGCAACCTTGTTAATGCATTAGACTTGGATTTTCATACTTGTATATATCATGTATTCAAGACACCAAACCAAGATCGTGTTGTGGCTTAAAATGATTGCGAAGTCTGCTTTTGTTATTTGGTTTGTTGGTTTTTGTCTAGGTGTGAGTAAAAATCCAACTAGAGTTGATTAAATATTTGCCTGGGCAGAGAGGTGATTGATCTTAACAATTATGCTTGGAGATAAAAATATTATCTGTTTAGTTATGTCAGAGTCAAGGTGTTCAGCATACACACACATGACTAACAAGCATTCCCTCAAATTCTTTTCTAATGGTTACCTTTATGGTAACTTTTCTCTTTTATTATGGATATTAGCCACTCCCACATTGTGAGCTTGTAAGACTGATTGGTGAGACTATTATTTTAACTGAACATTTTCTATTGACTAACCTATAGTACAGTTATTAACTTTATAACCATACTCCCATAGGCATGATAATCCTGAGTAAAGTTTCAAATAGGAACCATATAATATAGAAACAATTAAGCAATTGGTTTCTCCTGTTTTAGTTTATGCTCAAAGTTGCTACCTTATAAAATTATGAAAAATTATACTACTGAGTCTGCTACTAAAATCATATTTCCTGGCTTCTCAAAAGGCTGAGGCAGAAGTTGACAAGATAAAGATCTCCTGTGCTACAAAGCAAGTTCAAGTACAGCTTAGTTATCACAATAAAACTCTGTCAAAAATATTTTAAAAGGGAGGGCAGGTGATAAACATACACACTCTTGGAAATATACACACAAATGGACACATATACACATGTAGCACATCTACACACTCGTTGGCATTTGCCAAGTGTTTTATTATTCTTTTGACCAAACCAGAAATTTAATATTCAGAAATAAATAAAAATTCTTCCTGTTTTCAATTTTTAATTTTAGTACAAGGTCTTATTATACAGCTTTTACTGAAATCAAACTTGTGATCCTCCTGCCTCAGCCTCCATAGGGCTGGGATTGCAGTTGGAGATAACATATTGGTTTATAGAGGCCTCCAGAGCTCTTTTAAGCTGGAACTGTCTGTAAGAGGTTGACAAGCACCACATGTTGGTGGCTCAGCATTCTCAGGATGAGAATAGAAGGGTTTGCCAAACCTGAGACCTCAGATCATCTAGATCTGCTTGCTTGCCTCCAGGAAGCCAGAAGTCCCACCTATTCTCCCTAGCTCATTGGCTGCTGGCATCTTTATTGATGGATCAACAACCAATTAGTGAGTAGTACATTAGCATTAGAAACACCCCCCCCCCCCCTTACAGTGTAAGTGAAAAGTTTGTTTTATTTTTGCTTTTTTTTCTTTTTTCTTCAGAGTTCAGTATCTTGGAATGTCCTTATAAGGTTCTGTTACCGGTTCAGTGACACGAGGCAAAACGGAGGTTTTTCACCATGCTTTGGAGGGAGAAAAGATAATGAGCTTTATGAGATCTCAGGCAGAGTGGCCATAGGCCATTTCCCCATGCCAGACTTTAAAAAGGCAACTAAAGCTGAGGGCAGGTTTTGGGTTGCTGAACAAGGAGAAGGTAAATGAACAAGTAAAATTGACGGCATATTTAGGATGCTGAGCTAAGAGTATTGAGAAGGGTGTGGTAGCCGTGGGAGATTAGAAGCACCCAGCAATTGTACAAAAAGGCAGGTTGAAAATTAAGTGTGTGTGTGTGTGTGTGTGTGTGTGTGTGTGTGTGTGTGTGTGTGTTTCATCTGTGGATCCAAGGAAACCTGGCTGGGGCTGGTATTGTGGTGTGCCTAGAGCTTAAAGTGGGGTAGCAAAAGCTATATGCAATATTACACCCCCTCTCAGTTGTTAAAATATTAGTATATAGTGATTTATTGTTCCTCTATTCAATAAATAAATCATGTTTAAAAAATGATAATTGTGTTTAAGCACTAGTCTGTTTTTATATATCTATTTCTGGATAGTGATTATTATTATTAGAGTAGGCAAGGGAAGATAGAATGTAACGCCCTGAACAGCAGTCTTACAAGCAAAATTGGCACCTTATTCCTACTACAACATACACTACTAAAATTCAATAACAACAATAATAGTAATAACTGTGTCTGTGTCTGTGTGTGTGTGTGTGTGTGTGTGTGTGTGTGTGTGTGTGTGTGCATGTGTTTAGGACAACCAAGGACAGCTTGAAAGAATCAAATATGCAAACTACAGTGATAAGAAAAGCAGAATTGCATACAATGGTATAAAAAATATTTCAGAAATATTATCAGCAGACAATTCCAATCTAGTGAAAGAAAATTAATTTAAAAATATAGAGGCATATAGAAATAAAGACCAGAAAGGAAAATGACCATACTATATCACAGCTAAAACATTAAGTATCCAAACTAAGAAAGTGTGTTGCAAGCTTCAAAGGAAAGCATCAAATCACTGCTGAAAGGCATTGGGTCCAAACAATAGATGATTCTTCCACAGAAACATTAAAAGCATGTGGGGCATGAAAACATGTAGCCCAAGTTCTCAAAGACCACAACTGCCAACCAGGCTACAACACTCAGAAACAATTTGATTTCCAATGTAACTTTACATTTTCCCACATCAATATTACCTTATAACAAGTTTTTTTTTTTTTAAGAAAATATACAACCTTGACTGAAACCCAAACCAAGCTGTTTGTATTTTATTAGAATATGATTGTTAAGTATTTTTCAGTTGTAAGTGTTGCAGCAGGGTTTCACAGCTGTAAACTATGAAGCAAGGACTGAAGAGATAATTCAGATAGTCCAGTAGCAATGGTTTCCCTTCTCTTTTGTTACGTGAAGAAGCACTAATCTCACTGATAAGATAATGTTATCAAAAGTAAGATTATCAAAGAGAACTGAAACTTTTCCAAAGGAAACCAAGATCCTCTCTGTTATATTTTCCTGACTCATAAAAGAATCTTTTGAAATCAGAATAGTCTAAACAAATTTGCTTGGCAAGAATGTCCAAATTCATTGTCCCAAATTCTGGGATTCTACTTCAGAGATAAGTAGCAAGACAGTTTTTGCCAGAGTCACTTACAGCAAAATGTTTAATTAGAACCTCCATGGATACAAAATCTTGGTGACATATTTTATTTTTTTAATCAGTAAGCTATTTTTAAAATGTCAGAAACTGGCACATATTTCATTTTAAAATTTCATTTGCATCTCTCAGAGTGTGAGTGTTCTATCACTAATAATTTCATTTGAAATATAGCTGAGTTGACTGAATCGTCTTCCCATGAACCCGATGTTTCATTTCACAGAACCATGTGAGAGCTTTGAGCCCTCTTTTGAGTCTTATGTTCTCTGGCTCCTTGTATACCTGACCACAGGATGGGTCTCCCTAAAATATGACTTTATTCACATTTTATCTTCTATGGGAAATACTTCTGATTTATATTATTGAGAATTAGGTTTTTCATCATACTGATTTCTAAGTTACAAAAATCTTTTGTCACTATTATCTGAAAATTAAACTTCCAAAATGGCGATCCATTGAGGGTATAAATTCTATTTCTGTATTTTTCCATGGACTTCTCAGCAGAATAAACATGTCTTCTCTGCTTTTAGTATCTCCCCATTATGATGTAGCTCACAAATGATATAGTAGCTAAAGAGTCTCAGGTGATGTTCATGTAAAGGTGTCTGCCACTTCCTATAGACGAAGATTGATCCTATTGCCTAGAAAGTTCTCATGTTTCTTGGAGGTAATTTGTATTTTATTAATCAAATATTGCAGTGTTTTAAATTTCCATATGCTTATCGTATAGTCCATAAAGGTAGCCAATTTTTAAATTTTATTTTAACTTTTAACTCATAGGATAGGCTAGCAACATGTCTTTCATAATATCCAGCAAATGGCTCTTGATTCAGAGATTTCTAAGCTATTACAGAAGCAAATAGTCTTTACATATGAGGAAAATGAGATCCATAATTATGTTAGGATGTTGTTCCATCATCTGTTGGTTTATTTTGATGGTATTTTTCTACTTTTGCTAATGTTACTTTTCTATTGTATTGACTGTTCCTAAGATAATTTTATACTGGTTTAATCAAAACACATGCATGTGAGGCTTACAACATATTACATTTACTACAACATTTTTCTTGAGAATTGAAGCAAGTTGAAGAGTTTAAGTTTCTTTAAAGGTATTTACTCCTTCAAGAGAAAGCCTATGCAATTCCATTTTAGTTGATAGAAAAAGAAACAGTGTGCTAGAATTTGATAGCAAAAGGTACACTGACACTTTTATTGAGATAAACACTTTTCTAATGAGGAGCAAATACTACAGAATTCTTTGATATCCTTATATTCTATCAAGTCAATAAAGGCATCCTTGTAGTTCCACATTTTACCAAAAGGTGAATAATATCACTATTTACTTCCTGAAGTGCTACAAATGCAGTGGACAGTTCAAGTTCCGTCTTTTAACAAAGTATTAGCATTCAGGAATGAAAAACCTGTGGAAATTAATGTCACTGAGCTGATAAAATTATAAAATATTTTTAAATAAAGAAGGAGAATAGGGAATCTGCTTGACATAATGAAACACAATGGATATAGCCTTTTTAAGACCTTCATCTCTGAGCACTCTGATGCTAATGGCACACAGTGTCACTTACCATCTTTCAGGATGGTTTCTCTCTCTGTGCCATCTATCTTCTGCCGGCCAATTAAGAAACTGGTCGTGTCAGCAAAGTAGATATAATTAGCTTCCGCGTGAAAATCTAAAGCACGAGGGTTTACCAGATTTTCTATGGGAATCATGCATTCATCAGCTATTTTGGTATTCAAGTCCATTCCTCTAACAATTCCTGGGCGTCCTTTCCCATAAAAGAGGAACAATTCATTCTTTGGCCCTGCAGAAGAAAGATTACAAACATAAACAACCCATGTGGACTAATCTTCTTTACACTGCAGAATGTCACTGTTTAATTAACTGGCACAATTAGGCTTTCTTAAAATTCAATACTAGAAATTAAACTCCAAAATATGCCAAACGGATCTTGATGCAAGAAGGCCAGCTAATTGCATTACTTTAATTAAAACAGGAATTACTTCACTGAATGGGTTATATTTAGTTAATTATTCTTCTGCCTGTATAGCAAAAACATGACAGATCATTGAATAACTTGTAACTTGTGAAATGGAAATTTATTAAAATATCCGGTACATTTAATTGTATAATTCATTACAATTGAGGTAATGCTCTCTGAAGATACTATCTATTGCACTCATTACGTTTGACACTGCTGCAAACTTCAGGCCAATTAAAATGCTGCAGTCTGGAGTTGCCATATACAGACTGTGACTAACAAAAGATTCACGGGGTATCAGGGACATGATCGCTACTGTGTTCTGCTGTCCAAACAGGTGACTAATTCTTATGAGAAATGAATTAGTGCCAGCTGATAGCATCAGTTTACTTCACAGCTTAATTGTAATGTCAGAGGCTGACACTGTCTGCCAGTAAATCTGATGTATAACACAGACAGCATTAAAAGCAAACAATCAAAAAAAAAATCTCTAAGCAAACAAAAGCAGCCTCCATAGTTAGTATGATACAAAATCAGGACGGCCTTTCTTTTTCTTTTTCACTCCTTTTGTGTTTTCTTTTCGTTTCATTTCATGTGGTTTCTTTCCTTTCCTTTCCTTTCCTTTCCTTTCCTTTCCTTTCCTTTCCTTTCCTTTCCTTTCCTTTCCTTTCCTTTCCTTTCCTTTCCTTTTCTCTTTCCTTCCTTCCTTTCATCCTTCCTTCCTTCCTTTTTTCTTTCTTTCTTTTTCAAAAAGCATGGGTAATTTAAGACTGCATGACCTGAAAAGAAGCATTTCAGCCCCTCCTCTTTCTCCTTTTCTTGTATTGGTAACATCTCTCCAAGGCTGCAGCCCTGGAGTTCACTATTTGACCTGCAATGCTGTAAACTGCTGTAGGTGTTCACTGCTATTAGGGATCAGGGGGAACATTACAAATCTTCCTAACTTTTTTGAACTATCTGGGCTGAGCAAATTTCACCAGTGTTCAAGTCCAACAGGCAATGCTTCAATACCAAGGATCTACTGATCCATAGCACCGGCTGGATACACTCAACTTCCACTTTCTATACTATGTTAAGCCTTACATTATCTCCATTACACTGTAAAACCATTAA
Organism: Mus musculus; assembly: GCF_000001635.26. Lineage (NCBI taxonomy): Eukaryota > Metazoa > Chordata > Mammalia > Rodentia > Muridae > Mus > Mus musculus. Next base: position 41,499,692 of record NC_000068.7, read on the forward strand.
AAAGAAAATCTTCTCTCAGTGTTATGATAAAAAAGTCATTTTACAATGTAATGGGAATAATGTGAATCTTACCAAAGTGAATCAACACAGAAAATAAACTTTATATATTGAATTTATGGTTTTATCTTAACACTGAGATAAGATTTTCTATCTCTCTGCTATTGCACACATTTCATTAGATGTAATTATGGCAATTATAAGATAAAATATGTTTACAAACATATGTCTGCTCTCACGCCTATTCATGCCTATATTATTTCAAAAGTATATTATTTATAAATTATATTTTATCTGATTTAAAAGTAGTATCACTTTATTTGGGAATATTTCTTGAAATTGTAAAAGGATTTTAGAGAAATATTATGTGCATATGTTTGCTTATTTTTCAACATTTAGCAATATTAAATTTAGTAATGTTTGGTTATGTCATTAAAATATCTTCAAAACATTTGTTTTAAAGGTAGTATAATACTCTATTGTAGTGAAAATAATGTGAGATATCTATCATGGCATATTTTAATTTATATTTTTAATGAATTTTCAGCTATCAGGAGGTAAACCTGGACTATTACTGTTAGTGGATGCCTGTTTGTGATCTTTAAAAATTGTAAGAATTGGATTTATTTTTTGTTCAATCTTATTTTGATATTTCTTTATGTTTATCTTATTTTTTGTGCATGTGTGTGTATGTATGTCTCTCTCTCTGTGTATTATATGTGTAATAACAACTGAATTGTAAATTTCACATCAGACAATGACATGGCCTCAGTTATGGTATAAATTTCTTGAGTCCATTCTAATTTAAAGAATAGGAAAAAGGTATGTTTGTAATTTCTATGGATAAACATCTAATAGTATACTATCCCCCAGGCCATGTCCCCGTAGAAATAACAATGGAAAAAGACAGGGCGCTTCCATGTGAATTGGGATGATGTCCTACAGGAGGTCATTCTGGAACTTGTAACACCCTGACCTCAGCTAAAATGCTGTGTTTTCACATTTAACATGTCCCTCTGTGCACTGCTGTTGCTCTGGCTTTTGACAACACCAGGTGCTTGGTTCTGCTAAAGGAAATTTATAAATTTGAAATAAGAAGAATCAATTGATGTTGAATCTATTTTTATTTAGTAAAAATAGTATATACTTAAGCACCAAAAAGGACAGAGTCAATTAAAATTCACTCAAATATAACTATGACCTCAGGATTTTCTCCAAACGTGTTTTTGTATTTTGTATGTACACATTCATTTGACTGCACATTGCCATGATATGCTATCCTTTCTCAAGGTCCATTTAGTTATGCTACACAAACATGCAGACACATTCAGCTTCTCCAGTCTGGAGGTCTCAGATCCAGGACCTCAATTATTCAGACAGGCTCAGGAAGCTGAAACCTTGTTTCTTTATGTTCCTAGCATTTAATACAAAATTAGAAACACAAATGAAAAGTATATGTCATTTATTTATTTTCTTATTTTAAAAATCTTGTATGCTTTGTTTGAAAGTAATTATTAAAGGACTGTGCCAAATCCCAAAAGTTAAATAAATGCATTTCTAATAGCATATAACCTTTAGAGATTTTTTTGATAAATTGTTGAAAGGATTGCTACTTGATTAACATTGCTAATGAAGCATGAAATAATGAAGGAAATTCAGTCCCGTTGCTGCTGCTTAAAAGTGTGCATTGGTGCATCCAGTGGTACTACATTGCTGTGTGTGAATGTGTCAACCAAGCAACACACCTTTTTAGGGGTGCATTTTTCTTCACTTAAGAAGATTTTTCTAACCAATCCTGTATATACCTTAACTTCATGAACCTCACTCAGGATATTACAAAACTAAAGAACCATTTTCCTTAAAATCTTCCTTGAAGGGCTGGTGAGATGGCTCAGTGGATAAGAGCACCCGACTGCTCTTCTGAAGGTCCAGAGTTCAAATCCCAGCGACCACATGGTGGCTCACAACCATCCGTAACGAGATCTGACTCCCTCTTCTGGAGTGTCTGAAGACAGCTACAGTGTACTTACATATAAATAAATAAATCTAAAAAAAAAAAATTAAAAAAAAAAAAAAATCTTCCTTGAAGGCTCTTGTAAGGTCAGCAAGTTTGGTAGCTCTTTAGCCTGATGAGCTCCTAATTCTCATTGTTTAAAAGATAGGTAAATCCTGACTCCGAGATGGGAAAATGTCTAGAAAGCAACCGTAGGCAGTCCCTTGTTCTGATTGATGTTGATGCTGCTAATTAATTAAAAAAAATAACTATCTGAAATGTTGCCTACTGGCAAAATGTTTGCTTTAACAACATACTTTTGCATGACCTGCCATCGCTCCCCATATTGAAGCCAGTCCTGCAGCGACAGGTCCGTGTCTTATAACTGCTGCTGAGCAGACAGATGTGTGAACATCCCCCTGGCATTCCATATGCATCCACTTCGCAGGCATGGCTTCTCACTAAAACAGAGAGAAAACAAGACAAGGTAATTATGTACAAACTTCCCTGCGTAAGGGCATGGAATCTTAGCAGAATGTTATATACCCCACTATTGAATACTGTAATAACATGGAAAATATCAGACCCAATAGAAGACCAAGGGGGATTGACAAAATCTTCCTTAGATATATTTTAAATCTAAGAAACATTAATTTAATGTGTTCATATAAATGTAAATAAAATTGAATTGTTTTGCCTCTTTGGAAGCAAGCTTTGGGTACTTGGATAAATGATATTAAAAATGAAAGCAAAAATTTAAAAAAATCATAAAAGGTTACAGAAAAATAATCCAGTGTAGGGATGTGAGCAAAGATTTTTCTCTGCCACCAGTAGCTAATGAGCTCTGCACTGGGAGAGACAGGGTTAGGCTAAATATCTGAACTGATAATATGTGCTAAGCTACAACATACGTTTTTAATATCTGAGTCCATTGTTATTGTGAGAACCCTGCTAATAGGCAAAGTGTGTGTGCTGCTGTAGCGGTTGAAAGAGGCTGAATTTAAAGAAGAACTTTATGGCATGGAGTGATGCTTTATGAATGCTGAGAACTGCCGGGCGTGGTGGCGCACACCTTTAGTCCCAGCACTCGGGAGGCAGAGGCAGGTGGATTTCTGAGTTCGAGGCCAGGCTGATCTACAAAGTGAGTTCCAGGACAGAGAAACCCTGTCTCGAAAAACCAATTTAAAAAAAAAATGCTGAGGACTAGAGAGAAGCAAAATTGAAATGGGACCATTTAATAAGAAAGAACATGCTCAAAAGAAGTTAAGTTGAAACTGGGTCAGTGAAAGTCTATATAGTCTTTTAATCACCTCTTAATTGAAAGTGAGAAAATTATGACAAATTTATTTTAGAGCCACACTCCTTTACTTATGCTTTCTTCCGTCTCTATCAGTCATTTTTCTAGGGAAAAAAAATGAGTGGATTGCTCATTTGGTGAGTGCTGCTGCTGTTGTTGCTGCTGCTGCTGCTGCTGCTGCTGAGTAATGTCTTCCGGCTTCTGAAGGAGCTTGAGTAGATAAAGCATCCTGTCTTCATCACCAGCATGTCCCCGTTCCTTCATCACCAGCATGTCCCGGTTCCTTCATCACCAGCATGTCCCCCCCCGTTCCTTCATCACCAGCATGTCCCCGTTCCTTCATCACCAGCATGTCCCGGTTCCTTCATCACCAGCATGTCCCCCCCGTTCCTTCATCACCAGCATCTCCCCGTTCCTTCATCACCAGCATGTCCCCGTTCCTTCATCACCAGCATGTCCCCGTTCCTTCTCATTACCACTTTTCTTTCTTTATTGCCTAAGTGTGTGTGTGTGTGTGTGTGTGTGTGTGTGTGTGTGTGTGTGTGTGTGTGTGTCAGTACTTATGCATCCTGGAAAAAGAAACACCTTCTCATTGCATGGGTTCACCTAAGGTGCACAGTTCTCTGTGGTCATAGCTCATTTTCTCCTTCCCCTTTCCTTCCATCTCCTTCAAGCCCGTTCCAATCACATCTTTACATCACCATCCAAATGTCCCTGTCAGAGACCAATTAGCTTCACACATCAAGTCCAAAGGCCAGTGGGATTTCGTGAACTCTTTTTTGTCATCATTTGACTACTCTGTTCTTCCTCATTTACTGGTGGTGTGTTCCAATATTTGAAAGTCTACTCCACATAAATGTACTTCCTTGGTATCCCCAGCTTTAGCTATGGTGAGAAAAATTGCCTATGTGTCAATCATACTAAAACTGCTAGTTCCATCCTGGACTCTCCCATTGAACTTGAATACATAGTCTTGTATATCCATAAATCTACATTTGGATTGACAATGGACTTTGGGAATAAACTAAAAGAATGAATTATGTCTTTACCTCTAATTTGTTTTCTGTTTCATTTTTTCCAAACTATGATATTTCAATTTCTTTTAACAAAACAGTTACCATTATTCTTGACTCCTTACTTTTTAAATCCCACCCAGGAAATCTTATTGGCTACATGTTCATAAAGATTCTAAATTTGACTTCTACTTCTTTGTCAGGTCCAGCATGGCCTTTGGGGAGACAGACTGACATGGTTTTTTACCCCTGGGACAGGACAAGTAGGGGTGGGCCTTCATGAGTATCCATGGCTGCTGTGACCATAAGGCTTGTTTGTATAACAAACATATTTTAAATTCCTCCTTCAAGGAAAATCCTCCATATTAATGATAATGACTCCAAGATAAACAGAGATAACAAGAGTCTGGGAGGTGAAGGTCTGGCTAATGTCTCAACAAAATGGTAAACAGGGCCTTCAGGTGAGCCATTAAGGCTGTAGGAAAGAACTCAAAAAGATAAATTTGAAATTATATAATTTTTTAACTATGGAAAAATAAGGATGCCATATCAATTATATGTAGGGCTTCACAAATCTAAAGGAACTGGCTTCTCAGGAAGATAAAAGACAAGCAGATTCCTGAGTTCAGCAGCAGCTTGAGACACAGGGTGCCCAGGCCTAGGTGTGGTAGAAATGGTAAATTTCAGGATGGTTCCTACCCAGCTAACTATCTTATTGTCTGTATTTAACAGCAGAAGGCAGATCTCCAAATTCTTTTGCAAGGTTAAAAGAAAATGTGTGCTTGCTGTCTCCTAGGAATTAAGGGCCTAGGGTCCTATCAAGGGATGTTGATTCCTAGGATAATCAAAAGGAACCTGGAATGAATGACTGCGGGGGGGGGGGGGGGGGGAGGGGGGGTGCGGGGGGCGGGGGAAGAAAACAGAACAAAGAGAAAGCAAGCTGGAAAGCTGTCTCAAGCAGAACATAGGCTGCCAGCTTGAACCCACTATTTGACTTTGAGTCCTTTGTTTTTACTGCTCCCAAACACTACTTCTCTCAGGAACCTCTGTCCAAGCTGACACTGGTCCTTGGCATTTTTCTTTAGTTTTGCTACTACTATCCTGGAACAGTCCACCATCTTCTCTAACCAGCTGCCATTCCCTACCACAGCCTATTGTCAGTTCCATTTATCTGTGGATTGTTCGTAAATGCTGTACAACCCATGACACTCTGCTGAATGAACTTATGATTTCTACTTTGTAAAAAAAAAAATAATAATAATAAGGAATCCGGGCAGTGGTGGCGCACACCTTTAATCCCAGTGCTTGGGAAGCAGAGGCAGGCCAATTTTTGAGTTCGAGGCCAGCCTGGTCTACAAAGTGAGTTCCAGGACAGCCAGGGCTATAATGAGAAATCCTATCTCAGGGAAAAGGGGGGGGGGGGGGATTTATAATAACCTACAGGGTCCTACTTGCCATATTTTCTATGATTTCTCTGTGTTTCCTTTCTTCTTTCCTTAGTCATTTTGCTTCAACTGTACAAGGTTTCTGGATGTTCCATAGCAGTCTAGAAATGCTCTTCACTCATGCCTTTGAGGCTCCACATCTCTCTGAAACCTTCTCAGTCCACAGATAATCGTGCTTCTCCTACTCAATTTCTCAATGGTTTTATTTAGAGAACGTTTTTTGCATGTTCAAGAAAAACATTGCAAACTCTCTATCTGAGAGGCTTCAGCTCTTTTTCATCTACTTCTTTCTTCTAAAGTAGTTATTATCTATTGAAATAAATAATTTACATACTCTTTTTGTGTTAGAACTTACATTTCATAAAAGCAGAAAAAAAAAAAAAACTTTATGTTTTGTTTACCAGTATAGTCCCAGTATGTAGAATAAATCCTGGTGCATAGTAATTGCTCATGTATAATTAGCAAATTCAAAAAGCCTAATATCAAAATTGAATAAATTTATCTGAAAAGTTCAAAATTGAATTTGATATAGACCTTCAGTGTCTTGGATGAATAGGCATTGATATTTAAAAAATTCTAGGTCAGTTTTAATTTCAAACATAATTATAGAAAAATGACAGAAATTTGAGGCATTGAAATTTCGCTTTAATAATGTTATATAACTAGAATTACATTGGGCCGCTAAATAGCATTATTAACCTACTATAAAATATAATTATTTTGTGCTCTTAAGAAACAAAACTACTGCAGTTAGTTTTATTTTCCAAAGGAACATGTTTGCAAAAATATAAAGCAATTGGGATATTAAATCAATAGACCTCAAATTATGACTGGTGACTATCAGGCAAGCGTCACAGCAAATAGCCCGGTTTAAAATTTGACCCCAGAAAATGATAATAAAATTCAAAAGTAAACTGTAGTGTTTGAGCTCTCTGTGCACATACATCATGATGGAAAGGTGCTTCCTGAGACTAAATCTAGCCATCATTTCAATCCCATGGTTGTAGAAATGATTTGATAGGAGCCGAGCAGTTTATCATTTAGACTTGAGAAGTGAGCTCTATTCTATTCTATCAAGCAGACATGCACATTTCTGCTGTCAAACAGAGAATTTATGATACCCTCCTTAACACCACACAGAAGCACAAGGACTATGTTCCCATTTAAGCTGCTGTTATGAAGGCTTTTAAAGAGCCCCTGTGGCTTACCTGTTGGCTGTGTTCTCTTCTGATAGGTTCGGATTCCTCGAGCACTCTCCATTTTAATTATTGAGTGAATATCAGTGCCATTAAATCTGTTTATTCGTATGATATTGAAGTTATCAGAACTGGTTGCATATAAATAATCTTCAAATACAGTTATGCCATAGAGATGTTTAACCTGCAAAGAGCATAAGATATAGTTTTGACTTTTAATTATCCTAATATGAAATGTTTCTAATATGAAAGAAAAACTACTATTGCAAGTAGTCTGACAGTCTGAAGACTGCCAGAGTCAGAATGATATTATCATTTATATTCTCAAAGAAACATTTTAATAATTTCTGTTCTTTTAACTGAGGAATAAGATACTATACAGTAGTAGATAAAATAGTTTTATATGCATGGGAATGATTATATTCATGTTTCATAAGGAATATATATTTTATAGTTTCTATTCAGGGATAGCAAGAACCAGACCTAGAAATGTATTCACTAATATGCTATATCAGAATTAATATAATTTGAGATATTTTATGGACTGCTTGCCCATATAATCATAGATATGTAATCACTGCAAAATCTGAGTTGTTTCCATTAATGGTCTAAGAAGAAAACAACTTTAAATATTTGTTTCATAAATTTAAAGTCACATTTCATCTTAAGTTATGATTAGATTAATGTTTTATATAGTGTAAGAAATGAAGGGATGGGGTTGCCATCTGACAGTCAAAAATTCTGACCCATAATTGTTCCTGTCTAAAAGAACTGCAGGAACAAAAAATGGAGAAGAGACTGAGGAAAAGGAGGTTCAGTGATAGGACCAAAGTGGGATCCAGCTCAAGGGGAGGCCCCAAGGCCTGACACTATTACTAAGGCTATGGAGTGCTCACAAAAAGGGGCCTATTATAATTGCCCTCCGAAAGACCCAACAAGCAGCTAAACGAGTCAGATGCAGATATTTACACCCAACCAATGGACAGAAGTTCCTGGCCCCTGTGGTTGAATTTGGGAAAAGCTGGAAGAAGCTGAGGAGAAGGGCTACCCTGTAGGAGGACCAGCAGTTTCAATTAACCAGGACCCCTGAGATCTCTCAGAGACTGGACCACCAACCAGGTAGCATACCCTAATTGATATGAGGCCCTCAACACATCATATACAGCAGAGATCTGTTGGATTTGGGTTCAGTCAGAGAAAATACACCTAACCCTCAAGAGACTGCAGGCCCCAGCTTGTGGGGATTTCTGGTAGGGTAAGGGTGAGGGATTGAGGGGATGGGGGTGGGAGCATGCTCATAGAGACAGGGGCAAGAATATGTGATGTGGAACAGTCAGAGGATGGACTGGGAAGGGTATAAAATATGGAATGTAAAAATAAAAAGACCAAATAAAATTAAAAAAAAAAAAGAAAGTAAGAAAGAAAGAAATGGTAGAGACAGAAATCACAGGTGTGCAGTACTGATAAATAAAATTTCAGCATTTCACTCAGAAATGTGATGATTTCTAAGGCTTATTCATACTGGCAAATAGAATGCAATAATGATGCTTATTCTTTTGCATACACTTAGTAAGTTGAGCTTGTCTTGGCACGGGCTTTGTGTTTTGTAGTGAGGATTGATCATTTGATGTTCATAGAAGCTTCTAGAGGTCGAAGGCAGACTGATTCACTTGTTTCCTGAAAACCTGATAGGAGTAGAGGCTAGTGGTTTTCTTAAACTATACTTAATTTGAAATGCATCTGGTCTGGATATGTGGAGTTATTACTGAATGTTACAGGAGCTTTTTATGAGAACCACTCATCACTTTTTTAGAGGCAGCATGTTGGTTCTGTTAAAACATATAGATCTGCAGTGATGGAGAACATGTGGTTTGTTTGTGAAACCACTCATACAAATTGGTAAAAATTTTCTTAACAAAAATATCTTGCCGACATCTAGGTCTAGCATAGATGAAGCATCGTGGTTCTCTGGTCCTGTTTAGAGGTGAGAGTAAAAGAAACCTGGTTTTCAGGTTGGATCATCTCTCTCTTCTTGTCTAGTCTAGAAATAAACAGCAAGAAAGAATGTGAAGGATGCCATGTTAACTCCATGTTAAAGCCTTCAAATTACTTTGTAAGCATGGCATATCATGGTAAGTGTGAGGACACATGGATGTTATGAGAGAAGGGGTGTGTGCATTTAGAGGATCATTTTTCACACCCACCAGATACACCAATGGTCTAAGATTGATTCAGTCCACAATTTTTCTCACATTAGAAAGTGTAAACACGATGCACTCCTTCCATTGTCCTGAGTATTAGACCACCTTCATGCTATGTCTGTCATCGTGACATGCTATTACTGTTTTAAACAATGTCAGTCCACATCCCAGGAGGTAAACCAATGCTATGTAACAAACAACTGGCCAGGGTGGAAAATCTGTCCCTATGTCAAAATCTACACTCCATTCAACAGCTCCTCATATGTTTAGTTTCCATATAAATCTGTTTCCGTATTTTACAACTTGTAAAGGCTATATCTACATTGGATTACTTGGTGGCAGACTTAGCATATGTTTAGGGAGCCAGCCAAACACAAGAAACTGAAATAAGGAAAAAGAAAACTAAACACTCAATGCCTGGGAGTCTAGCTCAACTAGTAAACCTCTGGCCTCCATTAGTTTGTACCCACAACTCCCAGACCTCCCCAGAATATAGATTTCACAGCAGTTAAATCTGCATACTCATAAGGACCTGAGTTTAAACCTCAACACTATTCAAATAAGCCAGAAGTTGTGAAAGCACCTGGAACTTGAACTCTGAGCCATCTGTCTTCTGTTCTCATAGTATATCCATGCAAACACATGTGCATGCAGTATAAAGGCATAAATGAGTAAAACAATAATAATAAAAATAAGGGGGGAAAGCAGAGACTAGACATTTGAAATGCTTTTTAAAGATCTAATTTTTACTCTGTAAGAGTCCTCTGTAAGAGCACTATATGCCCCTAACCACTAAGTCATTTGTACAAACGCATAAAATATGTCAATGTGGTTAGTTATGAGGCAAATCATTTAAATTCTCCATTCCATGTTTAAACTTTAATTGCAACAAAGAAGATAAAGTCTGTCACCATCATATTACAAACTGATTACACAGAAGAACATAAGCAATGCCTTCCAAAAACTCTGAACTCTTTAGGCTACTTAATGGTATGAGGAAAACAGTTGTCGCAATATTGGACTGTGTGTGTGTGTGTGTGTGTGTGTGTGTGTGTGTCTGTGTGTGTGTGTGTGTGTGTGTCTGTGTGTGTCTGTGTGTGTGTCCCAGGTATCAAGGAAAGTGAACTGCATAATATAAGGAAAGAAGAAGTCACTGTAAGGGGTATCACATAATGTGTCTACCTCACAGTATAAAAGAAATAAAAGGAAATTATTTTGAAATCTACTAACTCACTTAAAATCTCACAAGAGATTGACGGAACATATGGAAAAAGAGCTAAATGGAGGCGGGGAGGGGGAATACATCTGAAAAGGCATATATCAATTCAGCTTATTAAGGTATTTATGGAGCATTGTTTAAAAATAAACAAAAACTAATGCACAGGCAAGAATATTGATCTTGGAAATTTCACAAAATTCTCATTTAGGAAGGACACTAATGAATCAGTTGGCAAAATTAAGTCTAACACTATTGAAATAATTAGGACATTTTTGTGAGCACACATTTGCTTTTGTTAGCAAACTATTTTTAATGTCCCCTGGGACAGATGGTGATGCAGCTTCATATGAATAAACACTTTAAATTAGTTTTCAGAAAGTAGGTCATGACATCTGTCCTGTTCCAGGGAGTCTCTCTCTTGCAAATACTGCACTTTTGCTTTTGTGTTCTTGTGTATGTTTTGTTTGCTTTCCACAGTGTTGAGAAGAAGCAAGGGGAATCTTCAGTATCCTGGCTGTGATGACTGATCTTGGCTGTCACCTGGCTGGGCACACCTTTGAAGGTTATCTGTGATTGTGTCATTTGAGATCAGAATATCCACCCTAAATCTGAACCCGCCCACCTGCAGTGGGAACCACCCTAAAATGCTTTCCACCAGGAGTCCACAGAAAGAACACAGAAGGAAGAAACTTGCTTTTCTCCTGTTTGCCCTGACTATAGCTGACAAGTTCACCAATCTTCTTTCTGAGGCATTCCCTTATTGATGCTAGAACATATTTCTTTGGAATTCCAACTTAGAGTAAAGACAAGCAGCTCCCCACGAAAGCTTCAGAGCATCCAATCTCCTGGACTGAGCATTCATTGTCTTTCCATTAGGAAACAACTATTGTTATAATAACCGGACCACAGACTATAAGCCAATCTAATAAATTCCCATCTCTCTGTCTCTCTGTCTTTCTGTCTCTCTGTCTCTCTGTCTCTCTGTCTCTCTGTCTCTCTGTCTCTGTCTCTCTGTCTCTCTGTCTCTCTCTCTTTCTCTCTCTCTCTCTCTCTCTCTCTCTCTCTCTCTCACACACACACACACACACACACACACACACACACACACACGCACACAATCACACAATACATTGTGTTCTCTTAAAGGACCCTGACAAATTCAAGGGGCATATCTTAGTATCGCTGTGACTAGAACTCCCAAATTAAAAAGAAGAAAAAAATGCATCTTAAATTTGTAACAGATAACATTTTGTCTTTAAAGTATTGTAAATGCTGCAGACTGTAATCTTTAGGAGAGTGTCATGTGTTTGGTTTATTATCTTAGCAGCATTTTCTAACAAAATTGTACTTACCTGTCTGCCTTGAACAATTGTATGCCTGTTTTTGCCTTGGTAGTCTACTACTCCCACGTAGTCCAAGTAGAGATCTACCCAATAAACCAATCTGTTGACGAGGTCCAAAGCTAGGGCCGATGGCTGCTCTGCCTTTGAATAAACTATCCTTGTTCTGTTCATCCCATCCAAGTCACATCTCTCTATTTTGGGAACATTCCCATAGTCAGTAAAGAAAAGTTTTCTGTTGAAAGAAAAGTAAATGTTAATATGAAGAGAGAGAGGGCATATTTGATAGAGCCATCTGTAAAAATGCAAAAGTTTCTTTCTAATTTATTTCAGTAGTTACATCTGCTAGCTTCCCATAACCATTTCCATATAATATCAGTCATAAACGGAGAAATCTGCTAATGAATATTGCAGGGCATAAGGGAGCAGGTTAAGCAACAACTGTAAAATTTCCTTAAAACCAATGACTGTGGTGGGTTTATTTTTGTATCAGCAGAGTTTCTCTAAGCCTCATAGACTCAGTGCATCCATCCTATTCAGTACAAGCTACTGAAGCAATCCAAATCACCAGGCCAGGGCATGTGAGCCACCAGACGTTATCTTCAACCTGCTTTCCAAATTGCTAGTAATATTTGGTTCCTATAAAACCTATTCTGTATCGTTCTGTAATGTCGTGAGGGGCAGAGAGCAGCAAACCTGGAATAGAATGAAGCAGTGAAAAAAAAAAATAGATTTGCTGTTTGCAGCACTGGGGATAAGACATAAATACTGTGATTCCCAGACCTACTCCAAACACTTCCCAACTAATAGAATTGTGCAAAGGAAATGAAGGACATGTCTCTATTTCTCTTAATACATTTTGAAGAAACTGCTGAAACAAACTGCTGGCTTCTGGGGCAAGGAATCTCTGAAAGCAGTTCTGAGACTGCCACAGGTTTAAATGCACCTGGAACACTTGAGTGTTTAATATTTGATTAGTATTCACAATGTTTAGTAAACACAGATCAATTTCCATTATCTTGACAATAGTTAACAAGATTTCCACTCATGAGACTTAATTGCATTTGTAAAGGGAAGGCCATTTTGACTTGACTTAAGTGTAATCTCAAGAATAATCTAATTTACAGTCACTGAGCAATAGGAAGATTTTTACAAACTTGGAGAAAGAATTTTTAGTTACTTTTCTCAACATTCTTGAAATATCTAAAACAATGGGTTACCTTTCAAACTAAGCAGTGTTCGTTAAGGTGTAATTTTACCTCAGTTCTTTCTGTATGGGCAGTTTTTAAACATAAATGCATAATGTTCTGTACAGCCAGAGTTTGTTATGTGTTCTTGAAAGATTATAGTATCAGTATCATGACAAGTTAAACAAATGACAGTCTATTTAGACAGACAGCTCTCTATTTTGTTAAAGAACAAATAAAAATGCATAAACATATTCCAGCACACACCTTCTCTGTCCTTTCGTATCTCTTTGTCCCCTTCACGCTTCTGATACCTCCACATTCCTCATCCTTAGCCAATTTGATTATAGCTCACCCAAGATAAATTTTTATAAGGAGTGTGTTTCTTCTTTTATAGAAACTACATTAATGAAATACATGAGGAGTACAACCCTCAGACATGGTCTAAGCAGATGAGCACTGCTATTTTTATATAGACGGTCTATCCCATGGCATAAAGCTTCTTATTTGTGAACTTCCCATTTCTGAGTAGTTCATTTTACAGAGGTCAAGGGAACTAGATATTGTGCAGGCACTGAGGATGGCAGAAGCTGGCACACCATGGACTGTGGGATATGCAGAGACTATAACAGATAAGAAGTAAATTAACATCCATTTGCCAGCAAAACTCATGATGTACACATTCTTAATAGCAGAGAAGTATTCCATTGTGTAAATGAACTACATTTTCTATATCCATTCTTCTGTTGTGTTTGTTTACAGCGTCTGACTAACACAAATAAGGCCACTATGATCATAGAGGAATATGTGCTTCTGTGACATGATGGATCACCTTTGGGTAGCTGCCAAAGAGTGGTACAGCTGGGTCTTCAGGTAGATTGATTTCCAATTTCCTGAGGATCCAGAACTCAGACCAAAAAAGATGTGCATGGTACGTCTTCACTAATAAGTAGATATTATCCAAAAAGTACAGAATACCCAGGACACAATCCACAGAACTCAAGAAGGTTAACAAGTCCAAGGGCCCAAGTGAGGATGCCTCAATCCCACTTGGGAGGAGAATAAAGAAATCATAGGGGCAGAGAGATGGAGGCATCTGGTTGGGAGAGGGGACAAAGAGGGGAAGGTGGGATTATGGTCAGGTAGGTATTGGGGGGGGGGGCAAACAGGTCTGAGCACTTATGGCCAGGAGAAAGAATGGAAATAGGCAACATCAGAAGATAGGAGGTGGGGGAATACTTTAGAATATACCAGACACATAAGAGGTGAGAGACTCTCAGGACTCATAGGGAGGAACCTTGGATGAAGTGCTCTATAGTGGGGAGGAGAATCTTGTAGTGTCCACCTGTAATGCAGGGGCAGGACATCAAGTGGATTGATCGGGTTGCCATACCATAGTCAAAAGCTCTGACCCAGAATTGTTCCTGTCTGAAAGAATGCAGGAACAAAAATGGATAAGGTCCTGAGAGAAAGGAGGTACAGTGACAGCCCAAATTGAGATCCAGCTTAAGGGGAGGCCTTGGGGCCCTGACACTGTTACTGATGCTATGGTGTGCTTGTAGACAGGAGCCTAGTATGGCTACCCTCTGAGTGGCCCAACAAGCATCCAAAAGACTCAGATACAGATACTAGCAACCAACTAATGGATAAAAACATGGGACCCCTAGGGTTGAGTTGGGGAAAAGCTGGAAGAAGCTGAGAAAGAGGGCAGCCCCATGGGAAAACCAGCAGCCTCAGCTGACTTGAACCCCGAGGTCTCTCAAACACTGAATTAGCAGTATATACCAGCTAATATGAGCTCCCCCCGCACCCCCCCCCCCACACACACACACAGAAGTTGACTGCCCGGTCTGGCTTCAGTGAGATAAGTTCATAACCCCAGAGAGACTTGAGGTTCCAGGGAGTGGGGAGGTCTGGGGCGGGGTTTGGGGGAGTGGAAGATGGGGACATCCTTTGAGACAGAGGGGGCAGGGAGGGGAGGTATGGGATGGGGAATTGTTGGTGGACAGACCTGGAGGGGCACAAACAGTAGACTATAAAAAAGGATTAAAGAATTAAAAAGAAAAAAAAAAGAAGAAGAAAAAGTGAAGTAACATTGCCCAGCAGTTCCTTCAGGGGACCTGAGTTCAATTCCCAGCACTCACTGTGCAGTATCCTATGCCAGTTCCAGCTATCTGATGGCCTCTTCTGACCTCGTCAGGTACCAGTCACAGACATATGCATAGGCAAAACACTTATGGACATAAAATGAAGTAAACAAATCTAAAACAAAAGTAAAAAAGAAACAAATAAGCAAAGGAAGGAAAAAAAAAGGAAAAGGAACAAACAAAAACGTGCAAATACCTGTCTGGAAAAAAAAAAAGATTTGTCTGAAACCATGAATTGGCTTTACTGAATTAAGTCAAGAAGAAACAAAGAGAGTAGAGTGATAGCCCTAGAAGCCTACTGTTACAGAAACAGACAAAAAGAGAAAAGAGGACAAAGGAGGTCAGATGCCAGGTGAGATTAGAGGTCAGAGATACTAGACAACCAAAGACATTTGGAAAGAAGGTTGGCTGGATCAAACTTTACAAACAAAAATAAAGGTATCCTTCAAGGGGAAGCCATTGGATTTGATATTTATTAAAGTTTATGTATGCTTGATAATCTGATGAAGGTAATTTATTGTTATGAATTAGCATATAAAAGGAGTTACAGAGACAAAATTTGGAGCTGTGACGAAAGGATGGACCATCTAGTGATTGCCATATCCAGGGATCCATCCCATAATCAGCTTCCAAACGCTGACACCCTTGCATACACTAGCAAGATTTTGCTGAAAGGACCCAGATATAGCTGTCTCTTGTGAGACTAGGCCGGGGCCTAGCAAACACAGAAGTGGATGCTCACAGTCAGCTAATGGATGGATCACAGGGCTCCCAATGGAGGAGCTAGAGAAAGTACCCAAGGAGCTAAAGGGAACTGCAACCCTATAGGTAGGACAACATTATGAACTAACCAGTACCCCAGAGCTCTTGTCTCTAGCTGCATATGTATCAAAAGATGGCCTACTCGGCCATCACTGTAAAGAGAGGCCCATTGGACTTGCAAACTTTATATGCCCCAGTACAGGGGAACGCCAGGGCCAAAAACGGGGAGTGGGTGGGTAAGGGATTGTGGGGATGGGTATGGGGGACTTTTGGGATAGCATTGAAAATGTAAACGAGGAAAATACCTAATAATAATAATTTTAAAAAGTAGGACAAATGGTTGAAGAGATTAAAAAAAATGTACAGTAATTTTTTCTATTGAAGTTGTAGTAATATTTACTAGTTTGTGTGTATACATGATATATATGCATATATATATATAATTTGCTATGTGTATGAGAGAGTTAGTAACATTTTTATTGTTTCAGTGTAATAATAATTTTAAAAATATGAAGATAAACAGGAAGAGTTTGGATAGGTGAAACACCTGAACCAAAAGAGCAAAGAATCAATTCATTTCTCCCTTAAAACACACTGGAGAATACCTAGTACCCAGGAAACAATGAAAATTCTTCTTCTTTTTTTTTTTTTTTTTTTTTTGCTTTTTTCGAGGCAGTGTTTCTCTTTGTAGCCCTGGCTGTCCTGGAACTCACTCTGTAGACCAGGCTGGCCTCAAATTCAGAAATTCACCTGTCTCTGCCTCCCAAGTGCTGGGATTAAAGGCGTGAGCCACCACACCCAGATCTGAAAATTATTCTTAACACTAAATTCAACCTCCCAGAATATGATGTGCTATGGTCACATTTAACTTTAATCTAAGAAATAAAGGCATAATTTCTATGAGAATTACTTCCCCTAGGTTCAAATCCGTGATCCCTTGGTCCCTTGTTGGTCGCACTGTTTAAGTGGGTTCTGGGACCCTTAGGAGGTATTGCCTTGTTGGAGAAAGTATGTCTCTGTGACTTTGAGAGCTTTCCGCCTCACCCCACTTCCAATTTTCTCTCTCCGCTGTGTGTAATTAAAAATGTGATTCTTCAGCTTCCTGCTCTGGGTATCTGCTCTTGTGTCTCTCTGCTCCTTATAGAGAGGCCTTCTGGAAGTATGTGCCAAAAATAAACCATTTGTTCTATAAATTGCCTTTTCTCATCATGTTTATAAATTACAGAAATAACTAATACAAAGGGAATTCCCAAAGATGACTCCCTGGCCGTAGTATTTGGTGCACATCTGTACCATTAGAGCAAGCATGCTCTGTTGTTGCCAATTTTCACACTTGCTTAATTTTACCTTAACACTTCCTATTAAAGAGAAAAGCTAAGGTCAGGCACAGTAGCCTGGATTGGAATCTGTAGTCCCAGAAATTGGAAATAAGGACCAACGTTCCAGGTTATCCTCTGCTACACAGCAAGTTTGAGGTCAACAAAGGTTATGGATGACACTCTTTTAACTTAGATGTAACTCTACTATAACTGAAAAATAAAAGACAAATTGGACTCTAGACTGTAAAGGCCCCTCTCCTTCTTGTATTTCCTGAAACTAAGCCTCACTAAATGTGCCATCCCAATTATTCTATCATCTTCAAACATTACTACAAAGACATTACTACAAAATTACTACTACATTAAACATTCATTTAGAGATGTCCAATCTGCATATTTTCCCATGGCCAGTATAACACCATGGACCTCATTCCATTTTTGGTCTCCTTATTTTGTGATAATTTCAAACATAAACCAAAGTTTCATATATAGTAGAATGTATAACTAGCTGTAGTCTACATTTGGATTCACCTGTCCTTCAAAATTTATTCCCACTTGTTAGCCATGGCCCCTGTATTGTATGAAGCTATTATGTGAAGCTACAACAACCATCATTACCCTTTCTGGCTAATTCTGTAAGCTTCTGGAAAAGGAGAATTTCATCTCGTAACCACAATGTGCCTGTCATAATCAACATTTTAACAAACATACATAACACTTGTTCAGATTTTTCCTGGTAATCAATAGTGATTAGTTTAGTTTGTAAAATAGAGTCTAATTCTGTAGCTGAAGCTGATGTTGAACTCATGTTTTGTGAGTTTTGGAGCTACACCAGTCTGCCTCCTTGCATGGATCACTAACGTTCTTCCTAGTAATGTCTGTTGCTGAGAATGCAAGCCAGAATGGTTGGTCCTTTCTCATTTTTGCTTTGAAACAGGTTATTCATTGGGCCTTTCTTTGTTGTTTGCTTTCACATTCTAAGCAGCAGAGTTGCTATGGATATTTAAAACTGGAGTTGCCTCATTTTTCTACTAATTAGATTAAGCTGTGTCGTTTGATCTGAAATATGATAGTTACACCCTCAGTTGTTTTTTCCCTTTGAATTTAGAATCAAGAGGAAAGTCTATAACCTACTCCAGGAGCTGTATCAAAAATTCATTTAAAAATGACATTTGCAATCCAATTTCACCCATTTTTTTCTTAATGTTTTTCTGAACACCTAAGTCCTTTATTAAAAGATTGTACATTTATTTTAGTTATGTGTGTGCGGGGGAGGTTAGAATGGGTACAGTAACTGAAAGAGCATGAACTGCTCTTATTTGCTGATTTATTTCTCCAGCTCTAAATAGAGCACAACATGAGGTTGCAGCATCAGAAGATTGAAAATAACTGGCGTACACTGTCTACTGGAGATCAGCCCTGTCCTGCTCTATACCCCAGTCCTTTACAACTTCACTTCTGCCTTTGTTCTCCATATCTGTGCCAGCAATCTTTTTTATTTGATTATAAACCCAAAACAAATAATTATATATAGAATATTCTCATGGGGCTATGGATATCCTTCTAGTTTTCTCTTTTCCCTATCATCAACTTTCAGACTAAAATAAAACAAGATTCCAAGTGTTATCTTTAATTCCAAGAAGGTTTCCTAAGAACACACCAAGGCAGGGATGCTTTGCGGGCTTTGCACTACTCATCTAGTTCTGAGTTCTTTTCTCTGTCCTTCTCCAGGAAAGGAGGGGGGTTCTCATTTCAGATCCATTATCACCCCACAGATGCCGAGCAGATTTAACTCTGACATCTTATTAACTGTAGGTGCAGTCTTCCCTTGCTGCCAATGTGTTCACTGTACATGGCAGAAGGTAGCCGGAAACTTTGCGAATCGTTAGTAAACTTCCCTGTAGATCACGTGTCCCTAAGTAGGTTGTGAAGACAATGATAGTGTATTGTGCCTACAGGCAAGGGGCCAACGGCCTCTAAATTTTAAAGCAAAGCAATTATTACACATACTAATACCTTAAAACAAGTTTTTGTTTGTTTACAACAGCGGTTATTTATTTTTTCTTGGTTTTTTATCTTTTTTTTCTTCATTGTTTATTGTTTGGTGATAAATCTAAGAATTACTTTGCCAGGGGTACCTGCTTTCATTGCATTGAGGGTGCTGTTCACAAGGACACATGATTTTTTTTTCTAGAATTGTTCTTAGTCTTTTAAAACATTTTTATTTGTAATTCATCTTTAACACTCCATATTCCATTCACTGCCTCTTCACATCTACCCTCCAACTGTTCCACATCCCACACCTCCTTCCCACCCCACCCCATCTCCACGTTGATGCCCCACCCACCCACCACACCTGACCTCTAAACTCCCTGGGTCCTCCAGTGTCTTGAGGGTTAGATGCATCATCTCTGAATGAACACAGAACTGAAATCCTCTGCTGTATATGTGTTGGGGGCCTCCTATCAGCTGGTGTATGCTCTCTGGTGGTCCAGTGTTTGAAATATATCAGGGATCCAGATTAATTAAGACTGCTAGTCCTACAGAATCACCCTTCTCCTCTGCTTCTTTCAGCCTTCCCTAATTCAACAACAGGGGTCAGCTGCTTCTGTCCATTCGTTGGGTGCAAATATCTGCATCTGACTCTTTTAGCTGCTTGTTGGGTTTTTCAGAGGGCTGTCATGATAGGTCCCTTTTGGTGAGTGTTCTATAGCCTCAGTTTCAGAATTACAAAATGTTATTTATTTTAACTTTAAAAAATGATGTTCGAGTGCAAGACATAACAATATTCATAGTGGGGACACATGAGGAGGTGGGTGCAAAGCTGAAAAGCATAAGTGCAAAACTTGAGAGTACCTGTAGTGATCTGATCATGGCCCAGCAAGAACACTCAATGTGAACATATTATGCTGAGAACACTATTAATTCTGTACTCTTTGTTTTGTAATTTAGTGCTATCCAATGTATATCAGTTGTAATATAATTTTATATTTTTTGTCCATTATATAAACAAATTTGAACAAAAAAGCAATTTTCCACAGTATATAGAGTAATTAACATGTACTCAGAATTAAAGTAACAATATTAAATATTTAATACTGCAATTGTTGAGTGCAATAAAGAATCTGAAAGGGTAATGAATCTCCCTTATAAGAGGTAAAAATTTAAATTCCATTAGCTCTTGCCATTTAACTTTGTAGAAGATAAACAATTAAACAATTTTCTCTGTCTAGTTAAGCCTGTAAGACAGTTAGTTATTGATTTTTTACTTGTTTGGTGTTTTCACTTTTGTTGTTGGCGAAACCTCTGTTGTCCTTGGTTTTCAGTCTATATACAAACACAGAGAAATTAAACTTGACGTGTAGGCTTATACTCTCAGCCAGCATCCTTGGATTGTGAAAACATTTCTCTAATGATTTTCCCCAAAGTGTTTGTGCATTGGATATGATGGACAGTATGGCTGCCTTGTTCTGCATGTTTCTCTGAAAAATGTTGCTCCTCTAAGCTAGTGTTCTTGAGAGGCCCGGACTTACAGGAAAACTTTGATAGTAGGCTATCCTTCAAAGATAAATAGGTTAGACTGAACACATGATGATAGGCTAGACTTTGCAGAGGCAGTAGACCTTCTCTCTCAATGGTTTAAACAGGTATATTTTCCACCTATTGGCTACATGTGTTGAAATAGGTCAAATAAATTGGTAGGATAGACAGGAAAAAAAAATAACTCTGGAACTTGTGCATATAGCATGAGAAAGAGAGGAAAAGACATAGAACAAGATCTTCTATGTCTTCAGGCTGTAGGGGGGGTGGAATCTTAGTCCCTGGCCTTTGGCCTGGAGATACATTGCATTATCTAAGTCTATATGAAAATTTCTTTGAGTTGGTTTACATTGACATCTGTAGCAAAACCCAGTATATTTAAGATAATCCATTATAATGCTTAATGGGCCCAGAGATGCAGAGGAGTCTTTGTAAACTGTTGAAAGAGAAAGCATCAGATGTTTTGGGAAAGTGTTTGAAAAGCAAACAGAAGATTATGAATCACTCCAAAAGAGTTAAAAAATTAGCATTATATAATGTCCTTTGACATTCTGACTCTAAAGAAAAATAACTTTAGAAACAGAGAGAGTATGTGCAATCTTTCTTGCTTTTCATGAAAAATATAAGACAGTATTTAATAATAAATAATAATTTGTTTAAAAGTAAAATCTTGTGTGTGTTTGTGTTGAGTGTATGTGACAGCCATTTAATCATAGTTATTCAGGAACCTGTGGTAAGAGGACACAAAGTCAGAGGCCTTTATGTTCTCCAGTCAAATCAAGAACAAAGTCAGCAATTTAGTGACACCTTGTTTCAAAAAGTAGAATAAATTCTGTGCTTAAAGATCAATGGAAGAACACTTCTCCAGGGTTCCAGAGGAGTTCTGTTTGAATAGTAAGAGTTTGTTGTTGTTGTTTTGTTTTGTTTTTGTTTAGAAGTTCTTCACTTTGCTAAAATTCAATAAAACACTCTAGTCATATTTCTTGCCACGCCTACTCCAGTGGTGACTGTGTGACAGGCCCAAAAGCTTGGATGCAATTCCGAGGCAAAAAGTTTCATGGAAACTTAGTCTCCTGGAGCCGTGGGACCCTGTAAAATGAATGCTCCAAATCTGTCCTTGCATTAGTTGGTGAACGGATCTGTGTGCTTTCCTTCCATATTTTTTTATTAGTAGTACCTCTAAGGATTGATTTTGACATATAGCTAAATTAGATTCACCTCCACCAGTGTTCCAATATCCTAGGACATCACTGAGCCAACCTTGGGCTTTAATTTTTGTAAGAATGTTAGTCATTCAGATGAAAAGCCTCCAGTGTTGACAGAGCGACAGTGAAAGAAATCAGGCATTACAATTTACTGGAATAGAACTAGAA
The DNA here is from genome assembly GCF_000001635.26 of Mus musculus. NCBI lineage: Eukaryota > Metazoa > Chordata > Mammalia > Rodentia > Muridae > Mus > Mus musculus. The sequence continues at coordinate 41,521,721 of NC_000068.7, forward strand.
ATCTCGGGGCTAGTCTACAAAGTATACTTAGAACAACAGCTGAATCAGTGCCATACACAGGAATTTACAATGGCCTAGGAAGAAGGAAGGTTGTGGTCTAAGAAGGAACTAGAGTAAATACTTAGAACAATAGCTGAGCCACTCCCATACACAGGAATTTACAATGGCCTTAGGGGAAGGTGGATTATACAATAGACTAGAATTGGAACTATGGCAAGGGCATGAAGCCCTTGTCCCTGACCTCTAAGAATAAACTGACCTTAGGTGGGGCTGCTTTTGATCCTAGTTGTTAACATTGATTTTTATTCCATTGGTTCCTGTTAGCTTTTATGTATGCATTCCTCTGTTTTGTGTAAAAATCATTTTGCAGTGAGTAACTTCAATGTACCTTGGATAACCTTAATATAAGTCTTATGCTTACTTTGAGAAATTGCATTCAGATACAGCATTCTCTCTGTGTCACTGTCTGTTTGTCACCCCACTGACTCCTTGCCTGCCTGAATACCTGGACCCTGATTCCCCGCGAGTTGAGCGATCCACTGAGTCCAGTCCGTGGCAACTTCTCAAGCTTTTGTATGCAGCATGAATAAGGTCCCTTATATATTTAAATGTTGCCAGATAGCCCCATTGCTACATTAAACAGATAACATTTTAAAATCATGTATGATTATACCTTCGATTTGACTTTCATTTTCTGTAATTACAGAGCCTGTTATTCAGCAAATAATAAGTTTGCCATTTTAAAGGACAGGATAAAAATGGGAGGAAACAGAAAGCATACTATGTTGGATTATTCATGTAACTTCCCCCTTATCTGTAGGACAGTTATTCCAGCAATATTTGACAGGTTTGGTCATTGGAGGATACAGGCTGCTCACTCACCTGCTTTCTGAACTTTGCTAGAAAGGAAGCCATCATCCAGCAAGCCTGGCTTAACTGGTATATAATTACAAATTTCCCTTCTTAGTGTAGTTTCCTTTTATCTAAGAATTACATGGTTTCCCTTTTTCTCTATGAACTCCTTCTTTTCACCATCTCTGGTCTAACATGTGACTAAGAATTCCACTACTGTCCAGACATTAATCTTAGAATGTAAATAAAGTCTCATTTAAAAAAAATCTCTGGAAATTCTCATGTATTGGATAGATCACTGACAATATCCATCCTAAAGTAACCTCTAGAACCTTCAGATAACTGCTCTTCATTGTTTAGATTTTTATATTTACCTATCTATCTTACTGGGACCTTTCAGACTCTTGTTCTTCATTATTTAAGTTTCTGCATATACCTATCTATCTTCTTGGGCCCTTCAATCCATGGAACCAGTACTCTGATACTTGCAGAATAATTGCTACCAACCTTCATCCTTTTTGTTCCTTTAAGTAGTTTTTTGCCTCTAGCCTTCCATTCCTAGGATATGTGGAGAACGAATCATAGCGGGAGGAATAGTTGGCATTATCAGAAGGGATATAGAATACTTAATCTTGATTTTAAACTTGTCTGTGAAGGAATTTCTAGATCAAGTTTTTTTGAAATTTGGAGAAGCATCATAAATGCAGCTATATCCTCTGGGCTACATTAGCATTCATACTTCTCTATGCTGTTGAATGTAGATATAGTATGTTCAGTTGCCACATGCTCCTGTCTGCTGCTTCCATGGCTTTTTTGCCAGGATGAACTGTCACTCACACACTCACACTATATATATACCCTTCCTTGAACTGCATGTGTCACTTTATTGTGTCATAGAAATATGTTAAATAACCAACCACCAACCGAAAGAAATTAATGCATCCACCCACTTAAACAGCATCTCAACTTGTGCCTGGAGATCTCAGTTTTCGATGAGGGTTACTGCTGCAACTGTTCTTAGACACTGACCTTTTAAACTCTCTCCTATATACTTAGAAAAGAATAAGTTAGTAATTCTACAAAGAAATAGCTCTCTCTCTCTCTCTCTCTCTCTCTCTCTCTCACACACACACACACACACACACACACACACACACACACACACACACACATACCACACATATATACATTTGAGACAGGTTTCTTTGTGGGTCTCTGGCTGTCCTGCAACTCATTCTAAACTTGGCAGGCTGGCCTAGAACTCAACAAGTTTCATCTGCCTCTGACTCCTGTGTGCTGGGATTAAGGGCATGCACCACCACTGACTGGTAATAAAAGTTTTACTTAAATTTCTTTTTTTTTAATTTCTAGGTTTGATTTTAATGATAATTATAACAGTAAAGTCTAGTTGAATTGGTACAACTAAGGAGACCAAGTGAAGTCTTTGCAGACAAAGCTTTCCTTATTCAGCTTTGAAAATGTGTATTTTGGTTTTTATGAGTTATTTCCAGGGAAATATTTCTGGAAGAACACTAAATTCATGAATCAATCAAAATATGTTTGTCCATATTGACATAGATACCAGGAGATACATGTTCATGCAGGTGTGCATCTCTGGTTGAAGAATTCATAATCAAAGTGATAGATGTTAATTTTTTAAACCACTGGCTCTAAAGTTCTGTGAATTTAGTAATCAAGTGTCCCTTGAAAAAATTTCCTCTTTCTCCACATCCTTCCAGCATCTGCTGTCATTTGAATTTTTTATCTTAGCCATTCTGACTGGTGTGAGGTGGAATCTCAGGTTGTTTTGATTTGCATTTCCCTGATGATTAAGGACGCTGAATATTTTTTTTCAGGTGCTTCTCAGCCATTTGATATTCCTCAGGTGAGAATTCTTTGTCTAGCTCTGAGCCCGATTTTTTAATGGGGTTATTTGATTTTCTCGAGTCCACCTTCTTGACTTCTTTATATATATTGGATATTAGTCCCCTATCTGATTTAGGATAGGTAAAGATCCTTTGCCAAACTGTTGGTGGCTTTTTTGTCTCATTTACAGTGTCTTTTGCCTTACAGAAGCTTTGTAATTTTATGAGGTCCCATTTGTAGATTCTCGATCTTACAGCACAAGCCATTGCCGTCTTCTTAGAATTGGGAAAAAAACACCCATCGAAGGAGTTGAAAGGATGGACCATCTAGAGACTGCCATACCCGGAGATCCATCCCGTAATCCGCATCCAAATGCTGACACCATTGCATACACCAGCTAGATTTTGCTGAAAGGACCCTCATATAGCTATCTCTTGTGAGGTAATGCCGGGGCCTGGCAAACACAGAAGTGGATGCTCACAGTCAACTATTGATGGAACACAGGGCCTCCAATGGAGGAGTTAGAGAAAGTACCCAAGGAGCTAAAGGGGTCTGCAACCCTACAGGTGGAACAACAATATGAACTAACCAGAACCCCAGAGCTCTGGACTCTAGCTGCATATGTATCAGAAGATGGCCTAGTTGGCCATCATTGGGAAGAGAGGCCCCTTGGTCTTGCAAAGTTTATATGCCTTAGTACAGGGGAACGCCAGGGCCAAGAAGTGGGAGTGGGTGGGTAGGGGTGGGGGGGATCTGGGGTACTTTTGGGATAGTGTTTGAAATGTAAATGAAGAAAATACCTAAAAGAAAATAATTGCCACAGACAAGATATGTGTGATATCATAGCTCACACTGATACAACATTTCACGAGTTAGTTGAGCTCAATAACCTTTCAGAAGGACCCACTTTAAAAGTATTTTAATATGAATGCAAGTGATATTTGGTAGCATGGACCAAACTACAAAACTGTAGTGCTTACCTTTTCCAAGACTCATTTCCTTTGCCAGGTATTTATGGGGAGATCTATCACTAAGTATTTGAAATTTTCAGGATATTTTATTTACTTCATTTTAATGAGTTTTTACAAGGTCATTCAGACCAACATACCAATCCAGTTTGCTGTATTGGGTCCATTTTCCCACAGAGTTAAAAGTGTATTCATCTTACCTACTGTTCTTATTAGGTGGATAAGTCAGGATTTGCTTGCCTTGAGATGACAATGTTAGTTCATTTAAAAGAGAAAATACATCTTTAACAAGATGATTTGAAAAAGCAATCCAACGTATGTATTTGTTCTTACACATTGTGTAAGATTTATCACCAAAGACACAAAGCTTTTCTTTAAGTTCTTACATGAACAGCGATGTTTGAAATCAGTGCCGGTGTTTGTGTAAAACTGAGAAGAAGTTGTGGATTTAATTTGCTATCCATAAAGTGGTTGATGATCTATATTTTCATTAGGTTCTTTTATTAAATCTTTTACAAACAAACAAACAAAATTTCCAAGTCCAAAAGTCACTGAAATTGGGACCTTGATAATATCTAAAATAAGTAAATATGCATTTGCTCTTTGAACCTGTAATTATTGTTTCAAAATTTTATTTTAAAGATGTATATCTAAAGAAATAATCAATACACTAAACTATTCATTGTGTTGTTGCTGATAATAGCAAATGTATAGATCATTTATCTATTATGTCTCTGTTGCTTCAACAGTGATAACTTTTCTCCATTTTTGTAATTCATTACATATAGATGTGTAACATTTTCTTCAGAATTGAAATAGTCCATCCTAGAAAGAGGCTCCTTAAGACATGGAAAATAAACAACTCACAAGTCTCAGGAAGTTACTGAAAATTACATGGATCACAAGCCTCCTTCCTAAATTGTATATGTATTAGATACTTCCTTACAATAGACTTTCTAACATGATAGCTATATTGTCTAATGCCTTCTAGCCAATCGACATCCTATAAGACATGCAGGGTGCTCCAAGGATGCAGTTTTCCTAAGTTGTCATCCAAGTTGGGTCTTTTTTTTTTTGTGTGTGTGTGTGATGAAGCTATGCTTGAGCCAGGAATACTTCTGTAAATAATGACAGTAAACGCATTACTTTGCCATGTTTTATTGACCTTTAGTGGGATAATTACTTAATTTGTTATTGTGTCATTATGTAGGTCAAGGAGACATTTGTTCATACATATTCAGAAAAAGTCACAGAAGAGTAGGTTATTTAGATTTCAGAAACAATGAAATAATTTGAGTTATACTATCCTCATAATCCTTCTGTTAAAAATGTTTCATTTAATATTCATTTCCTTGCCTCTTCCCTGTAAGATGAGGCACTATGATATTCATCTTTATATATTAGTTTAGCAAGAATGTAGAATCTACCTGATATATTGGAAGTATTTTGTATGTGTAATTAATATCTATAGACAGCCAACTTTGAAGTAAAAAATTATCTTTCATAGCTGTGTTGACTGATTTATCCAGTTTCAAATTTTCAAAAGTGGACTAGGAGGTATATAAAAATAGATAATTTCTACTTTGTGAATTATATATTTACCATTTGCATAAAATTGTCTCATGTCTTTCTAGTTTGTGTGTACTACTGATTCCACTCTAAGTAGCCAGACGCCACACCCATGACTGCATAAGTCAATTCATTATATGAACTCAACAAAAGTGTCTAAACTGTTCCTTTCTATTGATTATGGCAAATGAAGTCTTAATTGGCATGATTAAACAATAACAGAAACCAAAATGGATAGGGATAGAAGAAAAGAATCAGTAAAACTGACTCTACTTCTGAGTGATATAATTCTATACATAAAAGAACATAAAAACCCATCCAGAAAATCCTACATCTGATGATAACTAATGCAAAATTGTCAGACAATAAATTTAATATGCCCAAAACAGTTATCTATATACAACTATCTATATTCCAATGATAATCATATTGAGATAGAAATGAGGAAGACATTCCCATCCACTGTGGCCTCAACAAAGTGCTTTGAGTATACAATGACATAATTAAACAGTGGAAAAATAAAGAAGAGATTAAAAGTTGGAAAAGCTGCTTGTGCTCATGACTTGATGATGGGACCAATATTGTGAAAATGATCATCTTACCAAATGAAATCTATAGGTTCAAATACAACACCATCAAAATCCTAACACAACTTCACAATAATAGTATCAAAAGAAATGTTACATTCCTTTGGTTACATTCCAAGCTATTCTTGCTTGTCAACTTGGTTATATCTAGAATAAATTAGTAACCAAGTATCTGATACACTGTAATGGATTATTCTTCCTACATTCACACTTTAACCCAAATCATTTGAAATAGGAATATTCACCTTTAATTTGCACCATATCCTTTGACATATAAAAGATATTGGAAGGAGTAAGGTTTTTCTTTGTGCATACTCGACTCATTATCACTGGAGGAGGAGGAAAAGGAGGAGGAGAAGGAGAAGGAAAAGGAAGGGAGGGGGACGGATGGATGGATGGAGGGAGGCAAGAAAGAAAGAAAGACAGAAAGAAAGAAAGACAGGGAAGGGAAGGGAAGGGAAGGGAAGGGAAGGAGAAGGGAAGGGAAGGAGAAGGGAAGGGAAGGAGAAGGGAAGGGAAGGAGAAGGGAAGGAGAAGGGAAGGAGAAGGGAAGGAGATGGGAAGGAGAAGGGAAAAGGAGAAGGGAAAAGGAGAAGGGAAAAGGAGAAGGGAAAAGGAGAAGGGAAAAGGAGAAGGGAAAAGGAGAAGGGAAAAGGAGAAGGGAAGGGAAGGAGAAGGGAAGGGAAGGAGAAGGGAAGGGAAGGAGAAGGGAAGGGAAGGAGAAGGGAAGGGAAGGAGAAGGGAAGGGAAGGAGAAGGGAAGGGAAGGAGAAGGGAAGGAGAAGGGAAGGAGAAGGGAAGGAGAAGGGAAGGAGAAGGGAAGGAGAAGGGAAGGAGAAGGGAAGGAGAAGGGAAGGAGAAGGGAAGGAGAAGGGAAGGAGAAGGGAAGGAGAAGGGAAGGAGAAGGGAAGGAGAAGGGAAGGAGAAGGGAAGGAGAAGGGAAGGAGAAGGGAAGGAGAAGGGAAGGAGAAGGGAAGGAGAAGGGAAGGAGAAGGGAAGGAGAAGGGAAGGAGAAGGGAAGGAGAAGGGAAGGAGAAGGGAAGGAGAAGGGAAGGAGAAGGGACGGAGAAGGGACGGAGAAGGGACGGAGAAGGGAAGGAGAAGGGAAGGAGAAGGGAAGGAGAAGGGAAGGGAAGGGAAGGGAAAAGAAAAAAGCCGGGTGTGGTGGCGCATGCCTTTTATCTCAGCACTGGGGAGGCAGAGACAGGCGGATTTCTGAGTTCGAGGCCAGCCTGGTCTAGCTCTACAAAGTGAGTTCCAGGATAGCCAGGGCTATACAGAGAAACCCTGTCTCGAAAAACCAAGAAAGGAAGAAAGGAAGAAAGGAAGGAAGAAAGGAAGAAAGAAAGGAAGAAAGAAAGAAAGAAAGGAAGGAAGGAAGGAAGGAAGGAAGGAAGGAAGGAAGGAAGGAAGGAAGGAAGGAAGGAAGAAAGGAAGAAAGGAAAAAGAAAAAAAGAAAACAAAAAATTGCTTTGGGAGCAAATAAAGAGATCTCAAAGAAGAAATATTAATGTCTAATAAATAATTTTATAACAGTTCAATATCTTTTGTCATCAGATAAATGATAATTGAAATGTTGAGATTCTATTTTATCCAAATAACAATGGCTTTTATATAGGAACTAGGACAAATGCTGCCAAGGTTGAGGGGAATAGGAAACATTCCTTAGCTGTTAGTAGAACTGTTAACTCCTGAAATCACTGGACACCCTGGGATTCTTTATAGTTAATGACTAGAGAAGAAGTGTTTCTTTAATGGCATAGCCAGTAAATAACTTACCATGAATTCTTAGGCGAGCACCCCTAATTAAATTCAGCTAGAAACACACAATGAGACTTAAAGGCAGGAGAATTTATTGGGAAGTATTTCAGCAGGAGAGCAAGGGGAAAGAGAGAGGAATGGAGGTGAAAACAATTAAAATTCATTATATATGTGTGTGAGACTGTCAAAGAATAAAAACAGGCCTGTACCTAGTGAACAAATGACAGCAGTAATTGGTCAGCAATTGTTGAGTCACTACTGGAGTATTTGATTGATAGAAATAGCTATGGGTGGAACGTTAATGCCCTAAAGTACTATGGAAGGTTAATCCATGCATGATCATTCGTAGTTTTTCAACATATGGAACTGAAGAAAAGAGCACTTACATTTGAAGAGCATTAAAATTATTAAATAAAACTGAGCATAGCTGATTTACAAGCTTTTAATATTTAAATACAGAACAACGACCCCATAAATAATGATGCTCTAAACCCATTTAATCTCAGATTCTTCTTGCCTACCATCTTTCTTTCCTTATACAAAAGTTTTAAAACATCCAGATTTAAAACACAAATACATATACACAAAAATCTACATAAAGATGGAGACGTTAAAGAGATAAATGCTCACTGAAGACTATTATTAATAATCAGCAGCTAAAAGCAGAGCACTAATTCAGATTGGTTATTTTTATTAAGCCAATATGAAACTCTTTGTGAAAAATAATAATTTCATTTATCATGTATAGATTAAGTAAATTATTTTGAACTCAATAATAGTGCAGTGATTTGAACATAGGAACTATAATCTTAATTGAATAATTTAAAATCTTCTATCTATGAAACACTGTTACTTTTCTAAGAATATACCTTGTATTATTTTGGAATTTCTAATCTAGTATACTCAACCAGCATTTCTTTAGAATATAAAACAATTATGTTAACAAAAGAAAGGACTTTTGGTCCAGTCAAATCTTTGTTGAAAAGTTTGTTGTAATCATAAGAACATATAAATAGTGTTATATACATATGAATTCATAGATGTAAATTTGCTGGAGAAGCACAGGTTTGTCGAAGAACCCATTTCTGTATGTGGAAGGAAGAAAGATAACTTTTCTCAGAGAACTTTACTTTCTACTATGTAAACTATAAAGTCCACGTTAATACATATGTTTAGGTCACAGAAGAAAACACAAAATTTGCCAGTATATATAACAAAAATTGCCCAGTATAACCTCAGTGGAACTGAGCTCTGGGAGGAACTAAGACAGGGGCTATGAAAAGATGAAGCCAGCTCACCACCCCACCACCCTCATCCAGTCCATCTTCTTACAACTCACATAGCTTCCCTGAAAACTGTAAATTCAATAGGTTGTGGTCTCATCACAAAAACACAACTATATTTTTAATAAAAGGATGTCCATAGATATGTTACCATTTAGATTCTTACAGTCTTTATGTAATTCCATATTAAAACAATTTATTCTTTGCTCAGTGACTTAACATTAATTTAACAATGATAGTGGAGAAGGAGAAGCAATCACCTGTCTGTACCAAGGCTAACTGAGAAGACATCTGGCTCCTTTCCAGCACAGTTCTTATCCCATTATCATACAAACAATTGGAGAGAAGCAGACACTGAAAATTACCAAGTTAGCAAGTGACACTAAACTTTTAACGAAGGAATAGGGAAGTGCTAAGTCAATGTGTCTAATCTGGAGAAAAACATCAAGAGTGTTAGCTTGGCAGAAAGAAATGACATATGAAATTTCAATAAGCAACTTCAAGATAAAGTAATTGAGAAAAAATTTAAATTATTTGGATAGAAAACTGAGTTATACTCTTATTACTTACTTAATTGACTCACATAGGTGGTTTCACTAACTTAATATCTTTATTCTAATTGTTTTATTGATAGTATAATCAGAACAAATTATTCTCTGAGGATATTGATCTAATGTGCCACAGTGGCCAAGAAACAAATTAGAAAAAAAATGGAAATATTCTTTAATCTGTGTAATTGTTGTCATGGAGATTATTCAATTGATTACTTCAGTTAGTTTCAGAGATTGTGAATCTACTGTAAGCTTCATTAAAACCTAGTCGGCCATCACTGCAAAGAGAGGCCCATTGGACTTGCAAACTTTATATGCCCCAGTACAGGGGAACGCCAGGGCCAAAAAGGGGGAGTGGGTGGATAGGGAAGTGGGGGGGTGGGTATGGGGGACTTTTGGTATAGCATTGGAAATGTAAATGAGCTAAATACCTAATTAAAAAAACATTTAAAATTCTTAATTATTAAAAAAAAAAACAAAAAAACCTTTGATATAACCCAAGATGAGATGGTAAGGATAGATGAAGAGAAGTAAGCATTTGTTATAGATATGAAATAATAGGTTTCTTTTATTTATGTGGGAAATAAATTGAGCTAAATCTACAAAATTATTGAATGAAAATGTACTCTATTAGGCACAACATTTAGTTAAGATTGTCTCCCAATTCCTTTCATAAAAATGGGCAAAGAACCAAAGTTCATGCTGATGCAATATGATCTCACACTAATTTTCTCAGACTTCTTCAGGTTTCAGTCAAGGGTGAACCCTGAACAGAGTGAAAATAGCATCTGGTCTGATTAAACTCATGACTCAGTTGAATGGAATTATTTCTCCTGAGATGTTCAAGTAGAACTATCGTTACCACTTGGATATAAAAGTAGAAGGAGGGTCTGGTAAGAGTATTTTCATAGCTCTGATGGCTGTTCTAGAATTCACTAATTACCCAAACTGCTAGAAGCAGCTGCCAGGGAAGTTTAATTAATTGTATCATTTGAGGTAGGAAAATTCACTCCAAATTCAGATCATTTGACATGGGAAAACCCACCTTAAATATGGGCCTGTATTGGAGATTAATCCTAAATCAGGTCCACACGTTCTGCTGGCATCCTACACAAAGGACAAGGATTAAAGATGCTTTTGTGCATTGTCTTCTTGCCCTCACTCTCACTGAAGAGCTCATTGCTTCACTGTCATCAGAGCCTACCTTTCCAGGATTATGATGTATACCAAAGATCATATGAAATATCCAGCCTGATGGACTGAAGAACAATTGGATTTTTAGATTTTCTGTCTGGATACAGCCTTTGTTGAAGAGTCAGACCATGGACAGTAAGCTACTGTAATTAATCATATATATGATACATATGCATATATGTGCATACATATAATCAATTCTGTTTAAAAGTTTCTTTAATAATGCACATTCCTCTATATATCAGGTGTCTGAAGATGACATATGACATATTTTTATAGAAAGCAAGCTGTTATGGTCTTTACATAGAGATGCTGTCAGTGGACTGATAATGTACACTGATGATTGAAAAATATGAACCATAGATAAACCACCACTCGCTACCTCCCTATCATCTTGTGTGGTGGGGCTACTGTGGGTTTTTAATTCATTTTTACTTTGCTCTGAAGCAGATTCGGGAGGTTAATAATTAAAATGGTTTCTCTCTGCAACTTTTACCTATCTTCATTTTATCATTCACTGTCTTGCATAATTTTCATTTGTATACTTAATGAGTATATTACAAACTTCTTATGGAATTGGATCATATGTTATATTCCCTGCTTTCCCTTCATCTATTGTACTGACAAACTTCAATCCTTAACTAACAGAATGCTTTCCATACAGATTGGTCGGTCAGCTGCTAAAATGTCAGGTCAAGAGAGGTAGAGACAAGAGAAGAAGTTATAGGACTGGAGCAAAAGAAATGTGATTTGTCTTTGTTGTACATAGTCACATAATTATATTGTCTTTTCCCCCATTGACCTTTTACAAAGAAATTGAAAACATAAATACAGTTCTCAGATACTGTACCATCTAAGGAACAGCAAATTCATGAACATAAAACCTATATGTGCTTAACTGTTTTCCTTCATTCCCATGTTAAAATTCTAATATCTAGGAACTCAGTAAGTGATGTCACTCGAAGATAAAAGAGATGAACAGATTAAAATATTAGCAGGAGGCTTAAACTGATATTTATATAAGAATATGAAATTGATAAATATATGCACACAAGAGAACAGACAGATTCTGTAAGAATAATATAATGTGGACCAAATGTTAGCTAAAGATAAAAACAAAGTACACAGGGACTTATTCTTAAGACTTCTATGCTCCAAACGTGTTGGTTAGAAAACCCAGCCCATTGGTTATGCATCAATGGCCAATGAATACATCATTAAATATAGCGTACAAAGAGCAATGCACTTAGCAGATGTAAAACAATATTACTAATATGTTGTATGTGTTCAGGTTTGTCTGTTACTTTTTACAGTTCCTTTATGTTGCAGAGCAAACACAAGTCAGGCAAACTCTCTACACGGAACTCTCTCTTCATCTGTCAAAGTTGTCTTTATTGTTTGTTTAATTTGTTTCTATGAAGAATCATTTATTGCTGTTGATTTTTTTTGTTCTCACTTTCTTCAATGCAAATTGATTCTCTGCTAGCCACATCTGTCATGATGCAGACATTTAACGAACACAGGCTGCATTTGTCTTTTTATTTCCTGATCAGATTAAATTCTTGTGATTTCTAGAAATCTTAGTTATACCTGCCAGAACCTCAAACATGTTGTCTCCTAGGTGATGATATACAGTACAAGACATGCTTAACCCACCATTTTCCAAGTCTCTCCATGAAAGGAAATCTCTCCCCAGTAGTTAATTTTGAGCCCAGAGCATGAGTTTTTAAATATCTTGACTATTTTGCTCCTCAGCACAGTTTCACCACTGTTTTTTTAGCAATTATAGTACAGATTCTTCAGTGTATCGAATGTTATACTAACCACTGGAAATGATGATTTCTACTACAAAATTTTTTTCTTTTGGAAATTATTGAAAGCCTTGTCTCAAAAGAGCTTTCCCTCTCGATGTGCTTATGTGTTCATTTATGTTACTTTCATTTCCACTCCATTATTTTTTACTAATTAATGTGTCATAATCTATTAAAATCATTATTCATTTTGAAGTTTATCATGTTTAAATTTTAATTAGTCAGTGCTCTTGGATTCCCTCTTAATATTTTCTTGTTCTTTATTATTATTTTTTTTTTGCTTTAGGTACCATACCTAATATAACTTTTATTGCAAAGTATATGTTTAAAAAGTAGCACATGTAAAAATGGTACATTGACCCGAACTCAGGGAAGTGATGTTATTCACCTAAGGGTATCTCTAAGCTGATAGAATAATAAATTATATAATGTAATGTCACATATTATGCAGAATACTACTTTCAGTAGTTAAATATAGCAATAAGAAAAGGCTGTACAAATCATCTGTTGAGCATGTCTCAGTGCTCAGTGATCGTAGCAAAATCCCAGCATGGGTGGCAACTAGGTGTCATCTTTGTCTTCGAGAACAGATGCCCTCAGCAGAAAGTCAATGGAAGCTCCTTCAGTAAACAGTAGCGTAGCACCAAACCTGTCAATCATGGCAATATTGCTTATTGCTCTATACTCCAGTGGCTTCATTGCTGCCAGTGACACATAATGCTGCGGATATGAGATGAAACTCCATGGCAGTTCTTGAAATGGTGCATCAAAACTGGTGTGTACAGAAAGTACAAATGGATGCAAGCACTGCTAATGGCAAACACAGGAGTTTTGTGGTAGAGATGCAAATTCATCAACTTATACTCCAAAGAAGGAGGAGTGAAGTAAAACTAAATAGCCTGACTATTCTCTCCAAACATCCCATCAGTACATATAGCCAAAGAAAGTATAGCCATTTAAAAATACATCAAAACTGTTAGCTTGTCATATATCATTATTACTACTAGTAGCGCGTGCGCGCGTGCGTGCGTGCGTGTGTGTGTGTGTGTGTGTGTGTGTGTGTGTGTGTGTGTGTGTGTGTGATTTTCTGGTTGTGTTTAAGTCCAAGAGGTTCTCTTAATTTCTATGCCATCTGTTTCTGCAGATATTATCTGTTACATAATAAATCTACTGGTATGTTTGGAGAGTAGGTGAATTCCCGAGTGAATGGGTATTGACGTCATGGGCATAGATATGTCAAGGATCTTAAATAGCACAAACTCTTGGGAGTGGCAAAGTCTTTCCCCATATCAGACTCAGGAAATTAGCAAAACTTTCTGCTAGTTTGCATGCAGATGTTGACTGTCTGTGCAAACACTGACAACTGAAGCTTCATCCTAAGTCTGTTTGCCTTGCTTTTCTCTGTATGTGTAAGTGTGCCTTCATTCTTCTGTTACTCCTACCAGATTTCCAGGACCAAGCCATGCACGGCATGACAGGTTCCCAGGACATACAATGAGTCCTAGCACATCTATTGCTTCTAGTTTTTCAGTCCGGGACTCTTCCTTTCCATCCTTCCATTAGCTTTCCAGACATCAAAAAAGCAAGTTGGGGACCAACAATCTGATATCTTGCTAAAATATTTGTGAGCATTTTTGTACAGATTGATGCATATTTGCCTGCTCAAATTTTAACTTGATCACCAAATATTTATAGTACTACTAGGGGGCAGCAACATACTATGAAGAAGAACTAGATAGGTGAACCAAGAGGGAGGAAATGAACCAAGAGGAAATGAACCAAGAGGAACAGGGAATGATCATATAGACAACTCACACTTAGAAGCAGTAGAATTCCGAAGTGGAAGCAACCATCTGCCAGGTGAATCAGGAGAAAATATATGAGAATGCAACTTGAGCAGAGATTTAAAGGGAGAGTCTGGAAGATCAGGTTCATTTGGTACAAGCTAGGTGTTTTCTAAGCCCAGAGGAATAAAAGTACAGTCTAATCCAGTACATTGCATACACTAGAAAGGTCCTCACATTTGCCTCCCTTCTCTCCCTAGTGATTACCTTGTCATCAAAGATGCTCTTATTCTTAAGATGACTAAAATTCAAACCAGTTAACAAATTCATTTAATATGAAATAATGTGGATTTCAGCTAGGCTTCAAATTATTATTTTCAGAAAAGTCTAAAATTCAAATGTCTCTGTATTCTAAGAAGCTAGCTCCTGCTGGGAAGTTGAGCAAGATTATTAAAAAGGCATCCATTGTCTTGTTGTGCCTCCTGTTCATTAAAGGAAACTTGACCTTACGTTGGGTGTCAGCATTTTATTAGTTGTGTGCATGCAGAGATCTCCAGATTACACAACAAAGCAAAGAGGACTCTTTTGTTCTGTAGTCAGTGCAAAGGAATTGTCAAATGCGCCAAACCCTAGTGAACAAAAATAACACTTAAGGAGAGTTCATTTATTTTTTTCCTCAAGCCCATTTTTCAAGATCATCTTGTAATGTGCTAGAGATTGTTAAAGAAAAATATTTAAAACATGGATAAGAAAACTTCCTTATGAACAGCCACAGGAAGGTGTCTCATACATGGGATGGAAGGATCTTGCATTTCTTTTCTGAGATCTTAAGCATAGAATGACAAACTACTTCCTGCATTTCAGCTAACATTTCTAATTACCTATTCCTTAGTGAGCTCTATAGTGTGTGCTATTAGAAATGGTAAGATAAACAGAAAACAAGATCTCCAACTTTGTCTCAAATACTGACTGCAATAGAAAATAAAAAACATCACCACCGTACTCAGAAAAGAAAAACTGAGCAGTCCTTTAAATTAAATGGTAAAATGGTTCCCGATGCCATGCTATGCCTTTGTAACTTATGCTAGAGGAGATCACCCAAGGGCTACTGTGAACATGATGTATAGCCCTTGGAGACAATGTTAAAAGGCTTTGTCTGGACCTTAACAAATAAAAACAAACAGAAAGTCATGCATGCTATATCTGGATCAGACTTATAAAGCCTGTTTATGGCTTTTATAGACAGTCTCAGAGAAAATGGAGTAACATAAATGAGTTCTAACACGTTAAGTGACTACCAGGCAATATTCTTGCAACATCTGTGTATCCTAAAATGTTTTAACCACTTGTAGCTTAAAGCCAGTTGGAATTTGAAAGAAAAACTAACAGATGCAAACATACTCACAGACTCCCTTAAGAGTCTGTGGGCTAAGTTTTCTGGGTTTTTCTGATTTAAATCCCTCTGAGTCTGTTATGTATGTGAGTCCTCCCTCATGTTATCACCAAATTGAATTCCTATTTTTTCTGACAGAAAAATTAATTTAATTATCAGGACAAAATTTGAATATATAAATCCTACTATTGAGTATACATATTCTTCTGAAATCTGGTTCTGTATCTGAGATTAATCATCTAATTAACAATCAAATTATATTCTTTTTCATATTACTTATGAGAATGTAACTTTGATCTGTGTGTAAAATAATTTAATATCAAGAAAATCAAAGTGAAAGCATCCAACAGACAAAATATAGCCTTTTTCACTTCTAAATAATAACTGCTGTTGTTCCTGTACAAGAAGAGACTGAGAAAAAAAAGTAGAAATTGAAGCATAAAACAAAATATCAGTGCAAGAGTGAAAAAGCAAGGAAAATGCCACAGAGGTCTATGTTTGGACCACCCACAGTTGCTGAAAAGTAGAATTAATCCCATAGGAAAAAGCTATAGACAACAGGCATTCAACACAGTTCAGAACTATCTCAGTTAAATGAGAACAGATACAGAATTGTGTAGACTCTTTCTCATTCACCATGAGAAAGGAGGAAACTTAGGATTAATTTCCTGTTACACTTTGAAACCACTGGGCACCAAAGTACCTATACCCATGAACAAAAGTCTAATGGGGAAAAATGAGGTTTCTGAAATTTGAATATTTGACCAGTATCCAACAATTGGGTAGAATATCTGTTCAAAAATGACAGTGACAAAGGGTTAAATTTATTTTCTTATGCTGGATACTAGTTATTTTATATTTACTACATAAATGCCAAATGCCATGTAGTATTTTAGATATTCTATATTTTGTGTAGATTTTATTATTTTATGATTTATTTTAAAAACCCTGCTTCTCTTTTAAGAACCACATTATGAATTATTAACTTAAATCTCAATGAAATATTATTTAACTTAATTTTAAAAGTTCATAATTCATTAAAAAATTAAATGTAATTTTTAACCATTTTTGTAATCATTTGTTTGAAAGGTAACTCAGTTTATGTTAGTGTGTTGCCATGGTGGAAGGGATATTTTGTCATTCATTCATGCCATCCTCATATGTACTTGAGTCACTGGACACGGGTGATCACCAAGGATAACTCACAAATGTTAGTGACAAAAAGTTAAGGAGAAATGGGAAAATGTTCTTTACTATTCCCTTATACTTTACTTCTACTTTTTAAAACTGTAAATTCTTGGAGGGGGCAAATTAGAGGAAAAAAATAATGCTTTTCCTCAAAGGGCTGCAAGTCATAGTAGGAAATATCGAGTTTTTAATGTCTTGGTGTTATGATGGTCAAATTTGTTCACCTATTTAATGTATGGAAAAAGAATAAAGTACACTGGCTTGGCTATCATGATAAATTGAAAAAAGGGGAGTTGCAGTATGGCATTTTAGCTATTAGAGACAGTGCAAAGGATGTGTCCAGATACATGGATATAACATTCAAATTTGTACGTGTATAACATGTAATTTGAGAGTCATCTATACAGTTTACTCAAAGCCTCATATGTATCTACCATCTCAAGAGTTGAAAGCAGAAAACAGAGGTTGAAGGACAAATTAATCTACATCCTTTTTAGGTTTTCAGGTCAGAAATTTGATAAAACATCCAAGAATGTGTGTAGTTTCAGGCAGAGAAGCAGATAGAACCAGGAATGAGTGAAGTTCCTGAAACCAAGAGAAGAAAATACTGCAAGAAATAGTGGGACTGTTGATGAAAATGTTTATGGTTTCCAGAAGGTTGTGGTGGAAAAATGGCTTATTATGTTTGCAAACATTCAGCTCATTTTCACCTTGATGTAGGAGGTTTAGTGGAAAGGTGGAAGAAGTATCATGCTTATTGTGGTTTGCCAGAGAACTGAGTGAGAATCGTGTGGAGTGTAAACAAGCCTTGTGGGGTTTTCTGTAAAGGAAGATGAGGAAAATAGCTGCTGAGGGAAGTGGACTTGAATTATAACGGTTTTTTTTGGGGGGGTAGGGGGGTGGTGATAAGAGAAAGTGAGGCATGCCAGTTATCAATGGATATGATAGCCAGAGATAGAGATGATTGTATCACAGACCCCTCCCCCCCACCAGTTGCTTTTCTTCCTCTCTCAGAAAGGAGACAAAGCCTCTCTAACTACATTCTCCTTCTCTCCTTCCCTCCATCATCCCTTTCTATCTAAAATGTTAAATATACGAGCATGCTATGCTGCGGCCTCAGAGTCCCTCTGTGTTGCAAGCTGAAAGATTAGTTTACGGTCTTGCCTATTGACTGGCTCTCTGTCCCTTGACAATAGATCAAATCCAGGCCAGACAACATGCGAAGTATGAATTTTGCACAACTGCCCTCTTCCAACCCACATGAAAGAAAGAAATAAAATAAAAACAGAAATCTTTTTTTTTTCTTACAGATTTTGAAGAGAAGGGTCTCTCTCTTCCTTCCTTTTCATTTCCTGAATATATTGTGTTGCTGGCAGACAGTTAAGTAGAAAAATATATCTAAGTAGGGAGCTGGAGTGATCGATTAAAGATTAGAGTTGCATACTTGATTTGTTTGTACAAGTATAAACTTTGTTCGTAGCAACCACTTCAGTTCATACAAGTCCCTGACACCTAACTTTAGTACTAGCGGATCAGAAAATGTCTATATTCATAGGTACACACACACACACACAGAAATAATAAATAAGTAAACAAATAAATATTTTAAATAAAGTAAGAATGGAACTCTATTCATAACTGTACTGCTTAGTTTGTATTGTCAACTTGACACAGACTAGAGTCATTTGTAGAGAGCATCAATGGAGAAAATATCCCAGTGGGAACAAACCAGTAAGCAGCATTCTTCCATGGGTTCTTTGTCAGATTCTACAGACAATTTCCTGTCCAGTGTGAGATCCTGTCTTACTTGCCCTTAGGAATAGATTATTACCTGTAATTATAAGATGAAATAAATATTTCTTCCCATGCTGCTTATGGTCATGGAGTTTTATTCCAGCAACAGTAGCTCTTAGATAATAACCTACATATAATATGCCTGTACCTTACAGCAACCTTTTAATAATGTTCCTATGTTACACATATGAAAAAGACCACTGTGTTTTATACAAGTCTACATAAGAAAACTTAGTTCACATAGGCTGTGGTCAGTGAGCTACTTTGACAGGCCATCATGAACTATTGTTCTGATACCTACTTTGCCTGGCAGCATAAAATAATTGTGATACATTTAGGACCTGTGCAGTTAAAGATACAGCACATAGGAAGGGCAGAGAGAACATAGGGGACTAATATCCAACATATATAAAGAACTCAAGAAGGTGGACTTCAGAAAATCAAATAACCCCATTAAAAAATGGGGCTCAGAACTGAACAAAGAATTCTCACCTGAGGAATACCGAATGGCAGAGAAGCACCTGAAAAAATGTTCAACATCCTTAATCATCAGGGAAATGCAAATCAAAACAACCCTGAGATTCCACCTCACACCAGTCAGAATGGCTAAGATCAAAAATTCAGGTGACAGCAGATGCTGGCAAGGATGTGGAGAAAGAGGAACACTCCTCCATTGTTGGTGGGATTGCAGGCTTGTACAACCACTCTGGAAATCAGTCTGGCGGTTCCTCAGAAAATTGGACATAGTACTACCGGAGGATCCAGCAATACCTCTCCTGGGCATATATCCAGAAGATGCCCCAACCGGTAAGAAGGACACATGCTCCACTATGTTCATAGCAGCCTTATTTATAATAGCCAGAAGCTGGAAAGAACCCAGATGCCCCTCAACAGAGGAATGGATACAGAAAATGTGGTACATCTACACAATGGAGTACTACTCAGCTATTAAAAAGAATGAATTTATGAAATTCCTAGCCAAATGGATGGACCTGGAGGGCATCATCCTGAGTGAGGTAACACATTCACAAAGGAACTCACATAATATGTACTCACTGATAAGTGGATATTAGCCCAAAACCTAGGATACCCAAGATATAAGATACAATTTCCTAAACACATGAAACTCAAGAAAAATGAAGACTGAAGTGTGGACACTATGCCCCTCCTTAGAAGTGGGAACAAAACACCCTTGGAAGGAGTTACAGAGACAAAGTTTGGAGCTGAGATGAAAGGATGGACCATGTAGAGACTGCCATATCCAGGGATCCACCCCATAATCAGCATCCAAACGCTGACAGCATTGCATACACTAGCAAGATTTTGTTGAAAGGACCCAGATGTAGCTGTCTCTTGTGAGACTATGCCGGGGCCTAGCAAACACAGAAGTGGATTCTCACAGTCAGCTAATGGATGGATCACAGGGCTCCCAATGGAGGAGCTAGAGAAAGTACCCAAGGAGCTAAAGGGATCTGCAACCCTATAGGTGGAACAATAATATGAACTAACTAGTACCCCGGAGCTCTTGACTCTAGCTGCATATGTATCAAAAGATGGCCTAGTTGGCCATCACTGGAAAGAGAGGCCCATTGGACATGCAAACTTTATATGCCCCAGTACAGGGGAACGCCAGGGCCAAAAAGGGGGAGTGGGTGGGTAGGGGAGTGGGGGTGGGTGGCTATGGGGGACTTTTGGTATAGCATTGGAAATGTAAATGAGCTAAATACCTAATAAAAATGGAAAAGAAAAAAAAGTTGGTTGATAATGATGACTCTTCAATGAAAGGACTCAGCTCCTAAAATATATCATCTTCACTGGTCAAGCTATATTTCACTATCAAGAATTGTGCACATTATCAAAACCCTGGAATTGCTAGTATTACAACAAATACACAATGGGGCATCAATTCATATTTGTAAAATAACTAAAAGATGCTATTTTAATTCATTCCTCTTGACTTTCTGCTCTTATATTGAATTCTGCTCAGAGTTAATCTTTTAACAGCAAAAAAAAAGTCTATAATATTTTTCAATCAGATAATTGTGTATTCATAAAAATTTAAAGACAAATTTAAAACCCTGATAAAAAATAACAATTAAAATAACTTTCAAATTAAGACCTGGAGGAGCCAGAGGCCCATCACTTCCTCTATTAGCTATTAAGATGACTTGAACAAATATCTGAGAAATGATTTTTAAAAAAAAAAGATTTAAAAGAAGGAAACCAAAAGAAGTGGAACAAGAAAAGACAGACAGGGTGAACAGACTTGAACTCTCATTAAGTACAGACAGGAAAATTGAGAATTGTCAGGTAGCAGTGTTTCATTCATACTGGCCACTTCCTACAGACAACTTCAAATCAATACAGCTTGCAACTGACAATGAGAGTTTTCTGTCAGTGTCCTTGAGGTGTTTTAGTAATAGATAAAGGAGACGTCTGACAAGTTAGATTCCCTAGAATCTACATGACAGAAAGAAAGAACCAACTCCAAATAAAACTATAAATTTGTCCTGTGAATTCTGTGTTGCATGAATATGTAAACACATACAACTAAATGCATATTAAACATGATGGAAAATTTAAAAAATTATTTCATGAGAGTATGGATTGTAAACTGTGCTTTTCATCTTAAAAACTATGGATGATAAAATGAATGCTTGTTTCCTCATGATTGATTGCTTCATGTAACAAGCTATTGACACTGTGAAACTTTTTAATTTATTAAATTAGAGAAATCCATTTTGTGAAGAATATTAGGATTGTCAGTAAGTTAACAAATTCAATGAACTGTAGGCTGCTTATGTGGGGAAGTCCTTGCCATTAATCCTGTAAATGCCAAATAGGTAAATATGAAAGCCTTTGATAATGATAAATAAACACTCAATATATAGCAAATGGTCAGTAAGTTATACATATCTAGGTTTATCATTCGTATGAAGCAGTATTTTAAAAATATTTCTGTATTCAGAGTTTTATGATGTTTGACTGACTTCCACAATTGGAAGTTTAAAGCATGATTAGAAACTCGAGGCAACTCTGGAGTGCACAATGAGATTTTGTATTCCTAAGCTAATCATTTTTTTAACTCTTTCTCCCAGCCCTCTTTGTTTTATTTTTATTTATTTTTTTCAGATTTTAAAATCTGAAAAATTTGGAACATTAAATAGAAAAGAAGTAGAAAAAAATCTCTTATGAATTCCTCTATGAAAGGAAATTGTGACAAATTCCGGATTAGACAGCAACCATTCCATCTCCAAGGAAGAATACACATTATAACTAGGGCTTCATAGAATGAATTGGGTAGTGTTAATTCTGTTTATATGTTATGGATTAGTTTGAAGAGTATTGGTATTAGGTTTTCTTTGAAGATCTGATAGGATTCTGCACTAAACCCATCTAGTCCTGGACTTTTGCAGGGGGGTGGGGGGGAGGGGAGAGACTTTAAATGACTTCTATTTATTTAGGGGATATAGGATGTTTAGATGGTTTATCTGATACTGGTTTAACTTTGTATTTGTTATCTGTCTAGAAAATTGTCCATTTGATCCAGATTTTCCAGTTTTGTTGAGTATAGGCTTTTGTAGTAGGATCTGATTTTTTTTTAATTTACTCAGTTTCTGTTGTTATATCTCTCTCTTAATTTCTGATTTTATTAATTTGGATACTATCTTTGTGCCCTTTGGTTAGTCTGGATAACGGTTTATCTATCTTGTTGATTTTCTCAAAGAACCATCTCCTAATTTTGTTGATTCTTCATGTAGTTCTACTGTTTCTTTGGTTGATTTCAGCCCTGAGTTTGATTATTTACTGACATCTACTCCTCTTGGGTGAATTTACTTCTTTTTGTTCTAGAGCTTTCAGGTGTGCTGTAAAGCTGCTAGTGAATGCTTTCTTCAGTTTCTTTTTGGAGGCACTCAGAACTGAGGTTTCCTCTTAGCACTGTTTTCATTGGGTCCCATGAGATTGGATATGTTGTACCTTCATTTCACTTAATTCTAAAAAGCCTTAAATTTCTTTCTTTATTTCTTCCTTGACCAAGTTGTCATTGAGTAGGATGTTGTTCAGTTTTCAAGTGTATGTGAACTTTCTGTTGTTTTTGAGGCTATTGAAGACCATCCTTAGTCTGTGGTGATCAGATAGGATGCATGGGATTATTTCCATCTTATTGTATCTGTTGAGGCCTGTTTTGTGAAAAATTATATGGTCATTTTTGGAGACGGTACCATGAGGTGCTGAGAAGAATTTATATTCTTTTGTTTTAGGATGAAATATTCTATAGATATCCATTAAAACCATTTGGTCCAATACTTCTGTTAGTTTCAATGTGTCTCTGTATAGTTTGTGTTTGCATGATCTGTCCATTGATGAGAGTGGGGTGTTGAAGTCTCCCACTATTATTGTGGGAGTGCTTTGAGCTTTACTAGAGTTTATTATGCGGATGTGAGTACCCTTGATTTAGGAGCATAGATGTTCAGAATTGAGAGTTCTCCTTGGTAGATATTTCCTTTGATGAGTATGAAGTGTCCTTCCTTATCCTTTTTGATAAGCTTTTATTAGATATTAGAATGGCTACTCTAGCTTATTTCTTGGGACCATTTGCTTGAAAAATTGTTTTTCAGTCCTTTACTCTGAGATAATGTCTGTCTTTGACACTGAAGTGTGTTTCCTATATGCAGCAAAATTCTGGGTCCTGTTTATGTATTTAGTCTTATTTTATGTCTTTTTAATTGGGGAATCGAGTCCATTAGTTAAGAGATATTAAGGAATACTGATTGTTGCTTTCTGATATTTTTGATGTTATTTTCATGTTTGTGTGGCTATCATCTTTTGGATATGTTGAAAGAAGATTACTTTCTTACTTTTTCTAGGGTGCAATTTCCCTTTTTGTGTTGACGTTTTCCATCTATTATCCTTTGTAGGGCAGGATTTGTGGAAAGATAATGTGTAAATTTGTTTTTGTCATGGAATGTCTTTGTTTCTCCATCTATAGTAATTGAGAGTTTTGCTGGGTATAGTGGCCTGGGCTGGCATTTTTGTTCTCTAAGGGTCTGTATAACATCTGTCCAGAATCTTCTAGCTTACATGGTCTCTGATGAGAAGTCTGGTGTATGTAATTCTGATGGGTCTGCCTTTATATGTTACTTGTCCTTTTTACCTTGTTGCTTTTAATAGTTTTTCTTTGTTTTATGCATTTTCTGGTCCAATCTATTTGTAGTTCTGTAGGCCTCTTGTATGTTTATGGGCCTATCTTTAGGTTAAGGAAGTTTTCTTCTGTACTTTTGTAGACATTTACTGGCCCTTTAAGTTGGGAATCTTCACTCTCTTCTCTAGCTATTATCCTTAGGTTTGATCTCATTCTGCCCTCAATTTTCTGGGTGTTTTGTTTTAGGAGCTTTTTGCACTTTGCCTTTTTTTTTTTTTTTTTTTTGACTGTTGTGTCAATGTTTTCTATGGAATCTTCTGCACCTGAGATTCTCTCTTCTATCTCTTATATTCTGTTGGTGATGCTTACATTGATGACTCCTGATCCCTTTCCTACGTTTTCTATCTCCAGGGTTGTCTCCCTCTTTAATTTATTTATTGTTTTTATTTTCATTTTTAGATCCTGGATAGTTTCGTTCAATTCCTTCACCTGTTTGGTGGTATATTCTTCTAAGGTAAATTTTTCTTTCCTCTTTACCAGTGTTCTCCAGGATTTCTTTAAGGGATTTATTTGTGTCCTTAAAGTCCTCTATCATCATCATGAAATGTGATCTTAATTCAGAGTCTTGCTTTTCTTGTGCATTGGGGGATCCAGGACTCATTGTGGTGGGAGAACCAAGTAGCCTCTATTTCTGTTGCTTATGTTCTTGCCCTTGCCTCTAGCCATCTGTTTATCTCTGGTGTGAGCTGGTCTTGCTGTCTCTGACTGTGACTTATACCTCCTGCAAGTCTGTATGTAAGTACTCCTGGAAGACCAGTTCTCTCCAGGATCAATTTGGGCATGGAGAGTTGTGGAACAGTGTCAACTCCAGGGTGCACACGGAACCCAGAAGGATGGTTTTCCTGGCTTTTCCTTGGTTCCTGTGTCCTGATGGCTCTCCGTGGGTCCCTCTTGGGCAAGGAATTTAAGCTGAAATGGGGTTTTTACCTGTGCTCACAGGTATGTCGGCATTCCTGGGAGACCAGCTCTCTCCCAAAGGTATTTAGGTATGGAGAACTGTGGCACAGAATCATCTCTGGGTACTGTGTCAAAGATGCAGCTCGGGATGCAGACGGAAAATGGAAGGGTCCTGTCCCCAATTGTTCCATGGTTTCTGTGTCCTGATGGCTCTGGGAAGGTCCCTCGGAGCATAAGTGGTGTTCTTACCTGTGCTCACAGGCTTGTCAGCACTCCTGGGAGACACGCTCTCTCCAGGAGGTATTTGGGTATGAAGTTCTGTGGCACAGGATCAGCTCAGGGCACAGATGGAAACCAGAAGAATCAAAAGAATTTTTTTAATTAAAAAAAATGCCAGAACGAGATTCTAGAAGACACTGTCCAGTTGCTTCCAGGCAGAGGGAGCAAAGCAAGTCTGAAATGAGCGCAAGGGCAGCCTTGGTGGGCAGGGCTACCCTAAGCTAATCTTAATAATGTAATATATGAAATTTCAGAAAACATTTTAAAGTAGAAAAAAGAAAAATGATTATAGGATTATATACAGAATATGTGATTATACTTAGAAATACCCTTTAAGAACAAATTTGCATCTTTGAAATCATCCAATTGTTCTTTTTTTCTTTTATTTATTAGATATTTTCTTTATTTACATTTCCAATGCTATCCCAAAAGCTCCCTATACCCTACCCCCGCTCTGCTCCCCTACCCACCCACTCCCATTTCTTGACCCTGGTGTTCCCCTGTACTGAAGCATATAAAGTTTGCAAGACCTAGGGACCTCTCTTCCCAATGATGGCCGACTAGACCATCTTCTACTACATATGCAGCTAGAGACACGAGCTCTGGGGGTACTGGTTAGTTCATATTGTTGTTCTACCTATAGGGTTGCAGACCCCTTCATCTCCTTGGCTACTTTCTCTGGGTCCTCCATTGTGGAAGTCAGTCTGGTGGATCTTCAGAAAATTGGACATAATACTACTGGAAGATCCAGCCATACCTCTCCTGGGCATATACCCAGAAGATGCTCCAACTGGTAATAAGGACACATGCTCCACTATGTTCATAGCATAGTGGAGTATATCCACTGCTTTATTTATAATATCCAGAAGCTGGAAAGAATACAGATGTCCCTCAACAGAGCAATGAATACAGAAAGTATGGTACATTTACACCATGGATTACTACTCAGCTATTAAAAACAATGATTTATGAAATTCTTGGGCAAATGGATGGATGTGGAGGATATCATCCTTAGTGAGGTAACCCAATCACAAAAGAAGTCACTAGATATGTACTCACTGATAAGTGTATATTAGCCCAGAAACTCAGAATACCCAAGATACAATTTGCAAAACACAAGAAAATCAAGGAGAAGGAAGACTAATGTGTGTATACTTCATTCCTCCTTAGAATAGGGAACAAAATACCCATGGAAGGAGTTACAAAGTTTGGAGCTTAAACAAAAGGATGGAACTTCCAGCGACCTTCCCCCCCACCCCCCGGGGGATCCATTCCATAATCAGCCACTAAACCCAGACACCATTGCCTATGCCAGCAAGATTTTGCTGAAAGGACCCTGACATAGCTGTTCCGTGTGAGGCTATGCCAGTGCCTGGAAAATACAGAAGTGGATGCTCATACTCATCCATCTAATTGTTCTTAATACAAAGCTTAACCCATTTTTATATTGGTTGGACATTAAAGTGTTAGTTCCCAACTGGCAGAATGAACATGTTAAATCCATCTCAGTCCTTCCAGGTTTTTATTTCTTTGTGTCCTGTTACAATTGCAATGAGCACCTGGTTTTTCTGACAACAGGGGCTGTACCCCATGACCCCACAGTAGCCATTAAGCACTAGGGTGGTTAAGCTTTTCATAAGCACTCATCCAGGTGAAAAGGTCTAGCAAAGAAGTTCTTTCCATTTCCAGGAGTATATCCACTGCTTTTATCCATGAAATACTCAAACTGTTCAAGTTAAAAAAAAAAAAAAAAAAAAAAAAAAAAAAAGGAGAAGAATTGTCTTGTGACCCGAGCAGTTCAAATGTATGGTACTCTCTACTGGGTACTAAGAAAACTAAATAAGGAATTAAATTCCATTCATATTTATCCAACTTACAGTAAAGTCATCCTTAGATTGTTTGTAAAATGACAGTTCTTTCAGCAATTTTCATAATTTCATACTCTATAATTGAATAAAATCCCCACCTGGCTTTTTTGAATAAACATGGTATGCATGCCTTCCTGTAGCATTTGACTTAAAATCCTTTGGGTACCTGGGTTCTAACTTTTCTTTTTTGAAGAAAGGCCATACTGATTTTCTCAGTGGTGCTAAAGCTCCATCTCTCCTCACATTCTCCTTAACACTTGCTCTCCTTGTCACTTCTATCCTAGTTATTCTAATGCAGTTAAGATGAGATTTCAAAACCCTTTCAATTTCAGCACCTATAGCTTGGAATGTTGAACACTGTTTCAAATATTTACTGTGAATTTCTATTTCTTTCAAGACTAGTCTATTCAATTCGTTAGTCTATTTATTGCCTGTGTTATTTGTCTTTTTACTATCTAATCTCAGATTTCCTTTTAGATTCCTCGATATTAACCTCTCTCAATGTGAGTTGGCAAAGATTTCTCTCATGGCGAGCTGTCTCTTCACTCTGGTAATTATTTCTTGTGCTGTGCAGAAACTTTTTAACTTAATGCAATTATGTGTTTAAGTCCTTGGTGTTATTTAAGTGAAATAAATCAGTCTCAGAAATAAAAAAAAAAAGCCCATCCTCTTTGATATACAGAATCTATTGCTTAGTACATAGATAGATAGATAGATAGATAGATAGATAGATAGATAGAGATACATACATACATACATACATACATACATACATACATAGGTTTTACATGAACATGATTGTGTGTGTGTGTGTGTGTGTTATGTGTGAACATTAAAAAGGAAAAGAAATATGGCATGGAAAGAAAATGAAACAAAATTATAATAGAATATATGAGGCATAAAAGCTGAGAAGAATACTATTTGGAAGAGAAAAGGGACGTGTTAGATAAAACAGGAGAGAGCAGTGGGGGTATGAAGAGTAAAAATGTATGATATTATATTTTATACATTAGTAGAGAAATAGTGTATGTTCTTCCAAAGAGATTATGAATAATTTTGCCACAGGGTCTTGGCCCTGTTACTTGTATCAAGTTCCATCTTCTGGAGTAAGACATAAATCTTATCAGAGTATGGTATGGCAATCCTATGACATTTGTTTACCTTTGACACAACTGGGCACATCTTGCCAAGGAAATCATTATTGTAGTTCATATGGTGCACAAGTAGATAAGATTGATGATAATGCTTTTCCTCTTCCAGTGTGTATAGCACTTTCCAACACTAGGAAATCTAGCCAATGGAGACACAGCTACCAAATTAGCAGCAGTTTGCTTTCTCCAAGTTCTATGATTTAGGTATGTGTTATTTTCAACAACAGGATTGTACTTTCACATTTAGAAGGAAAGAAAGATGGTCTCTGTCACTTCACTGGCCAGTCATTTCCATAAATTGAAATTGACAATAGTGGCTGGAGAGCAGGGAGGCCTCCTGGCAGGAGGTTAGACTCTTTAGAGTGAAACCTGCTCCATTGCTTCAACAAGGCAGATCCCAATGAGAAGAGGCAGTCCATAGCTTTAAGGTGTTTGTTGTAGAAAGTCAGAGAGAAGGAGAGAGTAAAGAATCAGAGGCTGGCCATAGTCATGGGGAGAGAGTGGGCAGGGAGGGTGGGGAATGGATGTGGGTGAGGAGGAGCAAGGGAGCAAAAGTAAGAGCAATATAATAAGAGGTAAGAGAGCCAGGAGGGCGGCAAGCAGCTCCTTTTATAGTAGACTGGGCCATCCTGGCTGTTTCCAGGTAACTGTGGGGAGGAGCATACCTGGATGTTGCCAGGTAACTGTTGGGGTGGAGTCCAGAGAGAATACCAGGAGCTTGGGGCATTGCCTATGTGACTGATGACCACACACCTCTCTGTGTGGAGGAGGGGAGCGGGGCTGTAGCTGCAGTAGGAACCAGGGGCCAGTAGGTGTGGCCAAACACCTGGCATTCAGTGTTCCAGGCCTGTGCTCCACTGGGGACCAGGCTGTCTATGCATAGCTCTCAGCCCCACACCTTTGTCATAGTGTCTTAACACAGCTACTGAAAAGTAATTAAGACATACCTGCCCTTCCCCTAAGACTTAGGGCTATCAATTAGTAAGAGGGGTTACAAAGAGTATAAATAGAGATAGGCATGTAGATTGACTATAAAGAAACTGTTTTCTGGACAAAGCATGGCAGCTGTGCATAAGAATTGACAGTTGTTGTGACAGCATTCACATGGTTCACAAAGGTTCAAACTAGAATATATTCTAGGATGAAGAGGAAAGGTGAGCATAAAGCCCCATCCTTAGCTGTCTACACTGTGTCAGAAAGCATGTGACACTACAGCTTAAAAGACTTAAGCTAATGTGTCTGACAGCTTGTGGAAAGGTTATAAGTTCTAATTCCTAGGCAAGGGGACAGTTTCCTGTCAGTGGAGTATCCTTCAGCCAGGTAACAGGTGGCTTGGTCTGAGACCCAGCTCTCCTTATTGGGACTCATTGGAGTTTAACTAACAATTTATTTTATTTAAAAATCACACACACACACACACACACACACACACACACACACACACACTCACAAATCCACTCATTACTCACAAATCCACTCATGGGAATGCCTCCAAGTGCAGGGCCTTGGTGAGGACAGCATTACCATGATTTCAAGACTTGGGAGTTAACAATCTTAATGTATCAAGAATTTGAGAAAGAGGCAGCTTGAAGAGGGGCACTCTAAACTAGAATAAATATCCTTGGATCAGACACACTGTCCTAGCTACTTTTCTATTTCTGTGATAAATTCAATGGTCAAGGAAACTAACAGAAGAAAGAAAATAGTTTTTTTTTTTTTTTTATGCTTCCAGAGTGGCCGAGTCCAGGCAGCAGGCAGGCATGGCACCTGAGAGCTTATATCATGAACTACAAGCATAAAGTTGAGAGAGCAAACTGGAAATGGCACAATTCTCTCAACTCTCAAATAATCAAATAAAACTAAAATAGGTAGATATTAACTTTTTCCAAGGTTTACATATAAAAAATATTGATTTTATTTCAACTTAGCAGACTTGATTCATGGTCTGTCAATCTAAAAGTACTTTAAGGTTAGCTGATGTTTCACGTTATAGTGATATGTTAATTTCTATTTTTAGCGACTACTGAGACTCACATTTGTTTGGACTTTTTTGCAGTTTTGCAATAGACCTGTTATCTATCTGTGCTTTTGTACATATCTGTAGCAGTCATAGACAAAAGGAAAGGATGGTAGTGTGAATATTTCACTGCTTTCTACTACCCTGGTGATAAAAAATTGAATATATAAGACAAATAGTGATTCAGTGCTGTGCATTCTGGCTTCTGATATTACAAGAGGCCCATGAGAACTTGAAAATATGATGCTATCAAAATTCATTATCTATGAAATAGAGTACATTTTTTTAAATATGAGGACAAACTTTGAATGCTAATTCTAGTCTAATCCATTATTTTGTTATTAAGATGATTTTCATCCTGCTTATTTTATGATAGAGAGAGCTATAGGTCATGCTATTTTAATCATTTAATTTATTTTATTGAAACATTTTGTTTTCACTAAGTTTATTTGGTTTTTAAAGTATAAATAAAGAGAAAGATTATTGAATCTGACATTTTTCTGTAGAAGAAAATCTTTATTTTAAAATAAAATTCTTAAAATTATTTTTAAACTTGTTACTTTAGAATCTACAATGAAATAAGTGTCAGCACTGAATGGCATTTGAATTCATCCATTTTATGAAATAATGTGACTTATTTTTTTAAAATATTTTACTGTCTATGTATCTGTAAGTTATAAGACTTGAAAATTCAAACCGAAGGGGGATTTCATAAAATCATTTAAAGAGTAGAATTTCCAATGAAAACATTAAGAAATACTTTTGTTTACAGTGATCTTTTAAAATGATGGCCATAAGTGTTAGTGAGAGAATGATTAACAGCCCTGTGATACAACTTTATAGGATGCCTGTGAGTATAGTTTGTTTCATTAGCTTTTCTTTCCGTGGCCTCAACAGAATTTACCCTGGGCTCATTTCACTGATTCACTCATTAGCTTAGGATATCAGGACATGTACACGTGGCAGGCAATAGCACACATGCATTTCATCCTTTGTTCTCTTCCCCTCTGCCCTCCCTTCTTCTCTCCTCTTCCCATTCTCTCCTCCTATTTTTCCACTGCTCCTTCTCTGTCTTTCTTACCCTAAAATTCAATCGCAATTCTTTTTGAAAGTATAATTTTTCCTTAAGAATATGCCCCATCTTTATCCTTGCACA
Organism: Mus musculus; assembly: GCF_000001635.26. Lineage (NCBI taxonomy): Eukaryota > Metazoa > Chordata > Mammalia > Rodentia > Muridae > Mus > Mus musculus. Next base: position 41,552,892 of record NC_000068.7, read on the forward strand.
TCTTATAGGCAGGACAAATTGTACATCTACAGTTTTGTGACTGGGTTGGTGTCTCAGTCTTTCCATTGGAAGTCCTTTCTGGTTACAGGAGGTGGCTGTTTGAGATTGCATATTTACCATTATTAGGAGTCTTAGCTAAGGTTACCTTCATAGATTCATGGGAGCTTCTATTCTGTTTCTAGCTCTTCCCAGAGATGCCCCTACCACCTATTGCAGTTCTCTCTGCCTCCATCCTCCCCTGACTTGATCCTGCCTGCTCCTCTCCTACACCCTCCCCAACCCAGTTCCCTCCTTCCATCCACCACCCCAACCATGTCTATTCTATTCCCCTTTCTCAGTGAGATTCAAGAACCTCCTCTTGGACTCTCCTTGCTACTTACTTAGGTTCTTTGTGTCATTGTATTATAGCATGGTTATCCTGTACTTTATGGATCTTGTCCACATTTAAATGAGTACATAGCATGTTTGTCACATCACGATGATATTTTCTACATTAATACATTTGCCTGCAAATTTCATGGTGTCATTGCTTTCAATAACCATGTAATGTTCCATTGTGTAAATGTACTACAATGTTTATCCATTCTTTAGTTGAGGGATATCTAGGTTGTTTCTAGTTTCTGGCTGTTACAAATAAAGTTCCTATGAAAAGAGTTGAGCAAGTAACCTTGTGGTATACTGAGATGTCTTTTGAATATAAGCCAAAGAGTGGAATATCTGGGTGTTAAAGTAGAACTATACCCAATTATCTGAGAAACCACAAAATTCAATCCAAAATGGTTATATAAGTTTGTACTCTCACCATAAAGATGGAAAAGAAATTGAGAAAGTGACCAACCAATAACTGTCCCATATATCAGTAATGTTTGCCTCTTCTAGTAGGATTTTAAGTTTATGGACTTTTCAATGAATATATAATAAATATCTCCTATTATTTAATATATTACATCTATATTACTGAGTGACAAACTCATTATTGAACCTATGGGCTTGGATTTCCCTAACCTCAGTTTCCCCACTTGCGAAGGAAAGTGAGGTAATAGGACTTATCTCTCAAGATTCTAACGTTGAACAAGCGCAGTTGGCATACGACAGTACCTACTTCATAGTAACAATAAGTAGTGAACACCGCAGTAGGTGTTTATCACTGAGCAACAGCTCACAAAGCAAGAATAAGGACAATCTTTTGTCCTCATTGTCCTCATCACTTGTCTCTCAGTGGCTGGTCTTTCAGTGTGTAGAAACACTACAGAACCTCTTCAGATTGCCTGAGTTTTATATCTTCAGTTACTGTCTGATTTTCATCAGCTAAGATGTTTATGTGTCTATTGACTTGGAGACTTTCTCACTTTTATTTTTCTAAAGTTTGGACATCATGGCATTTTTTCCCAGATTCCTAATTGGTTGTGTTTCCATTGTAAATTAAAAAAAAAAAAAAAACAAAACAAAAAAAAACAAAAAACAAAAAAACGGTTTTAAGATAATTAAGTCAATGTTAACAATAGCAAAGGAAGAAAATGCAGTGTTTAGGTATGGTTTTAATAATAGTAAGCCAAATTTAATTGAATTATTTTCAACTTATTTGGACAAGACATTGATCAATGCTTCTTAAAAATGACTTGTTAGAGAATAGTTTAAAAAAAATTAAAGTAATTGAATTGACTTCTAAAAACATACACACTATTGAAACTCAGAAATTTCATCAGGCTATATTACAATTAACACATGTCTCATCTGCTCTTTTTATTATTGTCCATAGCTACCATTCTACTAGTATTTATATATAAGTATTAAACAATACAACAAATATCAAGGCTTTCTGAAGAACAACTACCCTCCTTTCCTCCCACCTCATAAGGAAAGCTGGTGAAGTTGAAGTCTCTGGGAGTAAGAGGACCAATGTCTGATCATTTTCTTCCTGTCAAAACATAAAACTAGCCTGACATATAGTGGCTTTGAAATTAATCTTTCACTGTACTCTTTTTGAAAATTCATAAACCTCATTCATCATTTATACTTCATTTTGTTTCCCTATTCAGCAATGAATTTAAAATTTTCAGTCTCATCTTGATAACCTTGATAAAATTCCAAGACTTTTTTTTTTCTTGAAAAATATTTATTGTCTTATAAATTTTTTTCTGGAAAACAAAACATTTCCTTTCATGTGAACAGAAACTGTGGCTGTAATGCTTCTCTTAAATATTTAGCTTCCCATGTGCCTCAAAAACCAGGAAGCCAAGAAAAGACAACTGTTAATTCCTGCTGGATACTTAAAACGGTTCTATTATCATATAAATATCATTACTTTGATTTGTTTAAAAAGTGTACTGCATTTGCTACAAAGGAGGAATATTCGTGCAAGCGATCTTTCCAAGAACCAGAATTCATCTGAGTTATTGCATGCACAATCATGAACCAGAGGTTTGCCTTCACCACTTTAACATTATATTATTTTTTATTAAACCAATAAATATTTTTGTTGATTTACCCTATTTTTAGTGAGCTCAATCTTTTCTTTAAATAGAGACCTTGACACTATATATATATGCATGTGTATATATATATACATATATATGTATATATATGCAATATATATATACACACACACACACACACACACACACATATATATACATAATGCATCCCACTCTTCTTTGTGGCACTTACCATACATATGCAGCGTAAGCAAAAGTCAAAGGCCATTTATACCCTGTGTGTGGCATAGATCTCTGAATGTGCCTTGGCCTTGTGTTAATGCTTCAAACTACCAGAATAAATGATTTTTTTTAAAGTTATCTTTATTGTGATCCAGGTTTATGTAATTTTGTTATATGAAAATTTTATGTCCATTTCAATTAGTTAAATTGTTTGTTTGACAATTCCATATATGTAATTTGTTGTGTCTGTTCAAGAGCTCCCAAAAGACCACTAAGAAGCCAATTCCAATGCAATCACACTAGTCTTTTTATTCAAGCTAGAATTTGGGCTCCCTGCTGATCCTGACACAGCAGGACTGGAAGGTGAAACCTGGAGCCCAGCTTCAAGCAAGCATTTATATAGAGAGGTAAGCAAACAAGCAAGAGGTTCTGGCCTGACACATATATGATTGGTGTGACTATTAGAGGATATTCTTGCCCTTTAAAACTGGGAGTCAACCTATACGCTTAACTCCTGCTTTTCTCCAGATTGGTGGTTGTTAGGAAGTGATATGCGAGGGGTAGGCTTGTTTGAAAGTAACCTGTAAATTAGTGCTTTTTTAAAGGGAGTAACCTGGAAATTGGTGCTAGGGGCTGGCTTGTTGGTTAACTTAAGTTCAACTTTAGGTCAGGTTCTCTAAAAAGGAGTCTGAACCTAAGACTGGATTCTCATAGAAAATGAATTATAGTCATGTCCACAGACACTGGCCATACTTTCATAGACATAGTCATGAAGCATCATGGTATGTACCCAAACTCTCCACTCACATACTCCTGCCTTTTCCACTGAAAACATTATCATTCCATGAAGTCTTGCTCCCACCTTTATGTCCTTTGTTATATATGACTGACAACATTTAATTCAGATTGATTATTGACAGAACAGGAGTGAGACTTTTTTTTTTTTTTTTTTTTTTTTTTTTTTAGAAAAATGTGGGCAACTCTCCTGTACCTTATTATCTATTTTTGAGAAATAAATTCGAAAACAAACATTTTAACTATGTGTAAGTTCCATTTGATTTGATAATGCTACAATGGGAAAACTTTATATTTTATATTAACATTTATTTTAATATTTTTTGATTTGAAAGAACAGAGTAATGGTATTTTTATAACATTTGTATGTGTTTGTAAATTGTTCTGGTGTGGTAGCAATTCTACTTATTAGTCTATCACTTGAAAAATAAATTTCATTTTCAACCTATGGCAAGTTTACACTGTAGACCTGGTAAATCACATATTTTCAGTACATGATAGGAAGGAATGCACATTGCTTTCCTTTGTAGACACGTGGAAAGTGACAAACATTCATTTTATTTAAATATTAAAATATCAGTGACCACTGCATTTCACTGACTATCATTCAGCAAGGTTACATTGATATTTAAGTCAGCAAAAGAAAAAGAATAGGAATTTGCTGTCCTCTATGGGGTCCAGACCATTAAATGTGCTTTCTTTGAGGTACATATGCCTAGAGCAGCAGATGTGTCCTTATCCCATACAAAACTTACAATTATCAAAACAGGATGCAAAGCAATCAAGAATACCAAAGCAAATTTATTAGAGTCTATAGAGTGAGGTACATAGTAGATGTTTATTAACAAAGTTATTTTAAGAATCCTGGTAAAAATGAAGACTGACTGATGTGGGTCAGTTTCAAGCACCTCTGTGACTTATTGTTTAGCTCTCAGTCTTCTGAGCAACAGATTTATAACCCCACATGATGTCTAATGGTTATCTGCAAAGGAGTCAGACATAATTATTAGACACCAGGGTATTAAAAGAATGACATTTTATGCGTCTGTTTAAAATTCTGGAATAGATATATTTTTGTTGTTGTTGAAAGAATGATACAATTACAATTCTGGGATGGGAAAATTTTAACATGGCAGAATTCTGAAAGGAAATGAAAGCAATAAATCTATATAATAGTAATAAACCTGGCTCTCAGCAGTGTCTAGACCAACCGCACTTACTTAGATAATATGATGTCAGTGTAAGACAATCAGAAAGTTTCAACGAAACTAAAGGCAGTGGAAAAAAGGTATGAGAGGTAGAGAAGAAAAAAAAATTAAAACTAGAATAATCCTTCCTTTCATGTTTTATTTTGAATAAGTGAAAAATAGAAAATATGTTTTGATCAAACAATATAATAAAATCTGGTTTATATGAAAAATGAACTAAACAATGAAGAAATGATAAAAATGCAGATAATCGGGAAACATTAAAGGCATGTGTGACATAGGAAAGTAAAGTCTTCCTTTCTATCACAAACACTAACATTACAGAGGAGTAGGCTCCAAAAAATAAACCTGTTTGTAGGGTGTGAAATGAGAGTCACCATGACAAGAAGTTGAGATGACATCCAGACAGCAGCCTAATAATAACAGTCACAGGACAAGACCTAAAAAACCAGAATGGACACACAGAGAGTACTGAAGACCAGCCTCAGTCAAGTCATTTTGGGTTCTAGAGAATGGGAGGATTGGATCAGCACAAAAAAATCTAGAGTCTCAGGCAATGATGCAGGTACAAGCTGATAGGTGACTTATTGTTCTGAACTATCTCTCTCTCTCTCTCTCTCTCTCTCTCTCTCTCTCTCTCTCTCTCTCTCTCTCTCTCAGGTTTTTTCCCTCTGAGTTCCCCTCAATCTATTATTGGTTGCACATTTCCTTGTTATACAATAATATATAATCAAAAGCCTTTTCATTATTTTCCTCAAGCCCATTATTTTTTCTAAGAAATGCCATGTAACTATGTCACCAGAAAGCACAATGCACACACAATGTCACAGTTCAGTGTCTGCTAAAGCAAGTTATACATTAACTTTTAACTCTCAGAAAAACCTCCAAATCACAGGTCATCTGGGCATAAACTTGTGGTTATGGCATTAGCATGAGAACAGAAAGGTGCTAACTAGGTCAGGGCAACATTAACATCTTTAACATGTCATAAATTTGCAAAATCTCTTTATTAAGCTCATCCAAATGTCTATTTCTACAATACTTTCAAACTCTTTTCTATGTGAAATATAAAATCCTCTTGCAGCTTTCCCCAGGGCTCCTTCACAAGCCCAAGTTCTATCTCTTAGAACCTGTACCCTAGTTTCCTTAGGGAGGGAGGGGTCAGATCCCGATGCTCTAGTCTTTCCAGGAAGGTAAATTCACTAATCCAACACCCCCCTTGAGGAGTCCAAACTCTTCCATCCATCCTGTATCATATTTATTATACATATATCTTCCAATTTTTCCCAATAATACTTCTGGATCAAACTTTCTATTATCAGAGATCTACTCCAGTGAGGGTTTTCACTGTTCCTCACTAATCCATTAGACTAAACTATGTTTTCCTCTATTTTGTCCCTATATTTTCTATGAACATTCCTGTCCTTAGTGACACAGACCCCTTATTTCTTTTTCCTAGAGATCTTCAATTCTCATAACTACTAAAACTTCAGGTTCCTCAAAAACATTTCCTGCTCCAAATATTTCCTGATACAATGTAATCAACACAAGTCAGCTAAAATTTTCAGGAGAACAATTACGGCAGTCAGCCTCCACATCCAGAACCCCTTGTCCTCTTATTCCTGACTTGACTGTTTGAATGACCAGGGCTAGAGGAGCTTGTTCCTAGTAGACACAAGAGCCATTTCTTTCTCTAGGAATGCCCTCGATCCCTTCCCTAGAAATTTTTACCAAAGTTATATTTGAGGACAAAAATGAAAAACAGACAAACATACAAGAAAAAGCAACTCCATCTATATACTAGAAACTAGAGATGCATTATTTATATGGAAGGCGCTTTTTTGGTCTCCTAATAGTGGGATCAAGACTGTCTCTGACTCTTGCATACTTCAGGTTCTTTCTGTCTACCACATTGCTGTGTCCAGCCTTAATAGGAGGGGAGGTATCTATTTGCTCAGCTGGCAAATTGTCATACAGCCATGATGGCCATTATGTCGCACTTGACATAGAAGACTTGGGTTAGAGAAAGACTGAAAGAGATCAAAGTTAAGGGTATTTACTTAAGATGGAGCCTCTACTACACTTTGGAAGAACTCTCGCATACAAGTGAATAATGTAGACCAACCTACTCTGGTTTGACCATAAAGAAGGTTTCCAGAGGTGAGTTTTTTAAAAATCAAGTTCAGCAAAGCTCTGAATTTTATATGGCTATTCTTTTGGGGTTGTTTGTTTCTTTGTTTGTTACATCTCAACCATAGTTTGCTTCTTTTCTTCAGCCCCTCTTTTCTGATCTCCCCCACACCCCCATCCACACATCTTCTCTTTTTCTTGAGAACAAAAGACAGGCCTCCCATGGATATTAACCAAACATGGCACATCAAGTTACAGTAAGATTAGATACCTCCCCTCCTATTAAGGCTGGACACAGCAATGTGGTAGACAGAAAGAACTTGAAGTAGGCAAGAGTCAGAGACAGTCTTGTTCCCACTATTAGGAGACCAAAAAGAAGATGAAGCTAAACAACTATAACCTATATTCAGAGGGCCTAGGTAAGACCTATGCAGCTTCCCTGTTTTTTTGTTCAGTCTCTGTGAGCTTCTGAGAGTATGGGTTAGTCGACTCTGTGTGTTTTCTTGTGGTACCTTGAACCCCCACCTCGGCTCCTACAATCCTCCGCACTCTTTTTTTTTTTATTAGATATTTTCTTTATTTACATTTCAAATGTTATCCCCTTTCCTAGTTTCCTCTCCGAAAACCCCCTCTCCCTCTATCCTTCCTCCCCACTGTTAAGACTCTGACTGTGGTGTCTTCATCTGTTTTTATCAGTTCCGGGATGAAGCCTCTCTGATGATGATTATTATGTTAGACTCTTGTCTAGCAGAATATCATTAAGGATCATTTCATTCACTTTTTTTTTTTTTTTTTGTCATTTTGGCTTGATTCTATCTTAGGTATCTTGGCCATCCACCCTCTGGTTCTTGTTCCTCCAGGCAAGGTCCTCAGATGTGAGCTCCCCCTCCTGGCATAAGCTTCTAGCTGTTCCAACCCTTGGTTGGCCACTTCTACAATTTCTGTGCCATAATTACTACAGCAAATCTCTTAGGAAGGAGTCTTGCCTGGTTACAGAAGAGGATCAGTTCATGCTCTATATTATCCACTGTTAGGAGTCTTAGCTGTGGTCACCCTCATAAATTCCTAGGAGTTTCCATTGTACTAGGTTTCTACCTTCCCTGACATGTTACCCAATTCCAGTTGTCCCTCTCAGTACTCTCTCTCTCTCTCTGTCTGTCTCCCTCTCTGTCTCTGTCTCTGTCTCTCTCAATTCTCCCCTCTACCTAATCCAACTTGTTCCTACCATGACACTACTTGCTATGTCTATTCTATTTCCTCTTCAATGGGAGATTCATGAACATGACACCCTGTCATCCTTGTTACTGGAATGCTCTTATGGCCACTAACCATAAGCAAGAATGCTGTCAATAAAGAATGATCCACTTGCAGGCTAGAGAAACTCTGATAGATGTACTTCACCTACTAGAGCAAAATGAAGTTATCTTGGGCCATTGTAGAATGGTCACATAAATGAAGAAACCACTAAATGATATACCTGGATTCATGAAAGGCTCACACTGTCATTTAAATAGAAAGTATTTTACAAAGTCAGTGTTCAAGAATAAGGCCAAATAAATGAGCAAAATATTTATTATCCAGCTAGATACCTACTTTAATATAGCTATTATTTAAGCAGGACATTCATGAAGTCCCAAGTGAGCTCTGCCATCTGACTATAAACATTCTTTATTATATTCCTGTTATTCAGCCAAGAACTTTCTGAGTCTAGAGTTATAAGTTGTAACCCATTAATGAGTAAGGCAATCATGGATTTCATGTAACAAAAATGATTTTGAACATCCGTAGAAAGAATTTATTATGTAGGATGCATGATTCAAGCTGCCTTGGGTGGATATCTCAATGGTACATCTAAGGTGCATGCAAGGAAGTATTAGACATTGACAGAGACGTGAAAGCTCCATGAGGCATCTTGAGAGTAAGAGGAAATAACTACAGGAACATAAGAGCTGAGCAGAAAACTCCCTGCCCTCAGACTATCACACAGGTGGAGTCAGATGCAGAAGGACTGGGAATTTCTGGCCAGCATGGGATATAGACTGCCTCAAAATCAAACAACAAGCCAACAGAAAACATTTAAATATACATAAAAAGGAAAAGTCTTGAAACTTTCAGAACAAAACAGAATAAAACAACAAAGGTCTAACAACAAAATGACAGCTGGGCACAGGAAACTATAAAATCTCCCTTCATTCCTAACAGAATACACATACCAATTAAATAAGAGTATAAGATTTTGTGGGCATAGGAATTTTCTCAGACCATGTCTCTCTGTGAAAGCCTAGTGCAATGGTGAGGCCCCAGAAAAATAGCTCAAGATCTACATATAAAAGGAACCAGTTGGCTCAGGAAGACTTGAAACTCTTCCAAGCTCAGATAGTCTACAGAAACCAACCAGCAAGAAGTAGGACATGCTCCCACTTCCTAATGAAGGAAGAAGATGCCTCTCCTAATAAAGGAGAAGGCAGATGCTGTGGAAATGGCATGTAAAAGTGTGGTACTCCTGTGCACATAGCTATTGAGCCTTGGATATTCCAAGCTCTTTAACTCACTTCTATTCTCAGGAATGCTTTCCAAATCTTTAATGCATTGCCTATATTCCTATCATATATACTTAGTTCAGTTCTTTGCTCTAATCACACCAGAACACAGAAATCAGCAGGTATCCTCTGGACAAATATCTGTTCCTTAGATTTGTTGATGAACAGTCAGCCGGGAGATACATGTACAATTCTCTCAGTGTTCTTTCTTTTTCTTAACAGCACAGATCATACCACATTTGCTCTTGTTTTTTTGGATCTAACAGATATTTATTAAACATTTTTTAAAAATATTTTTATTACGTATTTTCCTCAATTACATTTCCAATGCTATCCCAAAAGTCCCCTATGCCCTTCCCCCCACTCCCCTACTCACCCATTCCCACTTTTTGGCCTTGGCATTCCCCTGTACTGGGGCATATAAAGTTTGCCTGTCCAATGGGCCTCTCTTTCCAGTGATGGCCGACTAGGCCATCTTTTGATACATATGCAGCTAGAGTCAAGAGCTCTGGGGTACTGGTTAGTTCATATTGTTGTTCCACCTATAGAGTTGCAGATCCCTTTAGTTCCTTGGGTACTTTCTCTAGCTCCTCCATTGGGGGACCTGTGATCCATCCAATAGCTGACTGTGAGCATCCACTTATGTGTTTGCTAGGCCCCGGCCTAGTGTCACAAGAGACAGCTATATCAGGGTCCTTTCAGCAAACGCTTGCTAGTGTATACAATGGTGTCAAAGCTTCTGCATGGCAAAAGACACCGTCAATAAGACAAAAACACCACCAACAGTTGGGAAAGGATCTTTACCTATCCCAAATCGGATAGGGGACTAATATCCAATATATAAAAATAACTCAAGAAGATGGACTCCAGAAAATCAAATAACCCCATTAAAAATGGGGCTCAGAGCTAAACAAAGAATTCTCACCTGAGGAATACCCAATGGCTGAGAAACACCTGAAAAAATGTTCAGCATCCTTAATTATCAGAGAAATGCAAATCAAAACAACCCTGAGATTCCACCTCACACCAGTCAGAATGGCTAAGATCAAAAATTCAGGTGACAGCAGATGCTGGCAAGGATGTAGAGAAAGAGGAACACTCCTCCATTGTTGGTGGGATTGCAGGCTTGTACAACCACTCTGGAAATCAGTCTGGTGGTTCATCAGAAAATTGGACATAGTACTACCGGAGGATCCCGCAATACCTCTCCTGGACATATATCCAGAAAATGTCCCAACCGGTAAGAAGGACACATGTTCCACTATGTTCATAGCAGCCTTATTTATAATAGCCAGAAGCTGGAAAGAACCCAGATGCCCCTCAACAGAGGAATGGATTAAAAAAAAATGTGGTACATTTACACAATGGAGTACTACTCAGCTATTAAAAGGAATGAATTTGTGAATTTCCTAGGCAAATGGATGGACCTGGAGGGCATCATCCTGAGTGGGGTAACACAATCACAAAACCACTCAAATGATATGTACTCACTGATTAGTGGATATTAGCCCAGAAACTTAGTATACCCGAGATATAAGATACAATTTGCAAAACACATGAAACTGATGAAGAATGAAGACCAAAATGTGGACACTTTGCCCCTTCTTAGAATTGGAAACAATCACCCATGGAAGGAGTTGCAGAGACAAAGTTTGGAGCTGAGACAAAAGGATGGACCATCTAGAGACTGCCATATCCAGGGATCCATCACATTTGCTCTTTTTTAGTCCACCACAATTTTCCTTTTCTTTGGGGTTCTTTGGAATGCTTGGTAAGGTCATACATGTGTCCTGATCATCACTTGGGGATACTGGATTCAACTATCCTTCTTTCACTTCTGAACCTATGGTGTCCTCTGGTAAACTTGAGGCCAAGCAGAAGTGATTAGGACTTAAGCAAGAGCAAAGAAATATGTCTATTGCTGACAACTGAAAGAATGGAAACTGGCAACATCTGGAGACAGGAGGTGAGGGAGACACTCTAGAATGTACCAGAGACGTGGGAGGAGACAGACACTTAGGACTCAAAGTAACTGATCTTAAATGAAATGGCCTACAGTGGGGAGAGGGAATGTGTATAGTCTAACTCCAGTGGAAAGACAGGGCACCAAGTGGAGGAATGGGGTTGCCATCCCACAGTCATGAGCTCTTACCTAAAGTTTTTCCTGTTTAACAGAACTGCAGGGATGGAGATGGAGTGGAGACTGAGGGAGGGGAGGTTCCCTGATCAGTCCCAATTAGAATCCTGCTTGTGGGGAGGCTCCAAGCCTGACATAATTACTGATGCTGGGCTATGCTTACAGACAGGAGCCTAGCATGGCTCCCCTTTAAAAGGCACAACAGGCAGGTGAAAGAGTCATATGTAGATACTTACACCCAACAGAAACCAGGAACCACTGTGATTGAAGTGAGAAAGGGCTGGAAGAAGCTGAGGAAGAGGGTAACCACATAGGAGGACCTATTTTCTAATAACAAAGGGGAATGTTTTAAAATGCTCTATGTTTATCAGGTTTAGAAGTTCTCTGGTAGAATTTTGAAGATCACTTAAGTATACTATCATATTGTCTGCTAATAGTGGTAGCTTGACTTCTTCCTTTCCAATTTGTATCCCTTTGTCCTTCATTTGTTGTGGAATTGGTCTGGTTAAGACTTCAAGTACTATATTGAATAGGTAGGGAGAGTAGCCTTCCTTTACTCAAAGGATCAGGCTGACAAAGGAATTAGAGAAACAACACCCTTCACAATAGTCACAAATAATATCAAATACCTTGGTGTGACTCTAACTAAGCAAGTGAAAGATCTGTACAACAAGAACTTCAAGTCTCTGAAGAAAGAAATCAAAGAATACCTCAGAAAATGGAAAGATCTCCCATGCTCATTGATTGGCAGAATTAATACAGTATAAATGGCCATCTTGCCAAAAGTAATATACAGATTTAATGGGATCCTTATCAAAATTCCAACTCAGTTTTTCATAGAGTTAGAAAGACCAATTCTCTAATTCATTTGGGATAACAAACAACCCAGGATAACAAAAACTATTCTCAACATCACAAGAACTTCTGGGAGAATCACTATCCCTGACCTCAAGCTGTATTACAGATCAATCGTGATAAAAAGTGCATGGTATTGATACAGAAACAGGCAGGTAGTTCAATGGAACAGAATTGAATACCCAGAAATGAACCCACAGACCTATGGTCACTTGATCTTTGACAAAGGAGCTAAAACCATCCAGTGGAAAAAAGACAGCATTTTCAACAAATGGTGCTGATTCAACTGGAGGTCAGCATATAGAAGAATGCAAACCAGGAAAGGACATAACGTTTGAAATGTAAATAAATAAGATATACACTAAAAAAGAAAAATGCCATATGTTTGTTCTGCAAGATTATTTATTATAATAAAATACTAATACCCCCGTTTTAGTCAGAGGTATTAGTATTTTATTATAATACAACATGACCAAGAAGCAAGTTGGGGAGGAAAGGGTTTATTCATCTTACACTTCCACAGTGCTGTTCATCATTAAAGGAAGTCGAGACTGGAACTCAAGCAGGTCAGAAAGCAGGAGCTGATGCAGAGGCCACAGAGGGATGTTTTTTACTGGCTTGCTTCCCCTGGCTTGCTCAGCCTGCTCTCTTATAGAACCAAGACAACCAGCCCAGAGATGGTACCACCCACAAGGGGCCTTTCCCCCTTGATCACTAATTGAGAAAATGCCTTACAGTTGAATCTCATGGAGGCATTTCCTCAACTAAAGCTCCTTTCTCTGCGATAACTCCAGCTGTGTCAAGTTGACACAAAACTAGCCAGTACAACCCCCTTCCTAGAAACAAACAAACAAACAAACAAACAGCATGCAAGACATATAAAGAGTAGAACTTCCAATGATCCCAAACTTCCTACATTGTTGTAGTTAGGTCTTTATTGTTGTGATCAGAAAACAGGAAAAACCCACCTTAGATAGAAAAACATTATTTCATTTTACATCATATGGTCTATTATCTGGGGAATGTAAAGCAGGAACCTAGAGGCAGGAACAGATGCAGAAACCTTGAAAGAGTACTACTTTCTGTTTTGTTCCTTGAGACTTTCCCAGTTTATATTTTTATAGCATTCAGGACTACCAGCACAGGGCTGACACTGCCCACAGCAAGCTGGTCTCTTACAAATCAAACATCAATCATGAAAAGTTATCAAAGGCTTGCATTCAAGCCAAATGAGAGGTGGGGCTTTTTTCTAGATTGAAATCTTCATGAATAACTCTAACTTGAATTAGGTTGGCATAATTATCGAGAATAATTAACCCCGTGTGAAGTTGGTACACATTTTTATAATGAACCCTTTTGGTTCATTTCTAGAGTTTCATACTAACAGCAATATCACAATATAAAACATCTCAACTTTTACAAGCTCACAGCCTGTACAACTTCAAGGACTTTTAAAAGTTCACTTTTTAAAATAAAAGCATCCACAATCTCTTTCAAGGTTTTGCCAAAATACCCATAGTCTCTGTAAATCTCCAAAGGTTATAACTCCAGGAGGAAATAAACAGGGCATAATCACAATGTGAACAAAGCAGAATCAAAAGTCAACACTCAGTGTCTGGGATTGAGTCTTCCAAAGAGCTTGGTCATTTCTCCAGCTTCACCCTTTATATATACAGATTGTTTCACACAGTTTGTCTTCTAGGCTCAAGCTTGGACCTCTCCATAGCTACTGCTGTTATTATGTCCAGTGTACTGCCATTTCCAAAATGTTCTGGTTTCCTGCTGCAACTGAACTATACTTTCACCAATTTCCTTTCTGGGGAGCTCTTGGGAACACTATTCCTTCCATATTGTTCCTCAGGTTTCTCCAAAATTTGAGCTTCTATTGCAGCTGAGGCAGTACCTCCACCAATGCCCTCTTCCAGACTTTCTTCAGGAATTCCAGCCCTGCCACACAGTGCTACACCTCAGCTGTTCTTCATGTTCCCTTCATGTCTTCAAAGCCAGTACCACCTGATTGACTCTTAGATATTAAAAAGTGCATCTCTCAACATGAGATACAGTCTTGTTACAGTCTGGATGACAGCTTCTATGTGCTGACCCAGAGGAAATACTTCCCAGAAGATTTCATCTCAGTGATGTTCTTCTCTAATTAATCATAGCTGATTCTCTTACCCTGGCTGAACAACATCCATTGCCCAGCAAGACAAATGATTCACTTTAGTGGTTCTTGTCAACTATTAATCACAGTTGATTCTTCAGCCACAGCTGACCAGAACAGTAGATTCTTAATTCAAAATATCACACAAACAGTCCTGGTAGATCCTTTGACAGATACTCAAACCTTCCATCTGAAAACTTCATAAGCCAGGTTTCAATTGCCTGCCTGCCTTTCAACACGCTTATCTTCCAGGCTTCCACAGAACAGCCCACTGATCTGTGAATATTCAACAGCTTTCCCAGGCAAAATTCAGAAGTACTTTTGCAATCTTCCACAGAACACAGTCACATTTGTCATAACAATGATCTACTCTCTGGCACCAATTTAAGTTTTAATTTGGATTCCGATAGTTCTGATAAAACATAATGAGTACAAACAACCTGAGAAAGGCTTTATTTTATTTTGCTCTTCCAGGTTGTCTATCAAGGAGAAAAGTTAAGGCAGGAATTCTGTTGCAGGATTTTCCCTGTCTAATTTCAGTAGTGCAGAGGAGGTTTGTGATTGGATAGAGAAAAGGGAGTCCGAGCTAAGAGTTACAGAGACAGACAGACACACACACACACACACACACAGAGAGAGAGAGAGAGAGAGAGAGAGAGAGAGAGAGAGAGAGAGAGAGAAGAAGGAAGATGCATGGCATTAACAGGCCACAAGTAGTTGTGTTATCATAAGGGTAGATTAATTGGGATAATGCTTTTATCAATTGGCTATGAGATTATTGTATTGGTATCATGTTAATTTTGATAGTATTGATACATAAATATAAATGGTCAACTATAGGCTTAAGAGTTTTAATTCTACTGGGTAATTGGGTGATGTGATGGCTGACAGTGGGGTGCATGGGGCATGCTGTCTGTAGGTTGCTGGCACTATTTCGGCAACATGCCACTTTCTCTCTCTCTCTCTTTCTCTCTCTCTCTTTCAATATTCCTCGCAACAAAGCTCAAATAAGGCAGGAACTGGAAAGAACAAACTGATGCAGAGACCATGAAGATGTGGTTAACACTTGCTTACATCTCTTAATTTGCTCAGCCTCCATTCTTTTAGCAGTCAGTACCACCAGCCTAGGTGTAGAACTGCATACCATGTTCCCTTCCACACCAAACATTAACCAAGAAAAGGCATGTGCAGTTATTTAAAAAAAAAAGTCAGCATGGGCTCATAGTGAATGTCAAAATTAGGAGCTGTGGCTCTGTTGGAGAAAGTGTGTCACTGAGGGTGGGCTTTAGGGTCTCAGATTCTCAAGCCAGGCCTAGTGGTTGTGGCTTCCTTCTGTGTGTGGATCCAGATGTAGAATTCTCAGCTACCTCTTCAGCAATACAACTGGTTGCATGGTGCCATGCTTCCAGCAATGATGATAAAGGAGTAAATTTCTAAAATTGCAAACTGGTCCTAATGAGACATTTTCCTTTTTAAGTGGTCACAATGTCTTTCACAGGAATAAAACCCCTAACTAACACAGATTCATAGGACAATCTGGTCAGAGTTTTAAAATTCTTATCAAATTAAATCTAGCTCATGTCAAATGGAAGGATATACATGGGAGGATAATATTTAGTCCTAATTACTTTCTGTATCTTTAGGGGAAAACAAAAGATTGGGGAAGAAGGATACAAATCTGTGAAGATTTGTTCAAAGTACTAATGACTGTCTGAGTTCTCCTGGATCAAAAACTCACAACTTTTTGCTTGGTATTACACAATGCCACTAAGGTTCCATAAATATGGATTAATGCTAGAACCATCAGCACTGGGAAATACATGTTAAGAAACCTAGTAACAATAGCAAGATTAGGAGGTAGTTTACTCAAGAGTTAAAAATACTATCTATTTCTCATTGGGCTGAATTAGACTTTTGGGAAATATACCAACCTTAAAACTTCATCCTCTAAAAAAAAAATTCCAGGGCAAAATTTTATTAGCTTGATATGCCCTGGCATCTGAGGAAACCTTTAGAGGTTATCGGTGGTGATTCAGACCCAACAGACTTAGCTGTTGGAGTCTGAACAGGCAGGATAAAGCAGCTAGCAAAGAAGACTGAAAAGTACTAGGATCACAGACTACCTGTACAAAACAGAGTGCAGGAAGAAAACTCTACCACCTTGAAGTTACAGACAAAGGATCAGCACTCTCAGAACTCATGGCCCAAAGTTTTGAGACTTGGACCTTTTCTAACTCTCTATCCCACTTCTATTGACAGATACGCCTATCTCTTCATATACTGTCTATATTTTTATCACTATTCATGTATTCCTGAGCCAGTTCTTTGTTCCAAAATAGAAGTACCTGACTGCAGGTACTCTCTCGACACACAATTGTACCTATAATGGTGGGGCGCTGGACTTGACTTTACCTCCATCAGAATGCAGTGATAGCATGACAGAACAGCTGGGCCACTGATACTATTCTGTTTTATTTTTCTCTGTCCTCCTTCTTTTGAGCTCCCTGGAATCCTTTGGTCTTATAGTTTCCATGAACTCCAGGAAGAGTCCTTATTGATTAACAACTTCTTTTTCTCCAATCCCCTTCCTTTCCTCTTCTCCTCCTCCTCCTCCTCCTCCTCCTCCTCCATTTCCTTCTCTTTCTCCTCCTCCTTCTTCTCATCCTCTTCCTTCTCCTTCTCCTTATTTTAATTCTTATTTTCCCTTCTCCACTACAGGGGGAGGTGCTGATACTAAGGTCTGGTTCCCTAATTGGTTCTTGACTTGTTAATAAAGAAGGCCAGAAGTCAATTGCTAGGGGGAAAGGACAAATGGGACTTCCAGTGTGGGGCAATGGGCTATGCACAGGCAGCTTGGTCTCCAGTTGAGCTGAGGTGTGGAACCCCGGTACCTGGTGGTAGCAATTTTCACCTACATGTGATGGAAGGCATTCCCTCATGTCTCCTGCATCCCTGGCTCATGTCAAAGACACGGCACCCCCACAGTCCCCACAGGAGAAGCATGTGGCTAGGAGTCATGTACACAGTGTCCCAAGCTTCTGACCTTCAGGCTAGACTCCTCCAAGTTACCTAGCAATAGCAAGATAACAATCCCACTATAAGAGGTGCTGTTTGGCCTCTCCTTGCTCTCTTTTTTTTAATTAGGTATTTATTTCATTTACATTTCCAATGTTATCCCAAAAGTCCCCAACATGCTCCCCCACCCACTCCCCCACCCACTCACTCCCACTTCTTGGCCCTGGCATTCCTCTGTACTGAGGCATATAAAGTTTGCACAAACAATGGGCCTCTCTTTCCGCTGATGGCCAACCAGGCCATCTTCTGATACATATGCAGCTAGAGACACAAGCTCTGGGGTGTACTGGGTAGTTCATATTGTTGTTCCACCTATAGGGTTGCAGATCCCTTTAGCTCCTTAGTTACTTTCTCTAGCTCCTCCAATGGGGGACCTGTGATCCATCCAATAGCTGACTATGAGCATCTACTTCTATGTTTGCTAGGCCCCGGCATAGTCTCACAAGAGACAGCTCTATCTGGGACCTTCCAGTAAAATCTTCCTAGTGTATGCAATGGTGTCAGCATTTAGAGGCTGATTATGGGATGGATCCCCAGATATGGCAGTTTCTAGATGGTCCATCCTTTTGTCTCAGCTCCAAACTTTATCTCTGTTACTCCTTCCATGGGTGTTTTGTTCAGAATTCTAAGAAGGGGCAAAGTGTCCACACTTTGGTCTTTGTTCTTCTTGAGTTTCATGTGTTTTGCAAATTATATCTTATATCTTGGGTATTTTAAGTTTCTGGGCTAATATCTGCTTATCAGTGAGTACATATCATATGAGTTCTTTTGTGATTGGGTTATCTCACTCAGGATGATGCCCTCCAGGTCCATCCATTTGCCTAGGAATTTCATAAATTCATTCTTTATAATAGCTGAGTAGTACTCCATTGTGTAAATGTACCACATTTTCTGTATCCATTCCTCTGTTGAGGGGCATTTGGGTTCTTTCCAGCTTCTGGCTATTATAAATAAGGCTGCTATGAACATAGTGGAGCATGTGTCCTTCTTACCGGTTGGAACATCTTCTGGATATATGCCCAGGAGAGTAATTGCGGGATCCTCCAGTAGTACTATGTCCAATTTTCTGAGGAACCGCCAGACTGATTTCCAGAGTGGTTGTACAAGCTTGCAATCCCACCAACAATGGAGGAGTGTTCCTCTTTCTCCACATTTTTGCCAGCATCTGCTGTCACCTGAATTTTTGATCTTAGCCATTCTGACTGGTGTGAGGTGGAATCTCAGGGTTGTTTTGATTTGCATTTCCCTGATGATTAAGGATGTTGAACACTTTTTCAGGTGCTTCTCAGCCATTCGGTATTCCTCATGTGAGAATTCTTTGTTTAGCTCTGAGCCCCATTTTTTAATGGGGTTATTTAATTTTCTGGAGTCCACCTTCTTGAGTTCTTTATATATATTGAATATTAATCCCCTATCTGATTTAGGATTGGTTAAGATCCTTTCCCAATCTGTTGCTGGCCTTTTTTTTTTTTTTGTTTTTTTTTTTTTTTTTTTATTGATGGTGGCTTTTGCCTTGCAGAAGCTTTGCAATTTTATGAGGTCCTGTTTGTCGATTCTCGATCTTACAGCACAAGCCATTGCTGTTCTATTCAGGAATTTTTCCCCTGTTCCCATATCTTCGAGGCTTTTCCCTACTTTCTCCTCTATAAGTTTCAATCTCTCTGGTTTTATGTGGAGTTCCGTGATCCACAGCCCAGCATTCCAGGTCCCAAGAGCAAAAATCCAGGGAGAGAGTCAGGGGTTTTCGGCCCAGGTAAGATCTCAGAGGAGGCAGAGCCTGCAGGCTTCTCTGTGGGCAAGTTGCCAAAGATGTTTGATTGGAAGAGGCCATTGAGTTTGGGGCAGAAGTCGAGAAGAAGATGGTTTGTTAAGGCCACACATTTCCAGGCAGGAGGTACTGCTCCCAGCAATTGTGCCATGAAAGGCAAACTGTAAAGTGATACTGAGTGTGTTTCCTTTTTCCTCAGATTCTAGGGTC
The DNA here is from genome assembly GCF_000001635.26 of Mus musculus. NCBI lineage: Eukaryota > Metazoa > Chordata > Mammalia > Rodentia > Muridae > Mus > Mus musculus. Next base: position 41,572,428 of record NC_000068.7, read on the forward strand.
TTGGGAGTAGGCTGGTAATGCTGCCAATCATGGAGAAAGGCGGGTAGGAAAGAGAAGCCAGGTCAGTTCTAATGGCTCCTATTCAGCTAAGCTGGATGGAACAAAATAGAGCCAGGAGGGGGTGGTAGCTTGGTCGCAGCACACTGGCTAACGCAGTAATGTGATTTTAAAAATACATTCAGCACTCAATCTCCTCTTTTTTTTAATAGAAAATAGATTTTTTTCATACAGAATATTCTGGTTATATTTTACCTTCCTCTAACTCGTCTCTGTATACCCAAACCCACACCCTTTCTCTCTCTCACATCAGAATACAAAAAGACATGGAAAGGTATCACAAATTGGATGAACATCTTAAGAGAAATAACCGAAACTATTTCCATATCAAAGTGACCTTAGTGAACCATCAAAACCCTTGACATATCTTAAGATAATGGTTCTAGGTCAGGATCAATCAAACCACAGCCAGATGAAGAAAAGGGCAACCGTTACTGTATGGACTGAGTCAAGGCTTTGTTTTTCTATCATGATGATGTTGGTAACTATTTGTCAGATTTTAGTTCACTGTGTTTTAGTTCTTCTCACTGTATCTGAAAGGTAGCTAGTAAGGAATTGATGGCCTTAAAAGATAACTTCATATAAATCCTATGTAATAGGTGACTCATTGAAAGTCTATTCTTAGCGATATTTGTTTATATATGGGCAGAAATCTTTTCCATTTTTCTTCTTGACTATACAAGTCTCCTGGAAGAAAAAAAAATGTGTTAGTTTTACTTTCAGAGTTTCTTACTGGGAGAGAAGCAACCCAGAGAGAGGATTTATGACAGCCTCATTTTCCATAGTTTTCTGCTTCTAGCTAGATAAGGTAAGATCTGAGAAGAATGGACTTCTATGAATGTTTTCTGATCTAGAAATAATTTTAGTTTCTAAAAGCCTCAATAGCAAATATGGATTCATGTAGGTCTCCAGGCCACAGTTAGAAGCTTTTTATTAACAAAACAAAACAAAGCAAATAAGTAGCAGAAAATTGCCTACCTGTGTGCGAGTAACCTCTAGATGGCAGATCCTGAAATAATGACTTAATGTCAAGATCAATCAAACCATAACCAACCTGAACCTACTACCATGGGAATTCCAAGCCCTGTCTTAGTTTATCTTTTATGTGTAGCAGTGGTTTAGCCCATCCTTCAAATTTGGCAGCATCACAATCCTGACAGAAAGATATTACAAAAGAAGAAGCTATTGTAGTGGATTTTTCCTGTCAGATTTTTGAAATGGTGGACCCCAAGAAACTGAAATATCATTCTGGAAGTAGAAAAAGACTGACCATGCTACCCACTCAGATGTGGGATATTATCTCTCAACAAAGACATAGTTACATCTTTTCAGGCCACCTTCTAGGAGAAACTGGAGCCAAGACAAGAATGGGCCCCATAATGGGTGGTCCCAAGTCTGGACCACAGAAGCTCAATTGCACATAATTTTAGCATGGTATTTAACGTACGCCTTAGGTCAGAATCATAGACTTGAAAAGCCACTAGAACCTCATAATTTCCAGTGTGGTGATGTGAATTAAGCCTCCAGTTTCTGCTTTGCATGATTATAAGACTTTTTAATTGAGAAACTTATTTGGTATATATTGATGGTGTTTTTCATTTTCCCAGCTCTTTCCAGATTCTCCTCAAACCTATTTAGACATTGGTCATTTCAATTGGCCTATTGAAGATAGGTAACTGGAAATAGCATATTAGGAATGCCAGAATCCAGGCTCTGACCTTAACAACTCCTGTGTGAGAAGAGCATGAATAGGGAAGGGGGCACAGAGTGATTCTAGTGACTATCAGGTAACATGCACCACAGTAAAAATAAATAAATAAATAAATAAATAATTAATTAAGATGATTGAATTGTTACAAGCATAAAATAACCATGTTAAAATATCTTAACTATTAGAAGCAAACCCAATAAACCAGAGAAGATGCTTGCAATGATATATTAAAGCGTACAAATATTTTACAAGTCAATAAAGCCAATTTTAATTTCCAAAAGGAGAACCACAAGAATGATAGGGACAAAGTAAACAAGGAGAGCCAGGCCTCATTTCATACTTGTGAACATGTTTCCATGTCAAACTTAGACTCCCCAAACCCACACAAACACATATGCCTAATCAATAATATATAACAGTGTTTTACATTACTGGGTATCTTAGTCAGTTTTTAATTGGTGTGAAGAGGAAAAATAACCAAAGAAACTTTTTAAAACAAAATATTTAATTGGGGGCTTGCTTGCAGTTTCAGAGGCTTAGTCCATTATTATCATGGTAGGCATTAAGGTGACATGCAAGGTACCAGAGCAGTTGCTAAGAACTACATCCTTTTCCACAGACCAAGAGAGAGATGAAGCCTGGCCTGATGTGAGTTTTTGAAATCTTGACACTCACCCTTGGTGAAACACTACCCTTATGAAGACCACAACTACTCCAACAAGACCACACCTCTCATTATTTTTAGTCTTTCTCAAATACTGCCACTCCCAAATGAGCATGGAAGTCTAACCATTTAAAAAAGTGATAATCTCTTTGGCAGGCTATGCCATTAGCTCATTAGTTCATAGTTACTAGGTTTCAGACTCTGGGTTCATTCTTTAGTATTGACTCAATCAATGTATTTATCAATCAATAATCTCTTTTTGTAAGTCTTACTCTCTTTCCTTGAACTATAAATATTATATTTTATTTTGGATATTTCTCATAAAACAGTGAAATAACGATATGAATGGTCACAACAACAACAACAACAACAAAAAAAAAAACCATACCTGTATTGTATACAGTGATGGCATAAGGAAAAAAAACAACATAAGAAAGTTCATTCTTACACGCGTTCTCACGACCGGCCAGGAAGGACACAACAAACCGGAATCTTCTGCGGCAAAAGCTTTATTGCTTACATCTTCAGGAGCAAGAGAGCAAGAGAGAGAAAAAGAACAAGAACAAGAAAGCAAGAAAGAGAAAAAGCAAGAACAAGAGAGAGAAAAAGCAAGAACAAGAGAGAGAAAAAAAATGGCAAAACCCCGTCCCTTTTAAGGAGAATTATCCTCCGCCTAGGACGTATTACTCCCTGATTGGCTGCAGCCCATCGGCCCAGTTGTCATCACGAGAAAGGCAGAACACATGGCGGGAAAACTGCCCCTGCACGTGTGCAGATTATGTTTACCACTTAGAACACAGCTGTCAGCGCTATCTTGTAATGGCAAATGTGAGGGCGGCTCCCAACAGTTCATATTAAAATGTATATTTCAATAGAAAAAAGTCATAAACAAATAATAAATAAACAAAGCAGGGCAAATGATTTTGATTGTTGAAAATGTATATAGGCAAAGGTTTTCACAAATTAAATCTTGTATTTCCTAGAAGAAATGGTCTTGTGTTGCCTGAATCAAAGGTCAAGGCAATGGTAGGAAAATTTTCCTGAAAATAATGAAAATTTGACTCATTTAAAAAGTGGAAACTGGTTGATAATCAAAGTAACCCAAAGAAAATAATACCAACCTAATTTTTTTATAAGATTTATGCAAATACTTTAAAGATGTTCCAGTACTAAGAATAGTTCAATTAAATCAAGACTAATGAATTTATATAATGATACAACATTCTGTGGACTAAAACTGGATGTGTCCAAATCCTGAAACTCTAGTCCTGATACTGGCAAGAGTTAGGACTGTTCCCTCCTTGTCCTGGATCTGCATGTCCTGGTGCATATAGCCTCTATGACTCCCCTGCCCATACCTCTAAAACCCTTGAGATGATCATATAGACTACTGGCCAAAATACAAGTTTAACTACCTCCCTCCCTGCAAGGGAGGTCCATGTCCAACATGAACCTGGAATTCCTCTTCATGGAAATGAAGCATTCCCAGAATCTCAGTATCAAACAATAATATATAGTCACCCTGAAAACCCCCTACCCATTCCCCAAGGTTTATCTAGCCCTTGTTACACTCAATAATAAAAAGAGATGTGTAATTGAAAATGGAGTCAGGAAAGGCTTTTATCCCCATCAATCAAGTCAGCAGAAATCCTGCAAACACCACTGACCTGTATGAGCTTTTTTCCTCTTGCCCAGTGCACAATAGTGCCTGAATACTTGCTACAGACTGGCCTCAGTCAGCCTTTCTCAATCCATGGGAAATTAGGGTTCCAGACAGGTGGGCACGGAGTTGGCGAGAATGACAAAACAGATATGGACACAAGGGAGTGTGTATCTGAATGTATTTTCTCAACGTGCGCACCAGTCTTATAATACAGCAGAAAATCAAGAAAGCTTGGCGAGTAAATCCATCAAGGTACACTGGTTCTTAAGACAAAACAAAGAAAATGCATACATAAAAATATGACAGGAGCCAGGCTGTGTTTACAACTGAGAATAGGAACAACCCTTAATTAAGATCAGCTAAACACAGGAGCCAGGTGAATGCACTGATAGAATACTAGTCTATTGTTAAACCCACCACCAGTGGTCTTTAAGTAAATACCTGATTATGCCATTTCTCTGGGCCTAGTGAAAAACCTGTACCAGGTGAATTTTGTTCTACTAACGCTTTCATGAATAATATTACAACCCACCTATTTCCTAGGCCATTGTGTATTCCTGTGTTTGGGTGTGACTTGGCTATTGTCCTAAGTAATTACTATGTAGAATAGCCCTGGGCTTTTCTAGCTCTAGTCAAGTAAAATACTGTAAGAAAGCATGCAAGACCCTCCACAGTATCACAGGGACAAATCTGGGGCATTCTAGCTATGGGAATGCCAAGGTTCCAGGAGGCTAAGTTTCCATAAAACTCTTTGCCTCAGGATTGCTTCCAGGCTTTCCAGGACTGTCATGCCAGTCACTACTGGAGTAGATGTAGCAAATACCCTGAGGGCATAAGTGGAAGTGGGCCTGTGTAGTAACCTTAACTAGGAAAGTCCCCACTTGCCCTCTTTACACTGTCCAATGCATATGTTTTATTTTTCCACTCTGTGAATGTTTTGGGGATATAATGGGAACTTGTTTATTCTAATTATGTGCTCCAACACAGAACTACATCCTCAGATAATACTGCCTGTTCTTTCCTTCTTTCCTTCTTTCCTTCTCTCCTATCCTTCCTTTCTTCCTTTCCTTTTTCCTTTTTCCTTTTCCCTTTTCCCTTTTCCCTTTTTCCTTTTTTCTTTTTCTTTTTTCCTTTTTCCTTTTTCCTTTTTCCCTTTTCCTTTTTCCCTTTTTCCTTTTTCCTTTTTCCTTTTTCCTTTTTCCTTTCCTTTCCTTTCCTTTCCTTTCCTTTCCTTTTCTTTCCTTTCTTTTTCCCCCCTTTTTCCCCTTTCTCCCCTTCTCCCCCTCCTCCCCTTTTTTCTCTCCCCCTTTCTCTCCCCCTTTCTCTCCCCCTTTCTCTCCCCCTTTCTCTCCTCTCCCCTTTCTCTCCCCCTTTCTCTCCTCTCCCCCTTTTTCCCCATATATATATATATATATATATATATATATATATATATATATATATATATATATATATATATATTTCGAGACAGGGTTTCCCTGTATAGCCCTGGCTGTCCTGGAACTCACTCTGTAGACCAGGCTGGCCTTGAACTCAGAAATCCACCTGCCTCTGCCTCCCAAGTGCTGAGATTAAAGGCGTGTGCCACCACTGCCCAGCAAGAAACCCATTTTTAATGATGGTTTGTAAGTGCTTTAACTTCCATTTGCTAACCACCAACCACAGGTGGTAGAAAAGAAAGAATATGGTGGAGGGGAGGGAAGTGGTTCTGCTTGGAAAGGTTCTCTGGAACAACTCCTGTGTGTGTTATCTGGTACTCAGTTCAGTTCATAGGTCACCAGCAGCAGTGTAATGACCTAGCAGGAATATTGGAGCATGCCCAGGAGCAACACCAGGAGAAACTTAGCTGTGGTTCTCTTAGGGAAGGGAAGATTAGAGAAGACATGAGACCCACTTAGCACTACACAGCTAGTTCTATAAGAAAGCCTAGATCAGCCTCCTCTGTCCATCAAGTTCTATTTATTCTTCTCCAAACATCTTGTGTCTTCCATGGGTCCTCAGAAGCTGCAAAAGTTTTTGATACATTTCTCTTGATAGAGTCTTGACAAATGCAGTTCAACTATGTAATATAAGACAACAATACATGCTTGTCATTAGCAAAGAAACCTTCATCACTTGTCCTTTCACGTGATTATTTTAGGAGAACATCCTTTCTCCTGCATCCACTTCAGGAAAACATTTTCCTTCCCATACTTGCCCCAGCAAAACACCTTCCAACACAATTGACATTCCAAAGAATCCTTAAGTTTTTTCCACTTTACTAGTCCTTCAAAAATCAACATGAATAAGCCTCGTATGAACTCACAGAGATGGAAGCAGCAAGCACAGGATCTTCACAGATCTACATTAGGTCCCTCCTGCATGTATTAAAGCTTCCAATTTATCAATTTATGGGATTCCAGAGTGGGTCTTATCCCTTCTATTGGGTTCTTTTGTTTTGTTTTGTTTGTTTGTTTGTTTGTTTGATTTAGTTTTTACTCTGTTTATTGTGTCTAATTCATAAGTGACATTTTTTTATATCTCTTAGAGGACTGTTTGTTTGCTAATGAGAAAAAGAAAAGGGATGGATCTGGAGGAAAGGTGAAGGGAGATAGGGAGGAAGTAAATGTGTCTAGGGAAGAGGAAGACATAAACTGAAGACATTATGTGAAGAAAAAAATCTATTTTCACTAAAAGAAAACAAAGGCTATACTGGTCAGAAATCCATTTTGTTTAATCATATACTTTATGGGAGAAGCCATATTATAATATTCATACACACACTTGCGCACGTGCACACGCGCGCGCACATACACATACACACACACACATGTCTAAGTTCAATTGGAAAACACATGCAATTTATAAGATTGGCAGTATTCCCTGAAATACTGAAGAGTGGTTATTTAACAAATTAAACTGATTCATGGAGCTATAATAAAATATCAAATAAAAATTAAATTTAAAAATGGAACTAAAATTATTGTCTGAGGAAATCTCAATAAATGAGTGTGCTGATACACTCACATTTCAAGACAACAGCGTACTGATGCCAAAAAATGTTCTATTTCTAACTGAGGGGCATCCCATGGCTGTGCTTCACTCTAGTCAAATGATACCCTTGAAGGTAGTTACCTGACTACTACATTTGTAATAATGCATCTTTCTTCCTACAGTTACCTTACAAACATAATGGTCCTGTGAAGCAAAAATACAGTGAGGATTCTTTTTCCTCTAAAATACTCATTCTTTAGAATAAAATCATGGCGTGTGTGTGTGTGTGTGAGAGAGAGAGAGAGAGAGAGAGAGAGAGAGAGAGAGAAAGACAGAGAGACAGAGACAGAGAGAGAGACAGAGACATAGAGAGAGACAGAGAGACAGAGAGAGACAGAGAGAGAGACAGAGAGAGAGACACACACAGAGAGAAAGAGAGAGACAGAGAGACACAGAGAAAGCAATATTCCTGTTATTTTTCTCTCATGTTTTGTTGACTTCCAAGATTTGTATTTATCTGAAGATATGTATATATATATATATATATATATATATATATATATGTATGTATATATAGTGACTTGACTTTATTTTTTTATTGTAGGAGGCTGTTTTTGCTAGAGGCTTAAGGTATGTTAACAATCCATATGTCCATAGTTTATGAAGGAAATGTAGCAGCAGGAAAGAAACACAGCTCCTGAAGCTGACCAGATGTTATCTCTGTCAAACATACAAATTCTGATTGATAGCTCAAGTGGTAGAATTCAGGAGTGGCGATGTGGTAAAAGTAGTGATTCGTTTGGTGAAATGAGAAATCCTTCTGTCATTTGAATTTAAATCATATTTTAAAATAATAGACTATGGCTCTGGGACCATTAAGTCACCAGTTAACATTTTCAGTGCAGAAATTTTCTAAGCATCAAACTTCTGTAATTGTTTAGTGAAATCCATATATCATGAATGACATATGAGGAAACTAGATTCAGAGATTAGCATCATTTTTTTCAAGAGACCATTTGTGCTATCTCATACGTGTTATCCTAGCACTCATTGGCATACACAGGAAGGTCATGAGTTTGAGGATGACCTAAGCTACATAATTGAGATCCTGTCTGAAAAATAGAGTGGTAAGAAGCAAGAAAATAAATGATACAAATATCATTTGTAAGGTCTAACTTTCAAGTATATTTTTGTTATTATATAGTCATTTGGTCTAACAATCCAAAGTGGTGGCCACATGAAATCATTTCAGGTTTTTATTTTATTGACTTGACTTTTCAACAACTCATAAAGCTTTATTTGCTGACAATAACTATCCCTTGGGCTTTCTTCCAGTTTTTTCTTCGCATAAGAAGGTACATTCTTCTAAAACTTCCAAGGTTATATTTTCAGTTCTGTCACTGATATTGTTCCCCGTAGATAATAACTCGAATGACAAACCAAACAATTAGATGCCATCTATCTTTTCTTATTCAAACATCTAATCCTGGGTCCATGATTTAAAAAAAAAAAAAGAAAAAAGGAAAGAAAGAAATGAGGCTTAGAGGCTTGTTTTTCTTTCACTAATAAGGAAGAAAATAGGTGATAGCAGAATTAGCATTATTACATTTAATGCGTACATCTTTCTTTAATTTTTTTTTACTATAATTTGTTATTTGTGATTGATGGAGACTGTCTTTGATTTTTGTATGCACATCATATGATAACGATTCTGGAACACAGAGAGGGAGAGAGGGGGAGGGGGAGGGGGAGGGGGAGGGGGAGGGGGAGGGGGAGGGGGAGGGGGAGGGGGAGGGGGAGGGGGAGGGGGAGGGGGAGGGGGAGGGGGAGGGGGAGGGGGAGGGAGAGGGAGAGGGAGAGGGAGAGGGAGAGGGAGAGGGAGAGGGAGAGGGAGAGGGAGAGGGGAGAGGGAGAGGGAGAGGGAGAGGGAGAGGGAGAGGGAGAGGGGAGAGGGGAGAGGGGAGAGGGGAGAGGGGAGAGGGGAGAGGGGAGAGGGAGTACTGTGGATAAAATGGGGCAGTACCTCTACTCCTAGGACTCATGAAGAAAAGACCAGTATGCTAGAATGAACCTGGCTACCTAGCCTAGTTGAAATTGGCAAGTTAAGTTCAGCCAGAAAATCTGACTCAAAATGAGTGAAGATTGATACAGAAGCAGATATCCAACTTTAGCTGCAGGTCTGTCCATACACATATGTATGCTTCTATTCCCACACATACAACCATACATATATTCGCAGACATATAAGAAAAAAATATATATACAAGAGAAGAAAGGTGATGTGCCTCTACTGTAAAGTTTAGTATTCATAGCAATAAAGACTGAAAAGTGTGAGATATCTCAAACTTCACACTAAAGTTTTATGTTCCTCTCCCTCCACCTGAAGCATTGAAGTTTCTTTTACCTTTTAATTATTTGAAAGTGAATTAGTAACATCAGTAAATTACCTCACAAATTATATTGAAATTATAATCATCATGATAATTTTAACATTTAAGTATTACAGACCTATTATGTGCCGGGTAATACGTGAGGAGATGGGTATACAGAAGATAATAGCAGTTTTTAAAAAGTGCCATCATTTTATGATGTAAATTTTAGTTGGGTATAAATGAGCAATATAAATAAAAAATAAAAAATAAAGTCTTATAGGATGAAAGTGGTCTGGAGAAAAGTAAAACACCAAATGTGCTAAGAAACATGAGTGGGACAATGCTAAATCATGAACTCAGGGAATATTTCACTAAGAAGCAATCAAGACAAAATGTGCCATGTTATCACCAAGGATGAAGACCTTTGTGAAGAGAGTAGCAAGAGAAAAGACCTAGATCAGATATGGACCACGTCTCCACAGTAAGCATATCATAGGAACAGGGGACTGAGTTAGGTGGACAAGAGCCATGTTGTGACTGTAGACAGATAAATGATGAGTATATCATATAACAAGTCCGATTATTGCAGAGGCTTTGGTATTGTTTTTGGAAGGGCGTGGTGCTGTTCTTGTGAAACAATCCCCCAATGAATAAAGGAGCCAATCACTGGGCGAGTAGGAGGGACTTCCAGGTTGGAAGAGGAAGAGAGGAAGCAGTAGAGAGTTAGGTCCTTTTAGACAGGGATAGTGTGAGGACAAGCTATAGCTACTGTGTCTCTGGTTTCCAGGTTTCCATGGTAGATCCTTCAGGATTCGCCACTGGAGGATTTCGATTTAATAAGGCATACAAGTTAGGATTTTAGTTGTACCCAGCGATTGAGTTACCATTGTTTCTGAACTAAGTGTGTGTTGTGTTTTCCTTTGCACGGAGGAGGCTTGTCTGGGTTCAAGAGAGAAAGGTAGAGCAGCGAAGCATGGGTTTGCCTGAGGTGCAACACAAAGGTCTTGGGGGTTTGAAGCAGTGCGAACCTAGCAAGCTGGGTAGAGAGATTGTGGAGTTCTGAGTCAGAGTTTCCATGAGATAAAACCGGCCAGGCAACCAGGGCAGAGAGTTGCAGGCACTAGAGCAGAGAACTGCCCATTCTTTTTAAATATTTCCCGCAACAGAATTTACTAAAGGATATGGGAAAGCAGTCTTAATTCAGGGCAGGGAAATAGTATCAACCAAAACACATTCTTAGTGGCACTAGAAAGTACAAAAGAGACAAAAGCTACAAATCAAGATATCTCCAGAAGAGAGCACATATGCCACAGATATGATCCCATAAATGACAAGTCTTCATCTTCAAGCCAAAAATCTCTTTTAAAATAGCTATAAAAGTAGGAATACATTTAAATAAGAGAATGAAGATTCTCCAAAATGAACATTATAAATGAGTGAAGAAATAAATTGGAGAGGAAAAACACTTTCCCCTTTCAATCAAATAAAAAGGTACCCTATATTCATGGATTAGAAGAAATAATAATGTTCAAATGCCCCTGCTACATGATATAAGTTGCAAATTCAAAGAAGGTCTGATAGCAACACCAGTGGCACTGTCCCCCTCTCTTACCATCTTCCTTCATTTGCCTTTCCTTCCTTTCCTTTCTTCTATTTTTTGTCTTCCTTTTACATTTTCCTTTGTTTTGTGAAATACAAAATTTCCACCAAAATTTGTCCCTCCTTTTCTACAGTTTCTGGGATTTTGAAGAATGTGCTGCCACATCCAGCAAAATGTCTGTGTTTGAAACAAGTCTTAGTTAGGGCTTTACTGCTGTGGACAGACACGATGACGAAGGCAATACTTATAAAGACAACATTTAATCAGGGCTGGCTTACATATTCAGAGGTTCAGTCCATTGTCATCAAGGTGGGAACCCAGCAGCATCTCAGCAGGCATGGTGCAGGAGGAATGGAAAGTTCTATGTCTTTATCTGAAAACTGCTAGTAGAAGACTGACTTCCAGACAGCTAGGATGAGGGTCTTAAAGCCCAAGCACATAGTGATAAATCTAGTCCAACAAAATCACACCTCCAAATAGTGGCACTCCCTGGGCCAAGCATATACAAACCATGACACACAACCTGAAGAATGGAACTTTTCTCAGTCCTTGCTGAGAAAATTAGACATCTGTAGGCAAAAGAAACTTGATTTTTTTATCTGTCACCACATTAAAAATTTAAGTCAAAATGGTCAGAAGACCTAAATGTAATATCTGAAACTATGAGAAAAAAACTAAAAGGAAACAGGAAAAATTCTTCAGAACATGTGTTTGGGTAAGTAATTTTAAGATATGAATCCCAAAGTATCAGCAACAAAAACAAATCTGAGGTCAAAGCCAAACATGGCACAAATGTAGCATATGCACATTTAGTACATGCTCTCACACATGTATATATCTTAAAAACAAATCTTAGAAGACATGTACCACATTACCTTCACAGCAAAAGAATGAGTCAGAAGTATATACACAAATCACAGAAGGAGACACAATGTCAGTCAAGCATTCATCCAGTAGTAAGCAATCAATACAACATATAAGAAAGTCAAACTTTGCTGTGGCCAAAAAAAAAAAAATCTTAAAAGAACTGAGCAATGATCCCTCAAAAGATGCCATCTAGTAACAATTAAGTGAAAAAAAAGAAAATGTTCAACCTTGGATGCAACTAGGCAACAGACTCAGGATTGTGCCCAGCAATCAGCTTACCCAATCAGAATGGCCAGAACAAAAATAGAGATAAGTAATAGCACATATTGGTGTAGAATGTTTTTACTACATGGTGGGCCTAGATTTTAGTAAAATCCTCATGAAACAGTATACTGTTTTCTAAATTTAAGAAGAAGAAGAAGAAGAAGAAGAAGAAGAAGAAGAAGAAGAAGAAGAAGAAGAAGAAAGGATGGAGGATAGAACACCAAAGCACTCATATATTCTAGGATTCTACTAAGGGTTTAAATATTCAAGAGAAGTGAAGGTCAGTATGATGAAACTCAACTTTCATATTTATTGTCTTATTTTTTACAATTATTGTTGATGGAATCAACCTGGATGTCCATGACAAATGAATCAATAATGAAAAAGGTATGAAGTATTAGTCATCCCCAAACAAGAATGCAATTCAGTCATTTGCAGCAGTATGGATTTAGAATATAAGTCACATGTAGAATAATAAACATCACACTTCACTGTTTGCAGATTCTACAAAGCTAATATTGAAGAACTATAAAACTGAATACTGATCATTGGACTCTGGAAATGGTAGGTGAAACAGAAGACAGATAGCAAATGTGTGGCATGTACAGAGGACCAGTTGAGTAAAAGAAATCATTTTTAATTCACCACATGACAGCAGAGTAACCGTCACTGAAAACAGATGAGTCAGTATTTCAAAATACTTAGTTGAAAGGAATTTGGGTATGCTCAACACAGGGAAATCATAAAAATTGTATTCACTGACAGAAAACTTGTGCTAAGATGATATCATTGTCACTTCTACCTTATAACATGTGTAATTATTGTATTTCAATAAAAGTAGAACATTGTGAAACTTTCTACTAAATGAATCAGTCACTGCATGTGTGGACTCTACAGTAGATCTAATTTTAATGTATTTGAAATAACAGTAAGCATTTGGTATGTTAAACATAGAGCACAGTTTCTTTTTTTTTTTTAACTTAATTTTTACCTGGAAGTAATTTTCAAATATTCCACAAAGGAAAACACAAATATAAAAGCATAGACCATAGACTAACATATTCCTAAATTAGTTTCAGGCAGTTCAAATTATTATTTCTCATTAACAAACTACAACTATTCTCTGTAGATCCACTTTTGGAAACACATTTGAATGGTAGCCTGAAGTATAATTATTTTTTTTCCATAACTGTTTGACTTCTTAATGAATCCAATTAATAAAGTTTACCACACTCTCTCAAACTGCTTGTCATGGATCTGCTACCTTGTAAAACAGCCACCATACAGGGAAACTTATTGCAGGACCTTGGGAAATTTGATAGCTGGAAATTTTCTAATTATTCTATTTTCAAATGGGGAGGAAATTGAAATTTACTTCTATGTTTTAATAAAGAAAATAAAAGCCATGCATTAAGTTTCTACTTTGGACCACTGCTTAATTTTACATATTTTATTACATCTTGGAGTCTCATATCAGTCCAATGAAACATTTGTTACCTCATAAAAGTTCTATAGCAAGTCATTTATAAAAAATAATAATGATTATTATTTAAATCATTTAAGGGCATTCATTTCTCAACTTTGAATATTATGGAAACCTATACTTACATTACAAAGCAATGCTAGGGATAACACTAATGAAGGTTCTCAAAAAAACCTGAAATTTTACTTAGATATATTTAAGGTGAAAGCCTGCCTTATTAGAAGGTGTCAGAAATTTCCATACTGTGTGATGACTGCTGTGTGGTCACTTTCGAATACACAGCTGGACACACATGGAGAGAAACTAGCAAAAATTTGCTAATTGAACCCTTTATAGTCATTGTCTTCCTGAGGGATAAACTTTTAAAATAATTTCAGATAATACAGAATGACCTTGTCAAAAGTAGGAGACACATCTGTGGCCTATCACAACCCTCTGAAAGCACCTTGAATGCTCTAAAGAAACACAACACCCATGTAAATTGAAAAGAAACTAGAAAAGAAAAGCTAGTGTTGCATGGCTGTAATAGCAGCACAGATAAGCTATATAATTAGACCCATCTTGGCAAAAGAAATTCAGAAAAGTATATGAGGACTTACTCATTTACCTATATTATGCTGCAAAGAGCTATAAATGCCTTAAATTTTAAAAGATTTCTATACATATCTTTATCATTAATTTTCAAGGTATACTAGAATTTGTCAACTTGAAGCAAAATAAAAGCTTGTTGTGATCATAAAATGAAAAGCTTAAAATTTCGTGTAGACATATAGGAGATAAGTGTAAGACATATAGGGCATTAATCAGCATATCATTTCCATGCATGCATACTATCATAGCCTAAATACATCTGGGGCAATGAGCTTTCACTACAAAGGACAGTTATACTGTTGTGAAAAAATATAAATCGATCAATTAAAAAAAAATAAATGTAGTATGTGGAGGATTCCCTAACCTTTTCCCACTAACCTTCTCAGCCTTCTTTTCTAGCCCATCTCCATTCCTTTGCCAGCCTCTGACCACAATAACACTTTTTATCCACCTCTCCCAGTGGCCACATTGAACTGAAACATACAAAGGTCTATTCTAGTGTCCTTCCTGTCCTCCTTACCTATTTTTCTGGATGAACTCTTAGTTCTGCTTCCATCCACTTTTTCCCACCACAACTCAAATACCTGAGAATGCCACTCTTGTTGTGAATCTAGGGTATCCTTAGATCTTTTATATACTCACTCCAGGCTTACTGATAGTTTTGATGTCACCTGCCTTTAGGAGTCCCTTCCCCTGCCCTACTTCTATTCCCTAAGAACTCCAGATATTGGAGCACAACTTCCTCTTAGCTAATTTTCATGACTCATCTTAACCTCTCTATCTAGCAGTCTCCATTCTTTATGTCAAGTACACACCTGACACAAATAAGTTTTACCAGGGACCCCCCAAGTGGATACACATGTGTTGGGATTTGGTTATATAAACTTCACTACACTTCTAGTCCTCCATTCTGCTCCTCCAGAATTAGTGTTAGTCCTAGAGCCTGCTTGCAGGAGTTCCCTACTCCAACCCTGCCTCTACTCCTTGGAGAATTCTGTCTCTTGGCGTGGATCCTCAGTCCATCTAGCTCTTTCTCAATGCCTTCCTGTCCAGCTCATCTCTATTCTTTTCTGTCATCCACAGGTTTACAGAAATGCATTTTACAAGAAACTTTACAGGTACCATTTTTTTTTCCCAGAATCCACAGTACGTAACAGAAAAAAACAGGAGGAAGAGGAAGAGAAGGAGATCACAACCCAATAAAATAAAGCTGAAAATGAGAAATTAGGAAGTAGACCTCACAGGTAGGCCTCACCAATAGGATAAAAAACATGGAGGAAACAGTCTCAAGTCTTGATGTCAAGGTAGAAGAAATGATAGGTGTATCAAAGAAAATGTTAAATATATAATAAATTAGGAATTAAATATTCTAGAAACATAGGATACGATAAAAAGACGGAACATGGGGATAATAGATACAGAGGAAGGAAGAAAAAATATTTTAGTTGAAAGACACAAAACTTATGGAACATCAAATATACAGGTCCAGAAAAATATTCTCAAGATATATAACAATAAATAAAATCTGAAAATGCGAAACAAAGGAAAGGAAAAAACCCCAGTCATATAGGAAGAAAGGTTCATTAGAATAATACCCAACTTTTCAATTGAGACTCTGAAGAAATTAGGGTCTGGATGGATGTTCTAAAAATTCTTAGAAATCATAGTTACTAATCCAGGCTTGATACTCATTCACAATTGATGTAGAAAGACAAATATTCCCCAAATTTAACAAATTCCTCAAATAAAAACAAATTTAAGCCATTTTTATCTTCCAACAAATCTCTATAGAAGATGTTAGATGTAAAACATCAGTCTGAAATGGTTAGCTACATCTAAAAAGACATAGAAATATATAATCCCAGAACACTAAATCAAAAAGGAAGAGAAAATCCATTCTATAAAATCAAAGAATCAATAAATACTGCACATTAATAAACATATTAATGGCTTCAATTTCCCAATAAAAAGAACAAACTAACAGATTGGATTATAAGAGAGGATTTTTTTTTTTTCTGTACCAGGAAACATACCTCATATTAAAATAGACATCATCTCTCCAGGTAAAAGGATTGAAAAAAATAATATTCCAAGGAAATAAAGCCAGCTGCCAACAAGTATGCCTATTTTAACATTAGAGAAAATAGACTTCAAACCAAAATAAATAAAATGAGATAGAGAAGAACAGTAAATACTCAATAAAAGAAAAATCCATCAACGGGATATTGCAATTCCAAACATCTATGCACCAAGCATAAATTCATACAAGTTTATAAAAGTATAAACTACTAGAGCTAAAACTACATACTGACCCTCACATAGTGATAATAGATGACCTAAGTATACCCATTCTTATCAAAGACAGGTCTCTCAACACAAAACTAAACAGAGAAATACTGCCACTAAATAACATCATAAATCAAATGGTCCTAAGAGACATCTACAGAACATTCTGCTCAAACACTACAGAATGCACTTTCTTCTCAGCAGGTGATGAAATTTTACACATAATTGACCACATACTAAGACTCAGAGCAATTTACAACTGTGTAAAAAATTGAAATAATGCCCTGCTTCTTATCTGACCGCCATGAGTTAAGGCTGTATAATGACAAACATATAAATGGCAGAAAGCATACAAATTTGTGGAAGCTAAACAACGCAGTACAGAATAAAAATTGGGTTGAAACAGAAAATAAGAAGAAAATTAAAACTTCTTAGAATTGAATGAAGCTGAAAACACAATATACCAAAACATATTGGCAGAGAAAATACCATGTCAAAGTATTACATTACTACCTGCCTACACTGGATAACTGAAGTTATCTAACAGCAAACTATAGAAAAACATGAAGAAATAATACCCATAAGATGTAGACAGGAAACAAAAGAGTTGGAACTGAATTCAATGAAATAGAAATAAGCAAAAACAAACACAATGATCAAACAAAAAGGAATCAATGAAATAAATACTTGGTTCTTTGAGAAATGAGATAATTGAAAAATCCCTAGATAAATTAACTAATAAATGTTGAGAGAAGAACCACATTAAAAAAAAAAAGAGGGGGGTGGCATTACAAGTGATACTGAGGAAATTTCATATAACCTAAAGAATATACTTTAAAATTGTATATTCCTCTAAATTTTAGAAACTAAAAGAAATGTATAAATTTCTTGAAATATGCAATCGATTAAAGTTAATTCAAGATTACCGAAGCTATTTTAACATGACCATAACCAGTAGTGAATTATGGGCAACAATTAACTATGTCCTAACAAGAAGTAAAACAATCAAAACAAAACATAATAGCAAAACAAAGCACCACATGGATTTAGCACCTAATTTTACCAAGCTTTGAAGAATACCAAATACTTAAAATTTCTATCAACATGCAATCTAGAGAAATATAAAGACTAATATTTCTATGAACATAGATACAAAAGTTCTCAATGAAATACTTGCAAACCAAATCCAAGAACACATAGAAAAGATTATCTAGCATGATCATACTGGTTTTACCTCCAAAAGTCAGTAATGGTTCAACATATGTAAGCCATTAAACATAATCCACCACATAGGATGAAAGACAAAAACCATACAATCATCTCATTAAATGGAGAAATGGTCTTTGACAAAGGCCAACATCATTTCATTATAGTGTTTGAGAGATTAGAGATACAATAAATAAACCTCAACATAATAAGAGCAATATTCTGCAAGCCTAAAACAAACATTAACCTAAACAGAGAGAAACTCAAATCATTTCTACTATTTTAGGACAAGGTTATTCACAGTCTCCATGCCTATTCAAAATAGTACTTGAAATCTTAGCTAGAACAATAAAAGAACTAAAGATCCAGGAGACAGAAATTACAAAGGAAGAAACTGAAGAATCTTTCTTTGCATATAATATGATTTTATACATAAAAGACCTTAAATGGTCTACAAGGACACTTTTATAGATGATAGATTTTCAGCAATGTAGCAGGACAAAGAAGAAGCACTTTAAAATGGACACCCTCTCTATATACATGTGACAAACAGACTGATAAATAAACCAGGGAAACAATGCCTATAAAGAATTTTTAATCCAGCAACATGGCTGCTCTAGCAAGTCATCACACCCAAAACTATGAATGCAGACACACCGTGAATTGCAGTATGATCTGGCTGGGATAGATACTCCCTTAGTACACATCTTTAATCCCTATTAGTGAAGGTAAGGTTAGTTTGTAGAAGGAAGCAGCCATATTTGAAAGTGAGTGGCTGACAGCATTATGAATCAGGGAAAGATTCAACAGACAGAATGATTTAGAGATAGGACACACCCAACTCAAATGAGAACAACACAGGAAAGGGAGGCTGCTTACGAACAACAAGAGATAGAAAAAGGCATGGTGTATGGTGTGTGGTAAGGCTACCGTGAGAGGCATTTGTAAATGTCACTCTCAACAATCTACGGATTCAAAGCCATAGCCATCAAATTTCCAACACAATTCATGGTATGTTGTGTGATATGTGGTGTGTTTGTATGGTGTGTGGTAACTAGTATGTGTGTATGGCAGTTTTACCAGGACAATTTTACAAAAACAGGTTGCACAGAGAACAAGGCAGGCGTGGGTAAAAACAGAACAATCCAGAGAATGAGAAAGAACCAGATTAGGCCATGTTGTCAAAATTAGTATGAGGCCAAGCAGAACAGGTCAGTCAGAAGCTGAGAGAAGCTAGATTGAATTAGCTTGAAAGATTAGGTTATACATAGGTTAGAAGCTTCCAAGCCTAAGCCTAGTATAGTTCGAAAAGAAAAAGATCCTCTGGGCTCAGCCCCTGTGATGTATTCACAAAGCCAGGGTATGTCTCTCATCTTATCCCATCATCTGAGGAAATTAAAAGTGACATTTACAAATGTCTTTCACAGTAGCTTCAAAAATATATCAGGATAACTATAACCAAATAACTGAGAAATTATTATGAGAAATTATTAGAAAAGTTCTGTCTTACATTATATTTGAATTAACACAAAGATTCACAGCTAGGTAATGTATAGAAAGTGAAAAACTTTGGATAATTGACTCCTAAATGGGATGTATTCGTTAATTCACTCCTATAAGGCTCAAACATTTATGTGGAAGAGGAAGAGGAAAGATTTTTTTTAATTCATTTTTTTAAATTAGGTATTTATTTCATTTACATTTCCAATGCTATCCCAAAAGGTCCCCACATGCTCCCCCACCCACTCCCCTACCCACCCACTCCCACTTCTTGGCCCTGGCGTTCCCCTGTACTGAGGCAGATAAAGTTTGCACGACCAATGGGCCTCTCTTTCCACTGATGGCCGACTAGGCCATCTTCTGATACATATGCAGCTAGAGATATGAACTCTGGGGGGTAGTGGGTAGTTCATATTGTTCCACCTATAGGGTTGCAGATCCCTTTAGCTCCTTGGTTACTTTCTCTAGCTCCTCCATTGGGGGCCCCGTGATCCATCCAATAGCTGACTGTGAGCATCCACTTCTGTGTTTGCTAGGTCCCTGCATAGTCTCACAAGAGATAGCTATATCTGGGTCCTGACAGCAAAATCTTGCTAGTGTATGCAATGGTGTCAGCGTTTGGAAGCTGATTATGGGATGGAGCCCCGGATATGGCAGTCTCTAGATGGTCCATCCTTTCGTCTTAGCTCCAAACTGTGTCTCTGTAACTCCTTCGATGGGTGTTTTGTTCCCAGTTCTAAGAAGGGGCAAAGTGTCCACACTTTGGTCTTCGTTCTTCTTGAGTTTCATGTGTTTATCAAATTGTATCTTATATCTTGGGTATTCTAGGTTTCTGGGCTAATATCCACTTATCAGTGAGTACATATCGTGTGAGTTCCTTTGTGATTGGGTTACCTCACTCAGGATGATGCCAAGAGGATAGATTTTAAGAGCCAGAGGAGATGGATGACTCCAAGGAAACACCACCTTTGAGCACAACAGCACTGGTGCACATATGAACTCACAGAGACTCTGGCAGTGTGCACTGGACCTGTGCAGGTTCAAGCCATACGGATTCCCAGCACTTGAAAGGGGCAAGGGACACAGAGTCTAACTGCTAAAGAAGATACGTGCAAATGATACTTGCTTCTAATAGGAGTATTACTTTTTTTTTTTTCTAATAGAGTGTTACTGAGTATTTCAGCCACACACCAGGGCAGATCCCATGCTCAGGAGTAGTTTATCAATACAAAATGGATCCAATGATATTTGTAAAACATTTTGCTCTCTTTTGGCATTTTTTTTTTTGTAGTAATGGTTTTGCTCATTTGCTTAAAAATTTTTATTTCTCTGTTTTTATGTGTTTCTTCTTTATTCATTTTGCTTTTGGTTTTCTTGAAAGAGAGAGAGAAAAGTTGTTTTGTGGGTAAAGAGATGGAAAAGTTGTGTAAGGTTTAGGTGAAAAGCTTATCAAAATATATTGCATAGTTTTTTCAATAAAATAATAAAATAAAATGTGAAATTAAAATACTGCTCTAATGTTGAATATTAGAAATTATTAAATATGTATGCTTATATTTTAAGATTTTGAAAATCCTCAATACCCTCAAATGATAAGTCTCTCCCCATCAATTCCTTCCTCTCTTCTCTTTCTCATTTTTTTCTTTCTTTTTTTTTCCTCTTTTTTCAGTGCAATTAAATCCTGGACAGGCATTGAGTGCCCACTTTGTATGCATTACATTTTGCTCACACAGCAAGAAATAAGTGTCAAATGCAACATTATTCTGGCCTAAGAATTGTCTTTTGTTTCATTTTCAACAAGTGAATTAGTGCTTCATCAGACTGAAGATCTATCACAGTCATAATCATGTATTTTGTCAAATGATCATAAAAAATAGTTTTCATGTTTCAACAGTTTCATTGAATGGGGTGCCTAAGTAGGAAACCTGGAAAAGAAATACTCATCCCTTATGAGATATTATTGCAATGAGAACAGCATCTGTCCCTGCACTCACAAATACATCGTGTATAGAGAAACCAAACTTGCCACACTTGAAATTATTATCTTTGAAAGCAATGCCTGAAAGAAAACTTTACTTATAAAAATATATTTTGTAATATGGCTAAAATTTTAGTGAAGGGAGAATTGATTTTAGATTGTATTTATGTTGTTATTCTAACAGAGTTTTGGAGAATGGGATCTTGGAATCTCTATTTGAAAGTTAATTTTATAACAATGCCAGAGATAAGATTATGTATTTCTTTGGTTAGCATACAAAGAAATGGATTTGTTGTAACATTTTCATAATAGACATATATAATGTATACACAAGCCATTCCTCCTCACAGTGATAGCATTTCTTTCTGATTTTATAGCAAGTATCTTGTCAGTGTTTAAGTTTCCATTGCATTTTGTGTTTATGTTTAAGTCTTTTCTTTTACATTGGTCAACAAAGTTGTAATGTTTAGATACATTCATCTCTGTAATGATCACCGTATTTATTTTCAAGCTTTGAAGTTGTTAATAGCTGAATATTTTCAATTCCACAAAGAACAATTTCAACATAATATGTAATTTATTTTTAGAATATTTTACTTAATATTTATGTATGCATACAATGTGTTTTGATAAAAAATATTTCTTATTATTTCCCTTCCAAGTCTTTCAGTTAACCCATCACTTTTCTCTCCCAACTTCATGTGCCCCCCTCTTTTCCTTTAATGCCCACTGAGATGTTTTAGTGTTCTACTTGTATATATGGGTCTGGGATCATCTTCTGTAGTCTAGATAGCCTCTCATATCTGCTTCCCTGAAGAAAACTGCATCTCCCTTACTCAGTAGCTATCAATTGCCAATAGGTCTTCAGAAAGGAGTAGAGACTTCTGAGCCTCTCCTCCATCCATGCTGGGATTGAGGCTGGACTAATGATGTGCAAGTTTTGTGCATCAAGTCTTAAGTTGTGAGTCTAGTGTGCAACTACTTTGTCGTGTCTGTCAAATACTGTTTTGTAGCCTATATCTTTTTCTTTGAGCTCTTACAGTTATCCCAGTCTATCTTTTGTGATGATACATAATGGTTTGGGGGTATGAGTCACCCTAATGTTTGCTAGGTTATATAGAATAATATAATTTTTATCAACTGTATACTCTTTTGGGAAAATATTTTATAAACTTTCAATGGCTATCTGAAGTAAATGAAATGCTATCGATTATAGTCCCATAAATAAGCTATGAAATATGTATTGTATTTGTATTTCACAAAAAATATTTTTAATTTTGTGTGTGTGCTATATCTGAGTGTGGATTTGGGCACGAGAGCGCAGTGCCCATGGTGTCAGAAGAAGGCATTGGATACTGTGGAACTGGAGTCATGGGTGGTTGTGAGATGTCTCATATGGGTACTGGGACTTGGATCCTTTGAAAGAGCAGTACTTGTTCTTAACTGTTGTGCCATCTCTCCAGCCAGGTCTGGAGATGTGAGTTTTATGCTTTGAGCTCTGAACCAGAAATGTGAACAAAAGGCAATCTGTTTTTCAGACAGAGATTTGTTTGTTTTGTTTTACTTCTGCTTTTTCAGCCTGGAAACATCATTGAGAGACTCTTGACAAGAATGCACAGTGAGTCATGACAGCCTGAGAGGTCCTAGTTAAGCTCTTCTGAAAGTCAAAGGCACATTCTGGAGTACACCGTGACCTGAACAGTGCCATAATAGAAGTTGAAAAATAAGAAAAATAATATGAAATCTTTTTGTGGGAACCTTGTAATAGCTTCTAGGTTACTCCATTTGCATATTTTAAGAGAGTAGCTTCTTCAAATAGTTGATTTGTGTTTAAGCACAAGCAACCCCCTTTGTGAGCTTTGAGTCATTGACAAGGCATTAACCTAAATGAATCTCTGTCTGTTCACCTATAAAATAGAAAAAAAAAATCAGAATAAAAGCTTGCAGTGTAATTGCTAGGTTTAAATTAAATAATCAATGTGAATGTTAAACTATGCCTTGTTTAGAATTACCTATAAATCCTATTATAATACTGATATTTTATAGTGAACCATATCTCAGGGATTTAAAGCAGCACTCCATTTAAATCTTTGCCTCAGGAAGGATTGTATCTCTTGATGTTTTGTGATTGGGGTGAGGCATAGAAAATCAATATCTTGAAGCAACAATGTCTCAGCAAAGCCAAAACAGAGTGATTTTTTAACAGTATTTTTTAAAGCACCAGCTTTGGTCTTTTTAGAAGTAAAACCTTAAACATGTACATATAGTTTATCAGGATTTTAAGGAACTTTTTCAAATATTTTCCCAGCATTGTTTCTCAATTTCTTTAGATGATTGATATTTTATGTGCTTCTATATTTTAAAGGCTACAATTTAAAAGCTATATTTTCTGATAAATTTTCACATCTGATATAATGTAAAATTAAAACATAAGTTCTGCATCATGGTTTGTGATATATTGAATTTGTATATTTCTGCTGAAATGCTATAATATCACCATCTAAACCACTTTTCTGCAAGATTAATAGTTCTTTGTTAGTGAAGTGAATCACAGTGCAAACCAATAATTCATTTATATATTTATGAGTCTTACTTTAAAAAAAATACAGCTCTTTGTCTTTCCTCACAATTATCTTGTTCCAGTTCATTAAATGGTTTGTTTATCTTTCCCTGGATACTTGTTCAATACTCTACTATTCGAAGCAAGTAACAAGAAGTTTAGATTAGAAATGTAACTAAAGAACTAGCAAACTTATTGCTATATTTTTACAGACAGATCATTTTTTAATGTTTTTGTTTTATTTCACATGATGCTGTACAATCTCACTCATTTACCCTTCTCTCCATAGTCACAATTTATCTTTGCAACCTCCAAAGAAATAAAACACAACACAACACAACACAACAAAGCAAAACAAACATCTCACTATGGATGCTGCTCTATGTAACACAAAATGCCCTTTTGTCCAAAAAGATTCACTAGAAAAGTCCATTGTAGTCTGGTTTCAAAACTTCAGAGTAGAACTGGCCTTGGTGGAGGGGACAAAAGTGTGACAGCCCTGAAGGCATGAGAACAGGAGAGATGCCCCTGCCCCTTGTCTACTAGGGAACTGTGAAAGAGCTGGTCCTGATGGCTTGGGTGCCACAAAGCTCATCCTGCCCCTTGTTGCCTGCCATAGAAAGTAGTGCTGGTAAAAATTCTTTCCCAATCTGTTAGTGGCCTTTTTGTCTTATTGACAGTATCTTTTGCCCTACAGAAGCTTTGCAATTTTATGAGGTCCCATTTGTTGATTCTTGATCTTACCTCTCTCATTCTCAAGTTATTTCATTCATTGTTTTCATATGACATATATCTCAAAATATCTAGATATAACCTATCAAGCCCATATAAGTTTACATATATAAAAGTTGTTGCCTGTATAAGGTTACTTGTATATAAGTTATTTCAGTGCTGAAAACTTGATATTGAAAAATGAATTCAAGGGTTATTTCTTAGGTTAAGGTTCTTTCTTCCACTTTCTGCATTTCTTGTTTGTCTGTAGTTCTTTGCTTAGGGTGGAAGACCAAGACCAGTGACTTTTCCCCATTTAACATCAGCATATCTATTTTTCTTGTCCTCGGGTCTTGTTTAGACAGTCATAGCCTCTCTGACATTTCTAGAAGACAAAGTCTTACAGATAAGATCGGGATTCCTCAGCTCTTACCATCTTCCCAGACCTTCTTTAGCTCTTTCTATGATCCTCAGCCACACATGAAGGAATTATGTTGGATATATACCTGGTGGTTCCAGTCATTACCCCATCACATATCATCTGCATTTTGACAAGTTTTGTTATTCTCTAATGATCTTATTCTGTTGCAAAGAGGGGTGAGACCTGTACTTATCTGATAATGAGAGTATAAATGCTTATAATGTAGTTACTGATTATGCTGGTTTATAAAGTACCAGTTGTAGGTGCTACTCCACAAACTATGACTTCACTAGCCTTTGATAGTTGACCATATTTCCAGTACAAGGCATAATTTCATAATTTCTCTCTTGCTGAGTGGGTCTTAGAACCAATTAGACAACTGTTGGTCTCTGACTTTGTTTTTGCCTGTTTTAGGGACCTATTGCTTCCTACTGGGTTGGCTTGTTCATATGAGGGGAACATGCCTAATCTTTTTTTTTTTTTTTTTTTATATTTATTTGTTTATTATCAGTGTGCTTATTTATTATATGTGCACATGCCTTCTATATTCGTGCACCTTATGTATTCAGGGGAAGAGGAAGTCAGAAGGAGCGTCAGATGCCCTGGAACTACAGTCATAGATGGTGTTAAGCTGGCAAGTGACTGATGTAAACTGAATTCCAGCCTTCTGAAAGGGTAACAAAGACCCTTGTTGCCAAGCTCTCTCTTCCATCCTCCCATGTGGCCTTTTGATCAGGCTGGCTTTAACTTGCTGTCTTCTGAAGATACTTCTCCCTCTGGTGATCAGGTCTTGAGGAAAGACTGGCATATGGATTTATCATCTGAGTTCAAAGCATCACGCTCTGCCCTCCTTTTTGATAAATACTTGATATTCTGACCTGTTTTCTGTCTCAAGCATTTCCAAACTTAAGAGTTCTGTCAACAGAATTCTGTCTTCAAAAGCTTGATGGCCAGGTTATTCTCGGAAAAATATTTTTAAGAGTCCATGGAGTCTTAGATGTTTGGGGGCGATGTACACGCCAGTGTTCAGAACAGAGTTCAACACAGTTTGGGGCCCAGGAAAGATCGTCTTCCACAGCTTATGAGACCCCTTAGAACTTGCAGTTTCTCCAGGTCATGTGCTTCTGCTCCACTTTTCTTCCTCTTCCTCCTCTGTGTCCTTTCCCTCTTCCATTTTCTCCTTCCCCATGCCTAATCTTATTATAACATAATATGGCATTATTGATGAATCTCCCCGGGAAGTCTTCTATTTTCTTACATGGATTTGTTTGATAATTTCTTCAATTGATAGGGACAAAGAATATTTTAGAGATAGCCTTTGTTTATTTTGTTTACTTTTGAGAATACTGTGTTAAGTTCCTTGCCCATTCTTTGAATAGGTAATTGGTTTTAGATCTTTATATAGTCTAGGTATTGATACCTTGTCATAAGTATGGCACCAAAATTTCTCTTCCATTCTATAGGTTTCTGCTTTTTTAATTCGACTTTTTATTTATTTTTAAGAAATTTTGTGTTTCATGAAATTATACTCATCAATTTTTGTGCTAAAATAAAAATTTTCTTGTTACAAATGGGGTTATATTCAGAAAGCCTTTTCTATACCTATATTTAAAATCATGCTACCTATGTTTTCTTCAAATAGCATCATTGTTTTGGGTTCACATTTAAGTCTGATAAAGATTAAGTTAGATTTTGTGAATGTTTATAGATATGGATATAATTTAATTTTTCTACAGGTGCATATCCAATTTTCCCAGCCTCATTTGCTGACGATTCTACTTTTTTTGCATATTCTATAAAGTATGTTTTTGGCATGTCCATCAAATATTTGGAGACTGTATTTATGCATGGTTGTGTTTTGGTATTCATTTTGTTCCATTAGAATACATGTGTGTTTTTATACCAGTACCATATTTTCTATTGCTTTAATTTTTTAATAGAATGAGCAAGAGAGGACATAAGTAGAAAGCAAAATAAAGGGAACATAAATCAAATAAAACACTTTAGATTTTTTTTTCATGTAATGTCTCATTCTTTAGGAATTAAAAAAATAAAAATACAACATTTTATAAAATGTAAAATAAAAGAAACAAAGGGCAGAGCCAAATACAGTCTAAAATTTGTGTTAAATTATAGCAGAGATCAGTGATCGCATAGAAGATAGGGTTTTTTATACACAGGTTCTATTCTGTGTATTTTATTTAATGTCATTAAAGAGCTTACACATATCTCCTTGGCTTACTCCTCTCCTATTTTCATTATTTTCTCTTTCTCCCAGAAAATATTATAATACATAAACACAGCTCATTTCAAGATCACCTTTTCTATAACCCTAATTCCATACCTTATAATCTCAGCTGACTTTTCCCTTTTTGTTTGTTATTTTATCTTTTACATTACTTAAACTTGTAGATAGGACAACTATGGAACTATGTTAATAAGACTGAATAGCTAATGAAAGCTTTGTATGTATTCATCCTTGTGTCTGCACAGGATAGGTAGCAGAGCAGAACTTTGGGTACCAACGTAAGAAACATTGTTCGTTTCTTCTGAAATGAGGCTTCTCATTAACCTATAGTCTGAATAGTTATTGAGCTCCAGGGATCATTTTTGTCTCACCTTAGTGTTGGAATTACTTGTGAGCACTACCTAATTAAGCTTTTGATGTGGGTTCTAGGGACCATACTCCTGCCCTCACACTTGTCAAACAATTACTTCACTGACTGAATTATCTCCACTACCCAAAAGGAATGTTTCAAAGAATAGATTAAAAGGAACAAATGAACCAAAGTTCAGTCAAAGGCTTTCATATTCTGTAATGCATATAAATAGTAGGTTTCTGGCATATATACTTAAGGAAGGGAACTAGGTTTTTTTTTTTTTTTTTGTTTTGGTTTTTTTTTTTTGGTTTTTTTTATTACATAAATCTTGTTATAGGTGAAAGAGATTGATTTTACATACACACAGAGATAAAATATAAAATCAGCAATATCTGTATCCTGGACTCCTAATATTCACTTCCCTCTTTCTAAGTTTCTATCAGTTTAGTGACCCAGAAACACCTGAAGATATTTTTCATTATCATCCCTTAGTTGATTTATACAATAAGAAAAGGATATTGAAAAAGCAGGATATTAAATAAATGAAATGAAACAGTGGAGGTTAAACCAAAGTATATAAGAGAATAAAGAAACAAAATACCAGCCTTCTCTTTAAAAGTATGGAGAGACTAATAACTTCTACAATTTATATTATTTTGGAAAAAAATGCTATATTGACCTCTTCAAACCACTAGGATGCTAGCAACACATGTTCTGAGTTTGAAAGTGCCATGGCTCATTTCTTCTTTCCCTTCCCTGAGAAGGTTATGGATGGAGGAGAGAAGAGAAGGTCCATCAGTACACACTAGGGCATAGATGATTAATAGATGAAGGAAGCAGCTTTATGACTATTTATCCTACAATACTGAAAAAAATAGGAAGGAAAGAATACAGAGAGAGAAGTAAGCAAGTGGACTTTATGCTCATTATTTATGTTGCTGTACTTTTCCTTTTTTATTAGGTCTTATTTACTAGCTTGAATGAACCCTTAGAACATCTATTTACAACTTCCATTGTCCACAGTGCCCCAGTTACACTGCAGTCAGATCATAGGCAGAACACAGCAGACAGTGTTACCTTCTTAGTATACAAGGAAACAGAAGACAATGGGAGGCACTGGGAAAAACTGTGTTCCTAACACTTAGGATGTTTCTAGGGCACAGGAATCCAGGAAAGAAATTTAGCATGGCATTTATATGTATACATAGACCTACTGAAGAGGTCAGTTCAGGAACTTTGGAAAATGCCACCCCTCCCTTCCTGGAAGAGACAGGTCAGACAACATGTAGGCCAGAAGGGAGAGGCTGAGTAAGCCCCTACTACCTCATTCCCTAAAGACCAATCAGTTTAAAGAGTTTAAAGAGCACACTGTTCTGCCAACCATATTGTGCCTATTTGCTGATGCTTTATTCTGCCCCTGGAAATTGTATAAAAACTCGCCAAATGGTCTGCCCAGAGTTGCTGCCTCTCCTTTGGGTCTGGGACAACGCCAGTGCATGAGAATAATACATTCCTCTTGCTTTTGCATCTAGCTCTGCATAGCTCACTCTGATGGTCCCCAGTAATTAATGCTCATCAGAGTCTTACATTACAACTTCTTTCCAGCTAGAGTTTCTTTGTTGCATGCTCTCTGAGAAGGTTGCTAGCCCTCTTCACTCAAGGCCTATCTTCATCATCAGGCCAAAAGTTGCCTTGGTGAGTTCTTTCCTTCATAGAAAAGTCTTCATTCCTCAGGTTTCCATCTGCACTTGGAGTTGACCCTGTGCCACAGCTCTCCATACCCAGGTCCCACCGGGAGTAAGCAGATCTCACAAGAGTGTTGACACACCTGAAAGCACAGGTGATACCACAATTTCTGCTCAAATTCCTGACCCAAGTGGACTTGAGGCTCTAGCTAGAGCAATTAGATAACAAAAGGAGGTAAAAGGGAAACAAAGTCAAAAGGAAGAAGTCAAAATATCACTATTTGCAGATGATATGATAGTATACTTATGTGACCCCCAAAATTCCACTAGAGAACTCCTACAGTTGATAAACAACTACAAAAAGAGGCTGGATATAAAATTAACTCAAACAAATCAGTAGCCTTCCTCTACTCAAAGGATAAACAGGCTAAGAAAGAAATTAGGGAAATTAAACACTTCACAATAGTCACGAACAATATAAAATACCTTGATGTGATTCTAAACAAACATGTGAAATATCTGTAAGACAAGAACTTCAAGTCTTTGAAGAAAGAAATTGAAGGAGACCTCAGCAGATGAAAAGATCACCCATGCTCATGGAACAGCAGGATTAATATAGTAAAAATGGCCATGTTACTGAAAGCAATCTACAGATTCAATGCAATCCCCATCAAAATTCCAACTCAATTCTTCACAGAGTTAGAAAGAAAAATTTTCAAATTCATTTGTAACAAGATTTACCCAGGATGTTGAAAATTGTTCTCAGCAATAAAAGAACATCTGGGGCAACCATCAACCCTGACCTCATGCTGTACTACAGAGCAATAGTGATAAGAACTGCATGGTATTGGTACAGTGACAGGCAGGTAGATCAATGGGATAGAACTGAAGACTCAGAATCGAACCCATACACCTATGGTCACTTGATCTTTGACAAAGAAGCTAAAACCATCCAGTGAAAAAAAGACAGCATTTTCAAAAATTGGTGCTGGTTCAATGGATAGTCAGCATGTGAAAGAATGCAAATTCATCCATTCTTAACTCCCTGTATAAAGGTCAAGTCCAAGAGGATCAAGGACCTCCATATAAAACCAGATACAGTGAATCTAATAGAAGAGAATGTGGAGGCTTCAAACACATGGGCACATGGGAAAATTTCCTGAACAGAACACCAATAGCTTAGGCTCTAAGATCAAGTATTGACAAATGGGATCTCAGAAAATTGAAAAACTTCTGTAAAGCAAAGGACACTGTCTCTGGGACAAAAATGATAATATACAGATTGAGAAAAGACCTTTACCAACCCTATATCCAATAGAGGGCTAATATCCAATATATACAAAGAACTCAAGAAGTTAGACTCCAGAAAACCAAATAACCCTATTAAAAAATGGGGAACAGCGCTAAACAGAATTCTCAACTGATGAAACTTGAATAGCCAAGAAGCACCTACAGAAATGTTAGGTCATCCTCAGTCATTAGGGAAATGCAAATCAAAACAACCCTTAGATTCCACCTCATACCAGATCAAAAATTCATGTGAGAGAAGATGCTGGTGAGAATGTAGAGAAAGAGGAATGCTTGTGATTGCAAGCTGGTACAACAACTCTCTAAATCAGTCTGGTAGAAATAATTCTATCTAAAGATTCAGTAATACCCCTGTTAGTAATATACCATGCAACAGGGGCACATGTTCCACTATGTTCATATTGGCCCAGTTTGTGACAGCCAGAAGCTGGAAACAATATAGATGTCCCATGACAGAAAATGGATACAGAAAATCTGGTTCATTTACACAATGGAATTCTTCTCAGCTAATAAGAACAAGGGCATTCTGAGTTTTGAAGGCAAATGGATGGAATTAGAAAATATCATCCTGAGTGAGGTATCTCAGTCCCAAATGGACATGCATGGCATGTACTCATTATAACCAGTGTATATTAGAAAATAAGTATAGAATACTCAAGATATAGTCCAGAGAACTCTAAAAGCTCAACAAGCTAAAGGGCCCTAGTGCAGATGCCTCAGTCTCACTTGGGAGGGAGAAGAAAGCAATCACAAGTGGGGATGGAGGAAGGGTCCTGGAGAGGAAATTGGACAGGGAGGTTAAGAGGGGAACATAATCAGGTATTGGGTGAGGGAAATAGACTGAAGTCCCTGAGGGCCAGCAGAAAGTGTGGAAACAGGTAACCTCGGGTGGTAGGAGGTTGGGGAGATACTCCAGAATGTACCAGAAACCTGGGAGGTAAGAGACTCTCAGGATTCAAAGGGAGGGACTCTAGATGAAATGCCCCACAGTAGGAAGAGGGAACTTGTAGAGCCCACCTCCAGAAGGAAGACAGGGCATCAAATGAGGGAGAGGGTTGCCATACTACAGCCAAAACTCTGATCCATATTTGTTCCTGTCTGAAAGATCAGCAGAGATGGAAATGGACAGGACCCTGATGAAAAGAAGGTCCATTGAACGGCCCAAAGTGGAATCCAGCTCAAAGGAGAGATCCCAAGGCCAGACACTATTACTGAGGCTATGGAACACTCATAAGAAGCGACCTCACATGACCATATTCAAGAAGACCCAACAAGCAGCTGAAAGAGTCAGAGGCAGATAGTTACATCAACCAATGGACAAAAACAGCCAACCCCCATAGCTGAATTAGGGAAAGGCTGAAAAAAGCTGAGGATGAGGGCGACCCTGTAGGAAGACCAGCAGTCTCAATTAATCGGGACCCTGAAGATCTCTCAAACATTGAACCACCAACCAGGCAACATACACCAGATGTTATGGGGCCCCCAACACATATAAGCAAAGGACTGCTAGTTCTGTTTTCAATGCCAGATGATGCTCCTAGACTTCAAGTGACTGGAGTCCCCAGGGAGTTTAGAGGTCAGGTGGGGTGGAAGTAGGCGTAGGGACATCCTCATGGAGACAGAGGGGTGGGGAGGAGGTATGGGATGTAAAACAGTTAGTCAGAGTGTGGAAGCAGGGGGATGGGAATTAAATCTGGACTATAAAAAATGAATTAATTAAAATAATAAAAATAAAAATAACATTCTAGAGCTAAAAGCTAAATTAATCCAAAAAGATAAGAAAGAATGAATAATACCTAAAATAATCATTGTATTTCAAAATATTTGTTTTGCATCTAAGAAACGGAAGAATCTGAACAACAACAACAAAAACAGGTATTTATTTAAAAAAATGTGTCTAAAAAACAATTGTATTTACAGCAATAAAAGCATTGCCCTTTCATTAACTAAGAATTAAGAAATTTCATGTGTGAAATGAAAGGGAAGAAATTTCCTCCTTTGGGTGAGAAAGTTGGTCCATAATATTTCAAAATGAATACAGAAATTCTATAAAAACTTTATATAAAATCAGATAAAATTATCATAGTCTAGATGTATACATATTTAAGAAAATGTACACAGACTTTGAGCATATAAAATAAGCAATTAAAATACAAGGAAAACCATAAAAAGATAAAAATTACAATAGTTAATGTTAGAGTGTAATTTCAATTTTAAACAAAACTGATTGGGTATTAAAATAATTAAATTATTAAATTTAACCAATTTAAAACTAAATTTATGAAGTCAACAAAATTAGAATAAATAGAAGTAAAAATATATAACTTGGATATATTTGTAACACATTCAACACATATGAAATGGATGTTCTAAAAATAAAATCACATCTAAAAACTGCCAAATGGAAGTTGTTACACTTCTGAATGGTTTCTTGCCCTCATTCATAATGGGAAGATCATATTTGAATAGTATTTCCACTGAATAGATTAGTAAAAATTAAAATGCTGTCATAGAGATTTGACCTGAGTGCAAGTATTCACTTATTCGCAGGCATTTCTGTATTGTTTGCAAAGTTAATTCCTCAGATATCTGTTTTTTAAAAACCTACTTGAAGATACATATTAAAATACTGAATACATATTATTGTCTCTACAGGGAGATACTAATATCTCTACAGGGAGATAATAATAATTTGGAGCTACATATTAAAATATTGAATATATGGTCGTTTTTTTTTCCTGCTATAGAAATACTCTATAGCATTCATCTGTGAATTAGATATGAAGAGATATTTGTGTTAAAACAACTTGAAGCTATAGAATGTCAACAGGAGACAGTTGTTGTTTGATAACTATATAGTCACTAAACGGATACAATGCTATTATTAAACTATAAATTGGATGTACTGAAAGAGAATGACCTTAATATGGAATATTAATGATGGCCCATTTCATTTAAAAATTTATAAACAAATACCCTTAAGAAACTATCAGTTGTATCTTCAAATTGTTACCTTCATAAAATTCTCATGTATGTATTGGTTTGCTGTGTTTAGGAACCTCTATATTTTTTTCTCTGTTGATAATGGTGACATTTCAGTTTTGCTTTAATTAGAAATTGGGTATTTTGTGCAGTGCAATGTGTGTTTTGAGGTTTAGTAAGGCGTTGAAGGGGTTTACAGCTCTATAGGAGGGACAACAATATGAACCCAGGAACTAAAGCACCATCCAAAGAGTACACGTGGTGGGACTCATGGCTCTAGCTATATATGCAGCAGAGGATGGCCTAGTCAGTCATCAATGGAAAGAGAGGTCCTTGGTCATGTGAAGGCTCAATGCCCCAATGTAGGGGAATGCCAGGACCAGGAAGTGAGAGTAGGTGGGTTGATGAGAAGGGTGAGGGAAGAGGGAATAAGGGAAGGGGGTTTCAGAGGAAGACCAGGAAAGGGGATAAAATTTGAAATGTCAATAAAGAAAATATGTAATTAAATTACATTGAGTTAAATTAAATTAAATTAAATTTTAAAAAAATTTAAAGCTTAAAAATGAAATTGGTTAGATAAATGATAATGACACAATTAGAAGATGATAAATCCAAATTTATCATTAATGTTGTGCATAGTACATTAAATTATTTTGAGTAGATAAAAATAAAAAAATCTCTTCAAAATTATTAGAGAATATTCATCACAGATATGGGAAGTTATTTTTTAATCTGTTAACAAGCTATATTTAGTTAACTGAATTTCATCCTCACTGACAGAGTTAAGTAGCAATAAAACCAGTTTAAAATTTTCAAAGCATAGTATAGTGAAATGGCCATTATTAATTCATATACTCATCTGGTGCTATTCCCAAATACTACATTTCCAACTGGTGAAAATGTAGTAATGTAATAGTATTAAAATCTATTAAAATAGCATTTTAAGAAATACAAGCTGATTTAGGATAGGTAAAGATCTTTCCCAATCTGTTGGTGGCCTTTTTGTCTTATTGATGGCGTCTTTTGCCTTACAGAAGCTTTGCAATTTATGAGATCCCATTTGTCGATTCTTGATTCTTACAGCACAAGCCATTGCTATTCTATTAAGGAATTTTTTCCCTGTGCCCATATATTTGAGGCTTTTCCTCACTTTCTCCTCTATAAGTTTCAGTGTCTCTGGTTTTATGTGGAGTTCCTTGATCCACCTAGATTTGACCTTAGTACAAGGAGATAGGAATGGATCAATTTGCATTCTTCTACGTGATAACTGCCAGTTGTGCCAGCACCATTTGTTGATGGTGGCACAACTTTTTTCCACTGGATGGTTTTAATTCCCTTGTCCCACCATAGGTGTGTGGGTTCATTTCTGGGTCTTCAATTCTATTCCATTGGTCTACTTGTCTGTCGCTATACCAGTACCATGCAGTTTTTATCACAATTGCTCTGTAGTAAAGCTTTAGGTCAGGCATGGTGATTCCACCAGAGGTTCTTTTATCATTGAGAAGAGTTTTTGTTATCCTAGGTTTTTTTGTTATTCCAGATGAATTTGCAAATTGCCCTTTCTAATTCGTTGAAGAATTGACTTGGAATTTTGATGGGGAATGCATTGAATCTGTAGATTGCTTTTGGCAATATAGTCATTTTTACTATATTGATCCTACCATTCCATTAGCATGGGAGATCTTTCAATCTTTTGAGATCTTTAATTTCTTTCTTCAGAGACTTGAAGTTCTTATCATACAGATCTTTCACTTCCTTAGTTAGAGTCATGCCAAGGTATTTTATATTATTTGCAACTATTGTGAAGGGTGTCTAATATCCAATATATATAAAGAACTCAAGAAGGTGGACTCCAGAAAATCAAATAACCCCATTAAAAATGGGGCTCAGAGCTAAGCAAAGAATTCTCACCTGAGGAATACCGATCAAAATGGCTAAGATCAAAAATTTAGGTGACAGCAGATGCTGGCGAGGATGTGGAGAAAGAGGAACACTCCTCCATTGTTGATGGGATTGCAAGCTTGTACAACCACTCTGGAAATCAGTCTGGCGGTTCCTCAGAAAATTAGACATAGTACTACCAGAGGATCCCACTATATCTCTCCTGGGTTGATATCCAGAAGATGCCCCAACTGGTAAGAAGGACACATGCTCCACTATGTTCATAGCAGCCTTATTTATAATAGCCAGAAGCTGGAAAGAACCCAGATGCCCCTCAACAGAGGAATGGATACAGAAAATGTGGTACGTCTACACAATGGAGTACTACTCAGCAATTAAAATGAATGAATTTATGAAATTCCTAGGTGTTAGGAGTGGGTGTGGCGGCAGTCCCAAAGGCGCCAGGGACTGTAGCTAAGTTGTATGACTTGCACCTGACTTCCTCATATAAGCCACAAACATC
Source organism: Mus musculus (assembly GCF_000001635.26). Taxonomy (NCBI): domain Eukaryota; kingdom Metazoa; phylum Chordata; class Mammalia; order Rodentia; family Muridae; genus Mus; species Mus musculus. The sequence goes on from NC_000068.7 coordinate 41,608,314, forward strand.
TTGAGAACTGAGCAGGTGCACCAGGATACCGGTGAATCCAGTTTGATGGAGATATGCCCCTGCTGCCCTGATTAGCTGAAGCTGCGTGCCTGGTGAGGCGGCGTGGCCTGCTGTGCGTGGATGAGAGTATAAAAGGAGTGAGAGGCTCAGGGTTCGGGAAGATACAAACAAGGGAGATATAAACAAGGGAGATATAAACAAGAAGAATCAGGACTGAATAAACTGCTGTTAGACACCATTGCATACACTAGCAAGATTTTATCGAAAGGACCCAGATGTAGCTGTCTCTTGTGAGACTATGCCGGGGCCTAGCAAACACAGAAGTGGATGCTCACAGTCAGCTAGTGGATGGATCACAGGGCTCCCAATGGAGGAGCTAGAGAAAGTACCCAAGGAGCTAAAGGGATCTGCAACCCTATAGGTGGAACAACAATATGAACTAACCAGTACCCCGGAGCTCTTGACTCTAGCTGCATATGTATCAAAAGAAGGCCTAGTCGGCCATCACTGGAAAGAGAGGCCCATTGGACTTGCAAACTTTATATGCCCCAGTACAGGGGAATGCCAGGGCCAAAAAGGGGGAGTGGGTGGGTAGGAGAGTGGGGGTGGGTGGGTATGGGGGACTTTTGGTATAGCATTGGAAATGTAAATGAGCTAAATACCTAATAAAAAATGAAAAAAAAAAAAAAAAGAAGGACTGGTGGTCGTGTCGTTCTTGCTGGTCAAGAGCGGACGCGACACCTAGGCAAATGGATGGATCTCGAGGGCATCATCCTGAGTGAGGTAACACAATCACAAAAGAACTCACATGATATGTACTCACTGATAAGTAGATATTAGCCCAGAAACTTAGAATACCCAAGATATAAGATACAATTTGCAAAACACATGAAACCCAAGAAGAATGAAGACCAAAGTATGGACTCTTTGCCCCCTCTTAGAATTGGGAACAAAACACCCATGGAAGGAGTTGCAGATACAAAGATTTGAGCTGAGACGAAAGGATGGACCATCTAGAGACTGCCATACCTGGGGATTCAACCCATAATCAGCCTCTAAATGCTGACACCATTGCATACACTAGCAAGATTTTGCTGAAAGGATCCTGATATAGCTGTCTCTTGTGAGGCTATGCTGGGGCCTAGCAAACACAGAAATGATGATCACAGTCAGCTATTGGATGGGCCACAGGGCCCCCAATGGAGGAGCTAGAGAAAGCACCCAAGGAGCTGAAGGGGTCTGCAACCCTGTACGTGGAACAACAATATGAAGTAACCAGTACCCCTGGAGTTCATATCTCTAGCTGCATATATAGCAGAAGATGGCCTAGTAATCCATCATTGGGAAGAGAGACCCCTTGGTCTTGCAAACTTTATATGCCTCAGTACAGGGGAACGCCAGGGCCAAGAAGTGGGAGTGGGTGGGTAGGGGATTGGCGGGGAGGGAATGGGGGCCTTTTTGGATAGCATTGGAAATGTAAATGAAGAAAATACCTAATAAATTAAAAAAAAAGAAATACAAGCTCTTATATAAAATTGCCTGTATTTTCCACAAGGATTAAATCTATGGAATACAGATTTAGGGGATCTCTCTCATTCATATATGTGTAGCATAGAGTATGCCTAGGTAGGTTAGTTCATGCAGGTGATATTGCAGGATTTGTTATGTTATGTGGATGTAATAACAAACTTTGTGTTGAACTAGAAAACTGCAAAATAATGAAATACTAAATAGATAATCCATATTCAGTGCATTGATATTCTATTTTCTTCTGGCAATGTGTACATTATCAGAAATATACAAGCAATAAAGTATCTCACATTCTTAAACCTTCTGGAAATTTTCAGTAAATCATATGTGTATTGTTGAAATATAAAATACTATGGGCTTGGCTCAATTAAAAATGAGTCTCTATTGGATAGCATAATCATTCCAAGAGTTTTATGAGATGAAACATATGCTCTAATAATACCTTATGTCACTAACCTTTTTCAGCAGCATGTATTATGATTCTAATTAGGTGTATTCATTGTTTTTTTAGGTATCAGCTTTGAGCCTGATTGAGAATAAATGTTAACCTGAATGAGGGGATATTTGTAGGACACTGCAAGAAATACACAAGAACACATGAGATAACCAACTTCGTAATATTGACAGAATCATTCTTTCCATAATCTCTTGAATGATATTTTTAAGTTAAGTATTATAAATTATAGCTATAATTATTATGACTACTTGGTTTTTTAACATTATTTTAAAATTATTCATTCTTTTTTTCGCACATCTCATTAAAGGAAATGTTTTGTATAAGTTTCTGTAATTTGAAGACTGTTTTAAGGCACATATCAAACACATAATATTGGAATTTATTTATTTATTTATTTATTTATTTGTAGACAGCGTCTCCCTGTGTAGTCTCGGCTGTAGTAGAACTCACTCTGTAGACTGGGATGTCCTTAAACAGTTACCTATGTTCTTTTTTTATTAGTTTCCCTTTCTCTGGCACACAGGTAGCTCTCTCATATGTTTCTTATGAGAAGCTGTAACTAACCAGGTAACATCTAACCCCCAAAGTACCTTCCAATAATGCTCTTTCAATTTTTTCACAGTACAGACAGATAGAGGATGGTTTTCTATGAAGCTTACGGAAAAGACACTAGGAACATGTTGTCTTCTTGACATGGCTGGAAATCTTTCTGTCTGTTGATGAGCATTACTACAAGGGAATGGTTTCCCCAGCTTCCCAGGCTCTAGTTACGAATCTAAATTCTTTCTGCTTTTAGAACTTCAAGTGTGGTTCTCTTAACATCCAGCCATATGTTACTCAATCTCTTCTAGACAACATCACTTAAATTCTTGGTAAAGTCTTGAGTTTCCTAAGTGTTATTTGTCCTAAAAATACTCAGACCCTTTCCTCAGCACAAATGAAATGTGTACTCACACATCCAGTGAGAATATCTGAGACTTCTACTCAGTTATAATGATGGCAGCCATTGTGTCCATGTCTCAGAGGAGAAACATAGTTTCTTTTGTTCCACCTGCTACTCATGTGTCCCATCCTTTCTTGTTTGAATGCAGCCTTACCATATTGTAGTATTGTTGGGCCCCATTATGGCCCTGGTTTGGGCCTTGAGGACAAACCTAAGCCTGGCTCGAGTTTTGAGACCTATCTCAGTCATTTCTGTATCCAGATGATTCCAGAATACCTGTTTGGCCCTGCCTCTGCTAATGTAGAACTTTGCCATTGGCTTTGTCAGTCACTCCATACCCTCCCATACCCTTTCCTGCCTCCCATGTCACCTTACCCCACCACAAATCCCCCTCTCTATGTTCCAAACTTATATAAGAGGCTGATGGCATAAAGTTGAGTTTCTGCCTCAACAAGACTCCGGGCTTGGTGTGTTTCTTTTGGGCCATTGACACTTGCCATCATGCTCAAGCCTGGAGGGTGGGACCAGGACCTCTCTCCTCTTATCTGGACCTTCCAGCAAGGAGCCGGCATAGTATTCCTCTGGTCTGCTATCTATGTGCATTTGTCTCAGCTGAAACATAGCCCTAGTGTCCAGGCAGATCTCCTGACATCAGGTCTTTGCTACATAGACCATTTTCAAAATTACATTATCATTATCTCTTAATGGAATCTTGCTATGTAACTTCCCTCTCAGAGGTCTTTGATGTTACTTAGCTCCCACATGAAAAGTCCTTTAACGTGCAAAGGCGAAGGCAGCACCTTCAGAAGTTGGCTCTGTCCGCCTACATTTTCTCCTTTGCCTGCCAGTCTCTTTACTGAGTGCTGTTCTCTGGCTTTACTCTCAGATGTACATCCTTCTGAGTCTTCTTTCTCTATCCTTCCTCCTTTTTCTTTTTTCTTGGCCTTTCTACATTTCCACACCTCATGCTTTCTCTCTTTTCTATGTATTTCAATTTTCTAGAGTCTATCTTTATATCCCACTTCTCAGGGCCTTCCATCTTATTGACAGGAAAAGCCTTCATAGCTCAGATTCTATATAGCCTACTTATTGGATCTTCAGCTGCCACTCAGGAGGTATAATAGGGCAACATGTAGTTAATAAGTTGATTTAGAAACAGTTTCTAAATAAAATATGTAGTAGAATCTTAACCATGATTTACCTTAAGAAGATATATGTCACCATATTGATAATCATCAGTAAAAATGAAGCAAGAATGGGAGAAACATATTTTAAATTCTCTCATGGGCTAAGATAAGTGGCAGGAGATTGTATGCTGAATGTCTATAAATTATTTCTATTACATATTATTATTAAACTATTATGTCTTTTCTAGATGGATTGCTAACATTCTTATAAGACAAAGAAACACTAAAGCAAACAGCAGACGAATGAAATAGATCAAATAACTATCGGATGTTCCAAACTGAAATGATTGAAAGCTACAGCAAACAAATCTCCCTCTAATTCAGGAGGGTGCATGCACAGGGGGAGGCATGTAGAGAAGAGCACAAACTTTCTCTCTAGGAAATGATTAACAAGATGACGATTTCAATGAACTATTTCTGTGTCTTAGTAAAATATTTTAGAAATTAATAAAAATAGATATTTGTTAACATCAAGAATAGAAACATTTAATGAAGAGTAATACCACATTTTATTCACACAATACTACTACCCATGGAATTTATTTCCTTCTATAATCTAAAATATAAGATAATGGAAAATGAAAAGGGTCATGGTTGTCATTATATATACAATGCCTTGAAAAGATGAGTTTGCATCCATAAATTAAATCAATGAAAAACAAATACAAAAAAGAGCACATTTTGTCATCGGGATAAATAAATAAATAACAACATTTTGTCCTATGAGGAAACAAATGGAGAATTACACATAAAGTCATACACACACACACACACACACACACACACACACACACACACACCTTAATAGAATTGTCAATAAGACAAAGTTCTCATTTTCTCTTTAAGTTGGCTAATTTAATGAATCTTTCTCATTAAACTAGAAAGGTAGGAACTTACTGTGATAGGCTAAAAGCATTCACTGTTATTTTGATACACACACACACACACACACACACACACACACACACACACACATATATCAAGTCTAACTAATACTTCAGACGGCCCTGGAGACCATACCTTTGCTAGGTCATATATAAACACTGACCACACACATGTGTTTCAGTTGCTTTATTTAAGTAATTTCGAACTAACACTTTGGGGCTAAATTTTCTTCTACCATTAGTTGTTGTACTGCTCTGGGAACATAAGACTAAGAAAATCATAATTAAGTAGGGAAATTTACTTCAAATACATTACATAGTTCATCACACAAACAAAGAGAAGTTATTTCTTCATCATGTTTTATGTGATTCATTATGACAGCATGCAATTTTGGCATGCAATTGAGAATAGACTATGTCAATTTACCCTGACAAATAGAAAGCAAAGGCAAGAAATAGCACACTGCTGCCCAAGAAATTCCATCAGAATACACCAAGACTCTCTCCACATTTTTAGGCTAATTTTATCAGTTTCTAAGAATGTATATATGCAGAGGGTATGGTGAAGAATTTGAAGAGTTAACTGAAAGCTATAATAAAGTGGTTAATAGGTAAACCTTCATGTCCACAGGAACTTAGCAACTTGTCATTGTATTGATCCTAAATATCCCCTGCTCCCTTTAACTAATACAACTGTTTAAAAGCCTGCAAAAGTAGGTCTCAGACTGTCAAACTGTACAGAAAAAATAAATACAGAAAAAACAGAAATTAGTTGACAAAAGAAGGCACCATTTCATCTTGAATCCCCTCATCCTTCCTGAGAACTTATTGATCAAAAGGCAAATGACCTTAAATTTCATTTTTCTCCCCAGTTTGATATCTATCAAATATAATTCATTTATTCATAAAATTCAATTTTTCCACTATGTGCTTGGTACTGTGCAGAGTGTAACACTGAATACAAAATGATAACAAAGGCACACAAATTCCAATGGCAAACTAATTAAGAAAAATACACCTCTGTGAAAGCGCCTGCAAAATAATCAAGTATATAAATTGTTGTTAATGCCCTGAAGCTGCCAACTGGGGAGGAGAAAGATGTATAGGTTAAACCATGAAGTTGATTTAGATTTTTAGTATGCTAGAGCTTCTTATCAAAGGTAAATAAAAGAGAATGTACATTATAGAAAGATGGAAAGGTTTATGTAAATATATGAATTGAAATAAAATCTAGAAAGCCTTTGTATCCACTACTCATTTTTATAGATGTTTCACTTCTCAGTGAAAGCAAAGCCCAAATAAAGATATTAACAAAATATATAACTTTTGATTATTAAAAAATGAATACAAATACCAAATTAGGGTAGTTTAAAATTATGTCTAATGAGAGGTTAAAGAGGCAATTTGAATAATTGTCAATTTCCTTTTAGGGTATGCTTTCCCTATTGTTATTATTTTAAAGGCTTTGTTAAACTCAGTTTTAAAGCCACATGCTAAAGGTCTAGGGCACGCCAGCCTAATACACTTAGCATTAGAAAATTAGTTTACATGATAGCCCCAGAGGGGAACAAAGTGCCCCCATCTCTATAGGTTCTCAGAACTGAGGCACATATGTCATTGTTCCTGGAACACTGGCCAGAGACTGTGGCACTTCCTGGACTTAGGAGTCCAACCAGCTTACCAGAATTTCTAAGCCCTTGATAAAATCTGAAGCTGTGCTTGTTACAGTGACGACTTAAAGGATTCTGGGAAGCATCCACCTCAGTATTGAAGGTTAATAGCATAAGAGTCAATGATGTGATGTTGCAAAATATGCCATATACTGTGGGATGGATACAATAAACTAATTAACACTTTGTTTTATTTCACATAGTTGTTTTGAAACATATATACAATTTGTCAATTGAAAGTACAATCAGAAGTTATATATAAATTTATGTACTTTAAATGCATATAGTTTTAGTTTATATATTGACAAATATGAGAAAAATCTCTATAAACATTTAAATATACATTATACATACAATAATTTCATAAGTCTAAAAAGGGGGCAATAGTACTATTAGAGTCCAAACTTCAAATTAAGTGACTAGACTTTAACCACTACAGTGAAAATCAGTCAAAGGAATATATTTTTGAAATACTGTTATAATGTTTCACTTTTAAGTTTGAAAGACAATACAGGTAGAAGCCCTCCCCTCTCAGCTTTGAAGTGAGGCTTACACCCAGATTCAATCATCAGATTACACAAATAAAGACCAAGAGTATATCACATGTAAACAGTTTTACAACACATACTAAATCAAATATGGTCCATTGCAAAGTCAGAATGCTATGACTAAGGTACAGTATACATGCCAATAATGCAAATGTGCCTTTATGTTGGCTATCAATAAAAATAACTAATCATGCCAACAAGGTAAATGTTATCAAATTAAGCCAAAAGAAAATCAGATTACAAAATTTGACATCCATTCAGTAAACTTTATCAAAAAGCAACAAAGAGAAGGAACCTTCATGTTTAACTGACAGTAAATGGTTTCCTTTCCCTAAAAAAGATAAAAATTATATATGTAACACTGAAGTTTTCACAAACCTCTGGGGAGACATGACATATCTTTAGATTTACTTTTGTTGAACTGAAAACAACAATTCTATTTATTTATTTTGAAATAACCTTTCACAGGTACTATTCTGAATGCTTTCTCCCAACTTGTAGGGCTACCTAGGAGGTTGGGACATTGTAGGTGTGGCTTGGGTCCCAGAAGAAAGCTACTTTAATGGGACTCTACAAATATAGCCTGATCCTGGTTTCTGCTGTGCTTTCTACCTCCTGTCTCATGGTAATATGAGCAGCCTTTGCCTTGTAGTCATATTGCTGTGAACTGAGCTCCTCCAGGCATGATGTTCACACACCAGGAAGCCAGTGGCCCAAGCAAAGATTGCTTTTCAGAGACAAAAAAGAAGAAAATTAGATAGATAGAAGGAGAGAGAGAGAGAGAAGGAGGAGGAGGAGGAGGAGGAGGAGGAGGAGGAGGAGGAGGAAGAAGAAGAAGAAGAAGAAGAAGAAGAAGAAGAAGAAGAAGAAGAAGAAGAAGAAGAAGAAGAAGAAGAAGAAGAAAGAAGAAGAAGAAAGAAGAAGAAGATAATGATAGGAAGTACAGTGTCTTAAATCAAATTTGGAAAAATCTAAATAAAAATCAAGTAAAATCAAAACTGAAAAATTTATCTCCAACATAGACGCATTGTAGTCTGTAAAAACTTCTGCTTATACATGTTTTTGCATCCTAGGAAATCAGTGGTAAACAATGTAACCATCTCAGGAAATTTACATTTGAGTACATAACTTCTTAAAACCAAACAGGAAGCTGTCAAATCAGAGTATTCAAGACACATAATAAAGATGTATTCTGAAGGCCCTGGCTGTTGTTATTTGCTTTGTAGGAATCAAGTAACAAAACTTCATTCAACAATGTGGAGTTATCTCTGATTTGTTTGTTACAAACTCAAGAAAACAGTGATGTGTGTCTTTGGGTCAACTTGAACAAGGGAAGTATTTCAGAAAAGAATGAACATTAGATGCTAAGCAATTCTCAAATAGATTGGAAGATTTTCAGGCTCACTGGGGGATAGCTATCTCCTCTTGTAGATATATCTCATAGAGATATATTTACATGAGTAAGCCATTTAAGAAGTTAATACAGGACCTCAGTGCAATCTCTCTATGAATTGCTGTAGTATACAAAGAAGCTCATTGTGCAGATCCAAAGCTGCAGGATCTCCATGACACAGACCAACAATGGGATATGCAAGAGGAATCCTGGTAAGGATACAGTATTGATAGTATAACAGAAGTCAGAGAGGCCTCCAAACAGACCAATGGCTTATTGCAACGAACATTTCTAAATCAATATATGTAAACAAAATGCTCTACTTTGGGACACACTAGTCTTTCCTTCCTTCTTTCTTCCTTGATTTTCTTTTGGGGTGGTTTCAAGGGTGCAGAGTGGGTATGAAGGGGCAAGGTAATGAGTGCAATGAGGTATATGATGTGAAAGTCACGACAAATCAAGGAACAGTTTAAAAAGTTAATATAAAAGCTTACTAAAATAATTAATCTATTGAATAGCAATAAGCATATTGTTAGCATAGTTTCAATTGTTGCTTCTTTAATGTTCTTCCCAAGTCTTTCTAGAACTCGGGTGGCAATCAATGTGCACATGACACAGAAATGCTCTGATCCACCTTCAAGTATTCATAGGAGTAGGTAGCAAATTTTATAATTTTTGTGTTTCAATCCACATTAGGATCTCTACCTTGTCAAGTTCTCCACTCTCAAACCCATGGTCCTCTATTCATTCCTCAGTGCACTCAAGGCACACAGTTCTTTGTAAGGTTTGTCTTGCAATTTTCATAATGTTTCTAAGAGTTGACACTGATAAAAGAGAGTGCTGAAGACTTCCTGACACCACAAAGATTCTTCAAGACACCCGGCATAATCTTAAGAGAATATTCTTTCTTTTAGGAATAGTTACACAACTACAATTTTCTCACAATCTCACATATTGTGTATGGATTAATTTTGTTTGAGTAACATTAGCCTGTCAAATTAGTGGCATAAGGTTTATAATGAAGTTTAAACTCTGATTTATACTTTAACTATTTGAGAAATTTTGTACTTGATAATTCTGATTTCCATACGCAGAGAAAGTTAAGTAGAATTCTCTGTGAGCTTGCTATATCTTAAAATAGAACTTTACTATTTGTATGATTTTTCTATTTCCATTCTTTTGCTTTTTGAGTGTTCTAAGTTAGTTTGCTTCCATTGATATATATATATATATATCATTTTATTTTTCAAACTATGTTCAACTATTATATATATATATTATATTTATATGAAGAGTTTGAGTGTGTGTGTGTGTATTTAATTGTTGCATTAACCTTGCCTGGGGAGATGTGACCACAATAGTCTATTTACCCTACTGGGGCAATGAAGACACAGACCAAATTAAAAAGCCCATCTAAGCTTAACTTTTTTAATTAGTGAAATTATTGTGCTAACTTAGAGCATATGTTACTTGTAGAGACATATAGATAACCCCAAAAGGCTACATTACTGCAAAGTCCTACTCCATCACAGATAGTGAAACATGTAAACTGCATCATAAGATGTCACTTTCATTTAGCTTATCCCTTGCTATGTGCTCTAGAATCCCTGTCTTAGGGTTTCTATTTGATATGACAAAATACCATTTCAGGGTCCTGACAGCAAACTCTTACTAGCATATGCAATAGTGTCTGGGTTTGGTCGTTGTATATGGGATGGATTCCCATGTGGGGCAGTGTCTGGATGGTCCTTCCTTCTGTCTCAGCTCCAAACTTTTTCTCTGTAACTCCTTCCATGGGTATTTTGTTCCCCAATCCTAAGAAAGAGCAAACTATCCACACTTTGGTCTTCCTTCTTCTTGAGTTTCATGTGATTTGCAAATTGTATCTTGGGTATTCTAAGGTTCTGGGCTTATATCCACTTGTCAGTGAGTGCATATCATGTGTTCTCTTTTGTGATTGGGTTGTTTCACTCAGGATGATATCCTCCTGATGCATCCATTTGCCTAAGAATTTCATGAATTCATTGTTTTTAACTGCTGAGTAGTACTCCATTGTCTAAATGTACCACATTTTTGGTATCCATTCCTCTGTTGAGGGACATCTGGGTTCTTTCCAGCTTCTGGCTATTATAAATAAGGCTGCTATGAACATAGTGGTGCATGTGTCCTTATTACAAGTTGGAAAATCTTCTGGGTATATGCCCAGGAAAGGAATTGCTGAATCTTCCAGTGCCTGGCAAATTCAGTAGTAGATGCTCCCAGTCATCTATTGGATGGAACACAGGGCCCCTAATGAAGGAGCTAGAGAAAGTACCCAAGGAGCTAAAGAGGTCTGCAACCCTATAGGAGGAACAACAATATGAACTAACCAATACACCCCAGAACTGTGTCTCAAGTTTGCATATGTAGCAGAGGATGGCCTAGTAGGCCATCAATGGAAGGAGAGGCCCTTGGTCTTGCAAAGATCATATGCCCCAGTACAGGGGAATGCCAGGACCAGGAAGTAGGAGTGGGTGGGTTAGGGAGCAGGGCAGGGGGAGGATATAGGGCTTTGGGGAAATCATTTGAAATGCAAATGAAGAAAATGTCTAATAAAATTAAAAAAAAAATACCATGACCACAAAGCATGTTGGGGAAGTAAGTGTTCAGTTTCTAATTCTTCAGCACTGAAGTAAGGACAGGAACTCAAACAGGGAAGTATTCTGGAAGCAGTAGCTAATGCAGAGGCCACAGAGAGGTGCTACTTATTGGCATGCTTCCCAAGGATTTCTCAGTCTGCTTTCTTACAGAACACAGCACCTCCAGCCCAGAGATAATACCACCCAGAAAGGAGTGGGACCTCCCTTATCAATAACTAACTAGGAGTATTCCCTACAGCAAAATCTTATGAAGGTATTTTCTTAATTAAGGTTCCTTCCTTTCAAATAACTATAATTTGTATGTCAGTTTGACATAGGACCATCCAGCACAGTCTCCCAAGATAACCTGCAGTGGGGATGGGTTAAATGGTCATAATGGCTGGAATCCAAGATGAGGTTTCATGACCTTAACCTTGCTCCATCTGTTAGGTAGTATTAACAGATCTTTTATAGATTCATACTGACCCAGCTATCTTATATTGTTTTAAAAACTATATTATAGCAGTGATTAGCAGATGTTATACACTGGGCTAGAATACTGATATTTGGGTATATTTTGTTTTAAAGACATAGAGAATATTATTATAATTTTACCAATTATACAAGCAGTAGTCTATGGAAGAACAAATCTTGATAAACATGCAGCATGCTTGTCTTTCTATAGAGTATTTTGTTCTCTGGGGATGTTACTAATGGAAGTAACTAGAAATGTTTTCCTGTTTCTTTCCAGAACAATGACCACACAATTGCTACATGAAAAACAAAACACTGTGAACTGTGAATTTATAAAATTGCGATTATTTACTTTTAGGATAGGTTTGTGTACAGATTTAGTCCAAATCACATGGGGAATTTCGTCTGCAGTTAGGAAATATAATAGGAAAAATTAGTCACTGACTTCAAGTAAGAGGACAGTCAACAGGTATTAATAAAATAAATGTCTGTGGCTCCAGGCAGAGAGTCAAACAGATAGAATATATAACAAGATGTCTGCTAAAGGCAGAGAGCTTAACAAGTAAAAACTACCTGCTTCCTATAGGGAGACATTAGTGAAAGTTTGAATCAATTGTTTCGATGGGCTTGGTGTTGTTTGTATTTAGATGCTATTTCCACTCTCCTGAAAGGGGCTACAGACAAGGAGCATACTCAGGTGACTTCTTGTGAACCAATCCCCTAATGAATAAAGGAGCCAGTCACTGGGAGAGTAGGAGGGTCTTCCAGGGAAGAGAGGAAACAGGAGAGAGTTAGGCCCTTTTGGCCCGGAAGTGCATAAGAACAAGCTGTAGGTACAAGTGTCTCCCAGTTTCAAAGGCAGGACCATCAGAATTCTCCACTGGAGGATTTATATTTAATAAGGATTACAAGATTAGGACTCTAGTTATTTCACCCAATGATTGAGTTACCATTGTTTCTGAACTAAGTTTGTGTTGTGGTTTCCTTCATGCGGTGGGTCATCTGATTTCAAGAGAGAAAGGTAAGGTAGCAAAGCATGGGTTTGCCTGGGGTATACCACAAAGGCCGTGGGGGATTTGAAGCATTGGGGCTGGCATGGTAACAACCCACCAGTGGGAACTTAGCAAGCTGGGTGGAGATGTTTCAGGAGCTCTGGGCCATAGAGTCTCTTTGAGATAAAAACCGATGGGTCATTGCCCACCAATGCATGGCTAGCCAGGCCACCAGGGCAGAGACACAAGCGTGGGAATGAGGTGGATTCACTTTTAACGTTTCCTGTACCAAACCCAAATAAACCTAAACTATCTTTGGAAAATTATGGAAAGTAGAAAGTCCACAAAACAATTCGAAGCATTTTATTTTAAAACTCTGATATTTGGGTCTGGGGTGATGTCTCAGTGGGTAACAATACCTGCCACACAATTGTGAGGATGTCATACTGAGGTCTTCCCATATATGTGAAATTCCAGGCATAATTTTTTGTGTGTGTCTGTGACCCCTGTACTCTGGGGGAAAGGTGGAAACAAAAAAAATTGTTTGGACTTCTGGTACTTTCTGGCCACCAGTTTAATCTAAAAAAAAAATGATTTCTAGATTCAGTGAAATAGGTGATGCTAAGAAGAAAGAAAAATGACTTTATTAATTTAAATAAACATCATTCAGTAGGAAGCAAATTCACACATTGTGCTTCTATTTGATTCCAGTGTCCGTATGATAAGGAATGCAGAGCTGTAATCCTGCTACTTCAATAGTACAGTTGAACAGGAGTCTTGTGACAATGCCAGAATATTGTATAATAAGAATTCACAATGGAAACTATTTTATTACCAATAATCTGCCAGTTAATTATAATTTTCTTGGTAGCTAGTTTGAGACAAACACTGGTTCATTTATTCCAATTCTAATTTGTAGGAGAAATGGCACAGCTGTCTCTGCATAAACACCTGGGGCATTTCCTGCAGGAGAACCTAATTGAGGACTGCCTGAGAGACCAAGGATTGCTGACACAGACAATGCCAGCCAATCAGGAACTGTTGTTGAGAAGAATTGCTTTCTTGGGACCAATGGGGCATGGGTAGAGGTTATTAAAATAGCTTGCTGCAGTGTTTCTCACCTGCTCCCATAGTCTATGTCATTGATTCTACATGATCTCATCTCCAACCACCAAGGTCAAGTAGGGTCAAGCAGTCTGCTGTCCAGGGCATTGGTAGTGCTAGTTCTAATAACAACCATATGTGTGTGTGTGTGTGTGTGTGTGTGTGTGTGTGTGTTTTCTAAGTATTGAATGTAAATCTATCAATCTATTGTCTATCATTTATATCTATTATCTATCTATCATCATCTATCATCTGTATCTATCTATCTATCTATCTATCTATCTATCATCTATCTATCTCATATATCGCTCCACCTGTCTAAGCTTCAGAATGGTAAAGAGTTAAAGAGGTCATAACAGAGTTCAGAGACTTTGAAAAGGCCTTCTGAGCAGCAGCCAGGAATCTGATGGAAATGCAAAGTACTTTGTAGGAACATTGTAATGAACCAAGTTAGAGGTCTTCTGGAGAGGCCGTGGTAGGATAGGTTGTTGTTAAGATAAAGTTTGAGCCAAGGTTTAGAGGGTCAAGTGGAGCTGAGTCCAGATGAAGGAATAGGTACATGGATGAATGCCAGGTTTAGACAGATGGAAAGATAGATGGGCAAAAGGTAGATTGAAAAATCTGCATCAACAGTGGAAACAGAGCCAAGTCAAACTGCAGGAACAGTTAGGTGATATCCACCTGTCAAGGACTTGACACACACACTTGGTAGTGAGATAACAGGCTCAGGGGCCTCCTGGAAGGATTTCAATACACATCTTTTCTCTGTTTCCTGTTACTTTGTTATTTATAGGAAATCTCCCCTTTCTAACTTCAGTAGTAAGGTATTTACTACATTGTGCCTAGTGCAGGTAGGCTGACTAACAGAATGCCATACAGATGGTGGTATACACATGTCCATCATGGTGCAGAGTCATGCTAAGTATGCATTTGCACTCAAAATAGAGTCAGTTACTGCTTGTAAAACAAAGTCTCTCTGGACAAGGCGTAGTCTGAAAAGCCACTATCTTCCACAAAATTGAATAATGGTGCAAGGCACAGCATGGTCTCAACATGTGCCAAATGAGAGAAATAACTGCTAAAGTGTGAACTATAGCAGAGTGTTAGTGCTGCTTGTAAAGTGCAATAGAAGCTATTGTTCACAATCCAAAAGATACTGTTTAGACGTGATCAGCAATCTTTCCTATGCACAAAGATATTGTGTAAAACACTGTAACCTTGACTACTTTTGCTAGCTTAATGTAATTCCTATGTCTTGAGACAAGATCTTGAGATAGTCAAACTGTGTGCCTTTGAATATTGACAAGCATTTTCCATGATAAAAGCTGTTTCAGGTGTTTAGGCAAAACATTAATCATTGGACCCCGTTGAGATATTTAGTCTCCACCTTATTGCAAACACAGACTACAGTTTTTATTTCTGTGAGCTCTGACAGTTACAGTTAAAATCTCCCACTGGACTACAATAGAATAGATCATTTCTTCCTCTAAGTGTCAGTGGGCATAAGCTAACGCTCTAGTTGATATTACCATCTTTAGCATTTATTTTATATTTTATGATAGCAATAATCTAAAAAGTTGTTCTTACAGCTATAATCAAGATGTGAACTGGGAATTTTCATTTTGTTTTAGAATTGTAGTTAAGCTCCAAAGAGGGATACACTAAATCTTACTGTAAGTTGTATGATCTGAATATTTAACTAGACTGGAGATATATATATATATATATATATATATATATATATATATATATATATATATATATAGAGAGAGAGAGAGAGAGAGAGAGAAGGCTTTGAGAGAGCAGACATCAATACATGGTGAGTGAATCAACAATTACAAAATGAGAATTAATATCTCCTAAAGAACAAAAGAATTGAGTCCCCAGTGAAGATGAAGGTCACCCAGCATCCATTCTGCTTCACCTTTAATTCTAGCATGAAAGGCATTTTTGAAGCATTTTGAAGATAAAAAGCAGGATAATAATGTTTTCAGAGCATTTCTCATGTCTTTCTTCCATATTGCTCATGAAAAAAAAAAAATTGATGAGTCAGACCAGGCAATGGTAGCCAGAGCCCAAGGCTAAGCTAATCAATACCTTTGTCACTATTGCACTTGCATCTGGATGAGATGACTGGAAAGGTTGCTTGGATTTTTACTCTCAACCCTCAAAGGGCCTCTTCAGTGTCTGCATGCCTGGATCCATCTCCATAAATAGGGAGAGTATTAACTATCTGGACTTCAGAGAAGCCTCTCTGGACCACAGAATCACATCTTCCCATCAGGGTCTTACTTCACCCTCTCACTGTTTGATTCCAATAATGTCTGGGTATCCTGTACAGTCTCCGAAGCATACTCTTTGTAAATCAAATCACACATAAGCAAGTGCCTTGAGGATTGGTTCATCTCATTTCCCTGGCATTCATCAGAACCAATGTTTCTCATTTGGTTCAGTGTCAAATAACCACCACAGCAATCTCCTCTCAGCATCCTGAGCCACATGCTCCTATTTATTTTTCTTTTTGACCTTCCCACAGTGCCTTTATTTTGTCCTAATGACAAAAGGGACAATAAATGTATCCCTCTGTGACAGCTTCCCAGATGTTTCTGGTGTTGTTTGTTTGTTTTCATCAAATGAGAAAAATGAACTATAGAGAATTTAAATGTCCTGGTCTGGATTGTATAGTGAATACTTAAGTATAGCATACTATTTAAGGAAGAACCTAAAGGAAAGTCAGGTCTTTTCCTTTCACTACATACTATAAAAGAATATGCAGTGTTTATGTGTCAGAAATAAAACTTTCAGGTATGTACTTCCTCACACAATCACTAAAGTCTTCATTATCCCTGAAGCCCTAGATATTACAATCTATATATTTAAGCACTTGTTTTTATGTCCATGAAGGCTAAGACAAAGAAGTGCACACCAATAGTACTTGATACTTGACCTTAGTTACTGGAAGAAAATAACTCACTCCAGTTCTATATACAAGCAAAACAAGACATAAAGTTGGGCTTCTAGCTATAGCTCAGGAGTAGAATAGCTACCTCCCTGCCATAGATTAGATCTTGTCATCTCCAGTGATGAAAAATGAAGAATAGAAAGTATTAAATAATTTTTTTTATCAAAGTCATGTTGGTAAAACTATGGTCAAGATTAAATCTAACTTTGTGTTTGAGTATGAAAGTTTAAAAATATAGACTTAATAGATGTTCAATGATTCTGATATGTCATCAAAATAAAACAAACATGTTCTATTTTCAAGTAAAATAACATAAAAAAACTTTATCATCTGTCACCATTGAAAACTTTTTTCATTATCAAGACATTCCACCTCCCACCCATGCTAAAAATCTTCCTGGAAGAGTTTAAATGCACTATTGCTTGTTTGAATGAGAAACAGCTGGTCACTTCATAACCATACACTTCATGACCCTTCATATGCTTGAAGATCATTATTAAGTTACCCTTCAGCCTTCTAGGATGTGACAGGCCATATAAAAGAAGCATCAGGCAGAAAAATCATTAGAAGCACAACCAGCCACCATCATTAAAGCCACCATCTGGTATAACGGGAAATGTCAGCAAATAGAGACTTTGTATTGATGGGCAGGCTATGTTTATGGCTTTTAACTGGTCAGCAATGTTAATTATAATTACGTCTTCATTGTAGGATTTTATAGCCTATGTGGACAAATGAACATACACTCGATTAACTAACTGCAGACTAAATAGAAAATGGTTCTCAGAGTAATGTTCCAAATGCTATTAGTACTTTCTTTGTTAACTAATATTTCCAAAATGATTGAGCACTGAGCAAACTGACAAACTGGCTGTGTTTTCAAGGACTCAACCTTTTTTTGTCTAACTATAACTAAACTATTTCATTATTTTTCTGTTAAATATTTTTTTAAAAAATTTGTTCAAATACAATGTTCAATCACTTGGGAAGGCAGAGGGATCTTACTCTATTTTAAGTACATTTAACAAGTATTTCCATACTACACACACTGTATTAAATAATCTTGTAACCTAGAGATAATTGAAACTATATCGTGGGAACTGGTAACTAACTTATAGTCAAGTACAATGCTACTTAATGTGATTTGCTGAGCATATGTAAGTTTTGCTAGTTATGGAAGGTCCAGAACCATCAACCACATGGGACAAACCATGTGTCAAAAGGAAAATACAAGAAAGCAGAAACAGGAAAAAGTAAACAAACAAACAAACAAACCTACACTATATAGAAAGCCTGTTATAATAATCTGAACCAGTCTTGGACCTTTGAATAATTGGTGCCTAGCTGAAGGCACTGTTTGGAATGGCTTATAAGGTATGGACTTGTTAAAAAAATTTTTTTTGACATTGGGATAGGTTTTGGAGTTTAAAGACTCATGCCATTTATAGCTTGCTCTGTGTCTCCTGCTTCTTTTTGGAGATGTGGACCCACCTGTTTCTGTAGGCTGGACTGCTGCCTCCTCCATGATTCCCTGCCATGATGGACTCATATTTCTCTGGAACTATAAGAAAGAGTCCTAACAAACTTCCTATATCTTGCCTTGGTCATGGTGCTTTATCACAGAAACAGAAAAGTAAACTACATACTTGTGTTACTAGAAGATTGGCACTATAGATGGCAAATAAATACTACATCTTAATTCAGATATTTAGGTCATATCACATATTTTATTGCTCATTAAATTACTGTTTACACCTTTTAAAGCTCTGTGGAATAAATGCAACTATATATGTTGGCAGTTCAACAATTACAGTGTTGTTTTCCTACTATTTTTATCCTCTCTAAATTAAACGAATCATTTGACAATGGGATTTATGCTTAAAATCACCTCCCATGAGGTAGATAGCCTCATCTCACGAAATTCTTACATTTTCTTTGAGCCTTTTCCTCGATTCATTTTCATTATTCAGAAGGCTAATAGTCTTTCACATATATTCACATTTTAATTAATTATCTATGGATTAAAAATCTTCTTTCATCAAGTGCAGTAAAACATTGAATTATGGTAATTACTGGATCAACAGTCTTAGTATAGACTTCTGTTAACATGTTACAGATTTATTTATAAAAACTAGGTATCAATTACAAATTTATACAAAACAATTAAAGTTGGAGAGTAATAAATGATAGTACTCTGAAACATTTGCCAGAGAATAGGAAATCCAAGTATTTCTAATTTAATAGTTCAAATATATAGAAAGATAAACCAAGTACATTTGAAATGCATTTATCTTACTGAAAAGCAAATAATGAACAGAAATAATCAGAGAACAAAACCACATCTACATTAGGGTTGTGTGTATGATAACATGTACATGTGGACATAGTTAGAAGAGAGTCTCTGTATTGGGGACTCTTGTCTTAGAAGCAATACAACATTCATGGCAAAGGATTTCCTACATTTTCTTTAGCAGTTCGTCTGATTCATTTTCTGTTATTTCCTAGGTTTACTATTATCCATTTGAATATGAAAGAAATGGAGAACAAAAATAACAGCTCTGCTGGTTGGTCTCCATGTTCCTCCCTGTACCCCAACACTTGATAAAAAAGATCCCCTTTTTGTTCTTTTTGCAATAAAAAGTGGAAAGTGGCAAAATCAGAGTCCATAGGACAGCAAGAATTTGAACACTTCCCTCTCCACATTTTCTGCTTTGAGGTATATTTTCTGAAATATATCTCATACAGACACAGATATAAGTACAGACACACACAAGCACAATTTACTAAACCAGCTGAGAATGTTGATATGCAAATAGGAAGAAATCAATTCATGCAGATGAGTTTCCCAAGAATTCAAGGGAGTTATTCTATAAGGCAAAGACTTTCTGTGTGGAAACCATCAACTCCACTCACAAATGGCAGACTTATCTACAGGTGTCAAGGTTTAATAACTTGATATCCTCAAACCTACTCTGAAGAATTTGCTAAGGTAGTAATCATGTTTGGTCAATAAGGGATATCTGGGCAGGTTTGTACTATGTAACCGAAGGAAACAAACTCTTTCCTCCATATTTTGTGTCTGTTCATTTCCATTAATGTCTAATTCCATATAAATATGTAAAATTTGCTACTAACCAACTCTGTCCTTTAGTGTGTTTCTGGATCACTTGTCAACTAATAAGTCCCATTCATATTTCCCTTTTCTGTGAAAGGTCTGCAGCTGCCAGTATAAAAACTACAACTAAATTTTTAATGTTAGTACATTTTACATTTCATGTGAACAAGATAAACAAAGAAAGAGCAGTACTTTCACCTTAAAATTCCCTGTTGCACGTCTTCTGATTGGCAAGAACCTCCAGTCTCTTCACTAATGGGCGTCCCCAGGCTCTTCTTCCTGCTTCTTAACACAATTAGTGGTAACCTTTGCAGTGGAGCAGTGAGATACATTTATTTATGACCCATACATTATGCAAATAACTTTACTTCATTTCCAGATGCCTCTCACTCTGCTGCATTTGCTGTTCCATGCAAGCCAGGGAGCTTAAAGAGTATAGCAAATATTTATTTCTTAAGTCATTAAGCCATTCAGTGATTTGATATAACAATATTCCAATAGTGGGGATATACTACTAAGATATATTTAACACTCTAAAGAAGTCTACAGCATGCTTAGGAGCAGAACAGGCATGTCTATTTTGCAATAAAGACTTCAACTATCAAAACCCAGAGTAATATTTCAGTTCTCACTGTATCATTGCAGATCTGTGTGGTTTGAGTATTGTTGTCTTCACCAAGGATTAACTGTTATCAAAGCCTTGGTTCCTGGGGTTTTCCTACTGAATGATGACTGAGACAACCTGATCTGGCTTGTGTGTAAGTACAGCAAGGTAAACTTGTGTCTTTGTAGGAACTTTTAGGGAGAATCCTCTATTTCTCACCTTATACTTATGCATCAATGACATATGCATGGGATTCCAATCAGGTGCATCATGAAAAGGGACTTGTGTACTAGAAAATGATGGTATGACTGAATTTATCAATGAGATTAGATATCCAGCCCATTCTTCATTTAGGCCTCATAAAATGCAACTACAGGCTATAGCATGCAGCTTCAACCTTCTTTCACTCTGCCCTACTGTCAATTATAATTGTATGGCACGCTCTAGTTTCTTTCTGAAAATCTTTGTGAGCACTTATTTTTTTTTTTTATTTTTGTCATAAGAAGTCAAGATCCTGAAAATATCTGGTTCAGGCCCCAACTCTTTGTAACTAATGGTGATTAGGGATCTATCTTCTAAAAATGGACTGAGAAACCAGTCTCTCCCTTTCTTTGCTCTTGATCAATGTCACTTAGACAGCATCTTATCAGGATGTGCAGCCATTTGCTGCCCTAACCATCATCTAAGAAATGGTCCAGAACTGATTGCCTGATCTTGGACATGAGTTTTCCAAACTGTGATCTAAATAAACCTCTTTTCAGAGTATGCTTCATATGGTGTTTTGTTACAGCAATGCAAAACTGCCAATACACAGTCATTTAGAGGATTAAATAAATCGGTGCTGCATTTAGCACATGCTTTCATAATTACCAGCTAAGAATTGGAAATGCAGGGAACATATACTGGCTCTTAAATTGTCTACCTATAAGCAATTCAAGTCATCTCTTTTATGGTTTACTAGTCAAATGAAGTTGCACATGTGTATTACATGAAAAAGTGGAGCAAGGCTTTCTGTTATAGAAAGTTTTAATCCTAATCTTGGGTTTCTACCTGGCCTTTGACCAATTTAGGTCCTGGATAAAAGACATACACACACAACCTTCATATTTATCATAATTCATAAACAGCACTAGAACTGGGCAGATATCTACTCTTTATGCTACTGAAATCTATTTCCTATAAATAACCCTAAGTTATTACTGTTTCTTCTGGGCTGCTCTTAACTGGAACTGGCCAGGCCTCAGGGCCATATTTTCTTGACTCCTAACCCATGGTTTCTTTTTCTTGGCCTTAACTAACTTTAAGACTTAAAACAATCCCTGATCACATATTTTTGTCCTGTTTTCTGTTTTATAACTTAAATCACTTAAAGATCATAAATGACAAATGTGACATTTGCTTGTACCTCTGTAGTCTTGAATGAGCATCAGTTTGGTGTCATCTTTGACGTTCCCTGAGAGATTCATCTATCCTAGCTTTATACACTCAGAAGCTCTGTGCACTACACAATTTCTGTCTCTACACACTGTTGTCACAATAAAATCTAATTTCAGTTCTTGCTCAAGCAAGTATGAAGACAAACCAAACGTGAGGAACAACATTTTTCTTTTCTGTTTTTTTGTTTTTTGTTTTTGTTTTTTTGTTTTGTTTTGTTTTGTTTTTTGTTGTTGTTGTTTTTTTTTTTTTTAACCTTAGCATATGGGAAGAGACCACTTTAGAGTCAGCACAAAGGGAAAAAAGTAATTTAATAAATTATAATCAGACATTTTTAGAGTACAATTCTGCTTCAGAGAAAGACAACCATTAGTGACAGTCTGCTTAAAAGTGTGACACAGCAAAAGGAATCTAATTGGGTGATAATGTATGTGAGTTACCTATTTTTTTCCTAGTGCCTCATTATTTTAGGCAGAAACAGAAAATAAAGAAGAAAATTGATTACTTAGGTAGACAAGCTATTCAATAATGGAGCACATTCTTTAAGCCTTGGTTTTCCCATATTTTATAATAAAAATAACAAGAAGAAATTTCTGAATTTGTAGTGAGAATGCTTGTAGATGTGTGAGCACAGGGCTTACCTATAACAACTAGACTTTCTATGTTCACCAACTAAATTATTAGTTTTAAAGAATGGTTTAGCAAGCAATATTACTAGAAAAAATTGTAAAACCATAAGGGATGGGTAAGTCAAAACAACTACTCTGTCACTACTTTTCGATCCGTAAGGCAGGAATACAAAAGTGAACACTGAAAAGCCTCTAAACCAATGTCCAAGTAAATGTATACCAGGCTGGTGGATGCAGCATAGCCTTTTAGACAAGCCTGGCTCATATACTGATTAGGGCAACAATATAAAAACATACCCTGTTGTTCCTGTCAGAATTTTCTTTCTTTTTCTTTTTCTTTTTCTTTTTCTTGTTTTCTCTTTTTCATTAATTGGTTTCTCTGTTCCCGTGACATCCTAATCACAGTCACAGTCTTTCCTCTCCTCCCAGTCCCAGCCTCATGTATTCTTCCCTGGGATTAACACTCATAAAAGGATCTAAACATAAAACCAGGTACACGAAATCTGACTGAAGAGAAAATGAATAGCCTTGAATACATTGGCACAAGACCCAACTTCCTGAACAGAAACCCAACAGTGCAGGCTTTAAGATCAAAAATTAATAAATGGACCTTAAAGATACTGAAAGGATTCTGCAAGTATAAAAACACTATCAATAGGACAAAATGGCAGTCTACACAGTGGAAAAAGATTTTCACCCACCCTACATCTGACAGAGGATTAATATTCAAAATATAAAAAGAACTCAATAAATTAGGCAGGAACAAACCAAATAGCCCATATAAAACAAAGGGTACAGAGCTAAACAGAGATTTCTCAACAGTGGAATCTCTAATGACTGAGAAGCACTTAAAGAAGAGTTCAATGTCCTTTGTCATCGGGGAAATGGAAATCAAAATGACTCTGAGGTTATATCTTACACCCATCAGAATGTCAGAATAGATAAGGTCAAAAACTCAAGTAACAGCACATGCTGGAAGGGTATGGAGCAAGACAGTTTCTTTCTTTTTCTAAAATTTAGAAACACAGTTTCATGAAGCCCAAGGACTTCTAAGCGGTTATGAAGACTGAGCATGAACTTGAACTTCTGTTTGTCGTTGCCATTTCCCAGGTAATACACCAGGTGATACTGGGTGTAGAGACATAAGCCACTAGACCCAGGTCAGCTGGTGCTCAGGTTTGAACTCAGGGCTTTGTGATGCTACAGAAGAATTCTACCAATTTCAATCTTTAGATGTTCCTGCTAGATTTTAGCCTGAATGAAAACTCACTTTTCAACTCTTTTAGAAATCACAGTTTTCTAAAATGTTTTTACCAGCTTCTGTGCATATAAGAGTCTCAAATATTGTTTTGATTAGTGATGCAGAGCATGGGGTACAATCTCTGATTGTTTTCTAAGTGCTTGTGACATTTGGACATTCATAATTTAAATTTAAGATATAACTTCATGAATCAGCAAGACATAACTATGCTCCTCCATTTTCAAATATGATTTCCTTTTTTTTATTTTCTCCTTCACACTGGTACCTGAGATTTGAAGTAAGAATCACACCTTAATCCTCAGATTTTAATCCTTCTTATTCATCACAATCTCTCTTTAAATCTTTAATTCGATTTCATCTTATCCATACTGTTATTTCTTGAAATAAAGACAAGTGCTATTTTCCTGTGCTTTAGTTGCTTTCTAACTAGTTTGCTTATCTCTGTTTTCTCTGCTCATCTGTCACAGAAAATACTCTTTATACACTAAGGAAAATATTTTTTAAGTCTCCCAAAATTTAATAATACTATACCTTGTAATAATAATAATGACAATATAAACTTTAAATAGTACTACTAAAGTACAACTTTTTTTTTTTTAAAAAGAATTTACAGGCTTAGGGCAGTATATCAGTGGGTAAATCACAGGCTACCATGTGGCTACCATGTTCTGAGGTCTAAGGTTAGCTCCACAGAGTCCATGTAAAGCAAGACACAGTGATGTGTATACTTGTAATTCCAGAGCTCTTTCATTGAGATGGGAGGTGGAGACAATAAAAACTCAAAGATTAGAGGCCAATTTGCCTGTTTGATACAGTGACAACCAGAAGATGTTCTGCCTCAAACAAGGTCATAGGCCAAAGTAACACCCAAGTTTGTCTTCTGACTTCAATACACTCACCATGGCATGGACACACCCTTAATTAATTAAATGATTAATTAATTAATTACTTTTTAATGGATATTTTATTTATTTCTATTTCAAATGTTATCCTTTTTCATGGTTTCCCCTCTGCAACCTCTCTATCCCAACCCCTCTCTCCCTGCTTCTATGAGGATGCTCCCCCACCCACCCACCATTCCCACCTCACAGCCCTAGCAGTCCCCTACACCTAGGCATCAAAGGAATGGTAATTTCAGATCGGGGTCCTACTCAGGTATCTTATTGTGTGTGCTTGTGCTTGCTGTCTCTTTATAAGAATCAAGGGGCTGGGTTTTGGGGATGCTGAGTCATGGGATAATGAAAAGGGAAAGCAAGGTAACTGAACTGATATGTAAAATAGAAGACTGGGCTTTTGGTCTGCAGTGCTGAGCTATCCTGAGGGTTTTTCAGGATAGCTAGAGAATGCTGTCGGGAGCAGAGCAGAACACAGAGGGTAATCTGGAAAGCTGTCTTGAGCAGAACATAGACTGTCAGCTTGGACCCATGACTTGACTTTGAGTTGTTTGTTTCACAGCTCTCAAACTTTGCTTCTCACAGAACCCTTCTCCAAGCTGAGGCTGGTCCTCATTAAACTTCTATTAAAACCGAGGGAGAATTTCAAATTGCTATACAGATAATAGAACTGAACAGAGAAACATAATCTCTCAGTCCATGTATTCTAACCAGAGAAAATGAAGAAGCAGAATCTGTTTTCACCTACCTACATGGTCTTTTGTCTTCAAAAAAAATTCCTAAACCAAGACTCTGGCAGAATGTAGAAGTAATTCAGAAGAGTCATGCTACAGAGAAAGACTTCTCACAATTCCACAAAGCCAGAATGAGGACAGAAAACCACAGGCAGACATGTAATTGGGGAATTTTCTCTTTTAAAAATTTAAAGTCAGCTGTGCATGGTGGTGCTGACCTAGTATCTCAGCTACTTGGAAGACTGCAGCAAGAGGGTTGTAAACTCAAGGCCTATGTCAACTACAGATTAAGTGCAATGCTTTCCTGAACAACTTAGTGAGATCCGCTCTTAAAGTGAAAACTGTAGAAAAGGTTGGCTTTACAGTGAATGATGCTGTTTGTTCCGCATGAGAGGACACCTAGGGTAAACTCCTCTTACCGTTCCCAAAATAAATGAAACTCTAGATGTCAGGTGAAGGAACTGTAGAATCTAAAAGCAAAACCACAGTAAGTAAATGTTCACTAGAGGAAAAAAATGTCAAATTAATTATTTTGGGTAAAGTGTAAAATTACAAAATAGTTGGCTTGGCTGAATACCACTCCTTTTGTCAGGCAGACTCCTGCTTTTAACATTAGGTGCCTCCAGCCTCGATGAATCTCTAGCAAATAGAGAGTTATATTGCTAAACTTCGGTAGATAGAATTTTATGTAATACAGTCACTAAATATTAAGTTGGTTTATATCAGCTACCATTTGCTTTTAAATAGGTAAAATTAAAAGTCCATGAAACATGATACCAACATTGTTTTTTCCTGTTATACTCATAAACCATAAGGATATAAGTTTATGCAATTTTATAAATGTATCCATAAGTGCTTAATAAAAACACAATGCCAGTTAATTGTGGTTGATAAGATAATGTATAATTATTATTTTCAAATATAGTTATAACTTCCAGTTTTTCCCTAATATTTATATAATATCCATGAGAAAAGGAAATCCTGAAGCCAGTCTGATTTACAGCTGAGAAAACTGTCTAAGAAGGAATCAGAGTCTTGTGTAGCTATTGAGAAAGGAAAATATCATAATCTGTTGTTTCTGATCTCACCAGTCATAAATGTATCAAATATATATATATATATGTGTGTGTGTGTGTGTATGTGTGTGTGTGTAAGTATGTATGTGTATATGTATATATACACATACATGTGTATATGCATATATATGTATACTTTTGGTACTTTTATGATACATACATAAATATGAATGTGGACTTTTCTGCATTTTCCTTCACTCAGCACAATAATAATTTATCATAAATGGACCCATGTCAAAAGTAATGGCCTACTTACTCCTACACAACCATCCATTTAACTTTGTGAGACTTCTATATCGAAGAGAGCATTATTCAGGACTATGCTAATCTGACTTTTCTGATTTTGTTTGAATATACCTAGATATAACTAATAGGAGAACTGTATTAATAGGCAATAGGAGCCATTAATCTACTTTATCTTTAAACGTCTTGTTGCTCTAACATGACTGTTTTAACTGTGACTTTGTTAGGTGGGGTGCAATAACATGAGAGATAGTTACCAATTTCCACAGAAAACTGAGCATATTTTATTTATCTGCAGTGACCAAAGTGTCAGTTCTAAGTAACATGTTTTATTTTAATATTATAAACTATTTAAAATGTGTTTAATCATGCTTGGTTCTGTTCAGTGTATGAAACATTAAATATGTACATTTTATAATTGAATATAGACATGCAGTTTGAATATACTTGTTAAATGAGTAAAATTATATCAATTTTAGTTTTTCTTCTTTCTAACTGCTTAAAATATATTCATCCCATAGGTTTGGAATTATGGTTAAAATGGCCAGCTTTAACTTAATATCTGCCATTTATCTAGATAAATGCCAAGCACCTCCAACATATATCACATTTTATGCCTTTTAAAAATAATGTGTAGCCTAGACAAGCTTGGACTCCTGTTCCTCATGCCCTCATGTCATCAGCATGTGCACCAATACAGCCAGCTTCTTTTATACTGGTTGTTGTTGTTGTTGTTGTTGTTGTTCTTGTTCTTGTTCTTATTGTTGTTCTTGTTGTTCTTGTTCTTTTGTAGTTGAGAACTGTCTGCCTGCTGTGAGAGGGTTCACTTAATTTCTACCTTTGAGAATATTAGAATTCTAAGTGACACGGGGAAATTATTTTCAGCTTACAAAAACTTCAAAAGCCTAAACTGGTGACATGAGAGCAAGTGTGACCCACCGTACTGGGTGTTTTATAGAATGCAGCAGTTGCCATTGCTTTTGATTTCTCTCACATTTAGGTTCTGCACATAATCTTTGAGAGATAGTTGTGGTGCACAGCTCTCTTCCTCATAGTTTTGACTAGTGTCTTAGAGTAAAAGTATAGTTTAATAATTATTGAATACATATAAATGAGTAAATGAAGGAATAAAAGTGTAAAGGCACCCTTTATCCATTGTTGGTGCACAACTATTTACTGCCTTCAAACCAGCTATCTAAACTAGTATATTTTATGGGTCATCGTAACAAAGCCTTGCTTTAGCAAACTAAAATCCTCACTTGTCTTATTAAAACTTTCCAACCCAAGAATTGATATGTGTCTATGTCTTCTCTAGCATCAGCTCAAGCAGTCATGGCAAGTGACAGCATCCATGATAGTTTATATCTGAGGGTGTCAAACACTTTCTGTCACTTAAAAAAAAAAAGTTTGCTGATTTGGCAGCTTTGAGGACCCAGAACCTCAGTAATTCCCATACTAGAGAAATTTCAAGGATTACAGACCTCTATGCTAGAACATAGTCTATAAATAGCTCTACACCACAGGGAAGGCATTCTGAATCAAAACTCTGTAGTATTTACAGGGCTCACCTGGTCATGCTGACTCTATGGAGGGACATAAAAACTGGTTCCAGGAAATATGCCAGATATCTGAAAGGTCTTCCAGTGGCAAAGCTAGCACCTGTCAAAAGGCTTTAAAAGAATAATCCACTGACAAATTTAGCACGTGTGACCTGATTTTGCAAAGAAACGTCCAAACAGGAGGTAGACATGTGGGTACCCAAACGGAATAGGGAGATCTGGAGGACTCAAGCATCAACTAGGAGAGATTGCATTCATGCTGCCCCAAGAAGCTCTCTCCCATTAACTTCATCACTTTTGTTTAATACCAATGCCGAGGTATTTTCAACATACCTCTTTCTCACCCTTGCCTCCCTAAACCTCTCCTTTTGCCCCCCTCCCCATTTTTCTGTTACAGTTTCTTTTGGTGGTCTTTGGTGAGATCTCTGCCTTTGAACCTCCTGAGACCTGGGGCTGTCTTAGATTGTCTGATCTCATTGCTTTGTCCTATTTTTATTCTACTCTGACTCCTAACTGCTACATCCCACTGTGTTCTTATTGCTCCCCCATTCTACTTACTTTTCCCCATTCTGCTTTTATATTTTTTGCTCATAACCACGCTAGCTTAAAGTGCGCTATTCTATGAGCATTTCTTCTCTGCCTATGATAATTAGAATTGAAGAGTAGTTTTCTATTTGTCTATTATCGCATGTTCTTATTGGGCCTAAACTTTGAGAGGGATTGGTTTTATATATTTTTCTACTTCAAAAGGAGGACAAGGTTTGGCATCTAACACCCCAAACAGCAGTCTAGCAAAAACTCTACCATTTCTTAAACATTGCAAACACTTCTACTGAAAGCATGTGAGTGAAATAGAATGACAAACAACAACAAGGGCAGTGTCATGGCGCATCAGGCAAGGACCCTTGTAACTAAATCTGATGGCCTGTATGTGATTCCTAGAACCCATGGCAGAAGGATGAAACTGACTGAAGCAAGTTGTCCTCTGTCACACAAGCACCAGGGCATGTGTACTTACACATACATATATACACAGCATATACATACACACATGTGTACACACACAGACACACACATATGCATATATATGTATCTATATATATGTGTGTGTATATATGTGTATATATTCATTATATACACATACATATATATGTATATATGTGTGTGTATATATATGTATACATATATATGTATGTATATATAATGAATATAAGACTGCCATCTAGAATATAGATGGCACCAACTGTACTACTCATCATCCTTGACGGCTCTGGACATTTTGCCAGATCATTCATTACTCAACCCTAAAGATGGGGTGCTTAGATTGAGAACCATTTCAACTGGATGCTACCACCAGTTTTGCATCACCACAGTAACTGCCATTCATAAGGGTGGAGTAACTCCTTGGGAGCATAAATCCAACAGAAAGGAATGTATTATGCTAATGTCTACCAGACGTAAGAAAACAAACACTAGCTGTGCTCTATAATGATTTATTCAGTAATTATTAAACTATATTTTTACTCTAAGACACTAGTCAAAACTATGAGGAAGAGAACTGTGCCACAACTATCTCTCAAAGATCATGTGCAAAACCTAAATGTGAGATGTGTTTGTCTGTGTGTGTGTGTGTGTGTGTGTGTGTGTGCATGCATATATAATTTGCTTTTGAGACATGGTGCTACTATTTTGTTCTGGCTGGACTAGAATTACTATGTAGACCAGACTAACTTAGAACTCACAGAAATTTTACTGCTTCTGTATCCTAAGGACTAGAATTAAGGGTGTGTGACATCACACTTAGTTTCATATTATTTTGACTATCCTTCGATTTCTGTTTCCACCTACCAGGAAAATATCTCCACATAGTTTTTAAATACACAAGAGATGTTTTTAAGTTACCTCCTCCTTAGGAAGTAATCCAAATATTTGAATCATGTATACCTTGGGTTGTGAATACTAGATGAACAAAGACATTTTCATTTGCTCTGAACTTGAATTACCTTAGAAATAAGGAATATTCTTAAAAAAAAAAAAGAAAACAAGTCTCAGATGAATACTATCTAACCATTATGTCATCCCAGATGATTTTTTTTATTATAATACAATGTAAGAAATAACAAAAGAAATACAAGGAAATAGAATGCCATCCTTTAGCCACTCTGGCACTGGATTTTTCTTCTTTTCATAAGTCCATATCAAACAGGAGTTTGTTTCACAAAACATAGTCACTACCTACATAATAAAAGCATCCCCTTTTAAATTTTCAAAGAAAGAAAGAAAATTGAAAAACTAAAAAAATCAGCACAAGTGACTCCTATGCTTTTTGGATTTTTAGATTTATTAATCTTATTTTATTTCTGTGAGTGTTTTTTTTTTTTTTTTCTTTTTTGCTGGAGTCCATCCCTGGAGGGTTTCAAAAACCTAAAAAAGGTTGTGCAGAATAGGTGCATGTGTGTGTGTGTGTGTGTGTGTGTGTGTGTGTGTGTGTGTGTGTGTGGTGAGGTGACATCGAACAAGAAGTACAGGTCTCACACTCTGGCACCGAGACAAGACAAGCCACCTTTATTTATACACCTATTTTTTTTTCACTTTCTCATTTTCTCACATACAATCTCTTTTAAGAACTTCCTACATCTAACAATAGTGTACACATTGTACTTTTTCTCTCTTTTGTCTTCCTCAATCACTGTGGTTCCTTGCTAACCCACAAACTGTATCAAGAAAGAGGAAACATAGCTTCACCAAGCAGTTAATGTCTAACCCAGCACATTTGCACATAACCAAGGGACTGTGGGTGGTAGTAATAGCAATTACAGTAGAGAGAGGTGAGAGACTACATACCCAGGGAATTCTGATTTAGTTAAAGGCACCAAACATCTTCTCAAATCTTAGTCAGGAGATCGAATTCCTCTAACACCCAGGGCTCACAGCAAATGAGTAACTAGAGTCATTTACTCATCCATGCCTGGCTCACCTCTAAATGTTCCCATTATGTCTTAGATTCAACAATCCAGCAAGACCTTTCTGTCTTTCTGATAATCAACTCAATGTTGTTTGGAACAGGTCGGTGAGCAAATTATTGTCAGAAGCAAGTTCTCGTTGGAAGAGAACATCCAGACTTTGTGGGGCAGTGAGATGTGCACTGACAGCCTGGTCCTAGTTGAGCAGAGACCTGGAACCCCAATGACACTAAGGGACAGAAGGTATTCAGCCACACCTCCTGGGCCCCTGGCTTGTGTTGCAGCTACAGCCTCCCCACAGCCTCCTGAAGAGAAGTGTGTGGCCATCAGTCACATAGGCAATGTTCCAAGCTCCTGGTATTCAGTTTTGACTCCACCCCCCCCTCCACAGTCACTTGACAACAACCAGGTAGCCCTAGTCAATTATAAAAGGAGCTGCTTGCCCCCTCCTCAGTCTCTTACTCTCTTACCTCTTATTCTCTTGCTCTTCCTCTTGCTCTCCCTCTCTCTCCCTTTCCTCTCCTCTTTTTCCATGGGGCCATGACTGCCCTCTGCTTCTCTTCTTTCTCCCTTTCTGCCTTTCTACAATAAGCACCTAAAAACCATGGACTGCCTCTTCTCACTGGAATCCACCGTGCTGGAGTAATGGAGCAGATTTCCCTCTAAAGAGCAGTGTCTGGGATTTCTGAGACTGAGAACCTGCTGTCCCTGGCCTCTGTCTGGCCTGGGGACCCCAGAATCGGCTCTTCTGCGGTACCCAGTGCTGTCTTTGGTGCCCAAAAGTCGGAGCCTGACTCTGGCTGTTCCATGGGGACCCCAGACTGTGTCTTCCTCACCTCCTGCCCCCAAGAGCGGGATTCCTCGGATTCTCAAAGTTCAAGGCCTGCCCAGCAGTAGCCTGGGGTCCCTGCAGTCAAACTCCCTGCATATGCCTTCCCCACTGGCTCTAGCCCTGAGCTGACACAGGACCCCACTTTTTATCCCAAAAGACTTTAGCTGATGATGTACCCAGTTCAGGGTCTTGCTTTGACTCAACTACATCCCCATTAATAACAAACAGTGGAATAGTGATCTGTCCCATTCACACAATCCTCAGAGACAAACAGAAATGAATAATAGTCTCAGCTTTCTTTTTCTGATTTTGAAGAAGGTCTTAGACAAAGTGAAAGTAAAAACTTCCCTTATCAAATGTTGGGCCCCATTTTGGCCCTGATTTGGGCCTTGAGGACAAAGCCAAGCCTGGCTAGAGTTCTGAAAACTCGGTACTGAGTGACTCAGCACGACCTCCTTAAGCCTGCGTTTGCCTAGCTACTGCTGATGTAGAATAACTTTGTTGGCTCTATCAGTTACCCCATACCCTTTGTCACCCTTCTCCTCCCGCTACATCATCTCACATCTCTCATCAGGAAAAAACCCCACCTCCTTTCTCAGTCCTTTATAAACAAAAGACTGGTACAATTAAATGAGTTCCTGCTTTGACAGACTCACTGCTCAGGGTGGTTATTCTCCAGACAGCAGGAGATCCTAGCTGTGACAGTCACCATCCCACTTCAGCCTGCGAGAGACTGGACTGGACCAGGTTCTCTCCTCTCAGCCTAGACCTGCCAGTAGAGAGCCAACAATCAAAGCAAGCATGCAAACACAAGGGAAAAGTGAACTAGGTTTTCCCTTGGGAATGTCCAGGAGATTACATGGGAATATTCCACAGACCCTTGCCATGCAGAGACCCAACTCCTCAGGCCTTTCCATAAGGAGAGCCTTCTCTATTAGGCCCTGTATCTTTCCAAGTAGAGGCTTTGGCACCTCCAATTTTCCTTCATGGATGTCTGTGTGCAACATGTGTGTCTGGCACTTAGAGGTCAGAAATGCGCACTGACTCTTTGAGAACTGGAGATAAATAGTATTTGTAAGAAACCATATGGGTTTGGGGAATCAAACCAGGTCCTCTGAAAGAACAGAAGTGTTGAGCAAACTGTTGAGCAAATTCAGTCCCAACTGTGCCCATTCCATAAACTACAAGATGTGAAGGTAAGTATAAGTTTCAATAAAAATGTTGTGGAGAATTTTTCTATCAAACTCTCATCAATAGACATGCCATTCTGACAGAGGAGTGAACAGTAGCATCTGACCTCAATGAAATCAAATAGGATGGGAGTAACAAACATCTGCTGGGTATTTTGTGTTACTATTAAGGTGATTCTCTCCTTTAACTGTGGTATTGGGAATTGTATCCAGGCTACTGATTCATGGCAAGTGGCTGCACTTGCTGAACTTGTTCGACCTATAAATATATAAGTAAAGGCATTAGCCTACGTATCTTTTGCAATACTTTTTCAAGGATGCTTGAGTAGCAAATAGCTTGTGATGTTATAGATAATCTATTGATAATACCTCCTCCTCTGGATCATAAGGCAGATTTGAATCCTGAATAGAATAATATGATTTTGCTCAAGTCCAGGTTTGTCAGGTTGCTAATGGTGGCCTTAAAAATTTGGTGATTTCCTAAACTCAGAGCTGCTAAACAGTGAACCAAATCTCTGTATCTGTCATCTGGCTGTATCCATCGGTGACTGGTCCCTTGATTCTGGTAGTAAAGGATGG
Source organism: Mus musculus (assembly GCF_000001635.26). Lineage (NCBI taxonomy): Eukaryota > Metazoa > Chordata > Mammalia > Rodentia > Muridae > Mus > Mus musculus. Next base: position 41,642,188 of record NC_000068.7, read on the forward strand.
TAATGTGGACAAGATAAAATTGCCAAGGTGATGCAATGTGCTAACAAACTGTTTGCTTGAAAAGAGCATAAAGTCTCAAATATGCCAGAGTGGTGAAAGTTAAGTAACATTAGGTAGATTTATCTTGAAATCACAATATTGATTTCTGTCTTTAGGTACAGCATGTCCTGCTGGGCAGCTTACTGGGTATAAGCACTGGATAGCAACTCTTCTAAAACAAAGCCCAAGGGGTTAAACCTAAACCCCAGATCAGAGAAAGATACTCATTCAACATTGTTTCAAAACACAAGCTAAATTCTTTGAAATCAATCTAACCAAGGAGGTGAAAGAAACTGCAATAACAACTTACAACTCTGAAGAACTTGGATACACCAGAAAATGTAAAGCCACCTGTTCACATGGATGAGAAAAAATAGTAGTATGAGAATAGTTATCATAGTTATACTAGCTATTCTCATCTGCAGAACAAGATGACCAAAGCTACTTTTATAATAGAGGCTTGCTTACATTTTGACAGGCTTAGCCCATTCTCTTCATGATAAGGAACATGGACACCTGCAGGCAGATGCTGGAGCATAGCTGAGAGCTATATCCTTGTCTGTAGGTAGGCATAGGTAGAGAGACAGGGACTGGAGTGGGCTAAGGAAGTCTTAAAGCCCACCTCTAGTGAACCACTTCCTCTGACAAAGTCACACCTTCTAATCCTTGTAATCCTTTCAAACAGTTCTACTCCATGATGGCCAGGCATGCAAATACATAAGTCTATGGGAATCATCCTTATTCACATCATCACATTCTACTCCTTGATCCCTATAAGCTTATAGCCATGCTATACTGCCAAATGCATGTTTTTCAACTTCAAAAGTCCCCATATTCTTTCAGTCTTAAGACCGCTTAAAAGTCCAAAGGCTCTTCTGATACTCAAGGAATCTTGCAAATACAACTCCTGTAAAATAAAATGAAAAGCAGATCACATACTTCCAATGAAAAGTGGCAAGGATTATACATTACCACTTTGAAATGGAGGAAAGGGATTATAGTGAGGAAATATACAATGAAAGAAAGGCTGAAAACCAGTAATCTCAAATTTTTCTATCTACATGTTTGATGTCAAAACTCTCTTCAGATCTCGAACTCCTTTTCAGGTTTGTTGACTGTAACACACTTCATCTCTTGGCCTGGTTCCACTCCCTATAAGCAGTTCTTCTTGAACAGTATCCCACAACTCTGCCATCTCTCACATCTTGAGATCTTCAACACAATACAGACTTTACTTTCATAGCTTCATGAAATTACCTCTTTGAGTCTCCATGCAGCGTCAGCCTGACACATGCCTGGCATCAGCAGATTTCATTAGCCACAGAGAGAAAGAGACTCTTCAACTTTTTCCTTGTATCTTTGATTCTAAAGTCAGAATAACTCAGCTAAAGCTGCCAAGTTCTGTGGTCTAATGGAGTTGCAAATTTGGCCCCTCCTTCAATTACATTTGTATCAGCTTTTGTTGTTGTTGTTGATGCTTTCCAGCACTCCTCTCCTCTCTCTCTCTCTCTCTCTCTCTCTCTCTCTCTCTCTCTCTCTCTCATCTCATTATCTCCTTTTCACAAGTTGGAAGCTTAGCTACACAGCAGTCACCAATCTTTTGTTCTCCTTGGCTTCAGGTTTTTTTTTTTTTTTTTTTTTTTTAATTTTTCTCTCCTTGAGCTCTGGACTTGACTACATTGCATTTCTGGTGTTTCTTTTCTCCTCCATGGTGATTTGAATATGCTTGGACTAGGGAATGGCACTATTAGGAGGTATATCCTTGTGGGAGGAAGTGTGTCACTGTGGGGGTGGGCTTTGAGAGATTTTTCCTTCTAACTGCTTGGAAGCCAATTTTTCTCCTGTTTGCCTTCAAGCAAGATGTAAAACTCAAGTCCTCCAGCTTCATGCCTGCCTGGATGCTGCCATGCTTCCCAACATGATAATATTGGACTGAACCTCTGAACCTGTAAGCCAGCCCCAATTAACCCTATCCTTTATAAGATTTGCCTCCATCACTGTCTACTCAGAGCAGTACATTTAGTATTTCTTTTTATCTTGCTTCTTTAATTTTATTATAGGTCTACTGAAGAGTAGTTACTAGCAACTACATAACATAGTCAATGAAATGGTGTCTTAAAAAAATTCTATACTCAAGGCCTTCTATTTAAAAGTCTTCTATTTAACATAAGGCAGACTTTAACAGGGGGTGCAAGAGTAGAAATTAGGCATATTCTTTGTTGAAATTTCATAAGAATGGTCTCTAGGTCACTTACTAATACTCTTCCCCTCTGAAACTTCCTCAGCTGGACCTCCATATTTCCAATCACCTTCAGGACTCTCTTCCATACCACTACTAGTATATCCAATTAAATTTAAAGTATTTAATTCTATTCCGAATCTAAAGTCCCAAAGTCCACATTCCACTAACAGGCAGCATGGTCAGGCTTATCACACCAATACCAAGTCAACTCCTATAATAGAGAGAATTTATTTGGTGCTTACTTACAGTTTCAGAAATTTAGTCCTTTATTATGTCTGGGAGCATGACATTGTGCAGGTGAGTGGTGAAGCAATAGATGAGAGTTACATCCTGGCATGTAGGCAGGCAGATATAGAGAGACTGAGTGGAGTACGGACTTTTGAAACTTCAAAGCTGACGCCCACTCACACACTTCCTCCAAAAAGTCTGTACTTCTTCAAACAAGACCTTACTTCCTAATCCTTGAAGTTCTTTCAAAGACTTCCACTTTGTAGTGACCAAGCATTCAAATATATGATTCTAATGAAAAAACTTTTACCCACACCACCACACTAGCAATCTAAAAACTTGATGCAAGGTCACCAAAATTGCCATGCCATCCTTTACAGAAATACAAAAAATCAAAACAACAACTACAAACTATCTGAAAATTCACATAAAAGCTCCAAAGTCCCCAGGTATCCAAATTAATCCTGAACAAAATGAAAATATCTAGATGCTACAGATATTGCTATGACTAATTCCATGTTACATTACAAAGTCATAGTAAAACAATGGTAAAATACTGGCACAAATAGGCATGAGGGTCAATAGAATATAATAGAGAAGTTTGATGTAATAGCTCAGCTACAGCAAGGTGATTTTTGGCAAGAAGCAAAAAACCATAAATTTGGAAAAATAATTTCAGTTGCATCTTATAATAGAGATATGATGGAAGATGGACACAGGAGTGGTGCTACTTAAGTTTTTGTAGAAGTGGAAAGACAATATCTTTTCTTGAAGGAGAGATGATGACACTATTCTCTGAGAGGTGTGGAGAAGTAAGGACATGGTCATTTGTCTTAAGAGATGTTTTTAGAGTTTCACTGCAGAGCAGAAACACCAGTGTTGCTCTTAAATCTTTGCAGTGATGTTGGAAGTGGAGAGGAGCAAATAGATTCATGTAGCTAATGTTGCCTCCTATACTGGGAGAAAGACAGTGCTTTATCTTTGACCCAAGAGAATAGTGCCTTTTGCCAAGATCTGAGAAATTCTAGCAGTCAAATTTGGCTTGTAAATGGGATAAAAATCTTAGATTATTCACAGTAATTGACATAAACACAAATTACTAATGTGGGGGCAATTCAATTATATTTTAACATTCTAAACTAAAAGTAAACTAGAACAAAAAGAGTATATCTGGGTTCTTGGTGTTTTACAAATGGTGTTTTCTTATAGATTATCACTGAAGATAAACACACAAAATTGCATTGTGTCTCCTACCCTATTTAGTCTTTTAAATCTAGTGACTTTGTGATGAACAGTAAAAATGGTCACTTTCTCTCCATATTCTGACAGAGTATTTTTCCAGACATCCTAAATCTTGTTCAGTGACTGAACATAGAATCTAGAGACTATCGCACCAAGTATAACAAACATTAGAGGATTAGAGCTAGCCATGGTCAGTTCTCAGGCACTGGGGAAACTTTTGAGAAGTATTGTATCTACTTTTCAGAAAGTTCCATGGAGAATCACAGTCCAGAGCATCATGAATGCTGCAATGTGGGACTCCATTTGTCCTTTCTTCCTTCTGTTTCTCCTACTCTCATTGGTGTCTTTCAAGGGATGAGCACAGTAATTTTAAATATAAACAAGTCTCAAGCCCCTCTTTTTTGGAAAGACCCACATTTAAGACTGAGGACTCTTACTAATTTGTAACATATGCTGAAACTGGATATATATAAACTTTTAAGTACTTCACAGTCATGACCCAGGAAGCTGGGTTCTGATAACTTGGCTATGCTATTGAGGGAATGAGGAAAGACAGCCATGCTGACATGTTGGGTCTGGGTGGGCTCTGAGCTCTGAAGGAGATGAAGGAGCAGAAGAATCAGAACCCAGAAAGTAATTATATTTGCTCCAGCTGAAAAAGGATGCAGGTTTTAGCTAAATTCTGTAGGATGCATATATAGTGGAGCAGTGGGAGGGTGGAGTCACTCTGGACAACCAAGCTGTGGTTGATAGCTTCTGCATACACTGTCAATATCCACACATGGACTGGGATAAGGCTTTGATCTGATGCATTGAGGTTCATGACATGATTGTGCTCATTCAAGACTTCATCAGCTTTCCTCAGTTATACGTATCTCAGTGCACTAAAGCTAATGATTAATATTATGAGGTGAAATTTGAGTTGAACAGTGAAAATGAATTTAAGGTGCTAATTGTAACAGCATTTTTTATTTAAAAGGGTTTTTGCTGAGAGATCATTTAGATAACCCCCATTAGATAATAATTTAGGAATAGTAGATACTATACTATGTTATACTATACTATACTACCAAATATATAAGATTGAATACATCTTTTAAAGATTGGGCAAAGTCAGTGTTATAATCTCTGGTTTGATAACAATTCAAAAATCATTATATCTTTATATATATTCTTGGGACATAGTCTTAAGAAGCATTCAGTAACCACACTACATTTGGTTTGTGTGGAAAGTGGGTATTAGACCTGGGGAGTGACGTGTCAGACCTGAGAAATCACTAGCCTGTGCTGTGTTCATAAACTATGCGATTAAATTCTGGGTGTTATGTGATTTGAAGGCTATTTATGGAGTTTTACTGTGACTAAAGAAATCAATAGTTGTTCTCATGGGAAAAAAATGTGTGTGGGGGGTTGGTGTGCAAATGAGAATTACAGGAAGAAATCAGAATGACAGAGAGAAGTTAAAGATCCTGTCAGCTCTACTGAATAGCTATGACAAATGAGACTTTGTGTTGTTCATTGTAATTAGTGTCTGATGTGGGATATGCCTGAGTCACTATTAAGCCCTTGTGGGTAATAGACATCAAGTTATAAAGGTGAAGAAATTCCCCACTATTTATCTATACCCATGAGTGATTATAAAAAATAGCCTTAACTGATAGATAGCTAACATGCACTGATAGCATTTCTAAATAGCTAAACATTTTCATATCATACTCCATTTAATTTTCATGTCTTTCTAACAAGAATAAATGGACCATCAAAGTCTTTCACACTTTACAACAGCTAAATCTGAATGTTAGGTAAGAGGTTTTCCCAAAGTTTCATAAAACAACTGGTAAGGTACAAAATTAGATCAGAGCCAAATGTATGCTAACTTCTATTTCATTTTCCTTTGATCTACTCATTATAATCATGTCCATTTAGGGGCCAGTTTTCATTTTCTCATAATAGCAAACAGATTTTGCTGAAATCAATATTCAGGGAGGCAGTTTAAATTCCAATTTATTACATAAAAGGAAAGAAATAAAATCTAATGTTTACAGAATACAGAATAGAAGGAATTAAGACTCCAGGAGTAGAATTCCTCTACCAAATGGGTTATTTTTCATAGTTTCATAGTCAAATTTTAAAAATGAGTGTTCATTATTTTCTTCTTATAATCAACTATTTCAATGATGTAGATTTTAAATTGGCTTACTTCTAGTTCAAGCAAACTGTCCACCATTTTATCTATTCTTTTTTTTCAAGAACCTAGGTGTTCAATAAAATAAGCAGCTTTAATGAAATAGTTTCATCATATGCATATGTCCTCACTATGTTTCTGTTATTTAAATAAAACATTGCCCAGCATCGATCTGGGAATGAAAGGGGTTGTTTCAACTCATAATTTATAACCACAGCCAAGGGAAAACAAGTCAGAAATTCTAAAGAGTACCCTGAAAGAGGACACTGAAGCAAAGACCGTGGAGGAACACTGCTTACTGGTTTGCATTCATAGTCTGCTTAGCTTGCTTTCTTACATAACCCAGGCTCACTTGCCTAGAGGTGACACCACCCATAATGGTCTAGAACCTTTTACAGCAATCATTCATCATGAAATACACACAAAACCAGGCAATTCTGTTGGGTGCTACTCCTTAGTTGAGGTTACCACTTTCCAGGTGACAATATTTTAACAAGCAAACCAGCATAGTGTGTGCATGAGTATAATTTAAAACAAAATACATCATACAGAAATAATAAATAAACAAGAATGCCTAGACAAAGAGCCAAAGGACACTAGTAGGTTGTTTATTTCAAAAATATAGAAAAAAATGAATAGATGACTAAATCACAGGATTTGGAATTGAAAGAAATCATAGAAGTTGAAATGAAAATTTTACAAAAGTTTCAGGATACATGAGTCATATTCAAATGTTTTTAATTAAAACAAGATTCTCCTAGTATACCTGTTTACCTCTGGGTTAACAACGCGCTTGTTCTCCTTCAAATTTCAGTAGGAAAATACCAAAATGAACAATTTCATTATATATGGGTTAAGAAAGATTGTCATTGTCCTGAATATCCTCCTTACAAACAATGTAAGTTATTACCTTTTCTTATTCCTTCTGTCTGTTTATATTCTAAGCTTGTCCCTTAGTTGCTAAATGCATATTGAATTATTTACTTATTATTTACTTTATATTGAAACTGTGTCTTCTTCCTCTGAATCTTGCTGCAGGACACAACAAAACTATTATCAGTTAACTTAGGAACAAGTGAAAATGCAAGAAGTAGGAACAATTGAAGTAAGCTGTCTCTGTTTAAATGAAACAAAAAGATTACAAATTTGAGGTCATTCTTGGAAGGGTAGTGTGACCATTGTATCAAATATAAGTCAATAAATAGATTAATAAATGTTTATAAAGGAGGTATAAAAGCTAAACTCTAACGTCATCAATACATACTAATGATGGTTAATTCCATACTCACTAAGACAAAAGGATGGACTATCCAGAGAATACCCCACCCGGGCATACATCCCATAATCAGCCACCAAACCCAGACATTATTGCATATGCCAGAAAGATTTTGCTGAAGGGACCCTGATATAGCTGTCTCAAATGAGGCTATGCCAGTGCCTGGCAAATACAGAAGTGGATGCTCACAGTCATCTATAAAATGGAACACAGGGCACCCAATAGAGAAGCTAGAGAACGCACCCAAGAAGCTGAAGGGGGTTGCAACCCTATAGGTGGAACAACAAAATGAACTAACCAGTACCCCCAGAGCTCCTACCTCTAGCTGCATATGTAGCAGAAGATGGCCTAGTTGGCCATCACTAGGAAGAGAGGCCCCTTGGTATTTCAAACCTTATATGCCCCAGTACAGGAGAATGCCAGGGCCAAGAAGCAGGAGTGGGTGGGTAGGGGAGCAGGGCAGAGGGAGGGTATAGGGAACTTTCAGGATAGCATTTGAAATATATATAAAGAAAATATCGAATAAAAAATGATCAATTCACATTCTTCTATATGATAACCGCCAGTTGTGCCAACACCATTTGTTGAAAATGCTGTCTGTTTTCCACTGGATGGTTTTAGCTCCCTTGACAAAGATCAAGTGACCATAGGTGTGTGGATTCATTTCTGGGTCTGGCTATTATAAATAAGACTGCTATGAACATAGTGGAGCATGTGTCCTTATTACCAGTTAAAACCTCTTCTGGATATATATGCCCAGGAGAGGTATTGCGGGATCCTCCGGTAGTACTATGTCCAAATTTCTGAGGAACCGCCAGACTGATTTCCAGAGTGGTTGTACCAGCTTGCAATCCCACCAACAATGGAGGAGTGTTCCTCTTTCTCCACATCCTTGCCAGCATCTGCTGTCACCTGAATTTTTGATCTTAGCCATTCTGACTGGTGTGAGGTAGAATCTCAGGGTTGTTTTGATTTACATTTCTCTGATGATTAAGGATGCTGAACATTTTTTCAGGGGCTTCTCAGACATTCTGAATTCTCCTCAGGTGAGAATTCTTTATTTGGGTCTGAGCCCCATTTTTAATGGGGTTATTTGATTTTCTGGAGTCCACCTTCTTGAGTTCTTCACATGATATGTACTCACTGATAAATGGATATTAGCCCAGAAACTATGAATACCCAAGATAGAAGATACAATTTGCAAAACACAGGAAACTCAAGAAGAATGAAGACCAAAGTGTGGACACTTTGCCCCTTCTTAGAATTGGGATTAAAACACCCATGGAAGGAGTTACAGAGACAAAGTTTGGAGCTGAGATGAAAGGATGGATCATTTAGAGACTGCCATATCTGGTGATCCATCTCATAATCAGCCTCCAAACACTGACAGCATCAAATACACTAGCAAGATTTTGCTGAAAGGACCCAGATATAGATGTCTCTTGTGAGGCTATGTCGGGGCCTAGCAAACACAGAAGTGGATGCTCACAGTCAGCTATTGGATGGGTCACACGGCCCCCAATGGAGGAGCTAGAGAAAGTACCCAAGGAGCTAAAGGGATCTGCAACCCTATAGGTGGAACAACAATATGAACTAACCAGTATCCCCCAGAGCTCGTGTCTCTAGCTGCATATGTATCATAAGATGGCCTAGTAGTCCATCATTGGGAAGAGAGACCCCTTGGTCTTGCAAACTTTATATGCCTCAGTACAGGGGAACGCCAGGGCCAAGAAGTGGGAGTGGGTGGGTAGGGGAGTGTGTGTGGCAGGGTATGGGGTCTTTTGGGATAGCATTGGAAATGTAAATGAAGAAAATACCAAATTAAAAAAATAATAAAAAAATAAATGGAAAATGTATTTTTTCTCCAATAAATATATTGTTTTTGAAAAAAATTAAGTAAAAGTCACTTTTAGTTTAAGAGTCTTGGTAAACCCAATGCTAACTACAGATGTGTTCAAATATGTTCTTAAATACTTAGTTTACTGCTGTTGTTATTAACATATTCTCAATTAAAGGTTAATGAAAAGGTGTTGTTTGTCTGTGCTTCAAATCTGCATAGATTTCACAATGATAAATTTCCTGCAAAGCACTAGCTACTCCATTAGCTCAAATAAGTATTTCCCAAACCATAGCTATTGAAACAGTCTGAAAACATTCACAGTATATTTTAATCCTCACCCATCTCCTAATCATCATCATTTATAATAGCACCCCTAGATATGTGTATGTGTGTATGTGTGTGTGTGTATGTGTGTGTGTGTTTGTGTGTCTGTCTGTCTCTCTGTCTGTCTGTCTCTGTGTGTATAAGCATATATATAAAGAGAGGAGGGAGAGAGGACAGGGAGGGGGAATGGAGGGAATGTATGAGAGAAAAATAGTGCATCTATTCAAAAGCTTAAAATTTTCCAAGCTGGTCTACACCTGGATTCTCTCACATGCACTTTGAAACATGTTTTTTTTCTTATTCTTACACTCAATCCACAACGAATTTTTTCTGGTTTCTCAGAGAAGTCATTCTCTCTTTTAATTACAGGTCACAAATACAGCTCCCCAAAACTGAACATTCTCCTTACTAAGCCCTGTGTATAGTCCCACTTTCTCTTGTGTGGTTTGCCGTTTTAAATTTAGAAACAAAAAGTGGTTGAATTTAAGTTATGTTATGTAGCTACATCCCTAGCACTAATTTCTCAAGTAATCTTTAAAATGGCTTTTTTCTTCTCCTTCTCCTTTTTCTTCTCCTCCTCCTCCTCCTCCTCTTCCTCCTCCTTTTCCTCTTCTTCCTCCTCCTCTTCCTCTTCCTCCTCCTCCTTCACCCTCTTCCTCTTCTTCTTGTTTGTTTTTTGTTTATGAGATAGGGTTTCTTTATATGTAACAGCCCTTCTCTCTTAGATTACTTTTGTAGAGCAGACTGGCCTCAGAAAACAGAGATTAGCCTGCTTCTGTCTCCTGAGTGCTGAGATTAAAGGCATGGCTCCGCACCCCTGGCACAAGGGCTGGAACAATGTCCCAGATGTTATTAGTACTAGCTGTTCTTCCTGAGAATCCAACTTTGAGACCCAGGAACCCCCGTAGCAGCTCACAGTTGTCTGAAACTCTACTTCCAGGGACTCTGACACACTCATACAGACAAATGTGTAGGCAAATAACATCTTGATGAGGCTTGTATAGCCCAGTCAGTCATTGTTGATAACACATTATTTTTTATCCTTACATGAATGGATTGATCTTCTTATTCTTTATTTTAAATTTTAAAATTAATTTTCCAAATTCAATGCAGCTCAGACATATAGAAAATTAGTGCTGCTGCACCCTGTTGCCACACTATAGGCCAGTGCTGCCAATCATCGTGCAGGCCTGGGCCAGCGCATGGAAACATCACTACTGCAGCTCATGCTGCTCAACCTGATGGAGGCAGGAGAGCATGCTGACGGTAAGTATGATGGTATTGCCCTGGAAGCCAACTCAGAGGATGGCACAGAGCTGGGAGATATACAGTGGCCTGGAACTTTTACAGATCCTGCCCCCACGCCCGCCCCCACACTTTATGCTGACATGGCACAAGGTTACCCTGACTCTGTGCAACAACAGCACATCTGAGATGAAGCTCAGCCATAGACCAGTATTTACAGTGCGTCAGAAACCTTGAACCAGATCAATCAATGACTCTTTGCAGTAAGTATTTACATGTAAACTGTCTGGTCAAAATAATACTCTGTGTGACATAATACAGTTTGCAGTGCTAAAGAGAGATGGGAAAGATGGTAGAACTAAGCTTCACACAGACGAGAGAAGCAGAATTATGGCTGCACAGGTAGGGAGTGGCAGGTATTGGAGCACAGCAGAGGCAGAAGAAGCAGCACAGTATTCCTGAGTAGGGTTGCTTCTCCGGCTGACAGTTGGCTCAGGCCAGTACTGGACCCACATCATCCAGTTACAGTTGCCCAATAGGCCAGTCCTGTAGATTGATCCTGTGGCATGGAACTGTCTCTGCTGCAGCTCATTTTGCATGGACTGTGGTGGGGAGGAGATCACAGGAATTCAGGCCTGCCTCAGGGCTGCAAACAACATGGTTGTGCCTGTGGTACTGGCAGGGTGGCTAGCAATGGCCAGCCCCAAGGACAGGGCCATGTATAGTAGCTTGGCAGCTACTGCCCCCCTTATAGCACAATGTACTGTCCAATCACATGCACACCCTGATTCTGAACAGGATATCCAACATGAACAGTGGATCATTTTTTAAGCTCTCTTGAAAGAAATGCACTGTCCATGCTGCAACTGGAGGCCATGTTAACAGCCATTGTTGGTCTCCCTGCCTTTGTGGATTGTTGTTCCATATGGTCCACTCAGGCAAAGAGAGAAGAGATGAAAAACAGAGGTTCAGAAGCCCTGTGAGTCAGCACTGTGAATGATAACATGGAGACCAGCTCCAGGGAGTCAGATCCATTTTAACTTGTGGTGATTCAAGGATTATATAATATGGAGGGCTGGGGTTAGGAACATCCAGGATAGGTAAAGGCTGAAGGCTTCGGGCACCATAATGTCTCTTTAACATGGAGAAGCATCTCAGGAATCTCAGGTGAACCTGTAACTTAATTGAGGCTGTGTGATATTCTGAGGGTAGGGGCCTGTGTGTGTGTGGCAGGAGGAGGGGATGGGGGAGAGCAGGGTGTTGAATTCCCCAAAGTCAGAGAAGGAGAATCCCTGCTAATGAAGGGAGTCTTCTATTACTCTGAGTCCCAGAATGCTATCAAGTCAATGATGGATTTGGTCCTTAATTTGTAGATTTTTCTCATATCCATCTTCAGAGATGCCCACCTCCTGAGGTTGTCTGTGGTCCCTGCTACATTTGAAACCTGGTGCAAATCCATGATCTGTGTTTCCACAGCTCTTATGGGCAAGGAAAACTCTTTTTTAATAGTATTGCTAACTGCAGACTCATAACTGATATTGAGAGACATTGAAGGTTTTGTGACAACAATTCCTCCCCCTGCTTAAAAAAGGAGAGAGGGAAGAATGATAGAAATGAAGAAAAAAATAGAAAAAAAGTAGAAGAGAGGAGAAAAGAGAAGAGTAGAGAAGAGTCAAGTCCAGCAGAAAACTATTGAAGAAAGGCCCCCAAAATTGTGATAAATATTCTGAAGTGTCTTCACAGTTCACAGTCTGATGAGCCATTGGGCACAAACTTGGTTTTCTTTTGGGGGCTTGTCACTGGGAGTTTGATTATGCTCCAGTGAGTATATGGGCATCACAATTTGGTGTATTTTTGTTGTTTTAGTTAAGGGTGCAAAGGAGGAAGGATGGATATGAGAAGAATGGGAAGTGAGTGCATTGTATGAAATTCCCAAATAGATCATAAAAACATCATGTTGAGGAAAAATACAAAATTTACATCAGTAATGCAAACATTCCCATAGACTTTTCACTAAGTTTTCATTTTTGCTGTAATCTTACCAGAAAGAGGGTTTGAATGAGAATGGCCCTCAGAAACACACACACACACACACACACACACACACACACACACACACACATATGTACTTAATCTCCCATTGGCAGAACTGTTTAGAAGGAATTATGAGATATGACCTTGGAGGACATGGTATGTTACTGGGATAGGTTATAAAATTTCCAAAAGCACTTGTTATTCTCAGTCACTGCTCACTGAATTGAATTTGAAGATCAAATTGTGAGATCTCAGCTACTGCTCCAGTGCCAAGCTTACCTGCCTTTGCCATGCTCCATGCCATGAAGTTCATGGACTTTAATGCTCAAAGCTCCAAAATAAATGTTCTTCTGTAATTTTCCTTATTCAGGGAGTATTATGAAATAGGAAAGTAAGACACCAACCTTTCCCACATTCATTTCATCATTACACACACACACACACACACACACACACACACACACACACACACACATATTTCTTCATATATATGAACTATGTATATGAAATATATATGTATGTGTTTGTGTGTGTATGTAATTTCTGTGTAGAAGCTCAGTTAATCAGCAGTATTGTAACCAACTTTACATAGTAGTATATAGTATTATATACATATTATATAGTGGGTAGATGTATTTTGTAGTGTGTAGTATATAGTGTAAAGTGTATAGTGTGAAATTATAGATGAAATGAAGAATAATATTTTACATTTCTATAAGTTAGCTCCTATAGTAAATTATTTTTCAATGAGTATTTCTGTACAAATTAACCTAAAGTGGGACTGCAATATATGCCACAAACTATTACATATAATATATAACAAGAACTCTTTCTTTGTTTTATACAGTGGTTTTACTGTATGTCATGTATGTCAGCTATTCTGAAAAGATGTTGACTTGATGTGACCACTGTGCTATTTTAATAATGTAGAAGACACAGCCAGTAATGATTACAGAGATGCTTATTTGGTGACTGAATATTTTATATTTTAATTACTGTTCAGATCTAGTTGTCTATTATTCCTATACTATGACAGACCTCAAAGTTCTAAAACATTTTGTATCTGCAAACCTTTGTTTTTTTCTCATTTCCTTTTATTGAAAATAGATTTTCTTCTTACAATATATTTTGATTGTGCTTTCTACTCTTCTAGCTATTATCTGCCTCCCCTCATCCTGAAGATTTTTAAAAAAGGTTTTATTAGCAAATCTTTTATTTTATGACTAATATTAAAGATGTGATGATAAAAATAGCAAAGGGAAAGATAATAATGTTAAAGCATTGGTTATTAAAATAGATTTCATGGCAGTATAAAAAAGTTAAGAAAGAAAATGGGCTTTTAGTGAACAAGACATATTTCACATCTAATCAGTAAGTATGCACGCTTTATACTAGAGCATATACTCTGTTGGATTTGGATCATGTGTTTTTAATTATGACAAAATATAATTACATTAGATGATACTCGATAACAATGTCAATAAAAACAACAAGCTATAACTATTAAAAGGCAGAACATAACTGTAATGAGACAAGTAATACACTAAAAGAGGGCACTAGAGACTAGGATTTAATGAAAACTAAAGAAGAAATCTAAAACAAAAGATAGGATTCCAGGAGTGTATCGTCTGTCAGGTAAGGTATGTGCAAGTCTCCAATCTGGGTGAGATATTCTATATTTCAGCAATTGATTATAATAATATGTGTGTGATTCAGTATTCTATGTGTTCTATTCTAATATAAGTTTCCTGACAGCTTGTATCTATTGAAAATGATGTGTCTTGAAACATGATTGCTCTCCATGTGCTAGATAGAGAAACACTTGTTCTGTTAAAAATAGTTTCCAGTGCATCAGTTACTTGTCGGAAAACATACTGTGTGACAGTGAACTATCAACCACATTCAGGAATAGTAAAATTTAAAATTCAAACTTCAAAAGTACTGAAAGTCTTTACAATTTAGTCTCTGAGAAGTGAAAAGGACAGAAAAGAAAATTGTTACAATAATAAACAGTAATTGGCAGTAATCACAACATGTTGTACTGCTGTGAATGATAGTTTTATTCAGGGAATATGGTAATAAGGCTCATGCGACTCATGTCAGTCAGTTTTGAGCTGAAAACTCTCCTTTTGGGGACAACCAAGACACTTTATTCACGAAAACTCACATTCCAAAAATTAGAGAAGTGTTCTTCTCATGCGCCAGGGAACAAACTATCCCTTATTTGTGATGAAAATTGAGCTCTCACACAAGTCTATGTTATCCAGCAGTTGTTTGATTTCACTTGTATTGCTTCTGTTTTCATGCAGGCCTCACACTGAGCCCAGGCTATGTGGAGAAATACACAGTGATGGGCCATTGATCCTCTTAGTGTTGAAAGCCATTTCCTTGTGTCAAACTGTGTCTACAATGGTAAGAAAAGGCAGAGACTGAATCTACACTCTACTCCGCAAGAAATGGTAATGTTTACACGCCTCCTTCTCACAGCCATTATCAGCTGCTTTGTGTTTGAAATTGAATTGTGACAAAATATTATTACTTATCAATGCTAGCTTATCAATGTGGCTTAAGAGGGCCTAGGAAAATAGAACCTTATCATTATCATCACCGTAAAAAAGTTTTGTCATACATTATATACTTATGGAAACTACTCAAACACTGGTTGACTTCTGCCTCTGTGGCCACAAAATGACAACAGAACTTTCTATGGGGAACAGACTTCCATTTAGATAATACACGGCACAAGAAAGGGATTTTTGTTTCACCAATAATTCATACACTGGTGGTTGGTTGTACAATAAAACCAGACGAAATTTGCTTTTGGACTTATATTCTGACTTAGAATGCAGGATTCTTGGACAGTAGCATAGCATCCTTTATTTTTATGTCCGAGAACATTAAAATAACATCCTTTATTTTTACATCCAAGACATATTATCTTGTACAATAGCATAAACATACAGTTACTCCAAGGAAGGTCCTCAACTTCCTGAATGATCCAAATTATAGTCATATGACCATTTCCCACAGGCAATTTTCTTCTCTTCTTTTAAAATACTTTAAACATTTACATACTGGTTTTGAGTTTATGAAAAATTTAGAAGAAATAGTTTCCCTGAGTACTGAGCTTTAGCTGTCAGCAACATCTTGCATTAGTTCACAGTAGAGTTAATGATTCTACTTCAGTACATCACCCCAAACTTAAGACCATAGTTTATTTTAAAATTATCTGTACGTTGTACAGTTCTATAAGATACTGAGGTTTGCTTTGTTGCTATGTATTGTGATGCCAAATACTGGCCCCAGAGATAAGGAGATCCTCATGTATATACTAAGTGATGCTATGCATCCTAGCTCCTTAATTTACAATTTGTGTTAAACAAAGAAGCTGCTCAGCAGAAGAGAGGTAGAGTGGGCTTTGGTTTCTAGTCTTGTTGTCTGAGGCAGAGACCATGAGGATGAGAAGAGAGAGGTAAAGAGAGGAGAAGATGTCATGGCATAGGTCAATCGTGAGAACATGACCATGAGTACTGGCCAGTTGGATTAAGAATGGCCCAAGCAGAACATGGCAAATTATAACTTAGCATTACTGACAGAAAAAGTAGATAAAATAGCTTAGATGGTTGATAACTGCCCAGTTCTATAGCTTTTAAGGCTAATTATGAATATAGAGGTTTTGTTTCT
The DNA here is from genome assembly GCF_000001635.26 of Mus musculus. NCBI lineage: Eukaryota > Metazoa > Chordata > Mammalia > Rodentia > Muridae > Mus > Mus musculus. The sequence continues at coordinate 41,658,527 of NC_000068.7, forward strand.
TTTATTTGGGAACCAAATAAGAAAAGGTAGGGTAGAAACCACCAATTAATTTTTGCTAGCACAATAAGATTTGAGAAATGTACAGTGGTCTGTGTTCATTTGAGCAGTATCACACAGAGTGTTTTCAGTGACACCGTTTTCCCCCTACTTTATCAGCGTACCCATAATTCCTCCCTACTACCATTCTCTGATAACTATGGATCTTTCCCAAAAGGGCTTACAGTTTCTTCTTATAAAAATTTGGCTACAAATTGTACAATATTTGCTAAGGATCCTCACAGAACATAAATGAAATTGTAACTCTTCTCTGCTAAAGAATACAATTGTAGTATGTACATCAAGTTCCATTTCTTTCAGGGTCACTATATAGTCTTGTGGATCAACGTAGACATGCCAAAAGACTCCCATCCACCTCCCCTCTAACTCCCCATGGTCAGGATGACTCACTGGGAAATAATGTGGTAAATAATACTGCAGGCTATGGGCCTGGCATGCTGACGTATACCATGCTCCCAGGAACTAGAAGTCTGGAGCATGTGGACTGAGATCTAAACGGCATGTACAAGAGTCAAGGCTTCTCATAATTAGTAAATATGACTATTCTTAAAACAATGTTTTGAAAAGAATATGTTGACCAAGGAATGACACTCTTAAGCTTGAATCTTGGCTGCAATATACAGTATTTTTTGTTTTTCCTTTTTTTTTTTAAATCAAAGTCAAGTAATCTGACTAGTTCAGATCTCAAGTATAAAAGAACATAAGGGAAATCGGAACTCTATGTACTTTCTAAGACACTGGAAGATCATTATAACAGAGAAATTGCTTAAAACAAATATAATCTTCAGTCACATTGCCAAGTATATTTTTTGTGTTGTCCATATTTTTATGTTATAAGACATACGATAAACAAAAATAATGGATACGTTATATCGTAACTTAAAAGTGATTAACGAGTTGACAGTGTAAACATTATATGGTGTTTTGAATACAATTAGCCTTTTTAGGTTCATGTATATGAACGTTGGCTTCCCAGTTGGTGGAATTCTTTTTTTTAATTTAATTTACTTTTTTATTTATTAGGTATTTCTTCATTTACATTTCCAATGCTATCCCAAAAGTCCCCCATACCCTCCCCCACCCTACTCCCGTACCCACCCACTCCCACTTCTTGGCCCTGGCGTTCCCCTGTACTGAGGCATATAAAGTTTGCAAGACCAAGGGGCTTCTCTTTCCAATGATGGCCTACTAGGCCATCTTCTGATATATATATATATATATATATATATATATATCAAGAGACACGAGCTCCAGGGGTACCAGTTAGTTCATAATGTTGTTCCACATATAGGGTTGCAGACCCCTTTAGCTCCTTGGGTACTTTCTCTAGCTCCTCCATTGGGGGCCCTGTGATCCATCCAATAGCTGACTGTGAGCATCCACTTCTGTGTTTGCTAGGCCCCGGCATAGTCTCACAAGAGACAGCTAGATCAGTATATATTTTTATGTCTTCTATTTATTTTTAATTTATTTTCCTCTCTGAATGTCCTTCAAAGAATATTGAACCAATGGAAAAGGCAAAATTTACATACTGGAGTAGCATAAAGTACTCAAAAAATGAATTTATAGGCTGTGAAACTATTTTCCTATGTTCCATGTAAATGACAAACAGGTCAGTGTTTTACATGAATGATGTAATAGTCACAGGATGAGCCTAGGCACTTAAAATTGTACATAGCAAGGTATTTCATTCTGCCCCTTTCATCATAAAATAGTTTACAAAGCACACATCAGATCACCATATAATTCATGAAAAGCACTCAATATTGACTTAGCAAAGAAAGAGGTAGGAGAGGCCTCATAGGGTGTTGTGTTACAATACAAACACTAACAACACTCTGCTGACTGATGGATGATATAATGTTCTTAATTCAAATGTAATTTGGTTACCTCCTGGAAAATGCCTCTACCCAGATATGTCATCAAAGAACTGTGAATTATAAGAGTTTAGAACAAGGGACTTTTCTAAAAGCTTTTAATGTTGCTGGTAAACTATTTTATGTCATTTCTTCACTTTCCTTTAATTATAAAATAATTGTATAATCTATTGATATGCAGTTACTTATCTTAATTAGTTTTAGTGAAATAAAATTAAACTTATTCCTTAAACCATGTACTATTAAATCAAATTATAAATAAAATAAACTAGTATTTTTTTAAATAATAGTATAAAACTCAGGCATGTGTTAACAGTTTTCTATGCGGGACATCTTTGAATTTATATGTTGCCAGTCTGTTTGTTTTGGGACAGCTTATCTTTGCAGAGTATGAGCATTTTTAGGAATAAGATGTTCTAAATAAGACACACTTTACATCAAGTTGTCCCTCATTGTATCTATAATTTTACTTATCTTCAACTTTTAAAGGTTCTATGTTCAAGATTAGGACACCACTATTAAGCTCTGAAGTATCAATTCCTGTGGAATAAACTAGAGGCTTTTCTTTAGATTTTTGTATGCTAAAACAGGCAAGGCTGTCATCCACTCAGTTTCTATAATAGTTTTGTTGAGGTGAATATCACCTTTGCCACCGTTATTGATGCAGTTACCGCTACCATCTTTGTCTTCATCATCATCATTGCTATTGCCATACTTATCTAGCACCTGCAGGCCTCCTATAAAAAAGCATCAACATATCCATCAGAAAGAATGCAATTTAATCTCAAGCCCTTCACATTCCACAGGACACGGTCTCATGATATCAGTTCCATACATTTCTCTTCTATTTTTTCGGAAGTAGTCTGAGCTTTATTTTTTCAATTATTTTCTTCTAATAGAAAATTCCCTGGATTCAGATATCTATTTATAAATCCCCATTTTCACTGTCACCAAGGGTTGTACGCTTCAGTAGAAATTGATTCCACCTTCAGATATACAAACAAATTCTGATGAGTCCACAAGCCTTGGTTATAAAATCTTCATTTACCTAAACATGTAAAGTTGAAATGACAAACAAAGAAAATGTATGACTTATCTAGAGCTCAGGAGGAGAACCCTGCTCCCATTCATCAAGGGGATATAGCTCATCACAAAATATAAAGAACATCACATAGGAGGCTAGGCATAGGAGAGATTGGGACAAGGGAAAATGTGAACAGTTGTGAACACAACCAGTGATTGGTGACTCTGCAGCTTCCTGAGAAGTATATGTATACCTCATTTTCCTTAGTCTTGTCCAACCAGTTGGTCAAGGACATGGCCTGACCAATAACCATTGTGTCTGCCTATCTTTTATATTCTACAGGACAGTATTTTGTTAAATTTTCAGTTAGTTATTTGATGCAGAGCAGAAGGCAGTAGTGGTTTCAGATACACTGTCATTTGACTCACAGATTACTATGTGAAAAATCAAACAGAAACAAGTGTAACAAAGACTGCATATCAGCTGGAGGTCTGGTATTTTGGACTAACTGGAGTATATTCAACTTATGGGAAGATATACCTAGGCACATCTGGGAGCCAGGAGGTAAGATTCTGATGAGCAAGTATTTAGTATAAACTGATGTACTCCTTTCTGTGAATTGTGCTGTAAGGATCAAGTTACTGCTTAGGAGAATGCTAGGGACCCATGATTCTCTCAGGCATAGAAAACTTAATGGATACTCTGAAATATAACTTATTTTAAATAACCAGATGAATAAGTTAGTTAATTCTTATGTATACAACAAATAATTTTGAGATAAAACTACAAATATTTTCATTCACAAATATTTGAACCAAATACCAACTCAATTTAGATGTTCTGTTGTCATTGTGTTAGATTATTAAGATGGGGTCTTAACTGAACTCATAAAAGCAGCTGACAATGACAGAAAAATGTTAGCTTTGCTTTTTTTTGAAAGCATTAAGTTGCTTCCAGATCTATTTTTTGATATAGTTACTATTTAATGTAAGTATAATTTTTAAATTTTCACTTGCATACAAAGACACCTATTTCATTAATAAAAGTAATGTTTTAACTAACACCAATGTTTGACTGTTCTTACATGGCAAAATAACTCTGAGTTAAAACTACATTTCCAACTCTAGCTTTTACCCTAAAGTGAGGCAATTTCTCCATAGTGGAACTATTAAGAGTATGGCTCAAGGGAAAGTAGGTTTGGTTCAATAGTCTGCAAGTTTCAGCAGTCCAGCAGCACAAAACATAGCTCAGAATAAAAGCTTAGAGCTGCTTATCACTTCTTTTATAACTGAGTAAATTATATAGCCCGACAAAACTGTAAGTTGATTTTGTATATTAAAATGCTCTAATGTGCAGGCAGAATGGTGTCAGAGAGTTATTGCTTTCTTTTAATTTTTGTCTTTTCCCCATGTTATTTCATAAATTAAAATTTGCTTGGGTTTTGAGATTTTTATTTTATTTTATTTTATTTTATTTTATTTTATTTCATTTTATTACCTAAACCATTGTTGACACGAAGAATTTAAAAAGCAAGCAAGAAAAAAAAAAAGAGTGCCTAGTACTTTTACATGCTTCAAAATTTTGAGGAGAATATTTCTCAATGTTCTCCTAATATCTGATATGTCATGCACAATTTTTTGTACTACTAATGTTACAAGCATGCTGTGTAACTTGTCTTGACTCTTTCATCATACCTTAGCACTATGGGAACTCACTCATATACTGCAAGAGCAAGCCTGCTTACCTTCTATCCAATTTCTGCTTTACAGAACTCCCAGTGGGAAACAAGTATATCTTAAAGTATTTGAAACCATAAACAATCCTTCTCTATTATTAACAAAGACTTTTAGAATGCAATCTATTTCATGGCAAAGAGTGAAAAAGCTTTCAGGCCACTTGACAATCGTTTTATAAGTGAAACAGAAATGTATTTACCATTATCCAGTATTTGGAAATTCAGGTTCCCTAGCATCAATCAAGTAAAAACTACCATAATTTTCATAAAAGGTTTTTAAAAAATTGGGATAATAAATATGCTATCACTATGATACCACCCAGTGTCTCAGTGTCACATAACATACTAAAGGCATACATAAATCTAAAATATACAAAATAATATTCCAAAGAAAATAATTATATCACTCTGATTAAGAAGAAATAAAGAATTAAAACAAAATAATACTTTTTCACTTTTCAAATATGCTGAGCTTGGTAAAAGAAGACTGCTCAATTCCTGAGGGCACATGTGAAAAAAACAAACAAACAAACAAAAAAACATAAAATGGCAGTTTGAACAGCAGAGTTTAGCTTTTACACCATGTGGCATGCCATCCTTGCCTGGCCCCTGTTCATTTCCATGTAGCTGGCCTCCATCTGCTAAAGGCAAGGTACAACAAACCCATCTAGGTGGAGAGACATATCAATTCAAACCAAGACAAAAAGGGAAAATCAGATCTGTGACTCTTTCTATACTCAAGGAACAAGCATAATGTATCACAGCCAGACAAGCATTAGTGTGAGAAGAATTTGGTCCATCTCAGAGCCTGTTGTGAGGAACCTAGATGCAGAACACTTTGAAGTAAGTACTTAAGTCACTAACCCTGAGGCTGCCTGAGAACTACAACTTTAAGGTTAAAAAACAAAAACAAAAACAAACAAAAACCAAACCAAACCAATGAAACAAAACAAGGCAAAACAATAACAACAAAACAACAACAACACCCCCCTCCATTTTTTAATTTAAGCTATTACTGTTATTTCCTGACACTCCTCCTTTCTGGATGCCATCATTACTTTGGCTGGGAATTCAGAGGCATTCTTGGGAGGCTAAGCAAATACTGAATAAGGTTAATTGAAATAGAATTGAGAACCTAATAATTTAGAGACAAGTTTAGCAGACCTTCAAAACTTAAACAATAAAGAAAGAATCGATAACAACGTAGCAAGGGGAAATGGGGATTTTTTTAAGTCTTCCACAAAGTCATTTTTATTTTTTTTATGTTTTCATTGACTAGAATTATGTCACTTTCTCTCATTCTTCTCAAACCCTTCGCAGGTCCTCCTCACTCTCAAGTTGATAGCTTTTCTTTTCTTTGCTTATTATTGTTACATACAGATATAAATGTATGAACACACACTCACATACATACATACATACATACATACATACATAGAGCCGGCTGGGTCCATTGTTTATTGTTTGAGTATTCTTACACGCGTTCACGACCGGCCAGGAAAGACGCAGCAAACCAGAATCTTCTGCGGCAAAACTTTATTGCTTACATCTTCAGGAGCAAGAGTGTAACCCCCCCCCCCCCAAAAGCGAAAGCGAAACCCCATCCCTATTAAGGAGAGTTATCCTTCGCCTAGGACGTATCACTCCCTGATTGGCTGCAGTCCATGGCCGAGTTGTCGTCACGGGGAAGGCAGAGCACATGGGGTGGAGAACTACCCTTGGCACATGCGCAGATTATTTGTTTACCACTTAGAACACAGCTGTCAGCGCCATCTTGTAACGGCGAATGTGGGGGCGGCTTCCCACAGAGTATATAGGTTTTAAGAGACTTTTTAAATGATCATATTTTAGTGGATGATGTTATATAATAAACAGGGCAGTTACATCACCTGGGATTATGTTTTCAGCCAACGGTGTGGGTCAGGAGAATTACCCTAAATCACTAGCATGTCTCCAAGCTCATCACACTGTAACAGAAACACTGCATCTTCAGTTGTATGTATATATATATATGTATATATATGTATGTATGTATATATATATACATATGCATGCTAAAGCAGTATCAGCCACCATTTAAAGAAAGGACAAGGAAGCGAAGTAGACTTGTAAAGTAGTTAAACCTTCACAACACTGATGATGAAATTGTGTACAAAATTATATTATGGGTTCACATCTTCCATTGTCTAGGGACTCTATTCTCAATGACCAATAATGATAAGTTCATCAAGTCTCTAGCAGTGGGCATCAGTTCTCAGGATTGTTAGTAATCTTAGCCTGGGTCTAAGATCTTTGTCTCTGGGGATTTGATAGCTTCTGGAACCAGGTAGCTAAAAGCCTATGGATTTTCTTCTTTGGCTCCTTTTATGAAGGTTCTCTCTCATGTTTCCATATTTGCCCTCAGTCTTCTTCCTGCCCATGCTGCTTTCTATGTGACTCCTAATCAAAGGTCAGCCATGGCTGCCAAGACTCCAAACCTGTTTCTGTTAGGACAATACAGAGAAGGCAGCACCTACTGAGTCATTCCAGGGTTACCAGGATAGCTCAGGCATGAATGTATTCACCTGTGAGGAAGATCATAGCTGGTGAATGGGATGCAGGCCAATAGTGTATTGTGATGTTCTAGGTTCAGCCCTGGAGGGTGGATCACAATTGCCAGTTCTTCAGCTCTAAAGCAGCACTGATCATTCTCTGCTCCTTCACCAGTATAATCATGATGGATCAAGCTCCAGGGTATGGGTTTCTGGAGGTGTCATATTTCCTGTCCTACCTCAAGGCCTGATCTGCAGCTGCCAAGTTAAGCACCTAGCACCTGCATTCCCAGGTTCACTGAGCCTCCAGAGTAAACTTCAGCTATCAAATCTCAAGCAAAAGCTTTGCCTATCATCTGGGCACCAGGTCAATATTTAGATTGTTGGCTGCCAGCCATGTCCATGTTCCTCCCTGTTGTTTTTCCATTCTTCTGTTGTCTCTGCAGCTTCTTCATGTGTCCACAAGAACACATACTACTGAGAATGTCACAGAAAAACAATGAAGGAATTAGCACAGAGCTTCTCCCAAAAGACTTCTGTACTGAGACAAGTAGTCTGCTTCTACAGTGTTAAGAAAGACTGCAGATCAGTCAAAGTCATTCGTTTAGCTCACTGCAGCTACACAGATGCGTGATTTGACATAATTGGTGGTTTGGCCTTGAATCATTTATAGTAGTGCCAGTACAAAGGGAAATGGTATCAAGGGTAGTTTCAGGGATTCAATGGGTAGTGCTTCTCCCATGGCCCAGAAGGAAGCAATTTATCAAGGCTTGGGGCTACAAAAACTGTCAAAGAAACTGTCAAACAGGCCTGGCCAGTGCTGTCCCTTCAAGAACCAGTGCAATCAGCTGCAGTCTTTGCCTAGCTGTTTCAAAGCTACCATGGAGTGTTCAAGGTGCTGGCACAGGCAGAGTCTGCAGGTGCACCAGCTTTTAGACTGATGGTTGTTTTTGCTCAAGACACCTCAGGTAGCAAGAGAGAATTCTCAGAGCTGCTAATTAGGAAGTTGCTAGTGTCTGTGCTTATTTGCAGGAAGATGAACATCAGAATCAGTGGTTAGAATATAAGCTCAGCATTAACACTAACAATCATTTTCACAGTGCTTACGGAGAGTTGTCTTCTCCCGCCAGTCTGAACTTCTGAACTCTAAGCTTATCCAGAATTAGTATGCAGAATCACACACACACACACACACACACACACACACACACACACTCACACACTTTCACTTTCTTGGGATGTTATGCATTCAGTCAGCGATTTCAGAAAACAATTTAAATCTCAGAATGTCAGAGTCCAAAGCAGTCTTGCCGAAGGTGGGTAATACTGATGTATAGTTACTTTTCTCCATGAACCCACTTGCCAAAAAGAAGGTGATTAGATTTATCCAACAAGGTAGCAGAATAAACAACAACAACAACAACAACAACAACAACAACAACAACAAAGAAACAAAAAAGCAAATAACAATGAAAAAAATGAGGAAAATTAAAACCACAAACTCCTGATATTCTCAGTTATCTTTGTCCTACCATTGTTGAAGAAACAGATTCTGAAGAACCAGGCCTTGCCCCTGCCCAGTTCATTCCCATCAAACTCTTCCGCCCTATTCCACTAATGCACGATAGACGTATCCTTAAATGTAACATAAAATTCACAAGTTGCCAGATTTTGTTTTTTATGTATTTATTTATTTATTTATTTATTTTTGGTTAGGTTTTTCAGTTTGATGTCTCTGATGTTGTTATGTTGAAAATAACCAGCACTGTTGTGTGTTTTTCTCTTCTTAATATTTCTTAATGAGTTTTTGATTGCCTGTTTGAGAAGGAGAGAAGGAGGGGGGAGGGAGGGAAGAGAGAGGGAGAGAAGGAGGGAAGGAGCAAGGGAGGGAAGGAAAGAGGCTTTGGAGTTGAAGCTATGGAGAGGGCAGAAGATCTGAGAGTTGTTGTGGCGGCATGATTAGAATATATCGTATAAGAAATTGTTCCCAATGAAAGAAGAAAAATGTGAAACAATTATTTTTATATACAACCCAGTCTAGAAAGAAATTATCAAACTCTTTGTATCCTATGTAAGATTTATTGCTTAATAAAACTTAAAATAAAAGTACTTATGAATATAGCAGTGCATGAGGAAATATTCCCCCCCCCCTTCATGCTCATATCTATAGCTATGAGAAATACTCCCTTCTCTCTGTTCCTATATCTATAGCTAGCTGCTCTGCCTTTCTGCTACAATGCCCTCGACTCATTTCGTTTTAATTCCTAGAAGATATATTATTTTTCCTATTTGTTTCTTGTTCATCAATATAGCATCATAAATAAATGTAGTCTTTAAGAAATGAAGCCGTTGAGGAGACCGTTCAGCAGAAAGAGTCTGATGGAAATGAAATGTGGTCTATGATGGGGTGATATGTAGTTCTGAAGCATTAGACAAGCAGAATTCGAGTGGCCACCTGAAAGACTGACTAATTTTAATGTCGGTTGCATGACTTCTGTGCCACGTTTCAACTCTAATGGTTCCTCAGCAATAGGTATTTTTCAATGAGTCACTGCAAGAAAATATTGCTGAAATTTTGAAAAGAAAAGGAAAGCCTTGAAAAATATCTCTGAAAAATATCCTGAAATAGTAAGTTCAAATGAGTAATTAAAAATCAGACAGCATACAAACATCATTAAAAACATCTTTTGGGCACATTTGTTGTGATTGGCTCCAGGCATGGGAGTCCATCTAACATTAGTCTTCCAAACCTGAAAGAACTAAAACCAACAGAGACTAAAATTTGAAAGATAATGCTGCAAATTTTGGAATGACTGTGAGGTACAAATCAAAAAGAGGGGAGAAGAGTCAAGTTACAGACACTTCCAAAAAATGGTGTTTCTTCTACATGGTCTTTGGGACATAAGGATATTCTGACTGTGTTCCACCTCTTCAGGTAAGGAGATGAGAGTCTGGTCAAATTACTTATATACTCTGATATTCTGCTATCTCTGAACAATTAGAACATTCTGAGGGAAAGGAATATTTCCCCCAACAATTAGAAATAAGGAAAATGTTATATATATATATATATATATATATATATATATATATATATATATACATATATATATATATGCATATATAGCATAATATTTCTCTACTTATAGCTTACATATAAATATTCTCTCCAAAGCAAGTCCTACTGTGGACATTTTCCTTTCTCCCCAAGCTTCATTGTACTTTCATCCAGAAGGCTATTTACACACAAGCAGAGCTGAGTTGAAGTATTCAGCTGCAAACTGCATCTACTCACACAGTAGCAGAGCAGTTCTTGCTTTGATATCTGTGATCATGACTGAAAAACTGAGTGAGAGTCAGATCATACAAAAAACAAAACAAAACAAAACAAAAAAACCAAAAAAAAACAGACCCCCTATTGTGACAAATGGCCCACAGAAAAATTACATTTAAGCAGTTACTAGGCCCCAAGAAACCCATCAGAGAATGTGTGCAAACAGTATGGGGCTTTCTCCATCTAATTCTGTTGACAAAATGACAAAATATGGCTCTTTCTTGTAATGACAGGGAGAAATAAGTTGACTGAAAACATAAAGTATGCTGTTGCTAAGGATGAGAGATGACATTCATATTATGCTACATTTCAGTTGGCAGCTTTATTGAAAAGAAAGAGTCACATGTTCTGTGTTTTTATGAAAGGCAAAGAATGTGGTAAGGAGAAAGGAAGCAGGTGAGAGCTTCACCTCTAAGCATTTAGACATATAAAGTGGACAAGGCTATCTGAAGGTCAATTTGAGATTCAGTTAGCACCATCTGAGAAAAACTTGCAAGCACCCACATTTCTAAAACGGATGCCAAAAGAATGCTGAGAGCATGCTTGCAAATCTTAGTTCTCTCTTACTACCCGTATCCAACCACCCAAACAAATCAGTTTAAATACAACTTCTTTTACTAATGCCTTTTGAAGCATCGTTGTAGTCAAGTAACCATCTGCTGCAAACACAAATAGTGCCTCATTCAAGAATTATGTTACACAGGCTTCCCAGCGAAGTTCTTACGTGCAAGCTGTTCTTGTCAAAATCAGAACCATTGTGATGATGCATCTTAATATTCAATCAGACTTTAAGTAAAGAGTGACAAAAGTCCACATATGGATGACAGCTGCTTCTTCAGTAAATATTTTCCCCTTTATTGAACGGAGGCTTATGGCAGTTTAGAATAAGTTCCATAAGACATTTCAGCCGCACTGCCTGAGGACTATGGAAATGACAGGAGGAAGAAAATTCCAGCTTTCCAATCTGCTACAATTTACATATTCAGCACCAACAGTCCTTTCAACTAAAGCAGCACTGTGTGCCATTGATCCCACAGTAGCCTCTGCTCACACTGGGGAAGAGGTGAAGCTGGGAACTGCCTGTGCCTCTTTGTTAATCCCTTTCTATTGTCCTGACATGTTTGCGAATTTTGGGAATTGTGTCTACATAGACTTTCCCAATATATAAACAAAGTACATAGGAATTTAAACATTTGTGATCATATTTTAACAAGCAGTAAAATATTTCTAAATGATTAATGATTTTATTATTAAAAAGAATGTCTTTTAAGGGCTGTTTTTAAATCGATGAACTGAATCACGAATTAAAAATCTAAAATATATAAATGGATTCTGCTGATTTCACTAATATAATATTATTAGGTATAAATATTAATATTTGCTTTAAAATAATCTAAACTAACAAAGATAATGTTGGAATACTCTCGAAAATATATTGTATTTTGTTTATAAATCTTAAATGCTATGGTGATTCAAGTTAATAAATATTTTGTCTTTCAAGGAGCCTTGATGAAATTTGCTAACTGCAAGGTTCCTTGTAAATATTCAAAAATTCTCTATCTTTAACCTAATACTACTACATTGAGGTTCTTTGGAGATCACAAGCAATTTTGGGTAAAGATAAGGTTGTTGGTATATTAAGCTAGATCTGTGGTATTACTTCATATAGAGTCCCTTTCTTTTCCTGCAATGCTGGTCAACACTTCTTTTTTAATAATATTAAAGACTTATTTTCTAACAAAATTTTATTTTACACTTTGATTCCTTTTTAATAAGAATATTTTCAGAGCAGGCACGCTGAAGGTAATGTTCTTACCCTGCGATGGGATCTGCTGCTATGGCCTTAGGATTGTGAAGCTCCGATTCAATCAGAGTGACACACACAGAGCCATTGAAATTACAAACAAAGATCCGGTCACTGACATGGTCCACGAAGTAGATATTTCTGGTAAGCCAGTCAAATGCCATTTGTTCCACATCTGAAAAAACACATATGCAGAATAACTCAGTCACAGGAATAAACCTCACATTATAGCAAGAATACACAAGTCTGACAAAGTCAATACAGAAGACAGCTTAAAATTCAAGTTGTTTCTTTCACATATATATTCATTGTTTGACTCTAGAGAACCCTGGTTAATATAATCATGATTAACATAGAGAGGCAAAGTTATCAAAGGTACAGAGGATAAGAGTTTATGCAGTGTTCTGATCTAAAATTGTTCAGGAATCATTGCAGAGGATGACAGAGTGATTTTTAAGATTCAGGCAGCTAACTAATTCTTGCGATGCATGACCTGGATTTTGGGCAATGAATTCAGAGAAACTATACAAGATCAATGCAGCCCAGATTCCAGTATAGATGGGGCAGCCACTAATGAAGACCCTTCCTAATCTATGGGGATATTGGAAACATATATCTCCTTTGTAAGACAAATCAGTTTCATTAGGGATGTGTATGCTCCAGGAGATGGTACCACACACATGAGCATACAAGCAGACATGAGCAGACTCATAAGGTTGAAAAACATACTACATCAGAGACAGATAGGAAGGAGATGTAGTGGATAAATCAGGGGGTAGAGGAAAGGGAATGGGTTTGATCAAAACACGTTATATGCATATGTATAATTCTCAAATAATACAAACTAAAGTAGAATAGAAAATATGTAAAAATTATAATTAAAAATCTTTATGATATCATTGCCTAAAGAAAAGGGATAGGGCTGTGAAAGGCAGCCTGGTTCTTGGTGACCCTGAGGAAAGGCAGGTGTTTTGCCATGCTCCCAGACACTAGGCTCCTGACAGGAGGCCACAGCCCTCCATAGATTTGTGTCCTTCAGTTACATAAGGGCAACACCCCAAGCCCCTCCATAGGTAGAGGACTGGACCACAGGTCACATAGCCTCAAGACAGAGCTCCATTTTAATGAGGTACATAAAAGCCTGAAGGCTTAGCCAATTAAGCTTCCCTTCCCAGACACTCCTCCCTGCAAAGGTATTTAGTCTTGGGCTCACCTGAGAAAGTGGGGTATGGTTTTATTCATCTACTTTCTGCCATGACAATAAATGTCTTAAAACCGTACACTGCCTCTTTTCTCCAGGATCCGCTATGGGGAGCAATGGAACAGGCCTTAACCTAAAGAGCTGTCTGTCTGTCTAATCTCCTGCAGAAGGCCTCTCAGCACTCCCAGACACAGTCTCCACCAAGCCAAGCCAAGCCAACCGCTGAGGAAGCCAAGGACTCTGTCCTCCCTGAGGGGACCCAGCTGCAGCTCTCCCCACATTTTTCCCTCATCCCCTGGGCTAGCTTCAGCCCGCCAGCCCCACACTCCATTCTCAGCTCTTTGGTGGCATCCAGCAGTGCCTGGGTGCACAAGAGCCTGAGAACTAGAAGGCCCCTGGCATCACTACAGAGAGGGGAACCCCCTAGCCAGCTCTGGCTGCGCACCCCCACCCGCAGTGTCCCACTGAAAGACCTGGCATTTTAAAATAAAACTAAGGAGAAGTGACAGATTCCTTCAATGGCATACTTAAACACACACACACACACACACACACACACACACACACACACACACACAAACGAAAAGAAAAGAATAAGGTTTAATTTAGGATTATTTTTTCCTTATATTCTAATACCATGTTATACAAGGAGGAGGAAATTATTTCATATCTGTACTGTCTAATGAGGTAGTCATCATCCTTACTAAAATTTAGCTTTTGTATCTGGTATAATGAAACATCAATGCATTGCATTTTAATTAATTTTGTTTCAAACACAAATAATACTGACTGCTAACAGATACAATGGACAGATCAGCCACATTAAGGCACATGTGTTTTAGTTGAATATTTTCTACTTTATACTTTCATCAGACTTATACTGTAGTTTGTAATAAAGTTTTATATAGGAGTATTAATCTGTAGTGTGCAATTTATAGTTATAGGAAAAATCATCACAGCGATACCTTATACATATGAGATATTAAATTCTTACATCTATCCTACAATTCTCTTGTTAATATTTTTTAAATATTCAAAAATTAATTGAATTAAAAATGATCTGGAGATTTTTCTCAGTTTGTAGAATGGCTGTCTTTCCGGAAAAAGGTTTTGGGTTCAATATGCAGGCAGCATAACATAATCCAGGGATGATTATGCATGTCTGTAATAATAGCACTGGATGTGTAGGGGCAGGAAGATGAGAAGGTTAAGAACATTCTCAGCTGTATAGCAAGGTAAGGCTATCTTAGGTACATGAGACCCTTTTATATCCTCCTGACCCTACCCATTCCTAAAATCCCAATATAATGAAAAGTACTTATAGGTACAAAGTTCTTCCCCTGCTTCTAGACCACTAGTACTGCTTTGGCTCCTTCAATAATACCATAAATAAAACTTGGATTCATCTTTAGTCTAGGTTTCCATGCTTTTAACTCTTTCAGATTACTGCCTGCCCTCCTACATATATTTTAGGAAGCATTCCAAGACCCCAGTGATAGTTTGCTAATATCACAGAACCAAATCCCATGAATATTTTATTTGTCTGTGTATATTATACTCTTCGATGGTAAATGGCAATTTATCTATATACCAAACAAGTAAGTAAATTAACAATTGTCAATAATGCAAAATAATAGCAGTAACATGTATAATTAGACATAGGAGAATATTCTCAATTTCTGTATCTGTGAAAATATCATGTGGTACTCATTTGATTCATGTTGGCCACAGTGACTTAAAACTGTGGAAAGTAAAGCAATAGGCTAAGAAGGAGCCTGTAGATTTTTCAATATTCCCTTCCTTAGACTTCATATGTATCTGTGCTCAATCGACTACTTGGCGTGGTGTGACTCAATGGATATGGCACTACTGTGGCCAATCATGGTTGTCAACTTAATATACCTGGGAAAAATGACCCCTCAGATTGGCCTATTGGCATGTCTGTGATTCATTTTCTTGATTCCTAATTGCTTTAGGCACTCTGTGATGTTACCATTCCTAAGCAGTTGGAGCTGTATAGGAAGTGAAGCTAAACATGACTCTAGAAGCAAGCCAGAAGCTGCACTTTTCTGTGGCTCTTATCTCTGCTTCTGTTTGAGTTTCTGCATTGGGTTCACTCAATGATGGACTGTGTTTTCCATTTCAAACTCCTGGGCTTTTCGCAATGGTGAACTGTTAGCTGTAAGTAAGAAAATAACAACAACAACAAAAACCAACAACAACAAAAAAATGAAAAACAAAAACCTTTCATTTTCAAGTTGCTATAGGTTAATCTATTTTATCAATTATATCATGGCAACATAAAAGTAGAAAAGCCACTTATGCAGATTTGATATTTAATGCTGAAGGCATTTGAAGAACAAGAGGGCTATCTGACACACACCATATGAGGCAGTTTAAAAGACACCAAAGGAAGTACAAACTCTATTCTCAGTGGAAAGAATTATCTGGGTCCAAAGAAAGAATAAACTCCTCGAAGGATCTCACTGCTGAACTTTACTATCTTCAGCGCACAGATATGCCCCTCATGTCTTCCTGTGACTTCCTTTGCCCCATAGATCTAATATAAAAACACTCACATCTTCAGTTCCTTTAATGGCTTCTCTGTCATTTAAACAGATTTGTGTGCTTTTCTATTGTGAATCTCTCTTTTGTTGCTCAAAGTCACATATGTTTTATAATGGAAAATATTGATGTAAATTCCCAGGAAAAAAATGTACTTATATTACACATTCTACAAAGATGAGTAACGGGTAAGAATTTTAATTACTGTTAGAGTTGACACATTGCAGGTCCAGAGTCAAATTATTTTGGGTTATCTTAATCTTTACATAGTAATTTATTGCCCATTTTCTATTTGATTAATGTCCATATAACCAGCAGAAAAGTGTCTTTATATGTACATATCCATACTATCCATAAACTCAAAACTATGAAACTGATCAAGCAGCATAAGTGGCCTACAGCAGAGATTGCTCCATTTTGCTGCAATCCAGCTACTGCCTATTTCCACCAATGTATTGGAAAAGTGCTCTGATTATAACGGCATTTGTTCTGTCATGATAAAACTCCACAAAAGTATAAGTGCATTGTAACCTGGTATTTGGGATAATTTGGATTTGTGTTCCTGGGATATGGACATTCATATTTTGCTACAGAATAATCTCTCCCTTTTTTCAATTCGAAGTAAGAGCTATAGATTTTGTGTTTCCACCTTCCCCACTAAAAGCCTTCTTGTGTAATCTGACATTTTCCTACATTTTGCTTCAGTATTCTTCCTCAGAATTGGCTACTTCTGTGAATGATGTTCTCTCAGTAAAGAGACTAAAACTGACAGTCATATTACTACACATTATACTACACAATGATGATCACCAGAAAGATAAAAGAAAGACAGCAGGAATTTTGTTTTAATTTCTACCATGTCCTACAAGGGTAAGCATAAAAGAGATATTGCAAGTCACTGTACACAAATTTGCAAACCATCAGTAACAGTCTGACTCACATAATACAGATTTTATGCAACAATAAACATTTAAATATTTCCTAAGCTACTAGGAACCTTATTTTTCCTTAGTCAGTGTGGCACTCAGAATATTAAAAAGTCTCAATTATTTTCTGTCTAAAGAAATTGGGAACAGGAGGCTTTTCTGGGATTCAGAGTAGGCTTGCATTGTTCTATCAGCCTGAGTCCAGCACCCAGCATTTCCAAAGCCATTTCAGACACTTTGATTAGAGATCTGGTATATGCTAGGCTCATTCATCCAGCCATCCCTTATGCTGTAAAGCTGGTGGCTTCAGTACATGCAACTATAATTTTAGACAAAAGAGTTGCCGCATGGCACAATCCACACCTGTCAGTACTTCATCATTTCCAAAAGATTCTTTTCAATGAAAGAAGCAGTGAGATCTCAAAGAAAGTGTCTAATTAGCAGAATGTTTAGTAATTGTAAGTTGGTTAATTTCTTTTTCTACGTCTGGAACTTCCTTCTGTCTTTAGTGTAATTTTTATTTAAATCATAGAGTTTCAGCAATTAAACATAGTCTGTAGTCAAGCAAGTTAGTAAATAGAAAGATACAGGGAATATTAACAATCAGAAAAGGACAAACTATACTGTGCTTTGAACTAAAAGACACAAAAAGGCCTCAAAAACAATCTCTTTCTCCAGCTCATTCATTTGCCCCCTCCCCTCCCCCCCGCCAATTACACAAAAATGAGTCACAGAGGTAGCACCACTTTTTCCTGAAAAGAAACCATAAGGATACAGCTTCCTTTCTGAAGTAATTCATAACTGGATAGGAGAGTGGTGTTATTCTGTTTCATTTAAACGTTTAAAAAACAACCTTAAAATACTGCTCAAACATTCTACATCTTTCAATATAGATACTGTTTATAAAGAAATTCCCTGAACTTCCTTTTCTAATATTAGATCATAAGACCTTCACACCAGAGAAGTTCTGTGTCCAGCTGGGAGGAAGAACTATTTCAAAGAAAGGTCAAGGAGACTCTTGAAAGCTGTCCCTTCCAACACTATTGTAGCATCCTCTGTTCTCTAAGTCCAAGTCGATATTAAATTGAGGATCACAGAAGCAAATAGTTTAGAAGTGTGCTATCCCTGTGCCTTCCTTTGGTGTTGTTTTAGGCAAAGTACTGATGACCTAATTCTCCTGGCCTCCTAAATTCTGGTATTGGAGGTATGTACCTTCAGATCCATCTTGTTACTAAATTTTTAAAAATTCTCATTTCATGGAGAGTTAATTTGTATTGAGAAATGAAAATCAAAACTGCATAGTGATTCCATTTCACTTTAAGAAAACATAGAACAACAAATCCAGATGAGGAAACAGAGAAAACGATTCTATATACACTGCTAATAGGGATAAAACTTAGCCCATATACTTTCAAAATTAGTATGAAAATTCTTCAAGAATATAAAGACAGACAGAGACAGAGAAACTTCCACATGACCAAGCTTTATCATTTCAAAGCATATGCTCAATAAAGTATGAGTAAGTAAAGGAGAGCAGTAACTGCACCTCAGTGCCTATGGCAGTGCTATTCACACAAGCCATGTCATGGAATTAGCAAAGACACTGTCTCAAAACAGAAAACATGGTTTGAAACCCTGCCAAAGACCTACAACCCAACCTTCCCACTTTCCTTTCTATTAAATTCAGCATATCTTTATTAATAATGATGTGGGATGGCACAGTTTGTTATATGATGTGTAACCCATGGGAAGTGGTCCTCAGTGGCATAATAAAGATGAAGAAAGCCATAGGAAATAAGTCAGTGAGCAACACTTGTCAGTGGTGTCTGCAAACGACCCTTCATTCTTTCTTGCTTTGTTGCTAGGTAGACATGACTTATTTGCTTTGCTTCCTTCTAAATGTGAAATCTTTTTCTGGTACTCTATTTCATTCTTTGTCTGCAGATCCAGGTTAGTAGCAGGACCCATTGTGCTCTGTCTTACTCAGTTTCACATTCTGACACCACAGAGACAACACCTCTGTGTCTGGTACACAGGTGGTACGTAGGCAGACAGATTTTGGCAAAGTTAAGCTTGTAAATGCTTCCCAAACCTCAAGGAGTTCCAGAAACCACCTCCCTTCTTTTCCCCTTCTCATCTGTCCTCTCTTCCTCTCCTATCTTCTTGCCTAATTAATTCTTCCGTTATGCTGATCATTCTAGAAGCTTGGCAACACATTATTAAGCCTAAATTATTTCTCTATCTCCAGAATTGCAGAAATGATTTGAACATATTTGAAGGTAGATAATTTTCCAAAAACATATTCATAATTCATTTTAGTTTGCTAAAGCAGAAGAAAACACGCTAGAGTATTTTATGATAACTGTTTAGAGATAAAGATACCACTTACTATCTAATAAGATGTCTGTTGCATTTTACAGAACAAAATTTTATATGTTTTATTGCATTTGTCTAATTTGTTCTTTCATCAACTAAAGGGCAGCCAGAATTTGTTCTCATTGTTTTCTTGACATGATTCTGATTTTGGTAATTTATAATTTTTTTAACTGTCAAAAATTATTAAGAACTTTTCTATTTATTTGACAATAGCTGAACAGGTTGGCCACCTACTTTATGTAACACATGGTAAGTTTTAATAATATTTTCAAATTTGAAAAATAATTATGTCTACAGAAAGCATTTTGTAGCTTAAATTTTATATGAACAAAATTATAACCATGCTTTTAAATTGCAAATAATTCTCCTCATGTACAAAAAGTAAGTCTCAAACTTACACCTATATCATCTTTGGTGGGCATCAGTCACACATAACATCATCATCTTGGCAATATCCTATTAATTATGTATTATCTGTTAAGATTAGCAATTTAATAGTCTATTCAGTGTAGATTAAATAATATATAAAATCAAAAGAAGAGAGATAATGATGTGATAATTCAACACATAAAAATGATGCACTTAACTTCTTCTGACATAATAATTTATATTATATACTACCTGAATTGTGAGTATGTGACTTAAATTTTTAAGTCTTCTAAAAGTTTAACACAGTGTTTTGAACTATATATTCTCCAAAATTTTACCTTTTTTAAAGGCATTTTTATTAGACATTTTCTTCATTTACATTTCAAGTGCTATCCCCAAAGCCCCTATCCCCTCCTCCTGCCCACACCTACTTCCTGGCCTTGGCCCTGGCATTCCCATGTACTGTACTGTACGGGGGCATATGATCTTCACAAGAACAAGGGCCTCTCCTCCCATTGATAGCCAACTAGGCCATCCTCTGCTACATATGCAACTAGAGACACAGTACTGGGGGGTACTGGTTAGGTCATATTGTTGTTCCTCCTATAGGGTTGCAGACCCCTTTAGCTCCTTGGGTACTTTCTCTAGCTCCTTCATTTGGGGGCCCTTTGTTCCATCCAATAGATGACTATGAGCATCCACTTTTGTATTTGCCAGGCACTAACATAGCCTCACAAGAGATCATGTTATGTGAGTGTCCTGTCAGCAAAATCTTGCTGGCATATGAAATAGTGTCTGGGTTTGGTGTTGTATATGGGATGGATCCCCGGGAGGGGCAGTCTCTAGATGGTCTTTCATTCCTTCTCAGCATCGAACTTTGTCTCTGTAACTCCTTCCATGGGTATTTTGTTCCCCATTCTAAGAATGAGCGAAGTATCCACACTTTGGTCCACACTTCCTTCTTCTTGACTTTCATATGTTTTGCAAATTGTATCTTGGTTATTCTAAGTTTCTGGGCTAATATCTGCTTATCACTGAGTACATATCACGTGTGTTCTTTTGTGTTTGTGTTACCTCACTCAGGATGATACCCTCCAGATGCATCCATTTGCCTAAGAATGTCATGAATTCATTCTTTTTAATAGCTGAGTAGTATTCCTTTGTATAAATGTACTACATTTTCTGCATCCATTCCTCTATTGAGGGATATCTGGGTTCTTTCCAGCTTCTGGCTATTATAAATAAGGCTGCTATGAACATAGTCTTCTGGATATATGTCCAGGAGAGGAATTGCTGGATTGTCCTGTAGTACTATGTCTAATTTTCTGAGGAACCGCCAGACTATTTTCCAGAGTAGTTGTCCCAGCAATCCCACCAACAATGGAGGAGTGTCCCTCTTTCTCCACATCCTTGCCAGCATCTGCTGTCTCCTGAATTTTTGATCTTAGGCACACTGACTGGTCTGAGGTTGTTTCCATTTACATTTTCCTGATGCTTAAGGATGTTGAACATTTTTTCAGGTGCTTCTCAGCCATTCGGTATTCCTCAATTGAGAATTCTTTGTTTAGCTCTGTAGCCCATTTTTTAATAGGGTTATTAGATTTTCTGGAGACCATCTTCTTGAGTTCTTTATCTATATTGGATATTAGTCCCCTATCTGATTTAGGATAGGTAAAGATCCTTTCCCAATCTGTTGCTGGCCTTTTTGTCTTATTGACAGTGTCTTTTGCCTTACAGAGCTTTGCAATTTTATAAGTTCACATTTGTCAATTCGCGATCTTACAGCACAGGCCATTGCTGTTCTGTTCAGGAATTTTTCCCCTGTGCCCATATCTTTGAGGATTTTCCCCCCTTTCTCCTCTATAAATTTCAGTGTCTCTGGTTTTATGTGGAGTTCCTTGATCCACTCACTTAGACATGATCTTATTACAAGGAGATAAGAATGGATCAATTCGAATTCTTCTACAACAGCACCATTTGTTGAAAAACCTATCTTTTTCCACTGGATGGTTTTAGCTGCCTTGTCAAAGATCAAGTGACTATAGGTGTGTGGGTTCATTTCTGGTTCTTCAATTCTTTTCCTTTTGTCTGCCTGTCTGTCCTTGTACCTGTACCATACAGTTTTTATCACAATTGCTCTGTAGTATAGCTTTAGGTCAGGCATGGTGATTCCCCGAGAGGTTCTTTTATTGTTGAGAAGAGATTTGCTACCCTAGGTTTTTTGTAATTCCAGATGAATTCACAAATTGCCCTTCCTTTTGACCTTAATACTCAGTATTTCAATAACTGATTACAATTGGAGGAACAGTCTTCAAAGAGGTAATTAGTGAAAATAAGCTTACTAGTATTGGGTTCCAATCAAAAATTACTTTCAGCCTTCTTAGAAAGAAATTGGTGACAGAGAGAGTCACCAGAAGTTTGCATGTGAAAGAATGGTTGTGTGAAAACTCTGTGTGGACATGCCAGCATTTACAAACCCAGATACCCTGGAGGAATTCCATTTGTAAGCATTCGGTTTATGGAACTTTCCAGATTCCATATCCATTGTTGGCACCACAAATGGTCTTCTATTTTGACTAATGTATCAAATTAATAAAATTCCTCCAGCATTGTTTGATAGAGCAACCCCCCTTTTAAAATTATTGAGAACAAAAGAAAATTTTTACTAGAAAACTCATGAAAAGATATTAATATAGCATGTCAATGACCCTGTGGACCATTGCCAAGTTGACTTATCTGAAAGCAAATGTATTCTCCTGGGAAAGAAAAGTTGATTCATTATTTTAAATTGAATAATAAGCACTAATCTTAATAATTTTAACTTATAGATTGATAATTCAGAAATAGTTTCCACCAGGCAGGAAAACTTAAATTTCATAATGTATCATCTTTGATGGGTATTCATTATGTATCTTGTGGTTTGAATAACAGTGACTCCCATAGGTTCATATATTTGAGTATTAGGTATCAGAGGTTGACACTAATTAGTGGGATTAAGAATTGTGTCTTTTTGAGCTTCACCACTGAGCTCTGCCCATGGTCCAGCGAACTAACTTTCATGTGTTCTTAAGAGCACATGTGAAGGAGTGTGGTCACTGACCTTGGAAAACATTCC
The DNA here is from genome assembly GCF_000001635.26 of Mus musculus. Classification (NCBI taxonomy): domain Eukaryota; kingdom Metazoa; phylum Chordata; class Mammalia; order Rodentia; family Muridae; genus Mus; species Mus musculus. The sequence goes on from NC_000068.7 coordinate 41,681,441, forward strand.
TCTCCCCTGAAAGGAATTCACTTAAATTATTCATTAAAAACCTTTTCTAAATCTTTACACTCCATTCTGTCTCATATTTAAAAACCTTCTCCACTTGATCACCCATTATTTTCCCAGGATTCCTAATTGTTCTACTTTGTTTACAATGTTTCTCCTTGGTTTGATGCCCCAGTGTAGGGGCATATGAAGTGGGGCCGAAGTGGGTGGTTGGGTGGGTGAGGGAGAACCCTCATAGAGGCAAAGGGGAGGGGGGACATGTGGGATTGGGGGTTGTGAATGGGTAACTGGAAAGGGAGATATCATTTGAGATGTAAATGAATGAAATGATTAATAAGCAAACAACCATGTCTGCCTGTGTGTTGCCATGCTTGCTGCCATGACAATAATGGTTTAAACCTGTGAAACTCTACACCAGTCCCAATGAAATGCTTTCCTTTATAAGATTTGCTAATACAATGATTAGTAACATCTATGAGAGTGGTTGTTCTCAAGAGAAGGAAATGAGGGTAAATACTATGATCACTACATTATATAGATGTAGAAAATCATCATAACACACTTATATTGCATAATTTAATTTTGCTTGAAAACAAAATAAAGAAAATTACAAGCACTCACTGTTTTATCCTATTATTAATAAAACATCAGATTTAGGAAATGCTCATGCAATAAATCAAGAATCTATATTTAAGAGTTGCATACTGTGACATGAAGCAAGTATTACTCAGATATCATTTTAGGCCCAGATAGAATTAAAGGACTACACTTTAGTTGATAAAATTGTGACTGCTTGTGATATTTCTACAGTAGAGTATTTTAAAACGCAATCAGCAAGTGGAATAATGATATGATAAACACTTGGTAGTCATGATCATTTTGGTAAATAATGTCCATAAATTCTTTGACACAAGATTATTTATTTGATTAAAAATGATTCAAGCAATAGGTCTTAATTATCCTCTTAAATAAGAACCACTTCTCGGGACTTTCCTTTAATGAACAAGCATTTCTTTTGCAATGGTATCTCAGTGTGTAGTAAGAAGCCTAGAACTCCCAATTTAGAACAGACTAGCCTCAAACTCACAGAGACCTACCTTTTGTCTGTTTTTTGAATGCTGGGATTAAAGGCTACTGAAGAACAGAATTTGACAGAAACTGTCAAGTAAGATTTGGTGATGATTCAAGGACACTTTATAATTCCAGTTTTGTTATTTCAGCTATGCCATGTGGTGACTTTCACCAAATCACAGGTGCATGCTTAGAAGCTAGGATTCTTGGTACCAATAAAGAACTGAATATCTGACTGCTGTACATCTCAATGTCAACCCCTTGTGTTGCTTTGTGACACAATCACAAATATAAATATTCGTGAATTTCTAATGCATCAAAACTTTGGTAATGGTATTTACTCTTATAAAGCTACAAATTGGCAGGTACTTTGTTATAAGCAGTAGATAACATCATCAGATTCCTGAAGATTTTAGATTTCTATACTTCTTAGACTCTACCTGTCACTATTATATTGAATAATTAGTTTGGTTCTTTTAAAATATCCACTATGTAACTTTAGTGTGGAAACCATAAAAATACAAAGAACAAATGTTTACAAATTAATCTCAATGAATAAAAACACATCATGTCTGGCAAATTTTCTCCATTTTTGAAGAAATTCTGTCTAAAACTAATAAATCTTGGGAATCCCAAGACATGAAAAGTGTTGGTACTCAACTATTTAATTGGGTGCACTTGTTTTCATAATTCTCTATATAATGTTAGTTATTCTCTATATAATGTTACTATTTTTAAAATTGACATGTAATACATTGACTTTTTATGACATAGAAATTGTTTCATTATTATTTATTTTTACATATGCACATATTCACATGTACCCATTTTGCTAATATTATTATCAGGGAGGTGGTAATGGTTGCTGAGCAGAAGAGAGAGACAAGGGGATCTCTGTAAGTTTGAGGACATCTGTTCCACGGAGCTCGTTCTAAGAGTGTCAAGTCTACACACACACACACACACACACACACACACACACACACCCACACCCACACACACACACACACACACACACACGCACGCACGTGCACGCACACGCATCTGTCTTGGAAACTCAAAATAATATTGTGGTTTGATAATTATGACTAATTTTTGTTGGTTAATTCAAAATTATAGCATGATTATACTTGCTTTAGAAACTTGTTTCTTAGTTACTTGGTGCAGATTTTTTTTACAAGATTTATTGTTTCATAATTCTACAAATTCTCTAAATTTTTCTCAAATAGCAAAAAATTCTCAGCATTCTCTGCTGCTGTCTACCCTTTTGGCATGCTTCCTGTGGCCTGGCGTCCAAGTTCAGAATCTGTACAGGCTTTTCAGCCCTCAGGATCTGGGGCAACTTCTTCCCTCTAGGTCAGGCATTCCTGCTGTGGAGGTGATGCAGGGACTCTACACTCAATGTTCTTCTCACAATAGGCAATTCCTTTACTATGCATCTCATCTCTTGCCCCCACTTCCAGAAGTGGCCAGAGTTTCTAAATATTTAGTTTTACTGGGTTACTTTAATTTTAAATGACATCTGCACTAACTTAGCAAGGCAAAAAATATTAATCCTGTTCAGTTATATTTCAATCACTTGCATTTATTTTCTAAAATTGTGTCATGAATTGTCTCATTTCTTTTTCCTTGCTTATTGGTGGATTAAAGCATTCTAAGTAATTTATTGGCAATACTCGTGGTGGACTCACAAAAGAGGGATACATAATATCCTTAATAAAGGATATACACAAACATAAACACTGACATTCATTTTAAAAAAATTATACATCCCCAATCTACATATATGGGTGCATTAGCCACACAAGCAGTTTCATTGCAAATGCCACACAGCTTGTTTCAGCGCTACAGAACGAGCTATGTAACAAAGTAGAAAATATGGAGACTTTATAGAAAACAAGCAAATTCTCAGTATAGATAATGTCTACACACTTTTCTGTTCCTATTATGTATATTGTGTATTTTTTCTTTTATTGGTTATTTTCTTTATTTATATTTCAAATTTTATCCCTTTTCCAGGAAAGGTTTCCCTCTAGAACCCCCTATCAGATGCCCCCTCCCCTTGCCTCTATGAGGGTACTCCCCATATCCACCCAAACACTCCTGCCTTTCCAGCCTGGCATTCCCCTACACTGGGGTATCAAACTCCTCCCAAGGGTGGCTCCTCCCACTTATGTACAACAAGGCCATCCTCTGCCACATATGCAGCTAGAGCCATGAGTTCCTCCATGTGCACTCTTTGTTGGTGGTCCAGTCCCCTGGACCTTGTGGGGAATGGCTTGTTGACACTGTTGCTTCAAACACCCTTAGTTCCTTCAGTCTCTTCTCCAACTCAATGGAGGCATCAGGGACATTGCACTCAGTCCAGTGGTGGGCTGCAAGCATCTGCTCCTGTATTTGTCAGAATCTGGCAGAGTTTCAGGAGAAAGCCATATCAGGCTCCCTTCAGCAAGCACTTTCGTGCCTCCACAATAGTATCCAGATTTGACAACTGCATATGGGATGGGTCCCCAGGTGGGGCTGTCTCTGGATGTCCTTTCCATCAGTCTCTGCGCCACACTTTATCTGCATATTTCCTCATATGAGTATTTAGCTCTCCCTTCTAAGAAGCACTGAAACATTTACACTTTGATCTGCCTTCTTCTTGAGCTTCAAGTTCTGGTAATTGTATTTTGGGTAAATAAAACTTTTGGGATAATATCCACTTATCAGTGAGTGAATACCATGTGTGTTCTTTTGTGATTGGGTTACCTCACTCAAGATGGTATATTCAAGTTCCATCCATTTGCCTATGAATTTCATGAAGTCATTGTTTTTAATAGCTGAGTAGTATTACATTGTGTAAATGTACCACAGCTTCTGTATCCATTCCTCTGTTGAAGGACATCTGGGTTCTTTTAAGCTTCTGGCTATTATAAATAAGGCTGCTATGAACATAGTGGGGCATGTGTCCTTGTTGCATATTGGAGCATCTTTTGGGTATATCTCCAGGAGTGGTATAGCTGGGTACTCAGGCAGTACTATGCTCAATTTTCTGAGGAATTGCCAAACTGATTTCCAGAGTGGCTGTACCAGCTTGCAATCCCACCAACAATGGAGGAATGTTCCTCTTTCTCCATGTCCCCACCAGCATCTGCTGTCACCTGTAATTTTTCTTGTTTGTGTTTGTTTGTTTGTTTTTCTGCTTTTGTATTTCTGCCATTTGGTAGTCCTCACTTGAGAATTCTTTGTTTATCGATGTACCCCATTTTTAAATAAGGTTATTTGGTTCTATGGAGTCTAACTTCTTTGAGTTCTTTGTATACATTGGATATTAACCCTCAGTCGGATGTGGAATTGGTAAAGAACTTTTCCCAGTCTGCTGGTTGCCATTTTGTCCTATTGACAATGACTTTGCCTTATAGAAGTTTTGCAATTTTATGAGGTCCCATTTGTCCATTCTTGATCCTACAGCATAAGCCATTGGTCTTCTGTTCAGGAAAATATCCCCTGTGCCCATTTGTTTGACATACTTCCCCACTTACTGTTCTATTAGATTCTGTGTATCTAGTTTTAGGTAGAAGTCCTTGATCCATTTGAACTTGAGCTTTTTACAGGGAGATAATAATGGATCAATTTGCATTCTTTTACATGTTGACTGACAGTTGAACTAGCACCATTTGCTGAAAATGCTGTCTTTTTTCCACTGGGTCGTTTCAGCTCCTTTGTCAAAGATAAGTGACTGTAGGTGTGTGGGTTCATTTCTGGGTCATCAATTCTATTCTATGATCTACCTGCCTGTCATTGTACCAATACTATGCAGTTTTAATCACTATAGCTCTGTAATAATGTGTGAGGTCAGGGATGATGATTCACCCAGATATTCTATTATTGTTGAGAATAGTTTTCACTATATTGCGTTTTTGTTATTCCAGATGAATTTGAGAATTGCTCTTTATAACTCTATGAAGAATTGAGTTAGAATTTTGATGGGGATTGCATTGAATTTGTAGATTGTTTTTGGCAAGAAGGTCACTTTACAATATAAATCCTGCCAATCCATGAACATGAAAAATCATTCACTTTTTTGAGGTCTTCCTCGATTTTTTTTCTTCAGAGACTTTAAGTTCTTGTACAAATCCCTCACTTGTTTGGTTAGGGTCACACCAAGATATTTTATATTGTTTGTGACTATCATGAAGAGTGGTGTTTCCCTAATTTCTTTTTCAACCTGTTTATCCTTTGAGTACACAAAAGTTACTGATTTGTTTGAGTTAATTTTATATAATTTTATATCTGACTACTTTTCTGAAATTGTTTATCAGCTGTAGGATTTCTCTGCTAGACCTTTTGGGGTCACTTAAGTATACTATCATATCACCTGCAAATAGTAATATTTTGACTTATTCCTTTCCAATTTCTATCTCTTTGACCTCTTTTTGTTGTCTAATTGAACCTAGAACTTCAAGTTGAATTGAATAGATAGGGAGAGAGTGGGCAGCCTTGTCTAGTCCTTGATTTTAGTGGGATTGCTTTGTTTCTGTCCATTTAGTTTGATGTTGGCTACTGGTTTATTGTATATTGCTTTTACTATATTTAGGGGTGGACCTTGAATTCCTGATCTTTCCAAGACTTTTAATACAAAGAGATGTTGAATTTTGTAGAATACTTTCTCAGCATCTAATGACATGATCATGTGGATTTTTTTTTTGTTTTATTTTTTATTATTTATTTATTTTGGTTTGAGTTTATGTAGTGTATTACCTTGATGGATTATCATATATTGAACCATCACTGCATTCTACTTGATCTTGGTGAATGATCATTTTGATGTGTTCTTGGATTCGGTTTTCAAGAATTCGTAAGGCAAATTGATCTGAAGTTCTCTTTCTTTGTTGGATCTTTGTATGGTTTTGGTATCAGCATAACTATGGCTTCATAGAACAAATGGGGTAGGGTTCCTTCTGTTTATATTTTCTGGAACAGTTTGGAGAGCATTGGTATTAGATCTTTGAAGGTTTGATAGAATTCTGCATTAAACCCATCTGTTCCTGGGATTATTTTTCTTTATTGTGGGGGGGGCGGGTTGGAAGAATTTTAATGAATGCTACTATTTCTTTAGGGGTTATGGGATGTTTAGATGGTTTATCTGATACTGATTTAACTTTGGTATTTGATAACTGTGCAGAAAACTGTCCATTTCATCCAATTTCCCAGTTTTGTTTAGTATAGGCTTTTGTAGTAAGATCTGTTCATATTTTGGATTTCCTTAGTTTCTGTTGTCATATCTCCCTTTTCACTTATGATTGTGTTAAATTGGGTAGGTTCTCTAGGCCCTCTGATTAATCTGGCTAACAGTTTATCTTGTTGATTTCCTCAAAGAACCAGCTCGTCGTTTTCTTTTAATTCTTTGTATAGTTCTTTTTGTTTCTACTTGGTTGATTTCAGCCCGGAGTTTGATTATTTCCTGCCATCTACTGCTCTTGGGTGTATTTGCTTCTTCTGTTTCTAGAGCTTTCAGGTGTGCTGTCAAACTGCTAGAGTATTCTTTCTCTAGTTTCTCTTTGGAGGCACTCAGAGCTATGAGTCTTCATTTTCATTAAATTCTAAAAAGTTTTTAATTTTACTTTTTATTTCTTCCTTGACCAAGTTATAATTGAGTCGAGAGTTGTTCAACTCCCACGTATATGCGTGTTTCCCATTGTTTTTGTTGGTATTTAAGACTAGCTTTAGTCCATGGTGATCTGATAGGGTACACTGGATCATTTCAATCTTCTTGTATCTTGTTGAGTCCTGTTTTGTGACCAATTATGTGGTCAATTTTGGAGAAGATACCATGAGGTGCTGAAAAAATATGTATATCCTTTTTTTCTATTAGGATAAAATGTTCTATAGATGACTGTTAAATCCATTTGGTCCATGTGGGAAGCGGTTTTCCGCTGTGCCTGCATGGCCTAATTGGTAAACAAGCAATGTGCGCATGTGCGAGAGTGTTTTTGTGCCAAGTCACGGCCCATCCCGGGGCGTGGTGATGAGACTCTGGGAGAGCAGCCAATCAGATGTGGACACGCCACACTAAGGTGTATATAAGCAGCACCTTTTTGGTGCTTGGGGTCTTCCTCTTCATCTTGAAACTGGTGTAATAAAGTTGCTGCAGAAGGATCCGGTTTCTCATGCATGTGATCTTGCTGGTGAGACAATAATGCGTGTTAGAGGTTCATTATTTCTGTTAGTTTCAATGTGTCTCTGTTTAGTTTTTGTTTCCATGATCTGTCCACTGATGAGATTGGAGTGTTGACATTTCCCACCATTATTGTGTGAGGCTCAATGTGTGCTTTAAGCTTTAGTAAAGTTCCTTTTATGAATGTGAGTGTTCTTGCATTTGTAGCACTGATGTTTAAGGAATAATGTCCCTGTTAGATTTTTCATTTCACCAGTATGAAGTTTCCTTCCCTATCTGTTTTGATAACTTTTGGTTGAAAGTTGATTTTATTCGATATTAGAATGGCTACTCCAGCTTGTTTCTTGGGACCAATTTTTTTGAAAATTGTTTTGTAGTCCTTTATTCTGAGGTAGTATCTGTCTCTGACATGGAGGTGCATTTACTGTATGCAGCAAAATGTTGTGTCCTGTTTATGTATCCAGTTTGTTAGCCTATGTCTTTTGGGGGGGGGGAATTGAGTCCATTGATGTTAAGATATATTAATGAATAGTGATTTTTGCTTCCTGTTATTTTTGTTGTTAGAGGTAGAATTATGTGTGGCTATCTATCTTCTTTTGGGTTTGTTGAAAGAAGATTACTTTCTTGCTTTTTCTAAGGTGTGCTTTCCCTCCTTCTGTTGGCGTTTTCTATCTATTATCCTTTATAGGGCTGGATTTATGGGAAAATATTGTGTAAGTTTGGTTTTGTTATGGATAGTATTGGTTTCTCCATCTATGGTAATTGAGAGCTTTGCTGGGTAGAGTAGTCTGGGCTGGCATTTGTGTTTTCTTAGAGTCTGTATGACATCTGCCCAGGATCTTTTTAGATTTCATAGTCTCTGGTGAGAAGTCTGGTGGAATTCTGATAGATCTGTCTTTATATGCTACTTGACCTTTTCCCCTTACTGATTTTAATACTCTTATTTTGTTTTGTGCATTTGGTGTTTTGACTATTATGTGACAAAAGGAGTTTCCTTTATTGTGCAGTCTATTTGGAGTATTAAGGCTTCTTGTATATATATGGGCACCTTTTGCTTTAGGTTAGGAATGTTTACTTCTATAATTTTGTTGAAGAAATTTACTGGCCCTTTTAGTTGGACATCTTTATTCTCTTCTATACTTAATATTCTTAGATATATTCTATACCTATTATTAATGTGTCCTGTATTTCCTGGATGTTTTGGGTTAGGAACTTTTTGCATTTTCCATTTTTATTGACTGTTGTGTCACTGTTTCCTATGGTATCTTCTGCTCTTCTGCACCTGAGATTCTCTCTTCAATCTTTTGTATTCTGTTGGTGATGGTGTGTCTATGAATCTCAATCTCTTCTAGGTTTTCTATCTCCAGGGTTTTCTCCCTTTATGATTTCTTTATTGCTTCTTTTCTTTTTTCTTTCTTTCTTTCTTTTTCTTTTTTCTTTTCTTTTTTTTTTTTTTTTTTTTTTTTTTTTTTTTTTTTTTTTTTTTTTGAGACAGGGTTTCTCTTTATAGCCCTGGCTGTCCTGGAACTCACTTTGTAGACCAGGCTGGCGTCGAACTCAGAAATCTGCCTGCCTCTGCCTCCCAAGCTGTTTCTATTTTTATTTTTAGATCATGGATAGCTTTTTCAATTCCTTTACCTGTTTAGTTGTATTTTCTGGTAATTCTTTAAGGAATTTTTGTGTTTTCTCTTTAATGGCCTCTATCTATTTACCTGTGTTCTTTAAGAGCATTATTATTTTATGTCCCACTTAAAGTCCACTATCATTAACATGAGATGTGATTTTAAATCTGAACTTGCTTTTCTGATATGTTGGGGTATCCAGTGCTCGCATTGTTGGGAGAACTGGGTTCTGATGCACATAGCCTTGATTTCTGTTGTTTGTGTTCCTGCCCTTGCCACTTGCCATATGGGTATCTCTGTTGTTAGCTGGTCTTGCTTTCTGACTGTGGCTTGTTCTTTCTGCCAGCCTGTGTGTCAGCAGTCTTGGGAGACCAGTTCTGCTGGGAGGTATTTGGTTAAGGAGAGCTTTGGCCCAGGGTCAGCTCAAGGTGCAGATGTAAGCCATAAGTATCAAGACCAAGGCTGCTCCTCATTTCCCATGTCCTGAGGGCTCTGGGCAGGTCCCTCAGAGCAGAAGTGGTGGTCTTGCCTGTGCTGACAAGTATGTCAGCACTCCTAGGAGACCAGATCTCTCCAGGGGATGTTTGGATATGGATTGCTGTGGCACAGGATCAGTTCTGGGAGCAGACCTTTGTTGTGTATTCTATCTGAACATTATATTTTACTCTTATCTCTCAGTCTCCAGTGTTAAACACAATGAATTTGCAAAAAAAGTATTCTACCTAGAGTATTAATCTGTTATTTAAGATGTAAATTAACATTTAGACTTCATACACATTTCTTTGTTATAATATTTGAAAATGTCCAGTATCTGATAAGGTGATTAGATGGAATTTATTGTTGTATGACACTATATACTTTACCAGAAAGTGTTCACTCACTTCTTCTTTAGTTGATGTGAAACAAAGTGAGTTGATAAAGAGAGACTGACACAAATATTAACATGCTAAATTAATCTAGGTGTACTCATGACTGACACATGCAGACTCAGTGGGTCACTACTAAGCATCTCTCCTGCTATGGGCACTGAAAGCCTGTCTACTTCTGTGCTCTGATTTTGTTTCTTAAATGTATAGCATGTGGTTAACTTGCACCTTGAAGATATTTAATTATGAGTAGACCCACCTGTAATGTATCAATTGATTTGTAGTAAACCATGTTAAGCTACTTCCCTGGTATCCCTGGTTCATGGATGTCCTTGATTTTTGGTTGGGGGAAGGTATGCAACAGATGATTGGGCTGTGGGTCATTTTCCCACTTCTCTACCGGTTTACCTCCTAATTCTGTGTTCTAGCATAAGTGATAAGCACACATTTATTTAATATGTTTCAGAGAATAGGCCAGGTTCATCTTGTTCCCACAGCAGCCAGTATGTTTCATACAGAGTTGCCATTTCCCTCCAGGGAGATATTATACTTATATTAATTTTTCTTTATAATTGTATTGTTCCCTAGATAACCTCATATTCAGTCTACTGAAGAATCTTAGAGATTTTAAATTGCAGACCTTTAATTATTTTCCATATATATTATTACTTTTGTTTAAATATTGTACAACTCTCTGTGACCTGAAATTACTGATTACTCCACTCCCATTTTTATCTCCCTATTCTCTTCCTTTAAAAAAAATTGTAGCATTAAGAGCATGAGCTAGGACAGTTTTCTGCAACTAAGTTACACATCAAGCCACTGGTCTTTGAACCAAGGTCTTACTGTGATGCTCAAGCTTGCCTTAGATGCCATTTAAACCCCAGGATAATTTCAAACTCTCCATCCTCTGCCTTTTATTAAGACCCGAAACTGCAGACATATGCCTTCAAAGCCTACTGCAACATTTTACCTGGCTCACCGTCTAAAGATATTATATTTGCCCACTAAAAAAACAGCTGCTTCCTAGGCTCTAATTCTCTTTAATTTTTTTAAATTGATGAAATGTCACAAAAATCACTTGTGAAACATTCAGAGAAATACAAAATGTATGATGATAATAAAGAGGGACTCTCTCTCTCTCTACCTCTCTCTCTCTCTCTCAGAGTTTGTTGCAGTTGATTGGTAGTAAAGAACAATCCTAACTCATAGCTACTTAGGGTTTTTGTTGTTGTTGTTGCTGTTTTTTTTTTCTCCACAAAGTTTTAAAAATCAATCAGCATCAGTACATATGCCTGAGTTTTCTTTCCATTTTCATTAATTCTTTTGAAGTTTGAACAATGTGTTCTGAGTATATTGACCCGCCACAGTTGTTCCAGAATCACGTACCCTTACTGCTCTCAGAACTGTGTCCTTTTTGTTTTATTCTTTTTAAAATTTAAGTCCAATATAAGCTGTTCAAATATCCTTTGTTTTGTTGTCTTCCATTACAATACAACTAAGGTACATCTCAGGTTTATCTGGAGAAATACTCTTTTTTTTTTAAATTAGGTATTTTCCTCATTTACATTTTCAATGCTATCCCAAAGGTCCCCCATACCCATCCCCCCAATCCCCTACCCACCCACTCCCCCTTTTTGGCCCTGGCATTCCCCTGTACTGGGGCATATAAAGTTTGCAAGTCCAATGGGCCTCTCTCTGCAGTGATGGCCGACTAGGTCATCTTTTGATACATATGCAGCTAAAGACAAGAGCTCCCGGGTACTGGTTAGTTCATATTGTTGTTCCACCTATAGGGTTGCAGTTCCCTTTAGCTCCTTGGGTAATTTCTCTAGCTCCTCCATTAGGAGCCGTGTGACCCATCAATAGCTGACTGTGATCATCCACTTCTGTGTTTGCTAGGCCCCGGCATAGTCTCACAAGAGAGAACTATATCTGGGTCCTTTCAGCGAAATCTTGCTAGTGTATGCAATGGTGTCAGCATTTGGAAGCTGATTATGGGATGGATCCCTGCATATGGCAATCACTAGATGGTCCATCCTTTCGTCACAGCTCCAAATTTTGTCTCTGTAACTCCTTCTATGGGTGTTTTCTTCCCATTTCTAAGAAAGGGTAAAGTGTCCACACTTTGGTCTTCGTTCTTCTTGAATTTCATGCGTTTGGCAAGTTGTATCTTATATCTTGGGTATCCTAAGTTTATCTGTATGATAAGAACTTCAAGTCTCTAAAGAAAGAAATTAAAGAAGATCTCAGAAGATTGAAAGATCTCCCATGCTCATGGATTGGCAGGATCAACATTGTAAAAATGGCTATCTTGCCAAAAGCAATCTACAGATTCAATGCAATCCCCATCAAAATTCCAACTCAATTCTTCAACGAATTAGAAAGGGCAATCGGCAGATTCATCTGGAATAACATAAAACCTAGGATAGCAAAAACTCTTCTCAAGGATAAGAGAACCTCTGGTGGAATCACCATGCCGGACCTAAAACTGTACTACAGAGCAATTGTGATCAAAACTGCATGGTACTGGTATAGTGACAGACAAGTAGACCAATGGAATAGAATTGAAGACCCAGAGATGAACCCACACACCTATGGTCACTTGATCTTTGACGAGGGAGCTAAAACCATCCAGTGGAAAAAAGACAGCATTTTCAACAAATGGTGCTGGCACAACTGGCGGTTATCATGTAGAAGAATGAGAATTGATCCATTTCTATCTCCTTGTACTAAGGTCAAATCTAAGTGGATTAAGGAATTCCACATAAAACCAGAGACACTGAAACTTATAGAGGAGAAAGTAGGGAAAAGCCTCGACGATATGGGTACAGGGGAAAAATTCCTGAATAGAACAGCAATGGCTTGTGCTGTAAGATCAAGAATTGATAAATGGGACCTCATAAAATTGCAAAGCTTCTGCAAAGCAAAAGACACCGTCAATAAGACAAAAAGGCCACCAACAGATTGGGAAAGTATCTTTACCTATCACAAATCAGATAGGGGACTAATATCCAATATATATAAAGAACTCAAGAAGGTGGACTCCAGAAAATCAAATAACCCCATTAAAAAATGGGGCTCAGACCTGAACAAAGAATTCTCACCTGAGAAATACCGAATGGCAGAGAAGCACCTGAAAAAATGTTCAACATCCTTAATCATCAGGGAAATGCAAATCAAAACAACACTGAGATTCCACTTCACTCCAGTCAGAATGGCTAAGATCAAAAACTCAGGTGACAGCAGATGCTGGCGAGGATGTGGAGAAAGGGGAACACTCCTCCATTGTTGGTGGGATTGCAAGCTTGTACAACCACTCTGGAAATCAGTCTGGCGGTTCCTCAGAAAATTGGACATAGTACTACCGAAGGATCCCGCAATACCTCTCCTGGGCATATATCCAGAAGATGTCCCAACCAGTAAGAAGAACACATGCTCCACTATGTTCATAGCAGCCTTGTTTATAATAGCCAGAATCTGGAAAGAACCCAGATGCCCCTCAACAGAGGAATGGATACAGAAAATGTGGTACATTTACACAATGGAATACTACTCAGGTATTTAAAAAATGAATTTATGAAATTCCTAGGCAAATGGATGGACCTGGAGGGTATCATCCTGAGTGAAGTAACCCAATCACAAAGGGACTCGCACAATATGTACTCACTGATAAGTGGATAATAGCCCAGAAACTTGAGATATACTCTTAAAACTCTCTTCCCTCCTTTTTTGAAGCTTTTAAAAGAAGCTTTTGTTTATGTTTTAATATGTGCATTACAAGAAACAAAACACAAAAAAGCAAGAACAAAGTCACCCAGTCACATTTAGCTCAGCTCGATGTGTTGTTGTAGATCCTATAAGCATACATACACTTAGGTAAATGAGATTATATAGTATTACCATGCTTTCCACACACGGTGAATATTCACCAACTAAAAACCCCACACTACACAGATTTTGATAACCAAGAATACACCATGCCATCGCAATCTGCCAGACAAAATTGTGATCCTCTCTTCCTTTGCAACAGAAATTTTATAGGAGACAAAAATGGCAGGCAGCAAGCCTTCAGATAGACCTACTTTTAAAGTTACAACTGTATTCTATGTTCGCTTAGTGCTCAGCTCAGAAGGGAACAGAAAGCAATAGAATTCCTCAGCTTATCATCAGATCTATATACTAGCATATGTAGAAGAAGGGATATTCCCATTCAAGAAATGTATTCCAATGGAGCAGCTTGGAGATGTGCCTACAGTGGGGGGGGGGGGGCTCTCTTCCCTTCTTATAGAAGCTGCAGCTACAATTCTAGTTAGCCCATGGCTACGGGTAGAACTTAATGCCCAATTCCCCTCTATATTCTAATATTTTATCTGATTAAGTCTTGCATAGGTTTTGTGCTTGCTGTCACAACAATGTGAGTTCATATCTGCTATGTCCAAAGATGTTATGTTAATTTTTTCTGCTACCACTGCTTTTTAAAGAAAGAGGCCACTTTTTTCTGTCACCTCTTTTGCAATGATCCCTGAGAACTGAAAGTAAGAGTGCAGCATATATTGTCCCATTATGGCTGAGCATTCTGTAGTTTCTTATTTTCTGAGTGTTATACAGGTGTGGCTCTCTCTGTTAAATACTATTTAGTTTACATATAATTGTTTTAGATAATTGAGAGAAAAAATTGACTTTGAATATAAAATAAGGCAATAGTAGTTAGTTTAATGCTGTGTCTGTTTAAAAGCCTAATAGTGGTAGGTTCTTCCCTTCCTCCTATGCCCTTTCTGGTTATTGGTTCTTGCCTAAAAATGATGTTAGCAATGTGTTCTACCTTAAATCCAATCGAAAAGTGTTGCACACTCCCATGATATTCATGTCACTATTTGTACAGTGGACATGCCTTGCCAGGTCAGCTATTATAGCTGGAAGGGCTCACAAGTGAGTGCAATTGGTAGTTACTTTTATCCTCTAGCACATGGATATCACCTTCTAGCATTACAAAAGTCAGCTAGGAGGGATGAAGCTTTCAGATATATCACAAGTTGAATTCAATATGTTTTTAACACAAATATGTGGTGTGCTCAGAAATAAGATCTGGACTGTAACCAAGAGCAATGAAAATAGTCTGTAATGTTCTGGGGTCAAGGGCTTCCTACATAGGAAACAGTTGGCCAACAACTCCAAAAGAAGTAATCTGTAGATAGAACTGAACATTTTATCTATTAACTTCTGATGTATATTATGGATATAGTTGCCTGTTATAGATTAACTCAATTTTAACTCCCTCCCCTCTCTGTGTGTGGTGTATGTATATGAAAGATGTGTGTGTGGCTATATATGAAAGCTTCAAATTCTGTGGGCTTTCATTTGTTTGTTTGTGTGGGGGGGTTGATTTTTTTGGGGGGGGTTGGTTTTGTAAATTATTTAATGTTATATATTCCACAACAAAGATTCTTTTCTACCTGACATTTTATTTCCCCTACTCCAGTTTGAGCCTTCCGATTTCATTATTTTTGCTTAATCCTTTATACCACTGCATTTTATTAAACTATAGAAAGTTTCTTTTAGACCCAGGAACTCCACCTGACCACTGGCACAGGTTCGTTCCTGTCTGGACTGGTGCCCTGAGCAGACCTTGTGTGCAAACTTCGAAGTCAGTTTCACAATACCCAAAGGAAGCTCAACTCTCAGGTGCTCTAACATGCCCAGGAACACAGGATCTCAGGAGCCCAGGATCTCAGGAGCCCAGGAGCTTGGTCAACCAGGATCTCAGAGTCCCAGAAGCAGTTTGACTCCCAGGAGCTCTGATGCAAAGGTTCTCAGGATCACAGAATTACAAAATCACAGGATCACAGAAATAGCTGAACTCTAATCTAAGGAGTTCTGATACAACAGGATGACAGGAAAGATAGGCTCCAGTCAGATATGGTGAGGGCACATAGTATTAGAGATAACCTGATGGTGGGAGGCAAGCATAAAAACATAAGCAACAGAAGCCAATGTTATTTGACATCATCAGAACCCAATTCTCCCACCACATCAAGTCCTGGATACACCATCACACCAGAAAAGCAAGATTCAGATCTAAAACCACTTTTCATGATGGTAAGAGAGGACTTTAAGAAGGACATAACTAACTCCCTTAAGATAATACAGGAGAACACAGCTAAACAGGTAGAAGCCCTTAAAGAGGAAACACAAAAACCCCTTAAAGAATTACAGGAAAACACAACCAAACAGGTAAAGGAAGTGAACAAAACTATCTAAGACCTAAAAATGGAAATAGAAACAATAAAGAAAATCACAGAGGAAGACAAGCTGGAGTTAGAAAACCTATGAAATAGATCAGGAGTCATAGATGCAAGCATCACCAACAGAATACAAGAGACAAAAGAGAGAAACTCAGATGCAGAAGATACCATAGGAAAAAATTGATACAACACTGAAAGAAAATGTAAAAAGCAAAAAGCTCCTAACCCAAAACATCCAAAAAAAGAAAAAAAAAACAAAACAAAACAAAACTGGGACACAATGATAATAAGGATAGAATATTCCTAAGGATAATAAGTATAGAAGAGAGTGAAGGTGTCCAACTTAAAAGGCCATTATATTTCTTCAACAAAATTATAGATGAAAACATTCCTAACCTAAAGAGAGAGGTGCCCATAAATATACAGGAAGCCTACAGAACTCCAAATAGACTGCACAATAAAGGAAACTCCTTCTGTCACATAATAGTCAAAACACCAAATGCACAAAACAAAGTAAGGGTATTAAAATTAGTAAGGAGAAAATATCAAGTAACATATAAAGACAGACCTATCAGAATTCCAACAGATATTCACCAGAGATTACGAAACCTAGAAGATCCTGGGCAGATGTCATACAAACTCCAAGAGAATACAAATGCCAGTCCAGGCTACGAGACCCAGCAAAACTCTCAATTACCATAGGTGGAGAAACCAAGATATTCCATGAAAAAACCAAATTTACAGATTATCTTTCAATAAACCCAGCCCTAAAATGGATAATAGATTGAAAACACCAACACAAGGAGGAAAGGAACTTCACATAAAACCAGAGACACTGAAACTTATAGAGGAGAAAGTGGGGAAAAGCCTTGAAGATATGGGCACAGGGGAAAAATTCCTGAACAGAACAGCAATGGCTTGTGCTGTAAGATCGAGAATTGACAAATGGGACCTAATGAAACTCCAAAGTTTCTGCAAGGCAAAAGACACCGTCAATAAGACAAAAAGACCACCAACAGATTGGGAAAGGATCTTTACCTATCCTAAATCAGATAGGGGACTAATATCCAACATATATAAAGAACTCAAGAAGGTGGACTTCAGAAAATCAAATAACCCCATTAAAAAATGGGGCTCAGTCCTGAACAAAGAATTCTCACCTGAGGAATACTGAATGGCAGAGAAGCACCTGAAAAAATGTTCAACATCCTTAATCATCAGGGAAATGCAAATCAAAACAACCCTGAGATTCCACCTCACACCAGTCAGAATGGCTAAGATCAAAAATTCAGGTGACAGCAGATGCTGGCGTGGATGTGGAGAAAGAGAAACACTCCTCCATTGTTGGTGGGATTGCAGGCTTGTACAACCACTCTGGAAATCAGTCTGGCGGTTCCTCAGAAAATTGGACATAGTACTACCGGAGGATCCAGCAATAACTCTCCTAGGCATATATCCAGGGATCTTCCCCATAATCAGCATCCAAACGCTGACACCATTGCATACACTAGCAAGATTTTATCGAAAGGACCCAGATGTAGCTGTCTCTTGTGAGACTATGCCGGGGCCTAGCAAACACAGAAGTAGATGCTCACAGTCAGCTAATGGATGGATCACAGGGCTCCCAATGGAGGAGCTAGAGAAAGTACCCAAGGAGCTAAAGGGATCTGCAACCCTATAGGTGGAACAACATTATGAACTAACCAGTACCCCGGAGCTCTTGACTCTAGCTGCATATGTATCAAAAGATGGCCTAGTTGGCCATCACTGGAAAGAGAGGCCCATTGGACAGGCAAACTTTATATGCCCCAGTACAGGGGAACGCCAGGGCCAAAAAGGGGGAGTGGGTGGTTAGGGGAGTGGGGGTGGGTGGGTATGGCGGACTTTTGGTATAGCATTGGAAATGTAAATGAGCTAAATACATAATAATAAAAAAAAAGCAAGAAAGTAATCTTTCAACAAACCCAAAAGAAGATAGCCATTCAAACACAATTTTACCTTTAACAACAAAAATAACAGGGAGCAACAATCGGTTTTCATTAATATCTCTTAACATCAATGGACTCAATTCCCTCCAAAAGTCATAAACAGACTAGATATGTAGAAAGGTCCCAGAATTTACTGCATACAGGAAATGCATCTCAGTGACAAAGACAGACACTACCTCTGAGTCAAAGGTTGGAAAACAATTTTCCAAGAAAATGGTTCCAAGAAACAATTTGGAGTAGCCATTCTTATATTGAATAAAATAAACTTTCAACCAAAAGTTTTCCAAAAAGATAAGGAAGGATGCATCATATTGGTCAAAGTAAAAATCTACCAAGATGCACTCTCAATTCTGAACACTGATGCTGAAAATTCTAGGGCACCCACATTCATAAAAGAAACTTTACTAAAGCTCAAACACATATCACACCCCACACAATAATAGTGGGGGACTTTAACACCCCACTCTCAGCAATTCATAGATCGTGGAAACAAAAAGTAAAAAGAGACACAGTGAAGCTAACACAAATCATGAAACAAATGGATCTAATTGATATTTATAGAACAATTCATCCTAAATCAAAAGAATATACCTTCTTCTCAGCACCTCATGGTACCTTCTTCAAAACTGACCATATAATTGGTCAGAAAATAGGCCTCAACAGAGAAGAAGATTGACATAATCCCATGCACCCTATCAGATCACCATGGAATAAAGCTGTTCTTAAATACCAACAAAAGCAATGGAAAGCACATACACATGGAAGTTGAACAATGCTCTACTCAATGATAACTTGGTCAACAAAGAAATAAAGAAAGAAATTTAAGGCTTTTTAGAAATTAATGAAAATGAAGACACTTCATACTAAGACTTATGGGACACAATGAAATCAGCGGGAAGAGAAAAACTCATAGCTGTAAATACCTCCAAAAAGAACCTGTAGAGAGCCTACACTAGCATCTTGACAGTACACCTGAAAGCTCTAAAACAAAAAAGAAGCAAATGCACCCAAGAGGAGTAGATGGCAGGAAATAATCAAACTCAGGGCTGAAATCAACCAAATAGAAACAAAAAGTATACAAAGGATCAATAAAACCAGGAGCTGATTCTTTGAGAAAATCAACAAGATAGATAAACCCTTAGCCAGACTAACCAGAGGGCACAGATACAGAATACAAATTAATAAAATCAGAAATGAAAAAGGAAACATAACAATGAAATATATGCTAAAATTATTATTCTGTTTGGTGAATGTTAGGAGTTGAAAATATTAAAATCATATTCTAAAAACAAACAAACAAAAAAAGAAAGTTTGTTTTATAGAATACTTGCTATTCATACCATTCAGGCCCTAACTTACTTTCTTTCTTTCTTTCTTTCTTTCTTTCTTTCTTTCTTTCTTTCTTTCTTTCTTTCTTTCTTTCTTTCTTCCTTCCTTCCTTCCTTCCTTCCTTTCTTTCTTTCTTTCTTTCTTTCTTTCTTTCTTTCTTTCTTTCTTTCTTTCTTTCTTTCTTTCTTTCTTTTTTAATTAGGTATTTTCTTCATTTACATTTCCAATATCCCAAAAGTCCCCCATACCCTCCCCCCACCCCACTCCCCTACCCACCAACTCCCACTTCTTGGCCCTGGTGTTACCCTGTACTGGGGCATAGAAAGTTTGCAAGACTGAATGGCCTCTCTTTCCAATGATGGCCAACTAGGCCATCTTCTGATACATATGCAGCTAGAGACACGAGCTCTGGGGGTGGGGTGGGGTGAGTGGGGACTGGTTAGTTCACATTGTTGTTCCACCTATAGGATTGCAGATTCCTTCAGCTCCTTGGGTACCTTCTCTAGCTCGTCCTTTGGGGGCCCTGTGATCCATCCAACAGCTGACCGTGACCATCCACTTCTGTGTTTTCTAGGCCCCGGCATAGCCTCACAAAAGACAACTATATCTGGGTCCTTTCAGCAAAATCTTGCTGGTGTATGCAATGGTGTCAGAGTTTGGAGGCTGATTATGGTTAACCAGATCATTTGACTTTTCATTTTGTCTTCAAAATTTTAGTGAAAAAATATCATTTACTCTCAAATTCCGATCTAGATTTTCAGTTTCCAAAATACCAGTCCTCTTCTTAAATCACTAACATGGTTTAGATAAAACCTAGCCTTTGAAGAAGCCTGTGCTCCAAAGAACATCTCATATCTCTTATAATACCTTGATCATGCTTGCCTTTTGTAGTTTTCCTTGGGTTAGCCAATAACGTTTCCTCATTAGGATGTCATTGCTAGCTGTTAATGGCAAATTTACAAAGGATGTATCCATAGATCTGCTCTTTTCATCAGACATATATTCAAAATATCAGTTCTCAAGAAACCCTCCTTCAACCAGTAAACATTTATGAAAACATTAACACCTCCAAATGACCAAACATGTACAAATGCAAGTCATACACACATACACACACACACACACACACACACACAAGCAAACAATGTGATAGTCCCTCTCAATCTGTGTACTATTGCCCCCATTTTATATTTTCTATAGTACTCAGCAATGACTAATTATTTATTTATTAGTGTGCTATCTCTCTGCCTTTTAATGTAAGTCTACATGATTAAGGATCTTGTGTATCTTATATCCAAGGCTTAGATATTATTTTGGTTCATGGAAAAGCAGTACTCATGAGTATACCCCACTGTTCCTACCATCTCCTTTGTGCATCCAATCATATAGCAGTAGGCTTCAGTTCTTTTATCACCCAAAATATTTTTCATGCTTCCTCAGGAGTTCAAATTTGATATGTCACTATGGTTTTACCTAGATAATCTGAATAAACAGTTTGGTGAAAGGACCATTAGGCAGGTCATAGCTTCAGGTGTGTACTCAGGGGGATAATGACAGTGAGCAATGATAGTTGTACATAGCAGTATAAAAGAGTAATGATAGCTCATGAGCATGCATGGATAAATGGATAAAGAAAAGTCACAACATGTCTGGTCAAAATATCCTAAGATGAAGGATTGCCACATGGGTGCATTAAAGCACCATATCTAAACTCCTGTAGTCTACATGCCAAGTACTTACCCTAATGTCATTCTTTTCATACTGTGCAAATCAGTCATCAGTCTGCCTCTCACACAGAGAAGATGTGTAGCTCAGTTCCTGTTTGACTGAGTAAGATTTCCCTGATATGAGAATGATTTTTCCTTTGACACTATTGATACCTCTTGACTACGTTTTTCTGCATACATTACAATATTTCAGTTGAGCTTTGACTTATAGCCTTCTCTTAAAAGACAATGTTGATTAAGGCACTAGTATCTTTTCCACTTTAAATTGCACGTGTAATTATGGCACTCATATTATGTAAACCTACTAAATCATTATCAGTGTTCCCTTTTGTGGTACCTTCTAACTCACTCAATTTATTAAGTGAATCTGAATTACAGCTGTCAGAAACAAGTATGTACTTCTTCTGGCTATTGCCACTAACATACTGAACACACACAACATTAATGGAAGAAGAGATAAAACTGATCTATACTTAGCGGAATGTGGTTGCATAAAAAGGATTCAGTTAGATCCATGTTATCAGTTTCATTTAGTCTACCAAAAGAAAATTTAACCACAAAACTCAATGACAAAATAAATAATTACAGAATGATTCTCTGGCAGTTCTCTTAATGACAAACATGTTAGATATTAACCTCATTCTACTGTCAAGATTAATTATAAAATGTTAAGGAAATGAAAGTATTGTTTTAGAAAGACATGTACTTTAAATTAATAAATGTCTGAAGCCTGAGAGACGGCTGAGCTATTGAGAGATGCTATCGTTCTTGCATAGAACTGAGGGTCTGTTTGATTAAATTCAAATGGTAGTACATCACCATCTGCAGTTTCACATCTATTTGATCTCACCCTATCTTCTGAACTCCATGAGCACTAGGCACACAGGTAATATATGAACATATATAAAAACAAAAAAACCTAATAAACAGAGAACAAAATGATCTAAATATAATTTTAAACATTTGAATATTAAATGTCTTTTGTTTCTACAGGGTCAAATTTAAAATGAAATCCAAAGAGCTTGTGTAATTTGTCTGGTGTAGGTAGACCTTATTTTTGAAACTCACAGTGAGCCAATATGCAAATAATTAAGAAGTCTAAAATTCAGAATGGACTAGAAATAGTCAGCACCAGGGAAAGTACTGGTTAGGAAGTAAGGACAGTCCTAGGACAGTACCTAAGTCAGTCCTAAAGTTAGTGGAGTATAGCCTAATTAGGTGTTCCAGTGGCAAATGTTAGTGTAAATATTAAGTTTTAGTAAAGAAAAAAATCAATATTGAAATGCATTTGTAATTATACATAATTGCCAATAATATACTCTGATTAACATTTATTTAAAACTATTTAATAATTTGATAAATACATTACAAGAGTAATGCATGTTCATACTTGGAACTATACTACATTAAAATATTTATTACCTTAATATTCAAAACTGTCAAACAATAAACACAGAAGAAGGAAAGAAACCAAAAGTCCTGCCAGTCTTGAACACGTCTTGTCTCTTAACAAATGATATCATGAACCACGTCAGAAAAACCATTCTTCCAGCCAGAAGACCTTCCAACTTTAAACTTCAAGTTCACAAGTCTTAATAAGCCTCGTTTTTTATAATGACACTGCACATAAGCATTACATCTTATTAATAGTAAAAATGAGGTAATATAAGACAGTCTGGTTCTTCAGAGCGACCTCTGCATGGATGTGCCGTTTGCTTTCTCTACAAGCCAAGTATAAGGTAGGGATCATTTACCAAACAATTTAACTTTATTTAATGAATGATAAGATGCATCAGATTATATACATGATAATGAACACAACGATGAATTGTCTGTGAGATTCCATGTGCAAAGCTGGGGCTTTAGATACTGGGACCATGATCTTGCCCTTCCATGTAATTTCTACGAATATGGATGGACAGCACTTGAAATCCTAAAATAAAAGTTCTATGTAAACACACAAAATGGGATGAAATATAGATGACTATTTGCATAATCCAGACTTGAAATGTCTTGCTTTGATCATCTAGATTTTACCAACAAACAATTTTGCCCGGTATGTAAGCCCTTACTGTAATTCCCCTTGGCTCACTGCATGAGGAGGCATAATCACAGTGCATTCCTATAAGTCCCAAAGCTTGGTAGAAATATCCTTGACAGTTCCAATTTTATTCAGTTATATTTCTTAAGAATAAAAAAAAATAAAGCTATAAGAGAGAACAAAACTTACATCCAATCTAGGGGAAAAAAAGCTAAATAGAAGCTTTATTTCATCATTTGTGTGTCTGTTAAAAATAACTGAAAATGGATCCTTTTCAAATCTAGAGAGACAATTTAATTTCACTTTGTGATGAAATGGAAAATGATTGTATAAAATTTCCTTTTAGGTCTGAATATCTGTACTTCAGTGGAATTCCGTATCCTGCCCTCCTTCCTATCAGACATGAGGCTTTTTGATCTCTCTTAAGGAAGATGGCATATGTGGAGCGTTCCCAATGCTTTCAAGACTGGGTCTACTGCGTGCTTTGGGGAAGCTATGGCAGTCTTTTCCTTAAGAGAATCAATGATTCAGAGGTACCAAATAGCAAAGAATACAATCCTTATGATGAGACAGGATCCTATCAGTTCTGGGGATATTTCCTCCAAAGAATGAGCTCAAGGTTGGTCTCAGAAACAGCAAGGTCTTGTTTCAAAATGAAGAGAAAGGGAGGGTGGGAATAATGAGACTATATGATAACCTCAAAAATGAAAGAAATAATCTTAAAAATTAAAATAAGCCAAAATAGGGATGGGAATATAATAGTGCATATGTGACATAGAAGAGAGAAACCCAGCTTTTCCTTCTTTCTCTAGCTTATTTCCTAATGGTATAAAAAAATAAAAATAAAAATAAACCAAAACACCTTCGATGACCTTTAGGTAAATGTGAAATAATGAAATCATTTTATGATAGGATTTAAATAGAAAAAAAAAAGAAAAACAAAGAACTCATAGCACACACACATGCACATATATCCCTACACACAAATATTTCCATACACACATGATATATACGCATACATACACCACACAAATACATATACTCAGAACACACACACACACACATACATACATATACATATATATATATATATATATATATATATATATATACACATACACACTCATGTATACATACATACAAACATACATACATACGTACATCCATACAAACCTTTATGCTGGAGAACATGTTAGTAAACCAAAAGGATGGTTAAGATGAGAAAACTTATAGTGATAACCCACTAACCTGGTTTTGATGCACCTAAATGTAAATAATCTGGGCTGAAAAGAATTTCTATCAAGAAAAATTGATATAATGTTTATTAACAATTACTGATGCTAATTTTGGTTGCTCTTTAAAACTGCTTAAAACACTCTTTTCACACCACCTGAGGCCTAGTTTTGGAATGCTAATTTATGTGGATTTAGAAATTTGCTAGCCAATGTGAGTTCCTATAAATATTACTGCTTTTCAGCTGGTAAGAATGCCTGTGGAACATATAATACTTGTTACAAGAAGTGTTTCTGTGGTCACTGCCTAGCTTCCTTGTCACTATGACAAGCTATGATAGCTACAACCACCGAATCTCTCTTCAGCTTCTCTGATTCTTAGATTACATTTGTGTCCAATCTCCAATTTCTAGACTATTCAGAGCCAGAATATTCATTATCATGTATTGCCTATAGGATAGCTCAATGATGGCTCTTAGATATTGACTCATGTAGTTTCTTGTTGCTTTGGTTTTCATATTGGGGATCTCATTTGTTAATACTATTTTCTGTCCTCTATCAATTTTGGAAACCTAACATTATCCACCTACTTAACAGGCATGCAGAGTGGAGAAGTAGGTAGTCATAGAAGCCAATATCAACATTCAAAAAGAAAGTTAAAAAAAAAAACAAAAAAATGTGCAAACTAAAGTAAACTAAACAACAACAACCACAAAAGAAAATCACCTAAGCAATGTTCTCTAGAGCCCAGTATACAGTATGAACACATATGTCTCATGTGTTGGCTGTTCATTAAATTTAAAGGTAGCATCTATTTCCCATTAGTGATCACAGAATTTTGAGAACAAACAGCATTGGGTGCCTGTCTAAGAAAGTGGAAGATTGGTCCTTAAGCTTCTGGGACTACCCAGACCACTGAAATGCAGATGAAACCACCACAAAGACCTAAGTGTTCCATAGGGTGTATGTGTGGTGGGTTTCACGCTTGCAAAAGTTCACTTTTTCATTGTCCTTCCATTACTTCCTGATGGATGGAGGTGTTTATCGAATGGGAGTGTTTATTCTGTGACATTGTGCACTGCAGCTATGACACTCATTTTGACAGGGGTGTCACAGTTTAGAGAGGCATATGCATAGCAGAAAAGGTTCTGAACTTTTGAAAGGTGTTTTGATTGTTAAGAATGTAGGAGCATTTGTAACTGGAGTGATTGCATCATGAGATTACTATAGATCTATAAATCAGGAGGGAAAATTCCTTGTTTCAATATAAAATATTTCTCCATATTTATATGTGTGAATAATCCACGCAGAGCTGACTGCACTGGAGGAAATGCGTCATTGAGCAGGGGATAGACAGTTGCATATAACCAGATTCTGAGCTGAGGTCTTTGCCACTGCAGCATAGCAAGTTGTAGTTCAAGCTTCTGCAGACACATATGAAACCCCAGCTGCCATGCCTCTCTGGTCATGACAGATTATTTCCCCATGAGCCAGGAGCACAAAAGATCATTTCCTTCCATCAGTTTTCCCTTATTAGGCAAAAGCACAAAGTACTTAATACAAATAATAACACTTACTTAATCAACTTTTTTATGGTTTTCTGGAAATGATTATTTTAATGTAAACATCAACACAACACTGTAATCTGCTTATTTTAAACTACTGTTAAGAATAATTTGTATTTATGTACTAAGTTTCTATTCAGTCACCTTTGAAGCCTTCTGAACATTTTTTTTTCTAACTGCATTTCTGTTAGCATCCTGTTCATCCACACATCTACCAGCCAGGTCCACTAACCTGTCTATAGCAACTTAAGACTTCTTTAGCATTCCTCTCAAACGTTTAGAATTTCCTCTCACAATTCATTTCTCAAACCTTGTGAACCATATAGTCATGCTTATCACTACAATTACATCAATTATCAACACTAATTTGCTGTGACTGTTAATTTTTCTTGTTACTGTAGCCAAATACATGACAGAAGAAATTTAAGGGAGTTCTTTTTGGCTCATGGTTTAAGGGAATGTAGTTCAAAGGGAAAGTATGGATGCAGGTACTTAATCCATGGCAGGAAGAACTCAGGGTACAGTATCTATTTCAGTATATCAGTAAGCATGAAAAGACCTAGCCTGGAATAAGGCCATGCTAAATTCCTAGCCCACCTATTCAAGGTTCCTCCATCTCTGAAAAGACCATCACCAGCTGGACCCCTAATATTGAAACAAATAATTTTTTGAGGCACTTAACATTCAAACTATAAAATCATTAAATTATAAGGACAAATACTGTATGAGGAAAATGAAAACATTTTTTGTAAGTGATTTACCTACACATTCAAAACACAATTAATAAGTATTCAATTTTAGGAGTTTTATGTGCACTGCTTTCTAAAGTATTATCATGTTTGAGGAGTTATTTCATGCTCACCACACTCTCAGGAGACTATCTGCCAGAATGTTGATTGATTAATTTGTCACTAGATATTCCCAAAACTAGCACTGTAAAACAGAAACTATCTGTATAAATAGAATTGGAAATGTGGATGAGGGAATTTTTACAAGGCTTCATCCCAGAAGAAGAGCAATAGGCAATTCATAAATTTATGGTTGATAAGAGAAAGAGAATCACTATTTTCTAGGGATGAGCTGCCAATAAATTATTCAAATTCCAAGATGTCAGCACTAAACACATACATGCAAGACTAAATACTCAGCATGTGTGTATGTATATATGTAGGACCTTGAAAGGCAGCCTGGTTTCTGGTTGAGCTAAGGCTTGAAACCCCAGTGACCTGTGGAGGATAATCCTGCAAGGCATGGTAGGAGTTTTTTCACACTCCTGGATGCCAGGCTCCTGGAAGGAGGCCACAGCTCTCCATAGATTTGTGACCATCAGTCACATAGGAGCAATGCCCTAAGCGCCTCCACAGGTAGAGGACCTGTAGCCTCAAGATGGGTCTCCATTATAATGAGGTAGCTAAAGGCCTCCCTTCCCAGACACACCTCCCTACAATATTTATTTAACCTCAGGCCAGCCCTGAGAAAGTGGGGCATGGTTTTACTCATCACCATGCTCTGCTATGACAATAAATGTCTTAAAACCATGGACTGTCTCTTTTCATCGAGATCCGCTGTGGGGAGCAATGGAGAAGGCTTTTGCCTCTCCTGCAGAAAGCCTCTGAGCGCTCCCAACCACTCTCTCCATCAAGCCAAGCTACCCAAATAGCAATCCAAGGACTCTGTCTTCCCTGCTGGACCCAGACGAAGATCTCCCCATGTCCGTTTCCTTTGGCCCTGAGCTAGATCCAGCCTGCAGGCCCCCACTCTGTGCTCAGCTCCTACACAGCACCCAGCAGCATCTGGGCGCCCAAAGGTCTGAGAACCTGACCTCCACAAGCAGCCAGAGCCCTGTGGCAGAGTGGATGTGGGACATACCCAGAACCATATATGTATGTATGTGTGTGTGTATGTGTGTATGTGTGTGTGTGTGTGTGTAAGTGTGTGTGTGTGTGTATGTGTGTGTGTGTGTGTGTGTGTGTGTGTGTGTGTCCAAGAATTTGAAAAAGAGTTAGGAGACACAGAAGAAGTTTGAAGAAATGAAAGAAGAATTTAGATGCAATATTCATATATGTGTTTCTCAAAACCGTTTCTAATTTTTTCCCCATTTTTTATTAGGTATTTAGCTCATTTACATTTCCAAAGGTATACCAAAAGTCCCCCATACCCACCCCACCACTCCCCTACCCACCCACTCCCCCTTTTTGGCCCTGGCATTCCCTGGTACTGGGGCATATAAAGTTTGCAAGTCCAATGGGCCTCTCTTTGCAGTGATGGCCGACTAGGCCATCTTTTGATACATATGCAGCTAGAGACAAGAGCTCCGGGGTACTGCTTAGTTCATATTGTTGTTCCACCTATAGGGTTGCAGTTCCCTTTAATTCCTTGGATGCTTTCTCTAGTTCCTCCATTGGGGGCCCTGTGGTCCATTCAATAGCTGACTATGAGCATCCGCTTC
This sequence comes from Mus musculus, assembly GCF_000001635.26. Taxonomy (NCBI): domain Eukaryota; kingdom Metazoa; phylum Chordata; class Mammalia; order Rodentia; family Muridae; genus Mus; species Mus musculus. The sequence goes on from NC_000068.7 coordinate 41,709,733, forward strand.
TGTGTTTGCTAGGCCCTGGCATAGTCTCACAAGAGACAGCTATATCTGGGTCCTTTCAGCAAAGTCTTGCTAGTGTATGCAATGGTGTCAGCGTTTGGAAGGTGATCATGTGATGGATCCCTGCATATGGCAATCACTAGATGGTCCATCCTTTCGTCACAGCTCCAAATTTTGTCTCTGTAACTCCTTCAATGGGAGTTTTGTTCCCATTTCTAAGAAGGGGCAGAATATCCACACTTTGGTCTTCGTTCTTCTGGAATTTCATGCGTTTAGCAAATTGTATCTTATATCTTGGGTATCCTAAGTTTCTGGGCTAATATCCACTTATCAGTGAGTATATATTGTGTGAGTTCCTTTGTGATTGGGTTACCTCACTCAGGATGATGCTCTCCAGGTCCATCCATTTGCGTAGGAATTTCATAAATTCATTCTTTTTAATAGCTGAGTAGTACTCCATTATGTAAATGTACCACATTTTCTGTATCCATTCCTCTGTTGAGGGGCATCTGGGTTCTTTCCAGCTTCTGGCTATTATAAATAAGGCTGCTATGAACATAGTGGAGCATGTGTCCTTCTTACCGGTTGGAGCATCTTCTGGATATATGCCCAGAAGAGGTATTGCTGGATCTTCCGGTAGTACTATGTCCAATTTTCTGAGGAACCGCCAGACTGATTTCCAGAGTGATTGTACAACCTTGCAATCCCACCAACAATGGAGGAGCATTCCTCTTTCTCCTCATCTTCGCCAGCATCTGCTGTCACCTGAATTTTTTATCTTAGCCATTCTGACTGGTGTGAGGTGGAATCTCAGGGTTGTTTTGATTTACATTTCCCTGATGATTAAGGATGTTGAACATTTTTTTCAGGTGCTTCTCTGCCATTCGGTATTCCGCAGGTGAGAATTCTTTGTTCAGTTCTGAGCCCCATTTTTAATGGGGTTATTTGATTTTATGGAGTCTACCTTCTTGAGTTCTTTATATATATTGGATATTAGTCCCCTGTCCGATTTGGGATAGGTAAAAATCCTTTCCCAAACTGTTGGTGGTCTTTTTGTCTTATTGACGGTGTCTTTTGCCTTGCAGAAACTTTGGAGTTTCATTAGGTCCCATTTGTCAATTCTCGATCTTACAGCACAAGCCATTGCTGTTCTATTCAGGAATTTTTCCCCTGTACCCATGTCGTCGAGGCTTTTCCCTACTATCTCCTCTATAATTTTCAGTGTCTCTGGTTTTATGTGCAATATTCATATATGTGTTTTTCAAAACCGTTTCTAATTTTTTTAAAAACAAAATGAAAGCAGCCCAAATTGAACAGATACAAAATGTAAACCTTCTAAGTTTTATGAGGGGCTTAGAAAGATAGTAATGTTTCCCTATAAAATTTTACTTCTAGAGACTTGGTCAATGTAAGAATGAATACTAAGCATAATATATGTCCTTATACAATATTACAATGCCATCATTTTGCTGTTATGCTCTCCACAATTTCTGCTGCTGTCATTGTGCAGTTTTCCAACACTTAACTACAATATGCTCAATACTAACTACCTTTCCAATTTAGTTTCAGACTGTATTTTGTGTATACTCCTCTCCTACAAAACATACTTCAATCTTGTCCCTTTGCTAAATCAATTTTAATATGTTCAATTCATGATTACAGTTATAATTACTCTAAGATTTTATACTTAGAATGGTACTGGATTTGATACCCCAAATTGCAGTCTTTGAATCCTCTGTGCATATTGTGAATAATTGAATCATTCAGAAAGAAAAGCTAGAATCAACATTACTTATAGGAATTTTATACATATACACAACTTTCATGTAACTATCCACAAATGTGGTAGAAAGATGGAACAATTGAGGAGACAATGGAACTGTAAAGTTGCTATACAGCCTTAAAAACAATACACTCACAATCTGGCCACAGAAGCAGGTAGGAAATATTCAGATAGTCACTTTTTCTTCTTCTCCTCTAAATCACACTTCCAACCCCAATATCATACCCAGCTCTGTAACAGAATGCCTGCTGAAGACTCCCTCCTCCCTTCTCCCAGTCTCCAGTGGATTCTGTGTATCTACACTTCTTCCACAGACCCATTCTTTTATCCTAAGCTCCAAGTCCAGCAGGCACTTCCTGGGAATTCACAGACCCCTCTACCTAGTGCAGCAGATAGGCTAACTTGCAATCTTTGCCCCCTTCACCTAGATTTATCCAAGTCCAATTGCATAGTTGCATTCTCAGCTTTGTAGCAATCTTGTGCTGTGTCCTGCTGTCACTCTTTGCCCCACCCTTAGGTTGAAATACCCTCCTTGCCTCTCTTTTACTTAGCCTTAAATTTTGTATCAATATACAAAGATTTGCATCAATAAAAACCTTAAACCTGTATACATATATAATAATCTATATCAAAGTAAACAAAAGTAATCTTATTTGAGAATATCAATAGGTCTGAGTTGAAGAGTAGATTCAATAATCTACCTTTTTTCCCACTATTCCTATATGATATTTCTATGTTCCCCTCTCCTTTTCTTTTCAACCATCTTCCCTTTTTATCAAAGAAAGAAAGAAGGATACAGAAAAGGAAAGAGAAGCCCCTCAGTCTAAAAGTCATAGATTAATTCATTTCCTTCCTGTCCAAGACCATTACTATTTACAACCATCCCCTTAAATGATAATCACCCTTAACTCATAAAATGACCAAAACCATCCACCCATCTTAAGGGACTGGGGCAAAGGGTGGGGGAGGGTATGGGGGACTTTGGGATAGCATTGGAAATGTAAATGAAGAAAATACCTAATTAAAATTAAAAAAAAGAAATTGCCTCCTGATGATTTGGGGTATAGGACTTCCTTTGGGGGCCCAAGAAAATTTGGAAAGTAGTTAAGAAAGCCCGCTGTGACATTTGTTGGTCAGTTTTTGTATGTTGAGAAAGTTCAGGCTTAACTAAAATCCTGAATAGATCATTATGCAAGTCTGGATAAACCAATTACATGTGGGGTCAGCAGCCCTCCCTGAAGCTGTTCTGGAAGCAAGACTCCCAAGAAGAAACAACATCCAAGTGGTCTGAGTGAGGTTCAAGCATCCCAGCATCCTTAAGGTTGTATCCTATCAGAGATGCTCCTTTGGCTGGCACTTTCTATGTACATAAAGGTTCTCACAAGTTCTGTACAACAACGTATGGGATGTGGGATGTGCAATGCGCACAGCTTAATTAATGAAGTTTTTTTTTTTTTGTTCTTTGCTTAAGCAATTGAAAGACATCTGTCTTTTTAAAGCTAGTTTGGATTGTAATCAAATGTTTATTGGGATGCAGAGATGGCTCAGTGATGAAGAGCACTGGCTGGTCTTCTAGAGGTCTTGAGTTCAATTCCCAGCAACCACATGTTGGCTCATAGCCATATATACACAGATCTGATGTCCTCTTCTGGCATGTGGATGTATATACAGCAAAGCATTCATACATTAAATAAACAAAAAAATTTAAAAACAAAAAATTAAAATAAAAAAATCATAAACAAAGGTTCTCCACCTCCCCAGACCATTCCCATTCTTAAATCTCAGATGTCAAGTCCCCAAAACACATTTTAACTAGAAACCCCAGTTACAGTACAGATCAAGACTCCAGCACATTTTTCTAAAGGAAGTACACAGCTACTACACTCTCCTAAGAACCAGAAAGGAAACAGAAACTAAGGAACAAAATGCCCAGCTAACAAAAACAAGACCAGATATAGCACCTAGATTTACAAACTTTCCAATCCAAGATGCTGAGACAGCAACTTAAAATCACAAATAGTAACAAACACAACAGTTTGACTTCACTAAAGCCCAGCCACCTTACCATAGCAGGCCCTGTGTATGCCAACAAATGTGAAGCACAAGTAAATACAGCCTTTACGAATATGATAGAGGTCCTTAAAGGGAAAAAAAATAACTCTTTTAAAGAAGTCTATAAAGCACTATCAGTAGAAGTACAATGGCAATCATTCAAGGCCATCAAGGATTAAAACTGGATATCAACAACTAAAGAAACAACAGAAAGTTTACAAAATCATGGAAACTAAACAACTCTCAGGTCAAGGCAGAATTTTTAAAAAAGTAAAAAACAAAAACAAAAACAAAAACAAAAAAACAAACAAACAAACAAAAAACTCAACGTTTTTCTAGACTACAATTAAATTGAATATACCGCAGACCTAATGAAGGCTACCCTAAGGAATAAGGCTATAGCACTAAGTGCCTACATAAAACATTTCCAGAGATCCCATGCTAGGAACTTAATAGCATACATGAAATCTGTAAAATGATATAAAGGCAACAACAACAATAACATTCTAAAGAAGAGTAGACAGCAGGAGATAATCAATCTCAGAAATGAAATCAGCAAGAAACAAACAAAAAAATGAACACAAAATTACAATCAATAGAGAAAAAAAAGAGGTGAATCTTTGATAAAAATCAATAAGATTCTAAAAATCCTTATACAAATTAACTGAAAGCATGACAGAGAATATCCAAATTATCAAAAGCAAAAATCAAAGTAGAAACATAAATGCAGTCACTAAGGAAACCATATGTTAAATCTTATATTTCATTAAATTAGAAAATTTAATAGAATTGGATAATTTTCTGGATATCTATCACTTACCAAAGTTAAAACAAGATTATATAAGAAAGTGAAACAGAACTGTAATACTTTGTGAAATAGAAACAATCATTAAAATTCCCCCCAAGAAAAAAGTCCCTGGTCAGGAGTGTTTTGTTTTTTTTTTTTTTTTTTTTTTGTTTTTTGTTTTTTGTTTTTTTTTTTTTGTTTTGTTTTTTGTTATTTGTTTTTGTTTTTGTTTTTTTTTAATATTAGAATAGCTACTGTGGCATGTTTCTTGGGACTATTTGCTTGGAAAAATGTTTTCCAAACTTTTACTCTGAGGTAGTGTCTGTGTCTGTAATTGTAGCCTGTCCCTCCTTTGATCCTGGTTGTTTCAGAACTCCTCAGAATTCAGCAGTAGCTGGGATTCTGGGATTCTGGGATCCTTTGATCTTCTGATCCTGGGTGTGTCAGAGCTCCTGGGAGTCAAGCTGCCTCTGGGATCCTGAAATCCTTATGTGACCAAGCTCCTGAGACCCTGTGCTTCAGAGCTTCTGTGATTCAAGCTTTCTCTGGGTGTGGCAGGGGTCAGTGGGTAGAGACTCAGCTTTGGGTTTGCTCCAGGCATGGGTGAAAGCTGGAAGGAACCAGTGCCTTTGGTTGGCTTTGTGTTTCACTGGTTCCTGTGGGGGTCCCAGTTACACTGGGTGTTAGGAAAGATGTTGTGGTCTCAGCTGTGATCTTGAGTATGTCAGAGATCTAGTGCTCCTGGTTGTGTGAGACCTCCTGGGAGTCCAGCTCCCGCTGTAATCGTGTGATCAGGGGCATTTCAGAGCACCTGGGAGTTGGGCTTCCTCTGCATGTTGTAAGAATAGGTACAGATCCAGCATCCAACCTCTATTCAGAATGCAGATTCAGACTTGAAGGAAACTATGCCACTGGCTGTGTGGGTGTTCCTTTGTTCCTGGATCCTGGAGTACCCAGTTACTCCAGGTGTTGGGGCAGATGCTGTGGCCTCTTCTGTGATCCTGGGCCATTCAGAGCACATGAGAGTCTAGCTTTCTCTGGGTGTTATGGGACTGACTGTGGAGTCAGTGCCCATGGTCTGGGCAGTTTGTTTTAGTGAAGAATTCTACCAGACCTTTGAAGAAGTGGTATTGCCAATTCACCTTACATTGCGCCACGAAGTAGAAGCTGAAGGAACCTTTCCCAATTCTTTTTATGAGTCCTCAGTCACCTTGATACCCAATCCACATAACCCCAAAACAACAACAAAGAGTTACAGACCAATTTCCTTTATGAACATATCTGAAAAAGTACTCAACAACAACAAATAAAAACCAACCAACAATAAGACAACAAAATAATCACTTTCAAACTGAAACTAAACACATCAAAATGCTTATGCACCATGTTCAACTAAGTTTTATTGTAGACATGGCAGATTGTTTAGTATATAAAAACCAATGAATGTAGTCCATCATAAAACAAATTGAAAGAAAAAAAATCACAGTACCACAGCATTAGATGCAGAAAAGTCTTGATAAAGTCCAATACCACTTCATGATAAAAATCCTGGATACAGTAGTGATACCAGGAACATACATCACTATAATAAATACAGTTTACTATAAGCAGATAGCCAACATCAAACTAAGTAGAGAGACTATCAAATCAATTCTGAAAAATTAGGAACAGGACAAGGTTGGACACTCTCTCCATACTTATTCCATATAATACTTAAAATATTAGCTTGAGCAATAAGAAAGCTTAAAAATATCAAGGGGATAGAATTGGAAAGGAAAAGTCAATGCATCTTTATTTGCACTTGATATGTTAGTATACATAAACTACCCTAAAAAGTCTACCAGAGAATTCATAGAGCTGAGGAAAATTATCAGCAAAGTAGGTATATACAAAATTAATTTCCTGAGTCAGTATACAAAAGATAAAGGTCTGAGAAGGAGAATAACATCATTTACAATAACCTTAAACACTATAAAATACCTTTGAAGACCTCTAAACAAGCAAGTAAAAGACTGGTAGGATAAAAGTTAAAGTAATAAAGAAGAAATCAGAAGATGGAAAGATCTCTCATACTCATAGATAGGTAGAATTAACATAGTAAATATGGTGTTCCTGACTTATATACAGCAGAGGAATGCCTAGTCTGGCCTTAGTGGGAGAAGGTGCACCTAACCTTCCAGAGAGATTTGAGGCCCCAGGGAGTGGGGAGGCATGGTGGGGTTGGGGGAATGGGGACATCCTCTTGGAGACTGGGTGGAGGAGGAAGAGGTATGAGATGGGGAACGGTCTAGGGCCACATAGGGAAAGGGATGACGTCTGGACTGTAAATAAAGGATTAAGGTATAAAAATAAATATTTTTTAAAAAAAAATCAATCTACAGATTATATACATTCCCCTTAAAATTCCACCACATTTATTCACAGAACTTTAAAGAAAAATTTTCATCTACACACACACACACACACACACACACACACACACACACGAACATATACACAAGTAAAAACAAAAAACACAAAACAGGGTAGTTGAAACATTACTAAATGCTAAAAAAAAAACTGCTAGAGGTATCATGATCCCTGATTTTAAGATGTACCATGAAGCTATAGTAATAACAAAACTGTATGCTACTGGCCCAAAAACATATTCATTGATTAGTGGTATCAAATTGAAGACCCAAAGATAAATTACACACCTGTGGCTACCTAAATTTAACAGATATAGACTTATCACATTGTAGAAAGCCCAACTCCAACTGGATTAAAGACCATAACATAATGGAAAAATATTTTAACAACTAAACATCTAATAGAGTGAGATGTTTAAAATAAATATAAACTCAAGAAACTCAATATCAATAAAAAAATAACACTTAAAATTCTCAAAAGAGGAAACTCAAGCTGCTGAGGAACACTTCTGCTGGGTCTGGACTTAGTCAGAGAAGATACAGCTAACCCTCAAGAGACTTGGGGCCTCGGCAAATAGGGAAGTCTGATAAGATGGCAGTGGGGTGGGGACATTCTCTTGGAGATGGGGCAGGGGGAAAGGTGTGGGAGGTAGAACAGTTGAAGGGTAGACTGGGAAGGCAATAAAGTCTGGATTGTTAAAAAAATCTTTGAAGAATAAAAATAATAATAGTAAATGAAATGTACAACATACTTAGTCTTTTAGGAACTGCAAATCAAAAGTACATTTCATCTTCTCCCTGTCTGAATGGCTTAGTAAAACAAAACAAGGACAGCCGATGCTGGCAAGAATGTAGAGTAATGGGAATACTTATATATTGCTGGTGGGTGTGCAATGTTATACAGTCACTATGAAACTCACTGTGGGAATCAGTCTACCTCAAGATCCAGCTATAAACTGAAAAGGATGTTTCATTCTACTGCAGAGAAACTTGTTGAAACTTACGGTTTCTCTCATTATAATATCCAGAAATTGGAAACAAACAGAAGAATGGTTTAAAAAAAAAACATTTACACAGTGCAGTATTATTGAGCTGTGAAACAAAGAAGCCAGGATTCTCTAAGGCAAGTCCTTAGAGACACAGCAATCAAAGAAAATGCAAAATGCAAAAAGATCCTAACCCAAAACATCCAGGAAATCCAGGACACAACAAGAAGACCAAACCTAAGGAAAATAGGTATAGATGAGAAAAGATTTCCAACTTAAAGGGCCAGTAAATATCATCAACAAAATTATAGAAGAAATGGTTGTACAACCTTGCAATCCCACCAACAATGGAGGCGTCCTCTTTCTCCACATCCTCGCCAGCATCTGCTGTCACCTGAATTTTTGAAGGTTTGGATACAGAAAATGTGGTACATTTAAGTGAACCACAAGTACTACTCAGCTATTAAAAAGAATGAATTTATGAAATTCCTAGGAAAATGGATAGACCTGGAGGGCATCATCCTGAGTGAGGTAACCCAATCACAAAGGAACTCAAACAATATGTACTCACTGATAAGTGGATATTAGCCCAGAAACTTAGGATACCCAAAATATAAGATACAATTTGCTAAATGCATGAAACTCAAGAAGAACGAAGACCAAAGTGTGGACACTTTGCCCCTTCTTAGAATTGGGAACAAAACACCCATGGAAGGAGTTACAGAGACAAAGTTTGGAGCTGTGACGAAAGGATGGACCATCTAGAGACTGCCATATCCGGGGATCCATCCCATAATCAGCTTCCAAACGCTGACACCATTGCACACACTAGCAAGATTTTGCTGAAAGGACCCTGATATAGCTGTCTCTTGTGAGACTATGCAGGGGCCTAGCAAACACAGTAGTGGATGCTCACAGTCAGCTATTGGATGGATCACAGGGCCCCCAATGTAGGAGCTAGAGAAAGTACCCAAGGAGCTAATGGGATCTGCAACTCTATAGGTGGAACAACATTATGAACTAACCAGTACCCCGGAGCTCTTGACTCTAGCTGCATATGTATCAAAAGATGGCCTAGTCGGCCATCACTGGAAAGAGAGGCCCATTGGACACACAAACTTTATATGCCCCAGTACAGGGGAATGCCAGGGCCAAAAAGTGGGAGAGGTGGGGGAGGGGTTGGGTGGGTAGGGGAGTGGGGGGAGGGTATGGGGGACTTTTGGGATAGCATTGGAAATGTAAATGAGGAAAATACCTAATAAAAATGTTAAAAAAAAGAAAAAATATTGCGATAAAATGAGTCCACATAGATCAGTTTTCTACTACTGTTTTGTCTTATCCAACTTCTATTTGATCGTTTTTTGTTTGTTTGTTTTTTTGTTTTTTGTTTTTTGTTTTTTGTTTTTTGGTTTTTTTTTTTGTTTGTTTGTTTTTTTTTTTTTTTTTTTTTTTGGTTTATCTTGTTCAGCTGTCATCAGAGAAGCTTCCTCCTATAGCAGATTGGAACAAATTTAGAGATCTGTAGACAGCCATCACACAGAGAATTAGAGAACTTGGAACTATCAGTTGTAAATGGATGTCTCCATCAAATCCCTCCTCTCAGAGCTAAGTGAACCACAAGGAAGAGGAGGCAGCAAAAAACAGTAGAGGCAAATAATAGTAGCAAGAAAATGTAGGATGCCAATAATACAAGGCCCTATACATCAACATGATCAAAGCTGATATCAGCTCAAAGAGACTTATGAATGGTGCTTAGAACTTTCAAAGAGCCACACTTGGTTCTCTGAATTGATATTTTCATTTCCAATTTATTATTCTTATGAGATTACTGAGTATATGAATCAATATACTCTGACCCTTATGGTTTCTCTTGGGCTCTTTTTCTACTATTGTTTTGTCTTGCCCAACTTCTACTTGATAGTTTTTGTTTTGTCTTATATTTTATTTTGTTATATTTTCAAAGAATCAAACCCTAGCCATGTGGGTAAAGGTTAACAAGTGAACTGTCACTTATATATGCTGCAGAAGGGAAAATCAATTCTTTCCAATGGAAAAATACTATGGATATTAATCACAACATATCAGATCTCATGTTTGGAAGTAAGTAGATTTTGTTTTATTTATTTGTATATTTGTTTTAAATGTTGAAGTAATTTGTATGGTCAAAGTACATAACCAAATACACATATGGAACCCAATGTTTTGAACAACACTTATTATAAAGCTTATGGATGGAACAATAAGCACATGAATCTAGTTAGAAAACATAGTAATTAGGATTTAGCAGACTTATATGACATCAAGCACGGTTTTGATGGGAGTATGTTTGGATCTTGTATGTGCAAAATATATTTTAACAAATGCCAAGAAATAACTGGCTACAAACATTGGAGTCTGGCATATCCCTTGTTTCTGTTCTTATAATTTAGATACTTGCTGCCAAACAACAGTATGATAGTCACAGTCTTCATAGCCTGACAATCACAAAGATGGACTAATAACAAAGACAAATTTATAGAAAAGCAGAGGGTGAAGAAGTTTTGTTTTCCTTTGTTTGCTTTCTCTTCTATTCAGGGAATTAGGGATGTCTTCCATGGCTCTGTACAGATTGTTCCTCAGGATAAGTTACTTCAAAGCCAACTGCAACATACTATCAAGAGAAGTATCCTAAAAAGGACTATAGAAATATCTTCTTAGACCGGCATCTTTAGCCATGTAAAAAATAAAACAAAAGAAAAGAAATCTCAGTAATGGTCTATTCTCCACCCTGACACTCCAAATCCCTGCAGGAAGGAAGTGTGGTAATTAGCTTTGCATACATCTAAATGGTAATTCATGTATCAGAAAAAAAAATCCACTTTTTATGATATCATGTAAATGTGCTAAGTAGGAAATAAGAGGTTTTTAAAACTCACAAAAAGCTTAATATATCATGCATTTCCTCACAAAACAGAAGATTGCCAATAGAATCTGTGGGAAGAGAGCTGTAATATTCCTGCACAAGATGCTCGCTGGTCTTATAAAAGCACTTACTTTAACTACTTGTGCAAAAATTACTTCAGATGATATTCTAATAAAATATTATGAATTCTGAACTGCTAATAGCCAAACATAACTCATCTTCTGGGGACTCCCTTAGGGAAGACAAGAACAACCAAAAAGAAAATACTGTTTTTGAAAAGTCATATGAACATATGATACAAGGCTGGTCAACACCAGCATGTCTTCCATTCTCTTTTGGTAGAAATTGATGAACCTTTTCACACTTCCTACCAGAATGTTGTTTCCTGAACTGATTCCTAAAGGCATTTCATCTCTGGTGAGGAAGTCAAAGCATAAATTCCAGGTTTAGTGTGGGCTGCTAAACTGGAATATATTCAGAAAGAATCTGAGTAAAATGAGAGATTAAACTGCATCACAGGAAATACAAAGTCTACTTCCCTACAACAGGATTTGTGTGGGAGACAGAAGCTGAGGAGATAGGGTGCCAGCAGAGAAGCCAGACAGTAAGGGCTTGTTTTTCTCTAAGAAAAATGAGAAACTGTTGAATTAATTTGTTTCAAATAAAAGGAAATCCTTATTAATTCCTCAAAATTTAAAGAATGAAATGGACAACAAAGTCTCTATTCACTAGTAACAGTGGGAAAGAAAATTGAAGCAATATAACATGGCTTGGAGGTACACACCTTTAGTTCCAACTACTCAGAAGATTGAAGGAGGATAAGAAGCCAAAGCTAGTCCTGCCTATACAGTGAACACCAAGAAAATTATGACATCTTACCTCAATAGGTGTGTGTGTGTGTGTGTGTGTGTGTGTGTGTGTGTGTGTGCGTGTGTGTGCGTGCTCACGCACGTGTGTTGTGTATGATAAAATTTAATGATAAAATATTTTAGTATATTTTAATATGTAAGCTTCTCCTCCCAGTACAACTGACTATTATAAGCAATATCAATAATTTGTGATTGCAAATGAACAAAATAGAGTATTTTGCAAAGTTTCTAAAAATAATGGATCAGAGTTACATGAAAGAAATTAAGATGAAAAGAAAACAAAAATCAACTGCTAAAAACTAAAGAATAATCCATCCAGGATTTTATTTGCTACATATAGACAGATCTGCACATGGAAAGAACTAAGTTCTGCTAAAAACAAAACCAAAGAAAGGCTTGAGAAGAGATCAAAGTAGTGTGGAGCTAACTCCAAAGCTAAAAGTCAGGAAGCACTGGAAATGCCATCTTTAGCAAGGAATACTCTGGTGCACTGGAGCTGAGCCCAAGAATGGCTCACAAGACGTTGTTAGATACAAAATTAAATCATAGAAAACAGTTCTACTCCTTTATACAAATGATAGAGGGGCAGAGAAAGAAATTAGGGAAAAAGATACCCTTCACAATAGCCACAGGTAATACAAAATATATTGGTGTAACTCTAACCAAGTAAGTGAAAGAACTCTATGACAAATAACTTCAAGTCTTTGAAGAAAGAAATTGAAGGAGTTATCAGAATATGGAAAGACCTCCCATGCTCCTAGATTAGTAGAAGGAACATAGTAGATTGCTTACCAAAAGCAAGAGACAGATTCAATGCAATCCTCAGCAAAACTCCAACACAAATGTTTAGAGCCATTCTCAACTTCACATGGAAATTAAAAAAAAAAAAAAAAAAGCTCACAGGAGAGTCAAACAATTCTAATCAAAACAAACGAAAATAAACAAACAAAAACAAACAAACAAATAAATAAAAACTTGTGAAGCAATCATCATCCCTGACCTCACACTGTAATACAGAGAAATAGTGATAAAAACTGCATGGAATTGGTTTCAGAAACAGATATGTTGATCAATGAAATAAAATTGAAGACCCCAAAATAAACCCACACACTTATGGACTCTTGAATTTGACATGGAAGACAAAACCATACAATGGACAAATGAAAACATCTTCAACAAATGATACTGACTTAACTGATGTCTGCATGCAGAAAAAAAGAAAACAGATCCATTTTTATCACCCTGCACAATTTTCAAGTCAAAGTGGATGAAGGACTTCAACATAAAGCCATATACAATAAATTGCATAGAAGAGAAGGTGGGAAATAGCCATAAACACATTAGTACAGGAGGCAATTTTCTGACCTGAACACCAATTGCTCAGGCTCTAAGATCAGTAATTGATAAATGGATAAAACTGAAAGCTTCAGTAAGGCAAAGGAAACTGTCAATAAAACAAAATGGCAACCTACAGGGTGGGAGAATATTTTCACCAACCCTACATCCAACACAGGGCTAATATCACAAATACAAAAAGAACTCAAGAAGTTAGACTCCAATAAGCCAAATAACCCAATATTAAAAGTTCAGTACAGAGCTAAACAAACAATGTTCAACAGAGGAATCTCAAATGGCCAAGAAGCACTTAAAAAATGTTCATCATTCTTAGTCATCAAAGAAAAACAAATCAAAAGGACTCTGAGGTTCCACCTTATACAAATCAGAATGGGTATGATTTAAAAAAAAAACTTAAATGACAACACATGCTGGAGAGAATGTGTTGAAAGAAGAACATTTTTCCATTTCTGGATGGATTGAAAAAGTATACAAATACTCTGGAAATCTATATGGTGGTTCCTCAGAAAATTGGAAATAGTTTTACCTGAATACCCAGCTATATAGCTCCTAGGCATATACCCAAAAAATTTCCCACCATACCTCAAGTACACTTGCTCCACTATGTTTACAGCAGCTTTATTTGTAATAGAAACTGTAAGAAACCAAAATATCACTCAACCAAAGTATGGATATAGAAAATTTGCACAATGGGATACTATTCAGTTATTAAAAACATGGAGGGGGAATTTTGTGGACAAATGAATGAAACCAGAAAATATTCTAAGTGAGGTAACCCAGATACAACAGACATGCATGGTATGCACTCACTGATATGTGTCCAAAAAAAAAAAAAAATCAAAAAACAGAATACCCATGATACACAGACACATAGACCCAACAAGTTAAGCAATAAAGAAGGCCCAAGCAAGGATGCTTGAATCATACTTAGAAGCACGAACAAAATATTCATAGGAGGCAAAGGGAGGGAAGTAGATTGGAGAGGGGAGGGAGAGGGAAATTCGGGGCTGGTTCATGTGTTTGGAAAGACAGGAGTGATGCCCAGAGGATCAGGAGAATGTATGGAAATCTGTAGCTGCTGAGGGTGGGGGAAGGGGGAATCTTTAGGATGTACCAGAGACCTGCTATTAGGGAGGCTCCTAGGAGTCGATTTGAGTGACCTTATCCAAGATGCCTAACAGTGGAGAAATGAAGCTTCAGAAGTCCACCTTCTCTAGTCAGGCAGGACCCCCACTGGAAGAATAAGGACACCAACTTTCTTAGTCAGGGTTTCTATTCCTGAACAAACATCATGACCAAGAAACAGTTGGGGAGGAAAGGGTTTATTCAGCTTACACTTTCCACATTGCTGTTGATCACCAAAGGATATCAGGACTGGAACTCAAGCAGGTCAGGAAGCAGGAGCTGATGCAGAGGCCATGGAGGGATGTTACTTACTGGCTTGCTTCCCCTGGCTTGCTCAGCCTGCTCTCTTATAGAATCAAGACTACCATCCCATAGATGGACCTTCTGCCTTGATCATTAGTTGAGAAAATGCCTTGCAGCTGGATCTCGTGGAGGCCTTTCCCCAACTGAAGCTCCTTTCTCTGTGATAACTCAAGCCTGTGTCAAGTTGACACAAAACTAGCAAGTACACCAACCAACCCACCAAGTCTTTAACCCAAATTTGACATGTCTTATAGAAATGAAAGGACAAAGATGGGGCAGAGACTGAAGGAATGGACAAACAATAATTGGCCCAACTTGAAACCCACCCCATGGCCAAACATCCATCCAACATTATTTATGATAATCTGTTATATTTGCAGACAGGAATCAAGCATAACTGACCTCTGAGAGGCTCTGCTCAGAAGCTGATTAATACAATGGCAGATACCTGTACCCAAACATTGAATGGAGTTCGGGACTATTAAGGAAGAGTTGGGGCAAGGTTGAAGGCCCTGGATGGGATTGGGACCCTTCAGGAGGACCAACAAAGCAACTAACATGGAACTCTAGGAGCTCTCAAAGACTGAGCCACCAACCAAAGAACACACAGGAGCTTAAAGGAGATGCTTGGCACATATATAGCAGATATGCAGCTCAGTCTTCACCTTGGCCTCCAACAATAGGAACAGTCTTTCCCCAAAGCTGTAGCCTGACCATGGTATCTGTGCCCCAACGGGGCTACCTTGTCTGTTCCCAAAGAGAGAGAATGCCCCTATTCTGGATGAGACTTCATGTACCAGGGTTGGTGGATACCGCAGGGTGTCTACCCTCTCAGAGAAGAAGGGGAGGAGTGGAAGGATGGTATCAGGGAGAGAGCACTGGGAGGGGGCAGTGTGGGATGTAAACAAATAAATACATTTACAAAAAGTGATGGAGTCAAGTTCATGCTAGGATATGCAAAAATATAATCAGAATGTTCAGAATATTAGAGAATCACATACAACATCAAAGTGAAAGTATGTGTAACAATATAACTTTAATGATACAATAAATAAAAACTACCCTAATCTACATCATTCACTTCAGAATATTGTGCTCTGATGGAATCACTAGCTTATTTGATTCCAGTATCTGAGTTCCTACCAGAGTGTTCTCCAAGAAAATGTTAAAAACAATAATTAACTGCAACAAATATGTTTTGTTAAGATACTTCATTGAAAATCAAGTTTAATGTAGGTAAGTTACTTCAAAAATTATCTTTCAAATCTTTTCTTTAGAGAATACATGTCATATATGAAATGAACTATAAATATGATAAAAATAAAATCAAGTAAAAGTATGCTCTATCATGTTCTCCCATGTTCCTTAATCAATATGATTTCTCCTGCATGTTATTGTCCACTTTCTTTCATTATCCTACAATATTGCTTTAAGGATATTCTAAGTGTTAAGAGGCAACACTCTTAGGGAAGCTACACAACAAGCATTTTTAGGACTTTTTGTATAACACAAGTCTTCATAGCTCATCATTTTCACCTCATTCACAACCTTTAAACATCCCAGCTTACTGATACTAGTTTATGGGACTGACCATTTTGCTTTATTAGAATGGAAAAACAAAATGGAGATACAATGAAGTGCTTGGAAAAGCTATAAAATCTGACCCAATACAATCCAGCAGACCACACTTTCTATATGATGTTACCCAGCTTCCCAGAGCCTCAATTTTCTATCTATAAGAGGCAATAATAACTTCCTATTGCATAGATAAACGTCTAGCATGGTCATTAAATTTTCATATCTACATTTGGGGAGGATCCATTTTTCTAGCATTAAACTAAACAAGATCAACTTCAAACTAGAAAACAAGCAGAAGGTTTAGCTGACTGGGGTCTGTTTTAACCATTTAATTTTGCATAACACTTTTATGATCTGAGTTAAAAGTATTCTATTATAATTCTGAAATGGTCCATATCTTCTGCTAGCTTGGGGATTAGTTGTATATGCAAAACTGAAATCTATAGTGATTAAAATCTATAACAGAACCCACAACAGACATAAAAGTCTGCAAACCAAGCCATTTTGATCTGTCTTGATTAATGTTTTTTAAAGAGCCCTTATATATATATATATGCTAATTCAATTTTTATTTATTTATTTTTTATTAGATATTTTCTTTATATACATTTCAAATGCTATCCTGAAAGTTCCCTATACCCTCCCCCCACCCCGCTCCCCTACCCACCCATTCCTGCTTCTTGGCCTTAGCATTCCCCTGTATTGGGGCATATAAAGTTTGCAATACCAAGGGGCCTCTCTTCCCAGTGATTTCTGACTAGACTATCTTCTGCTACATATGCAGCTAGAGATATGAGCTCTGGGGGTACTGGTTAGTTCATATTGTTGTTCCACCTATAGGGTTGTAGACCCTTTCAGCTCTTTGGGTGCTTTCTCTAGCTTCTCTATTGGGTGCCCTGTGTTCCATCTTACAGATGACTGTGAGCATCCACTTCTGTATTTGCCAGGTGTTTTCTAAAAGAAAGTGTTCTTTTTTTCTAATAAGATCAGTTAAAAGCCCCTAAACAATGGTGCTGAAAAAAAAATCATGAAGGTAATCTCTGAAATAGTTAATGATGACATGCATTTAAACTAGACTTTATTGGTTCATCATTTTAACTTATATGATGTGACAGAGATTTTATGTAATTATACATGCAGGGAATATTCAAACTTCATTATTAACTCACAAATTGTCCTGGTAAATGCAAAGCACATCATATTCCATGGCAGCTGTGAAATGACAAGTTGCTAAAATTCATAGCGTAAAATTATGAAAGAGGTCAGGCAACCATGCCCACATTTCTGTTCCCACTATTATTAAGTTACTTCTTCATACTTAAACACTTTTTAAAAATTAAAATTGACTATATAATTATATGACTTAAACCGAACATCATAAAAATTATTTTTCCACAAATAAAATAATTAAGAATCCATCTCTTTTCTTCAGTTCAAAATTACGATGCTGCTTAGCATTTCACAAGTGGCTTAGCAAAAGCAATCCGTGTTTTTATAGGTATCTTGATTGTTTTATAAAGAAAGCATAGCAAGTTAAACGGATATGTTTGCAATTATTACGATGTAAAATTCTTTTATTATTTTTGGGTTTAAAAGTAATGATCTATTGGATAATTACCAAAGAAGATAAATACTTTTAGAAAATGGTAAATGTAGAGAAAAGACAGCTAAAGTAGGTTTGGGAGCAGTCTTACATCATGCCATATTTTCCAGGTTATTTGACCATTCTTTATGCTATTCCTGGAGATACATACATTTGTATTAGATGGAGTAATCAAAATGAGGCAAAGAGCTAGTGCTTTGGTTCAAATTCAATTCCTGTGTGAACCCATATGTGATATATGCCATGAAAAAGCATTCTTTGTTGTGCCTAGGTGTGGCCGACTGTCCAAATCACTAAATATTTTTCACCTGCAAATTACATTTACTCCAGATTAGAATACTTTTCTTTCTAAATATTTATGCTATTTATTCATTTATCTTTAGCTTGCAAAATTAATGAGGGCATTATTTTCTGTGAATAGAAAATAACTAGGTACATGTTAAAATTTTCATTCAAGGCTATCTAAGCATATTCACATAAAATTTCTACCTATTTAAGTGGAGAAGAGAAACAGTATATGTGATGTACATATTTGTGTAAATTCATGATTTT
The DNA here is from genome assembly GCF_000001635.26 of Mus musculus. Classification (NCBI taxonomy): domain Eukaryota; kingdom Metazoa; phylum Chordata; class Mammalia; order Rodentia; family Muridae; genus Mus; species Mus musculus. The sequence continues at coordinate 41,728,034 of NC_000068.7, forward strand.
AATTTGTGATACTATGCAGAGAGAGAAGAATGATTTTAAATCATGAAAATTCAAAATAAATCAAACAAGAGTTGATATTTTATGTACTGATTTGCTTTAATTAAAGTTAATAAAGAGGCTTTTTTTCTCCAAATTGGAGAAAACCTAATAATTTTCAGTGTATTTGAAATAAATACGATAGCCAGTAAATCTTAAATAATAAAATTATTTCCTGGATTTCTTCTTTTATTTAAATTTCATCTTTGCATTCATATTGTGAACTATATTTTAGCAAAATGTGTCAATTACATGACATGTGACACTCATACACTCCAGGTATGAAAGAAAATATTACAATAAATATTGCAATCTGCTATTTAGGGACAAAGAGCTACTGAACCTGTGTTTGTGAGCACATGTACCCAAGCCACTCATATTCACACATGAAGCTATTTAGCTAGGCTAAGTAGAGAGATAAGAAAACAATGCTATGTGTAAAGGAAATTCTTGTGGGGCAATCTAGAAGATTAGGATACTTACTTTGGAAGGATTGAAGACTGTTAATTATCCTTTGATCTGTCAATCTTCCTGCTTTTGTTATCTGGCCACATTTGAGTTGATTAGAAGACTCTCTTGATTCAATCCAGCAAATCATTTCTTCACTATAAATAAAATCTAGCGTATGGATTTCATTTCTGTTGGCTGAGCTTAGAGTTGTCATTTTACTTCCATTGATGTAGAAGAGCTCAATTGTTTCAAGACTTGAAATTAATAACATTGGTGCCTTATCTGTGGGTTCTAGAAAAAAAAACACAGAAAATTACTGTTAAGAAAAAGGGGATGATAATGTCTTGTTTCTTCAATGGTTCATTACCAACTGAAATCTACTTGCAAAATATCTTTGGAATAGAAAGAATGCTTGCATGAAAACCTTTTTAAAATAAGCTACACACATGTCTCATTGCATGCAGTCTCTGGGAAAATGTATTTGTCTGAGCATTTGCATCCATTATCCCTAAGTCATAATGTGTGATCTGAATGTAAAAGAAATGCTCTTTACTTTTATCTATGTGTGTTGTGAATTCTGTTTTTGTTTTTGCCACATTGATGTATGTGAATGACCTACTCTGCAGTTGCTGAGCTTCACTTGGGAGCAAGGACATGCATTTAGAAAGTGAATGTGAAAGGTCAGAATTGGACTGTCAGGAGCAGAACACAGGAAACTGGGCTCCTAGCAAGATTCACTTTTAACCTTGACCTCTCAGACTGTCTAGAGATCTAAGATCCAAAATGTTAATTCTAATCATGATCTTAACACAAACTTTAAGACTATGCTTTTATGCAGTACTAACATTGGTGTTGTTAGGATTGATGGTGTTTGTATGTTTGTTTGTTTGTTTTTTGAAACAGGGTTTCTCTGTTCCCTAGCTGTCCTGGAACTCACTCTCTCGACCAGGCTGGCCTTGAACTCAGAAATCTGCCTGCCTCTAACTCCCAAGTGCTGGTATTAAAGGTGTGTGCCACCACTGCTTGTCCTGAGTTTTAATGGCACATTCAAAGCTAGCAACAATTCCTACATGAAAACTCGTGTTTCCAGAACTTGCTTTCATGCTCACACTAGTATTGTTGCTGAAGTGGTAGAGAATTCAGAATTTCTTGTTTCAGCTTTTGTTATGAGCTCTAGCAATATAATATTAAGACTTTTTGGCTCAGATTATAAACCTATCAGGAATTGAATTCTTATTAGGGTTACCACATCCTATGACAAGCAAACAGGAACTAGACTCAAGAATAACCAAGAGAATGAAAGAGATGGAAGAAAAAAAATCTCAGGGTTTGATATATGAGTAAAAAATTTGTTACATCTAAATATATTCCTGAACCCAAATATCCAGGAAATCTGAGACAATGTAAAAAGATCAGACCTATAATTAATAGAAATAGAAAAATAAGAATCCCAGTTCAAATGACCAAAATATAATTTTAGCAAATAATGGGAGAATTTTTTCTTACTTAAAGATAGACATGATTATTAAGTTTCAAGAAGCTTAAATGTCGAATACATTAGAATATCAAGTAGATTAGATCATGCAAGAACCTCCCTGTGCCACATAATGATCAAAACACTAAACATATTGAACAAAGAAAAAATATTAAAAGCTGCAAGGGGAAAATGCCAGGTAACATATAAAAACAGATCTATTAGAATTAAACCTGAGTTCCCAATTATCCTGTCCCGCGGGATTCAGTTATTCCTGGGTGCGAGGGAGACCGCAAACCTGGAAGGAGATGGGAGGAAAAGAAAGAGGAATAGGAGACCAGGAAGGGTACATATTGAGGTCTCGTTTATTATGCTGAGGTGCCTTCTTTTTAAAGCATACATCGCGGGGAATAGGGGAGTGGTCAAGGGAGAATTATACACAGAACAAAGAAGTGGGCGTCTGCTGACATGGGGGCCAAAGTCAGGTGCCAGGCAGCGGGCACTCTGGATCTTATCTCTGGAACATTGATCCTCCTTGACAGCCTTGGGGGTCAGGCTGGGCTCAGGTGTAACTAATGTCCATGGATAGCATGGGAGTTCAGGAAGAGATAGGGAAGAGGGGACAATAATTCAGCTTTTACAGCCTCAGGTGCCAAGAAGGGAATAGGGAGGAAGGGGGTGATAACCAGCTCTTAGTACAAGGCCATTTGGCCTGTTAGGGAAATTGTGAAGGGCTCACTGTCTCGTGGGATAGTCTCCAACACCCAATGAGACAATAAAAGCCAGAAGGGAGACCACAGATGACAGCATAGAGTAATATACCTAGTAATATTACTATACATAGAGAAAAAAAGATATTTCATGATGCAATCAAGTTTAAGAAATAGCTATCTGAAAATCCAGGCCCACACAAGGTACTAGAAAAAAAAATTTCAACCCAAGGAGGTTAACTTGCCATGAAAACACAAGAAATAGGTAATTTCACATTAGCAAAACCAAAAGAAAATAAAGAGAGAGAGAAAGAGAGAGAGAGAGAGAGAGATCATTGATGATTGATATTTCTCAGTATCAATGGACTCAATTCTTTAATAAAATGATACTGACTAACATAATGGATATGAACATAGGGTCCAACCTACTGCTTCACAGAAGAAACAAACCTCAATGTCAAAGATAGACTTTACCTCAGAGTAAATGGTTGGAAGACAATTTTCCAAGAAATGGACCTATCTAAAAAGCTGGTGTAGCCATTCTAATACCTAACACAATAGACTTGAAAACAAAATTAATCAAAAGAGATATGAAAGGATAATTTCATAGTTATCAGAGGGAATATCTACAGAGATGATCTTTTAATTCTTAACATCTATGCCACAAATGGAAGTGTACCAACATTTGTTAAAAAAGAATTGCTAACTAAATCTTAAATTGAACCTCACACGTTGATAGTGAGAAATGTCAATACCACGCTCGTATCAATAGACATACCATCCAGTCAAAAATACTGCAGCTAACAGATATTTTAAATCAAATAAACTTTAAAAATATCTACATGATATTTTTGTCATTACAAAAGAATATGCCTTCTTCTTAGTAACTCATGGAATATTATCCAACATTGGCCATATACTCAGAAACAAAACAATAGAAACAAGAGAAAGCCTACAAATTCAGCAAACTGAGCAACTATTCCCGAATGACTCCTGGGTCAGAGCAGAAATAGGAAATAAATTAAAGAATTCAATGAAAATGAATGCATAATATACTTCAACTATGGGACACAATGAAAATAGTGCTAAGCGGAAAGTTCATAACAGAAAGTAGCTATGTAGAATAATTGAAGAAATCTCATACTACCAAGTTAACATACCTGAAATTTCTAGAACAAAAGGAGGCAAGCTCACTCAAGAACAGTAGGTGGCAGAAAATAATCAAACTGGTGGCTGAAATCAATAAAATAGAAACAAAGAAAGCAATAAAAAGAATCAATGAAAAAAAAGAGTTGGTTCTCTGAGAAAATGAACAAGATAGACCAACCCTTATACAATCTGACTAAACCAAAGTGAGAGAATTTCTGAACTACCAAAACCAGAAACAAAAATGGAGAGATAACCATAGACACCACAGAAATCCAAAGAACCTTTGAGATGTACTATAAAAACTTTTATTCTACAGGAAAATCTAAGGAAATTGATAATACTCTTCATAGATATGATTCACCAAATTTAAACCAAGAACAGATAAACAATTTAAGTAGATATATAACTCCTAAGGAAAGAGAAGCAGACATTAAAAGTATCCAAACTAGAAAATAGCCAAGGCCAGAGAGTTTTACAGCAGTCTTCATTCAAAGAAGAACTAATGCCGATATTCCTCAAATTATTCCAAAAAATAGAAACAGAAGAAGCACTGACAAAATCAGTGTATGAGGCCACAATCACCCTGATCCTCAAACCACACCAAGACTCAACAAAGAAAGAAAATAACAGACAAATTTCCCTCGTGAACATAGATGAAAAATCATTCAATAAAATAATTGCAAAGTAAATCCAAGAACACATCAAAAGGATTATCCAACATGATCAAGTAGGTGTCATCCTAGAGATACAGAAATGGTTCAACCTATGAAAAATCAGTCAATGTAACCCTTCCTATAAACAAACTGAAAGAAAAAAAAAAAACATTATCCCAATAGATGCTGAAAAAGACACGACTATATCCAACAGCCCTTCATGATAAAAATTTTTGAGAGATTAGTTATAAAAGAGACATACTTAAATATAACAAGTGTGGTTTACAGAAATCCAATAGCCAACATCAAGTTAAATGGAGATAAACTCAAAGTAATTCCCCGAAATCAGGAACAAGATAAGACTGTACATCTTTTCCACATATATCTAAAGAGTAATTGAAGCTCATTTGGCCAGAAACCAGATGCCAGACAGTCATCAGAGATCTAGTATATAACCAATCAGAAAGAGAGAGAGAGAGACAGAGACAGAGACAGACAGAGACAGAGACAGAGAGACAGAGAGAGACAGAGAGAGAGACAGAGAGAGAGACAGAGAGAGAGAGGATGATGATATGCTATACTCATAGATTGGTGATTGCCCAGTTGTCATTGGAAAGTATGGGAACATTTGCAGAGGCTCACAGCCAAACACAATGTGTACCCAGAGGAGCCCCCATAGAAGAGGGGGAGGAAGGAATATAGGATCCAGACAGTTGAGGACATCAGGAAAATACGGCTCACAGAATCAACTAAGCAGGACTCATAGGAATTCACAGACTAAAGCAACAAACAAGGACTTTGTATGAGTCTGTGTGCATATACCTAATGATTTTGTAGCTCGGTATTCCTATGAGACTTCCAACAATGGTAGTAGGTTGTGTCTCTGATTCTTTTCCCAGGAATTGGGACCCTTTTCCTCCTACTGGGTTTCCTGGTTCATCTTTGATATAATGGTTTGTGCTTAGTCTTGTACTTTATTATGCCCTGTTCATTTTATATGCCTGGGAGGTGTGTACTTATTATTTTTTGAAGAGAAATTGAGAAGCAGATCTGGGGGGAGAAGGAACATGGAGGAGGGACAGGGAAGAATGTGGGGAGGGAAATCTGCAGTCAGGGCAAGGGAGATTTAATATATGAGGAAAAATAAATAAATAAAAAGAAAATTAGTTCAGTATAGCCATAGGCATAGATTTATATTTGAAAAGACTTTAAGCCTTGGCATAATAAAATCAAAACACATTACAAAGAAAACAACAACAAAGTGCCCATGGCACTATACAACTAGATGTCTTAGTGTTTCTATTCCTGCACAAACATCATGACCAAGAAGCAATTTGGGCAGGAAAGGATTTATTCAGCTTACACTTCCATGTTGCTCTTCATCACTAAAGAAAGTCATGAGTCAAGCATGTCAGGAAGAAGGAGCTGATGCAGAGGTCATGAAGGGATGGTATTTACTGGCTTGTTTAATCTGGCTTGCTCAGCTTGCCCGGGGATGGCACCATCCACAATGGGCCCTTCCATACTTAATCACTAATAGAGAAAATGCCTTATATCTGGAACTCATGGAAGCATTTCCTCAAGGAAGGCTCCTTTCTCATAACTCCAGGTGTGTCAAGTTGATACAAAAAACCATTTAATGCAACTGACCCCTTGTCAACTTGACCACAAACACAAAACTATTAATCATCAACTCTTACTTTCGTATTCAACCCCAAAATCTAAATAAATTTAAAATTCACATATTCTTTAAAAACTCTTATATATTAAATTTTCTATCCCTTTAAAATATCCAATCTCTTTTAAAATTCAAAGTCTTTTTATAGTTCAAAGTCTCTTAACTGTGGGCTCCACTAAAATACTTTCATACTTCAAGAGGGGGAAATATCAGGGCACAGTAACAATCAAAAGAAAAATCAAACTCTAACTGTCCAATGTCTGGGATCCACTCATGATCTTCTAGGATCCTCTAAGGGTTGGGGTCTCTTATCCAGCTCTGCCCTTTGTAGCACACACCTTGTGTTCTAGTGTCCAGCTACCTGTATTCCATGGCTGATGCTCTTCTTGGTGGTCATCTCCAAAACACTGCTATCTTCTGATGCAACTGTATTGCACGTTCACAAATAGCCTCTCATAGGCCCTTTTCATGGTGCAAAGCCTCAACATCTCTGCACGACCCATTTCATTCCTTGGCCTTCAATTGCCACTGAGACTGCACCTTCACTAATGGCCACTCCTCTCCTCTCACAGTACACAGCAACATCTGCTAACCAGTGCCACCTGGTGTCTCATACATTAACAAGTCTGGCTGTTAACACAAGGTACAACTATAGCTGCATCTGGATTACTGCTTTTCTGTGTGCTCCAGAAACACTTCCCAGATTTCATCTTAGTGGTGATGGTCTCTGCTTAAGTATTGCTAATTTCTTAGCTCCATCTAGCCAGCATCAATAGTCCCAATAATATAAAGGTTTCACTTTAGTAGTTCTGGTATCACTGCTGATTCTTCAGCCCCAGCTAACCAAAACCACAGAATCCTCACTATCAAAATAGCAATGGCCCTGATAAGAGTCTTTAATCTTCTCTCTGAAATTTCACAAGCCAGGCCTCCATTGATTGCACTGTTCACAACATCATCTTCCGAGCTCCTCCATAACTTCCCACAGAGCTCTTACCACCCAATACCTCTTCTAGCCAAAATTCCAAAATGCCTCCACAATCCTACCCAAGACATGGCCAGGTTGTCACTTGAATATCCCACTATGCTGTAGCAGTTTGTCTTAGTCATAGTTTCTATTCCTGCACAAATGTCATGACCAATAAGCAAGTTGGGGAGGAAAGGGTTTATTTTGATTATACTTCCACATGCTTTCATCACCAAAGGAAGTCAGAACTTGAAATCAAGCAGGTCAGGAAGCAGGATCTGATGCAGAGGCTGTGAAGGTGTGTTACTGGCTTGTTTCCTCTGGCTTGCTCAGCTTGCTTTCTTATATAACCCAGGACTACCAGTCCAGGTATGGCACCACCCACAATGGGTCCTTCCACACTTAATCACTAATAGAGAAAATGCCTTACAGCTGGATCTTGTGGAGGCATTTCCTCAAGGGACACTCCTTTCTCTGTTATAATTCCAGTTTGTGTCAGGTTGATACACGAAACCAGCTTACCCAATATAACATACATGAAATGCTTGAGTATAAGCCAATGGATAGGAAGCCTTGAGGTACAAATATAATTTCCACAACAAAGAGATCATCCAGGAAACTCAGTTAAGTGGTACAGCAACTCTGCTTAGTGTAACATTGTCAGCAAAACACATCTGAGCCCTGATAGTCAATGAGCTTTTCTGAAAATCTCTTAATTCTAAAATGAGACTATGTTACACTTGCCCTCTACATTCAGAATCCACACTTGGTCTTTCTTTAATACTCTTGGATTGATCCTTTTCTATGTGACCTTGGAGGATTTGAAACCAGTGAGATTATAGATTTCTTAGTTTAGAGAGTCTTAAATGTCCTTGTTATGAGATTTACAATGATATCCTGACAGTAATGTCAGTGCTTATTGTCTTCATGTGACATCAGAAATGAACTTAGAGAATTTGCCTCTCACTCAAAATGAGCTTCTGTTGAAAGCTTCATTGCTGCAAAGATTTATGCAAACTGTAAATTTTGACAGGCACTTTTTAGCTATCTAGCAATGTGAAAAATGCTGAGACTCTCTTGAGATTTGGCAACATAGGAAAACTTCTTTACAAAATATAGCTACTTTTGTACCTGAGTTTTAAATAACCAGGTGACTGTTTTAATTAAAAATGCATGTCTCAAATTTTAAATCCTTCCTCCAAGATAACAAAAAAAAAAACCTAAAAGGTAAGTTAAATGATCACTAAACTGACACTGTTTGAAAAGGTTAGCCTTAAAAATCACAATTGCCTTAGTGGAGAAAGAATACTTAGGATGCAAATTACGAAATGCATTAAATAATATTTATATATTCTGCTAGCTATTTAACTGTTTTATTTAGACAGGTGAACATAATATCTGGTGTTATGTGTAAAGCCCTTCAAATATAGACATATTGAATAAATACCATTAAAATCTAAGGACAGAACTCTGGCTGACTTAATGACATGAAGCCGCTCTGACCTGTAAAGAGTACTATGTGTGTCCACTTGCACTTTGGTTTCCACAGCTAACTGAAGAGCTCCACTAATAAAGATGAACTGCTGCCAAGAATAATGTGATGCCATTACTCTGTGTCATCCCAGAGTCAATTGAAAGTTTTCTCAAAGGAGCAGTAGGAAAACACTTCCTAAGAATTCCATCACAGAGATACCCAAATCAAAGTTTAGTGAGATGTAATAAACATTAACCTTTCACACAGAAGAGATTGAATCTCCAGAAAGCACTGGTCAACTCTCCAGCTTAGAGAAGGACGGCAGATTGAACAATTTTCTCTACTGGGCTGCCATAGACATTCAGGAGATTAGTGCCACACAAGTGAGAAGTAAATAGTGTTGGGTGGGGAACATGGCTCACTCATCGAGCACTTTGAAAGCATTTTTGATGCAGTGAGCTTTACTCCTAACATTGCCTCCTGCCCCAAGAAAGTTAAAACATATGTTGATAGTTCTTTTCTAAAATATAATGGCCACATAAATCTCTCTCTCCCCGCTCAATTCAATTTTTAGTAAAATAAATAGTAATGTGGATACGGATATTATATCCTTAGTGTAGTATAATATATAGTATAATTTATAATATAATTGTAGTATAATATATCCTTATAGTAATGCTATAATAATAGTATAAGGATATATTATCACTTACTTATAAAATGAAAAAAAACATAAATTAAATGAATATCCAGTATTAGCATATATTGAGCAAGAAGCATTGTATTATTTATCTGTAGTGTAGCTTACTTTGTTACATTTTATTTTCATAATATAAATATGCTGAACTGATATTTGTGTAAATATTCTCTGATTAGTTAACTACTTTATTAATATTTAGAGATATTAAGTATACGAAGACTGAAAAACAACAGTCCAACTGTGGGCCTTCATGAAATATCTAAATATAGACAGATTAAGGTATGTTCTCAAATATCTATCCTTTTATAATGAGGATTGATATTTTCATAAAAAGATTTCCAGTTGGAAGCTTGGTCCTATGGAGGCTTGTTGCTCCCGCAAAGGGAGATACAAGGAGGGTGTGGTGGGAGACGGTAGGTGGGTGGATGTTTGAGTATGCTCATAGAGTCAAAGGGGAGGGGGAATGGGATGGGGAGTTTGTGGAAGGAAGACCAGAAAAGAGGACATTTGAAATGTAAATAAATAAAATATTCAATCAATACATAAAAAAAGATTTCCAGGGTCATGGCTGCAAAAATTGTGGATACCTCTTTTTTATAGTGAATTTTCAAACACCTAAATATTGATGGCAATTTCTGTTATTTTAGGGTTGACCAAAATAAGAATTTGATATATGCAAATAAAGTAAAAGGATTTATTTTAGGAGAAATGACTTTAAGAAAAGAACAGATAAGTGAGAAACATACATTGGAGAGATAGTACTGCAGTTATTTTAGTTTCCTGAAGGCAACACATGACTGACGGAAGAGCTTCACAATGATAGACAGAATGCTGACACTTAGCAGGATATTTCAGGAGTCAGAAAAGACATACACGTACCTATTTTTTTAGCAAGGTGCATATTCATGAGTATTGGTTAAGTGCTAATATTACCCATGTAATTCTTATTAGGAAATGAAAGTGTTGTGATGTTAAGTACCTTAAGATCATACAGCAGGTGTATGAAAACTGGACTCAAAACTTTTTTGAAACGTATAAAATAATATTAAGAAAGTAGTATGGCATATTGAATGTTAGAATGATGTACAGTTTTAATTAGAGATACAGTCGGAAGCCAGTGATAATTATATATAGGTTATAAAGTGAGCAAAACTTTGTTTTAAAGGAACAAATTCAGAAATACAATGCAGGATAGCCCCATGTTAGTAGAATGCAGAGAAAATAATAAATATTCATTGTACCTACAAAATTACTGGTTTTACTTTTATTTTTTAAGTGAATCACTCTGATTCATATCACATGGTAAGGAAAAATGTAAATGTCAGACACACACATATGTAATTTTCTATTGCAGCTTATAATACTTCTTTTTTTATATTAAGGGTTTTAACTATAAAATGCTAAGGAAAGTTCTTTGTGATCTTTCCATGCATTTGACATACTGTGTGCTTCTTATATATGCAGGAGTGTGCTATATGTATTAATGTATAACTACACATCTATATATCTCTTTCTCCTCTCATATATATGTATATTATGGTTTTACTGCTGGGAACAGACAGCATAACCAAGGCATGTCTTATAAAGGACAACATTGAATTGGGGCTGGTTTACAGGTTCAGAGGTTCAGTCCATTATCATCAAGATGGGAGCATGGCAGCATCCAGGAATGCGTGGTGCAGGCAGAGCTGAGAGTTCTATATCTTCATCTGAAGGCTGCTAGTGGAATACTCACTTCCAGGCAGCTAGGATGAGGGTCTTGAAGCCCACACCCACAGTGACACACTTACTCCAACAGGGCCACACCTTCTAATAGTGCCACTCTCTGGATGAACATATACAAACCATTATACCAACAAAACTCTCTACCTAAACAGAGTCTTTATTCCTATTGCCAGGTGTTATGGGAACTGGAACAAAGGTACAATACATGGTACCAAAGATAAAGCTAAACACCAAGACAACTACAACCCTCACTATCTACAAGAGTGACTTTCATACATTATTTGATGGTACAATGGTGCCGTAGATGTTGTGACTTCATGGGTCACTCTACAGGATGTGACCTATGCCTAACAGCTCAGCTGAATAAGATATTAGATAGATAGGACATAGGCTTAAGAAAGAAAATTAAATAACATTGTTCTGCTAAAGAAATATAACAAGAAAATGAGACTCAACTCTAGGTGCTATACTCATATATATGTGCCTCACTCAGTTATCACCAGGGGTGTTTTTGTTTACAGTAGATGGGAAGTAAAATAGAGACCTACAACTAGATAATATGCAGAGAGTGAAGGACTTTGAAACATTTAGTCCTAAATTGAATGAATTTGCTTTTCTCAGGGTTTTGGGATCTATATAGAAGATCTGGAAAGATTAAAGGGGCAGTGATGATGGAATACACCAAGGACAGAATGTCTTCCAGATACAACAGGGATAACACACATAGGAATTCACAAAGAATGTTGCAACATGCAACACATATCCACTAGTCCTAGCACTGAGAGGGGGAAGTGGACACAGGTCTCCATCCCCAAACCAGAAGCTATCTCCAACAGACAGATCCATTTGCAAAGACAAAATTAATTCTGTCCAATGGAGGCTCACTGGTACAATGTATAATAACTATATTTAGTGGTAAGGCCAATGCCCAGCAGATGAAGGCTAACACTAAATGAACTTACTGGCATTTTTGGAGTTTTTTTTTTTTTTTTTTTTTTTTTTTGCTTTGGATTGCTTTGTTTTAGCATTTTTGTCTTACTTGTCTTTTCTTTGTATATTTTGTATTCCAATTTTATATTTTCATGATGTATGTGTGAGTTTATTGTGTTGTGTTGTACATATCATATGTTTTTCTTTTATTACTCTGCTGTTTGTTTTGTTGATTCATTTGTTTTTTGTTTGTGTGTTTTTTTTGACAGTTTGCTCATTTTCTAAAGAGAGAGAAAGAAGGTATGAAATGATGATGTTTTTCTAAAGCAATGAGGGTGGGTGGGAAGGCAAGGAAGTGGGGTGGAATTGAGAGGAATTGGGGAAGATGAAAACAAATTAATACTATGTTAAATGAAAACACATTTTCAATAAATGAAAAAATATCACAATTACCACAATCAACGGACAAAGAAACATTTCCCATGATATAAGGAGCCTATATATTATACCTAACAAATCAAACTGAAAGAAAATACAGTAATAATATTTCAGATTGACAAGAGCAATAAGAATAGCCAGAAGATTGTAGGAAGGAAACAGAGAAGTTATAATCACTGAAACTCATATTACCACTGATAACAAAAAAGACAGTCAACATTCGAAAACATAATGACTGCAAGTCACACATATCTCCCAATAATATATTTTAGCATTATTGACCTCAATGCTCAAACTAAAAGGTATAGAGTGGTTGAGCCAATCAAAAACAAAATCAACATACCTTTTGTCTACAAGAAATATACCTTAGTATGAAAGATTGGTACCATCTTAAAGTGAAAAGATTTAGAAAAGTACTCAAGTAAAGCAGGACCAAGAAGCAAGTAGGTATCACTATTGAGACTGTACATACGGGAATCATAAAAATTATCTCACAGAAATGGCCAACAATTGTTAGCAATGTAGCAGGATAGTGAATCAACTGAAATTACAATGGCTTTTATTTATACCACCAATTAACACATAGAGAAAGACAGTGTGGATACTCTCATTCACATCATCAAGAAAAATAAAACACCTGGGAATAATCCTACTTAAAAAAGTTAAAGACAACAATGATGAAACTTTAAATCCTGAAGAATGAGATAGCAAAAGACCCTAGAAAATGGAAAGACATTGCATGTTTACAGATTTATGCAACAGTGTTAAGATGATTACTCTATCAAAAGTCACTTAAAGAGAAAATGCAATCTCAATCAAAGTCCACATCTCATTATTCACAGGGAAATATATCCTAAAATTCTCCCAAGGGATCACAAAAGAACAGTGCTAAAAGGACTACAATTACAACCTCAAGATAAAGCCATAATAATTATATATGTGTGTGTGTGTGTATGTATATATACATATATGTGTGTGTGTATTTTCATGTATATATACTTTACATGTATGTCAAATATACATATATACATATATGAATGTATATATACACAAATAACAATATATTATAGTCAATGTATATATATATTTATGAAACATTTGAACTCATGAATACAAAAGCTCAACTCCCAGGTGCTCTGAAACACACAGGATCACAGGATCACAGAATCACAGAAAAGGACTGACTCCCAGGAGATTGGACACACCCAGGAGCACTGAGGCTCTGACATACTCAAGATCACAGTTGAGGCCAAAACATTTTTCCCAGCACCCAGGGTAACTGTGACACCCCACAGGAACCAGGGAGACACTAACTTCTGCCCAGGCAGAGGCACGGGTTCCTTTCAGCTTGCACCTGTGCCCAGAGCAGACCAGGGTTCTGGCTCCCCACCTATCCCTACAACACCCAGAGAAAGATTGGCTCTCAGGAGCTCTGACACACCCAGGATATGAAGATAACAGGATCCCAGAATTACAGGATCACAGAGACAGCTGGACTCTGAGGAGTTTCAACATAACTAGGATCAAAGGAGGGACAAGCTTCAGTCAGAGACAGCAAGGGCAAGTAGCACTAGAGATAACCAGATGGCAAGAGGCAAGCACAAGAACATAAGCAACAGAAACCAAGGCTACTTGGCATCATTAGAACCTAGTTCTCCCACTACAGCAAACCCTGGATATCCCATCACACCAGAAAATTAAGATTTGGATATAAAAATCACTTCTCATGATGATGATAGAGGACTTTAAGAAGGACATAAATAACTCCCTTAAAGAAATACAGGAGAACACAACTAAATAGGTAGAAGCCTTTAAAGAGAAAACACAAAATTCCCTTAAAGAATCACAGGAAAACACAACCGAACAGGTGAAGGAGTTGAACAAAACCATCCAGCATCTAAAAATGGAAATAGAAACAATAAAGAAATCACAAAGGGAGACAACCCTGAAGATAGAACACCTAGGAAAAAGATCAGGAGTCATAGATGCAAGCATCACCAACACAATACAAGCTATAGAAGAGAGACTCTCAGGTGTGGAAGATACCAAAAATAAATAAATAAATAAATACATACATACATACATACATACATAAAAATAAGATAAGATAAAATAAAATAAAATAAAAACACTGATACAACATTCAAAGAAAATGCAAAATGCAAAAAGCTCCTAACTCAAAACATCCTGGAAATTCAGGACACAAAGAGAAGTCCTAACCTAAGGATAATAGGTATAGAAAATAATGAAGATTCCCAACTTAAAGGGCCAGTAAATATCTTCAACAAAGTTATAGAAGAAAACTTCCCTAACCTAAAGAAAGAGATGCCCATGAACATACAAGAAGCCTACAAAACTCTAAATAGACTGGACCAGAAAACAACAACAACAACGAAGACGACAACCTCCTCCTGTCACATAATAATCAAAACCCCAAATGCATAAAACAAAGAAAGAATATTAAAAGCAGTAAGGGAAAAAGTCAAGTAACATATAAAGGCAGACCTATCAGAATTACACCAGACTTCTCACCAGAGACTATAAAAGCCAGAAGATCCTGGGCACATTTCATAGAGACCCTAAGAGAGCACAAATGCCATCCCAGGCTAGTGAAGCAAATATAAATAAAAATCAGAGAGTAACAGGAAGATAGGGGGATTAATAGAGAGACTCACATGACATACAAGGGAGAGACATTCTATTTAAAAGAGGAGTTTCTTCTTCTTCTTCTTCTTCTTCTTCTTCTTCTTCTTCTTCTTCTTCTTCTTCTTCTTCTTCTTCTTCTTCCTCTTCTTTTTCTTCTTCTTCTTCTTCTTCTTCTTCTTCTTCTTCTTCTTCTTCTTCTTCTTCTTCTTCTTCTTCTTCTTCTTCTTCTTCTTCTTCTTCTTCTTCTTCTTCTTCTTCTTTTAAGGGAATGTGAGAGAGGGGACTACTTTTGGGATATTACCTGAAGAGGAGTGTGGGCTGTGTGTTTTTTCTGCCTCTCTGAGCTAGGAGGCTTTCACTCTCCTTCTAGCTTCCTATTCTTCACTGGTAAAATCAAAGGGGTGAGAATTTGTTTAAAACAACAATAACAATGCTATGGGTAGGAGAATTGGTGTTACCTAAGGAAATCCTCCATAATTGCTCATCCAATACTAAGTTGTAGTCCCGCAATCATACACACCAGTAACATTATGCAGAGTTTATAGTTTGTATTTATATACCTTAATTCCTTTGCAAAGACAATTTCCCATTTCAGAGACAGCTTTTATGGTTACTTAATATCTAGAAGCACTTCATGTCACATTTATGTCAATAAATAAATCATTGTTAAGGATTTTTCTTCTTTGGATTTTCTAGTGTTTTTAAAGATATATTTTTTTGAATTTTCAAAATTAAAGTAATAATTTTAATATGTATGATGAAAATTTTGAATATAGCAATAACCAAGGCAATGAGAAAAGAAATTTAAGTTATAAGTAGTTGATGTCATAGCAAATCTTCATATCTCAAAGTATAATTAATTGGCTTTAGGTTATAAAATAAATATAACAAGAAGCAAGGCATATAGGTATGTCTAACTAGAAGATGGCCAATGAGTACTTTAGAGTCTCTCATCCACCTTTCTAATTATGGTCAGTAGGAACTACCTTACCTATACAAGCATAAACTCAAAAGTCAGACAAATTCTTCTTCCATGACATAAATAGATAACATTTGAGTTTAAGATATAATATATATTTTCTTATCTAAAAATGCTTTTTATATACCTCCTGTTCATAAAGTATTTCCAAAATATGTTGTTAAAATGAACACACATATTTTGGCCTAAAGAAAGAAAACACTACATCAGCATTTGCAGGTTTATTTATTTGTTCAATGAATGTTTATGGAATATGCTGCTCATTCCAAACAAGGAAAAACAAATAAAAGTAAAAAAATAATTATTTTTCTAGAGCATACCTTTTACTGTTGGGAGCCGCGCCCACATTCGCCGTTACAAGATGGCGCTGACAGCTGTGTTCTAAGTGGTAAACAAATAATCTGCGCATGTGCCAAGGGTATCTTATGACTACTTGTGCTCTGCCTTCCCCGTGACGTCAACTCGGCCGATGGGCTGCAGCCAATCAGGGAGTGACACGTCCGAGGCGAAGGAGAATGCTCCTTAAGAGGGACGGGGTTTCGTTTTCTCTCTCTCTTGCTTCTTGCTCTCTTGCTTCCTGCACCCTGGCTCCTGAAGATGTAAGAATAAAGCTTTGCCGCAGAAGATTCTGGTCTGTTGCGTCTTTCCTGGCCGGTCGTGAGAACGCGTCTAATAACAATTGGTGCCGAATTCCGGGACGAGAAAAAACTCGGGACTGGCGCAAGGAAGATCCCTCATTCCAGAACCAGAACTGCGGGTCGCGGTAATAAAGGTTCCCGTAAAGCAGACTGTTAAGAAGGATTCAACTGTATGAATTCAGAACTTTTCAGCTGGGGAACGAGAGTACCAGTGAGTACAGCTTTACGAGGTAAGTCTGATCTTGAACTTTCTAACGAAATTCAAGACAGTCTATCAGAAGTAAAGTGGAATATGTTTGGCCTTGAATTTTTTCTGGTGTTAGGAGCCCTTTTGTTCCTTTTCACATGTTATCAGGTGATTAAGATAGGGCGGATTCTAGATGAAATTCAGGGTAATCTATCAGAAGTAAAGCGGGGAGAGAGAGTAGGAACAAAGAGAAAATATGGTACACAAAATAAGTATACAGGCCTTTCCAAGGGTCTTGAACCCGAGGAAAAGTTAAGGTTAGGTAGGAATACCTGGAGAGAGATTAGAAGAAAAAGAGGAAAAAGGGAAAAGAAGAAAGATCAATTAGCGGAGGTCTCTAGGAAAAGGAGCCTGTGCTCATCGCTGGATGGGCTCGGGAAGCCAGCTCTTAGTAGCTCTGAAGCAGGTGAAGAATCCTCCTCTGAGGAAACAGACTGGGAGGAAGAAGCAGCCCATTACCAGCCAGCTAATTGGTCAAGAAAAAAGCCAAAAGCGGCTGGCGAAGGCCAGTTTGCTGATTGGCCTCAGGGCAGTCGGCTTCAAGGTCCGCCCTATGCGGAGTCCCCGCCCTGCGTAGTGCGTCAGCAATGCGCAGAGAGGCAGTGCGCAGAGAGGCAGTGCGCAGACTCATTCATTCCCAGAGAGGAACAAAGGAAAATACAACAGGCATTTCCGGTCTTTGAAGGAGCCGAGGGTGGGCGTGTCCACGCTCCGGTAGAATACTTACAAATTAAAGAAATTGCCGAGTCGGTTCGTAAATACGGAACCAATGCTAATTTTACCTTGGTGCAGTTAGACAGGCTCGCCAGCATGGCACTAACTCCTGCTGACTGGCAAACGGTTGTAAAAGCCGCTCTCCCTAGTATGGGCAAATATATGGAATGGAGAGCGCTTTGGCACGAAGCTGCACAAGCGCAGGCCCGAGCAAACGCAGCTGCTTTGACTCCAGAGCAGAGAGATTGGACTTTTGACTTGTTAACGGGTCAGGGAGCTTATTCTGCTGATCAGACAAACTACCATTGGGGAGCTTATGCCCAGATTTCTTCCACGGCTATTAGGGCCTGGAAGGCGCTCTCTCGAGCAGGTGAAACCACTGGTCAGTTAACAAAGATAATCCAGGGACCTCAGGAATCCTTCTCAGATTTTGTGGCCAGAATGACAGAGGCAGCAGAGCGTATTTTTGGAGAGTCAGAGCAAGCTGCGCCTCTGATAGAACAGCTAATCTATGAGCAAGCCACAAAGGAGTGCCGAGCGGCCATAGCCCCAAGAAAGAACAAAGGCTTACAAGACTGGCTCAGGGTCTGTCGAGAGCTTGGGGGACCTCTCAGCAATGCAGGTTTAGCGGCTGCCATCCTTCAATCCCAGAACCGCTCCATGGGCAGAAATGATCAGAGGACATGTTTTAATTGCGGAAAGCCTGGGCATTTTAAGAAAGATTGCAGAGCTCCAGATAAACAGGGAGGGACTCTCACTCTTTGCTCTAAGTGTGGCAAGGGTTATCATAGAGCTGACCAGTGTCGCTCTGTGAGGGATATAAAGGGCAGAGTCCTTCCCCCACCTGATAGTCAATCAACTGATGTGCCAAAAAACGGGTCATCGGGCCCTCGGTCCCAGGGCCCTCAAAGATATGGGAACCGGTTTGTCAGGACCCAGGAAGCAGTCAGAGAGGCGACCCAGGAAGACCCACAAGGGTGGACCTGCGTGCCGCCTCCGACTTCCTATTAATGCCTCAAATGAGTATTCAGCCGGTGCCGGTGGAGCCTATACCATCCTTGCCCCCGGGAACCATGGGCCTTATTCTCGGCCGAGGTTCACTCACCTTGCAGGGCTTAGTAGTCCACCCTGGAGTTATGGATTGTCAACATTCCCCTGAAATACAGGTCCTGTGCTCAAGCCCTAAAGGCGTTTTTTCTATTAGTAAAGGAGATAGGATAGCTCAGCTGCTGCTCCTCCCTGATAATACCAGGGAGAAATCTGCAGGACCTGAGATAAAGAAAATGGGCTCCTCAGGAAATGATTCTGCCTATTTGGTTGTATCTTTAAATGATAGACCTAAGCTCCGCCTTAAGATTAATGGAAAAGAGTTTGAAGGCATCCTTGATACCGGAGCAGATAAAAGTATAATTTCTACACATTGGTGGCCCAAAGCATGGCCCACCACAGAGTCATCTCATTCATTACAGGGCCTAGGTTATCAATCATGTCCCACTATAAGCTCCGTTGCCTTGACGTGGGAATCCTCTGAAGGGCAGCAAGGGAAATTCATACCTTATGTGCTCCCACTCCCGGTTAACCTCTGGGGAAGGGATATTATGCAGCATTTGGGCCTTATTTTGTCCAATGAAAACGCCCCATCGGGAGGGTATTCAGCTAAAGCAAAAAATATCATGGCAAAGATGGGTTATAAAGAAGGAAAAGGGTTAGGACATCAAGAACAGGGAAGGATAGAGCCCATCTCACCTAATGGAAACCAAGACAGACAGGGTCTGGGTTTTTCCTTAGCGGCCATTGGGGCAGCACGACCCATACCATGGAAAACAGGGGACCCAGTGTGGGTTCCTCAATGGCACCTATCCTCTGAAAAACTAGAAGCTGTGATTCAACTGGTAGAGGAACAATTAAAATTAGGCCATATTGAACCCTCTACCTCACCTTGGAATACTCCAATTTTTGTAATTAAGAAAAAGTCAGGAAAGTGGAGACTGCTCCATGACCTCAGAGCCATTAATGAGCAAATGAACTTATTTGGCCCAGTACAGAGGGGTCTCCCTGTACTTTCCGCCTTACCACGTGGCTGGAATTTAATTATTATAGATATTAAAGATTGTTTCTTTTCTATACCTTTGTGTCCAAGAGATAGGCCCAGATTTGCCTTTACCATCCCCTCTATTAATCACATGGAACCTGATAAGAGGTATCAATGGAAGGTCTTACCACAGGGAATGTCCAATAGTCCTACTATGTGTCAACTTTATGTACAAGAAGCTCTTTTGCCAGTGAGGGAACAATTCCCCTCTTTAATTTTGCTCCTTTACATGGATGACATCCTCCTGTGCCATAAAGACCTTACCATGCTACAAAAGGCATATCCTTTTCTACTTAAAACTTTAAGTCAGTGGGGTTTACAGATAGCCACAGAAAAGGTCCAAATTTCTGATACAGGACAATTCTTGGGCTCTGTGGTGTCCCCAGATAAGATTGTGCCCCAAAAGGTAGAGATAAGAAGAGATCACCTCCATACCTTAAATGATTTTCAAAAGCTGTTGGGAGATATTAATTGGCTTAGACCTTTTTTAAAGATTCCTTCCGCTGAGTTAAGGCCTTTGTTTAGTATTTTAGAAGGAGATCCTCATATCTCCTCCCCTAGGACTCTTACTCTAGCTGCTAACCAGGCCTTACAAAAAGTGGAAAAGGCCTTACAGAATGCACAATTACAACGTATTGAGGATTCGCAGCCTTTCAGTTTGTGTGTCTTTAAGACAGCACAATTGCCAACTGCAGTTTTGTGGCAGAATGGGCCATTGTTGTGGATCCATCCAAACGTATCCCCAGCTAAAATAATAGATTGGTATCCTGATGCAATTGCACAGCTTGCCCTTAAAGGCCTAAAAGCAGCAATCACCCACTTTGGGCAAAGTCCATATCTTTTAATTGTACCTTATACCGCTGCACAGGTTCAAACCTTGGCAGCCACATCTAATGATTGGGCAGTTTTAGTTACCTCCTTTTCAGGAAAAATAGATAACCATTATCCAAAACATCCAATCTTACAGTTTGCCCAAAATCAATCTGTTGTGTTTCCACAAATAACAGTAAGAAACCCACTTAAAAATGGGATTGTGGTATATACTGATGGATCAAAAACTGGCATAGGTGCCTATGTGGCTAATGGTAAAGTGGTATCCAAACAATATAATGAAAATTCACCTCAAGTGGTAGAATGTTTAGTGGTCTTAGAAGTTTTAAAAACCTTTTTAGAACCCCTTAATATTGTGTCAGATTCCTGTTATGTGGTTAATGCAGTAAATCTTTTAGAAGTGGCTGGAGTGATTAAGCCTTCCAGTAGAGTTGCCAATATTTTTCAGCAGATACAATTAGTTTTGTTATCTAGAAGATCTCCTGTTTATATTACTCATGTTAGAGCCCATTCAGGCCTACCTGGCCCCATGGCTCTGGGAAATGATTTGGCAGATAAGGCCACTAAAGTGGTGGCTGCTGCCCTATCATCCCCGGTAGAGGCTGCAAGAAATTTTCATAACAATTTTCATGTGACGGCTGAAACATTACGCAGTCGTTTCTCCTTGACAAGAAAAGAAGCCCGTGACATTGTTACTCAATGTCAAAGCTGCTGTGAGTTCTTGCCAGTTCCTCATGTGGGAATTAACCCACGCGGTATTCGACCTCTACAGGTCTGGCAAATGGATGTTACACATGTTTCTTCCTTTGGAAAACTTCAATATCTCCATGTGTCCATTGACACATGTTCTGGCATCATGTTTGCTTCTCCGTTAACCGGAGAAAAAGCCTCACATGTGATTCAACATTGTCTTGAGGCATGGAGTGCTTGGGGGAAACCCAGACTCCTTAAGACTGATAATGGACCAGCTTATACGTCTCAAAAATTCCAGCAGTTCTGCCGTCAGATGGACGTAACCCACCTGACTGGACTTCCGTACAACCCTCAAGGACAGGGTATTGTTGAGCGTGCGCATCGCACCCTCAAAGCCTATCTTATAAAACAGAAGAGGGGAACTTTTGAGGAGACTGTACCCCGAGCACCAAGAGTGTCGGTGTCTTTGGCACTCTTTACACTCAATTTTTTAAATATTGATGTTCATGGCCATACTGCGGCTGAACGTCATTGTTCAGAGCCAGATAGGCCCAATGAGATGGTTAAATGGAAAAATGTCCTTGATAATAAATGGTATGGCCCGGATCCTATCTTGATAAGATCCAGGGGAGCTATCTGTGTTTTCCCACAGAATGAAAACAACCCATTTTGGATACCAGAAAGACTCACCCGAAAAATCCAGACTGACCAAGGGAATACTAATGTCCCTCGTCTTGGTGATGTCCAGGGCGTCAATAATAAAGAGAGAGCAGCGTTGGGGGATAATGTCGACATTTCCACTCCCAATGACGGTGATGTATAATGCTCAAGTATTCTCCTGCTTTTTTACCACTAACTGGGAACTGGGTTTGGCCTTAATTCAGACAGCCTTGGCTCTGTCTGGACAGGTCCAGATGACTGACACCATTAACACTTTGTCAGCCTCAGTGACTACAGTCATAGATGAACAGGCCTCAGCTAATGTCAAGATACAGGGAGGTCTCATGCTGGTTAATCAACTCATAGATCTTGTCCAGATACAACTAAATGTATTATGACAAATAACTCAGCAGGGATGTGAACAAAAGTTTCCGGGATTGTGTGTTATTTCCATTCAGTATGTTAAATTTACTAGGGCAGCTAAATTGTCAAAAAGTCTTTTTCAGTATATGTTACAGAATTGGATGGCTGAATTTGAACAGATCCTTCGGGAATTGAGACTTCAGGTCAACTCCACGCGCTTGGACCTGTCGCTGACCAAAGGATTACCCAATTGGATCTCCTCAGCATTTTCTTTCTTTAAAAAATGGGTGGGATTAATATTATTTGGAGATACACTTTGCTGTGGATTAGTGTTGCTTCTTTGATTGGTCTGTAAGCTTAAGGCCTAAACTAGGAGAGACAAGGTGGTTATTGCCCAGGCGCTTGCAGCTCTAGAACATAGTGCTCCCCCTGATATATGGTTATCTATGCTTAGGCAATAGGTCGCTGGCCACTCAGCTCTTATATCCCACGAGGCTAGTCTCATTGCACGGGATAGAGTGAGTGTGCTTCAGCAGCCCGAGAGAGTTGCAAGGCTAAGCACTGCAATGGAAAGGCTCTGCGGCATATATGAGCCTATTCTAGGGAGACATGTCATCTTTCATGAAGGTTCAGTGTCCTAGTTCCCTTCCCCCAGGCAAAACGACACGGGAGCAGGTCAGGGTTGCTCTGGGTAAAAGCCTGTGAGCCTAAGAGCTAATCCTGTACATGGCTCCTTTACCTACACACTGGGGATTTGACCTCTATCTCCACTCTCATTAATATGGGTGGCCTATTTGCTCTTATTAAAAGGATAGGGGGAGATGTTGGGAGCCGCGCCCACATTCGCCGTTACAAGATGGCGCTGACAGCTGTGTTCTAAGTGGTAAACAAATAATCTGCGCATGTGCCAAGGGTATCTTATGACTACTTGTGCTCTGCCTTCCCCGTGACGTCAACTCGGCCGATGGGCTGCAGCCAATCAGGGAGTGACACGTCCGAGGCGAAGGAGAATGCTCCTTAAGAGGGACGGGGTTTCGTTTTCTCTCTCTCTTGCTTCTTGCTCTCTTGCTTCCTGCACCCTGGCTCCTGAAGATGTAAGAATAAAGCTTTGCCGCAGAAGATTCTGGTCTGTTGCGTCTTTCCTGGCCGGTCGTGAGAACGCGTCTAATAACATTTTACTGTGAATAGGAACTGTTTTTTCTGAGTTTAAATACTATAACACCTAGTTTCAAGTCAGTGGCATCATTAAAGAGGGCATTCAGCCTTATTAGAAGAAGTATATCACTGGGGTTGGCTTTAAGAATATTATCAACTAACTGGATCACCCACATCTCCCAGAGACTAAACCAAAGTATGTACATGGAGGGATCTGTGGCTCCAGATACATATGTAGTAGAGGATGGCCTTGTCTGACAAAATGGAAGGGGAGTCCTTTGGTCCTGTAGAGGCTTGATGCTCCAGCATAAGGAGATGTTACAGCTGTGTGGCTGGAGTGAGTGAGTGATTGGGAGAACACCCTCATAGAGGCAAAAGGGAGGTGGGAGATGGGTATATGGGATGGGAGGGTTTGTGGAGCTGTAACTATGAAGGAGGTTATCATTTGAAATGTAAATGAATAAAATTATTAAGAACAGAAAAGGAGAGAGAGAGAAAGAGAGAGAGAGAGAGAGAGAGAGAGAGAGAGAGAGAGAGAGAGAGAGAAAGAAAGAAAGAAAGAAAGAAAGAAAGAAAGAAAGAAAGAAAGAAAGAAAGAAAGAAAGAGTGAGCTCATAGCTTTGTCTTATCTCCAGTATGCTATCTCAGGCTCTTGCTTGCTGTTGAAGGTATGTTCTCTCAGGCTTCTACTGTTGCCACCTTTCTGGTTTTTACCCCCTATCCTGTCTGCCTATCATGGTGGACTTGTCTCTTTGGAACAAAATAAACCTTTCCCTTTCTAAGTTACTTGGGTCATGATATCTATCCCAACAATGGAAAATAACTAGTACAAAAGTTGGTATTAAAAATAGATGCAGGTGCTGTGAAGAACCTGACTGTGGATTTATGTACGTATGTATGTATGTATGTATGTATGTATGTATGTATGTATGCATGTATGTATATTTGTTTGGTATGTATGTATGTTTGCTTGATGCTTGTTCTTTTGAATATGGAAGACTTTTTAATTTTAGATTTAAAAATTAGTTTGAATGCTATAAGCATTTTATAATTGCACATTCCAGAAGACTTTAGTTCTGATAGTAATGCAGACTTGCTCAAGAGACTTCACAAAGAAGAACGCTGTGGTGCTACAATCAATTCATATGATATTTTCACAAAGAAATTTGATGGCTTTTATTCTTTCCTAAGAACTTGCCTGGGGATAAATTTAAAGTAGTGGACTATTTTTCTTTGGCCAAGAAAATTTTAAGACAGTACAATAGTGAATATGTTGAATGATTTTTTAATAATTTCCTTTTTGGATGCCTGTCACAAAAGACAACAAGTAGGTCAGATAGAAATACAAAATGTACAGTTCAGAGAGAAAAAGAGCACTAGGAATCTTAATGTTCCAGTCAAAGCATGTACAGCAACTAAGGCTATAATTGTTAAAGAGATTAGAGTCATTAAGGAGAGACCTCTTGCTCTTCAGTGGAATAAAGGGAATGGTTCACCCAGGGCAAGACTACACTTTGATAAGCTTCCAACTTGTGAACAAGAGCCTGAGGACTTTCAGCTTCTTGAAAGCTAGTGAATATAAAAACTGTTGTTGATGGGATTCAAGGGAGCCAGAGTTCTGGATTCTGTCTCCTTAATTACAGAGTCAGTGAAGCTAGCCAATGTGTGGCAAGGACATTCCAGTGCCAAGGTCCTGAGAAGGCAAGAAAGCCAGAAATTCCATAACAAGAAGCTCTGCAAGTAAAACTTAGTTTAAAATAGAGACTTTAAGATGTTGGTCATGCCAGATTCTTAGCACATATGCCAAGGGAGCAAAACCAACCCACAAGAGAGAGGTATGCTGTAGCTAGCAAAGCTGGAGGGGCAGAGACATCAAGGCCCTTGATAACATCCAACTACAGGACTTGATTGACTTGCTGGGTTTGGGTCCAGCTTTGATCCAGTATTTCTTCACTATATTGTCATCTTCTCTTTTATAAAGGAAATGTATATTCTCTGTCATTTTATGTTGTGTGGATGTAATGTATTTTTTAAATTGTATTTTGTAGGGGATTGTGGTCACAATTCAGGAATTTCCTTTGACTCTCAAAAGAGACTTTTGGCATATAAACTGTTGAGAATGTTAAAGAACTGTGGGACTTGTGAAGGTAGACTATGTTCTGTATTAAAACATGACAAAGAGCATGTGGAGACCGTATAGAGGAATGTTGTGTCAAAGAGAACGTTTCCCTAAAGCATGGATATTTGAATACTTAGTTTCCAGTTGGTAGCACAATTTAGGGAGGGTGTGTAGTCTTGCTGGAGAATATATCACTGTATAGAGTGAGAACTGAGAATCTCTCTGCTTCTTCTTTATTATGCTTCTTGCTTGCTGTTGAGGATGTGATGTCTCAGCTACTTGCCTCTGCACCCATGCCTACTAGTTGCTTACATGTTTGTGCTATGAGGAAAAATAAATATAATTTATTTTGAGGGGTGTTAGGTATTGGTTCTAACTTGATCTGCTGATCCCTTGATATGGGAACAGCCCAATAACTGGCTTAGACATAAAAATGTCCCTAGCCAAAACTTCAGCTAAACTTAAACAATAAATCTTGTTGGTTAGGAAATCTTTGTACCTTCCATTATATGGCATGAATAAGATTTCTTACAATTGTTAATGATCAAATTAATCATAAAAAGGCAGTTGTCTTTCGCCTGCTAAAACAAGAAGTAAAAATTTATCCTTAACTGATCTGTGCACCATGCACACACCATATAAATATCTTAATAATACTAAAATTTTGCTTATGAGATTTATTACAAAATGTCCACGTTCTCCACATTCATACTCAGGAAACCGGAATGACCTGCTGTTCCAGCCCCCTACCTCCTGAATCTGTTTCCAGATAACTGCTTCCAAAACAGCTTCAGGAATAAGTGATGATTCCAGATAACCTTGCTTTATTCAACCTTTCAGATGGGTCCAGTCAGAATTCCAGTCAAATCCTAAGCCTTCTAATCATACAGAGACTAGATAACAAATGCTAAAGCTAGCTTTCTTAAGTCTCACCAATTCTTCTAATTGTTCTACCCCTTCCACCACTTTAAAGAATTTCTTTTCACCCCTATTCAGCAGGAAGTAGTTATGGAGAGTCATCATCCTGATACATTGGGTTTGGGTGTCTAGTTACCATTATTTTATAAATTATAGATAGCTTGTCATTTTAACAGATAATTTGGAAGTAGTCAGAATTTTGAACAGCAAGGAAATAAATGAGACAGATTACTACATTTATTAAGTAAAACATTATATAGGCACAATCTTACATTAATAGAAATCTTTATAATTGATATAAATTGAAGTTATAATTTTATATTGTTACAGAACTGATAGACTTATGCAGATTTAAGATTTTCATTGCTATAAATTTCATATACAATACAAAATTTTATATTAGTATTCTAATTTTTAGATAGGCTTAGACAAAGTCCTTCTAATAACTGCTATTACAAACTATTTAGGATGATGAAATAATACAAGTTAAAAGCCAGATAATAAACTAATGGTTATATTAGATTTTGATCTAATTGTATTAAGGTGCTTTCTAGAATATTCAAATAGAAATAGGTAATAGTCAAGGTTCAACAATTCAGATATACTTTATATAGGTAGATAGTAGATAGTCTTCAAAAACTCCCGAAAAACACAGAATATGGCATTTAATATTAGTTCATTATCAAACGTAATTTGACTATACAAATGCCTGCTCTTGACAGTACCCTTTATTGGTTCAAAGAAGAAATTGAGCATCAAAACCTCCATATGAAGTTTCTCCAGTATGACCAAACAGCCACTGCACAAGTTATCCTATTCACCAACAGACAAAAAAAAAAAAAAAAAAAAAAAAAAATACTGTCCAAAAAAGGACACACAAGGCAACAGTTTAGCTCTGCCAAGACAGAGTAAACAATTCCCTCATAATTCCCACTTCATTTCAATGTCTGCCAGATCTGGTTCTGGGACTGAAGAATGAAGACTGATGCTCCAACATTTTGAGGAATGAGGAACTGTCCAGGTAGTCAGCTGTCTCTACAAATTGTTTCAGTTGTGTAATCTATGTTTTGTACTTCTTATAGATTTAGAAAATTATTTGTTCTCAGATTTCTGAAGGGTTGAAGTTTATACATAGTCTGATAATCAAACTCAAATTGTTTAACATTGAGGAAGATCATATAGAAAGGATAGTTTCAGATGGTAATATAAGTTAAAGTCAAAACATAATTCAAGTATAAAATTGTCACCTCTTAAGTCAGAATAAATAATGGACCTTAATTGACAAATATGATGGACTGGATATTCATCCAGTAACTAGATGTTCCTCCAAGTAACTGACACCTTAGGCAAGGCAGACACTAAACAAATACCAATTAAAATTTTCTGGCAGTGAAAACTCACACGAACATATGAAAAAAAAAAGTGTAAGGAAGAGGGCTTCTTAGAATAAACAACAATAGATAGAAATGTAGCATTTGAGATAAGGAAAAGAAACAATTGTGTGTCTAATGTTTTAACATTAAAAATGGGGTAAAAGAAGGTGACAGTGGCCAAGATAGCAGTACTGAAAAAAAAAAAAAGAGCATTGCTATGGAATGGTATAACATATATACTAGTATAAAAGAGGTAAGTTTTGGATATGGGTAATCTGATCGTTTTAAAATAAATATTTAGAAATATTGGGCATACAATATAATGTTAAGTGTAATTAAGGGTTGAGCAGTCATAGTAAAATCTTAGAAACCCCTGATATCATGTACTTTTATAAAAGTTAGAAATTAGGAAGTGAAATACCTAATTAAAAAAAAACAAAATAAAAAAAAAAAGAAATTAGGAAGTGCTTTAAAATCAAAGTTTAAAAAAAAATGAGATGAACTAGGAAGTCAAGCAAGGAAGAAAATACAGTAGCAGGAAAGAAAACAAAAGAAAATACCATAAAAAGAAGAGTTTAGGAATTTCAGTGGAGGGAATTTTTCAGGAAGTTTAGAATATAATTCCAGTTTAAGGTTTCATGGTATAATTGAGAGAGTATTCGGAAGATGTTGAGGACCAGTCATTAGTTAAGAAAATAGAAACTGCAAATAATAATTGATGTTGCATTTAATAATATTGAAATATACACAGAATTAAATCCAAGAAAGTAGAAGAAAAGTGGATAATGACTATACACTTCAGAGTTATTTTTATTATTGGAAAAGCAATTTGCACACGACTTGGAGAAAAACATGGCACTAAAGTGATTTTTTTTCCACTTATCTTTACAGTACATTAATTGGAAAGATCTAGGACAGACTAAAGTACTAGTGTGTTCATTGCAGTGCCTAAAGCCTAATGTTTTCCTTGTTTCTTTTTTATCAGTTTTAGTGTTTCTTGTCTGAGATTAAGATCTTCAATCAAACTTAAATTGATTTTGTGTAGGAAAAAGATATATGTATCTCATCTTAATTTTCTGAAGGTAGATATTCAAATTTGCCGATAACTTTAATTGAGAGTGCTATCTTTTTCCAGCTCAAATTTTTGCAGCATTGTCAAACACCTGGTGTCCATACTCATCTGAGTTTACCTGCGGGCCTTCTGTTCTGTTTCATTAGTTTTTATGTCTGTTTATGTGCCAATATCCTGCTGTCTTTGTTATCATGGCTCTGTAATCTGTAATATACTCTGAGTTTAGTAATATGGTATCTCTGGCTGTATTTATACTTATTTAGCTGTTTGCAATCTTTTGGGATTCCATACAAATTTTTTGGATTTTTTCCTTAGTTCTCTGAAGAATGTCATTAGAATACTGATAGAGATCACGTTGAAGGGTTAGAGTATTTTTGGTTGTATAGGTATTTTCATAATATTAATGTGATAAACCAATAGCATAGAAAGTTTTCCACCATTTATTGTCCTCAAATATTTTGTCCATGTCCTATGCTAATGCTGCTATAAGAAAAGAACAACCTTTATCCACTCTTGGTGGGATTGTCAACCAGAGCAGATATTATAAAAATCAATATTGCTGACTAGTTCTCAAAAGCTTAAAAGAGAACACATGGTCCAGCTACACTAGTCCTGAGGAAATACCAAAAGGCTGCCACATTCTACAACAGGGACACTCGCACACAGGTTTTACTGCACAGTGCTATTTTTACAACAGCAAGGGAATAGGACCAACCTGGATACTCAAAAACCAATGAGAGTGAGAGAGAGAGAAAGAGAGAGAGAGAGAGAAGAGAGAGAGAGAGAAAGAGAGGAGAGGGAGAGAGAGAGAGAGAGAGAGAGAGAGAGAGAGAGAGAGAGAGAGAGAGAGAGAGAGAGTACATGGATGGTAAAATATATTTACCTGTAAAGAAACATGAAATTATGAAATATACAGAAGAATGGATATAGGTGGAAAACATTCAGCAGGCTAATATTAAGTGGCAGATGGTGATTACTATGTTTTTTTTTTCAGGGTTTCTATTCTTGTGATGAAACACCATCACCACAAAAGCAAATTGGACAAGGAAGGATTTCCTCAGCTTATACTGACATATCACTGTCTATCACAAAGGAAATCACTACAGAAACTCAAGTAGTGCAGAATCCTGAAGGTAGACGCTGTTGTGGATGCCATAGAGGAGTGCTCCTTATGGGCTTGCTTTCCATGGTTTGTTCAGATTGATACCATACAGAGCCCATAACTACCAGGCCAGGCATGGCACCACCCACAATGGGCTGGGCCTTCCCACACCAATCACTAACAAAGAAAATGCCCCATAGACTTGCCTATAGCCCAACCTTCTGGAGGCATTTTCTCTATTGAGTCTCCTTCCTATGCAAGTGGCTCTGATGAAATTGTCTTTGAGCTCCCTTCTGAGTCTCTCCTTTAATTATTTATTAATAAGATGGGGAGCCTCATCTTCTCCAATAACAGTAACTCAACCTCACAAAGACAAATAACACATGTTCTCTGTCACATGTGGATCCTGGGTGTTTATTAACGGTTACAAATGTATATCCATGTGGCAGCAACATGGGGAAGAATCAGGAAACTAGGATCCAGAATAGGAAAAAAAATGTATAAAGGAGGGCAGTGTAAAAGATGAAACACTAAGCAGGAAGGGTGTAGTGGGAGTGAAAGTGTACAGCAGTCAAGGACTGGGGCAGAGGTGACCATGAATAACTGCAACAAAGTATGTCTCAAAATGGCATATAGAAATCTGTGCCTTTGTAAACTTACAAAAATAATGTTGCAAATCAAATAAGAGAATAGTAGTGATTCCAATAAATAGATAACTACATAAGACTAAAACAAGAAATATGAGATCTGGGTCTACGTAAAGTCTGAGATTAACAAACTTGGACTGAGAATGTTTTATTTTATCCCTGTACTTTCACAAGGATATGCAAAATAAGATCATCTTATCAGAGTATGGAGGAGAAAGGTGGTACGTGAAACTCATTATCTAAAAGAGAGAAAAAGGAAAGGCCATTTAAACTATTTCCATTTTTCTGACAGGGCCTCCTACAGATGTAAACATACAACCTGAATTTAGGATCACAATTTTCTACTTGACTATTATAGAGACAGATTAAATACTGCAAGCATTAAAAGCTATACAAAACAAACTTTTAGGCAGGTTCTCAGTAACTTAATAGTATAGTGTCCCAAACATTGGAATACATTTGCGTGTAATTTAGCTAAGAATTTGTGCAGATTTCTTTTTTGTGAAAGGCACCATTAAAATCAGTACTTCATGTGTCTTATTGCTAAGAAATGCTTTCACACATTTAGAAATAAAATCAATGCAATATATTTCCTTCTTTAAAAACAGGAAAGACTGTAGGTAGATGACTAGAGAGAATACCTTGATATTAATCATCCCAGCCCAGGATGGAGCAGAGAAAGAAATGCCATAGGGGTATTCTCTAGCTGATATTATTACTCTAGATTTTTTCCAAACTCTGTTGATTGCAATTTATACAAGCTATGCCTTGAAGACTTTCTAAAGAAAAAAAAATCTTTTCTTAGATAAAAAGACAGCTATTCTACTTTTCAAGCTTTAATGTTTTTATGCTCCTAAAGGTTTAAGTAATTTTATAGTTTAAAATTTTAATGAATAAAAATAAATATATTACTTAAATATGCGTATTTTAGTCTTATTTATTTAATGACTTATCTTTTTCTCTATTTTTATTCATTTTTTTTGAGGATTTAGCACAATGTTTTTTGACCATGCTTACTATCTTACCCAAAGTCCTCCAAGAAATGTTTTCTTTCCCTACCCATGGAATTTGCTGTTCTCTTTTATTCAAGCCTAGAATGTGCAATTTGTTACACATATACTCATATTTGCAGTTACCTACTGGAGAATGCTTGTCTTAGCAGAAACCAAAACCTGTGAGAAAACTGTTTGTTTTGTTTTATTTTGTTTTGTTTTGTTTTGTTTTGTTTTGTTTTGTTTTGTTTTGTTTTGTTTTGTTTCCTTTCTCAGAAGCTGTAAATTTCCAGTGTCTCTTCAGCTTGGGATGGGACTTCCTGCTCATGTCCACCTCAATATTAGGTTTTATTTAACTTAAACTTGCACAGGTCTTATGCCTGACTTCACAGCCACATCGTGACTTCATGTGCACAACTTTCAATCTGTGCTCAAAAGTACTTTTTCTTGTAGTCATTTACTGCCTTTATGTCTAAAATTTGTTCTGACTCCTCTTCTGCAGTAATCCCTGAGTCTTAAAGAAGACCATGTGATGCAGATAAAAAGTTTAGGGCTGAACTGTCCACTGCCTCTTATTCTCTATTATTTGGCAGTTGTAGGTTTCTGTGTTAATTGCCATCTGTCACAAACAGAAGCATTTTTTGATGAGGGTGGATATAAAAGCCTTCTTTGAATAAAAGGCCCTAGAGATTCTGCCAGAAGTCCCTTAAATCTGTTGAATATATTCATTAATGTTGCCAAATGCAAAATTTATACATAAAAATTGGTAGCCTTCCTATATACAAATAAAGTACTTAGTGAAAAAGAAATCAAGAAAACCCTCATTCACAATAGCCTTCAAAATAGACACTAGATTAAACTTAACCAGGCTACTGAAAGAAAGACATGCACAATGAAAATTTTAACACTCTGGGGAAGAATTTGAAGAAGATAAATTGAAACAGAAAGATCAAATGCCATGGATTGGTAGTACTTATATAGCAAGATGGGCCATGTGTCAAATCTATTTACCAATTCAAGGAAACTGTCTCAAATTTCCAATATGATTTTTCACCGAAATTGAAATGATAATCTTAAATTTCATCTATAAACACAAAAGGCCTTGGATACATAAATCAATCCAGAACACTATAACAATTGTAGAAGTATCATTATACCTGATTTCAAGTTATATGGCTGAAGTATAGCCATAAAAAATCATAGGCTAGGCATAAAAACACATTGATAAATGGATTAGGGGACCCACATATAAGTCCACACATGGAAGTTTATGTGATTTTTTAAAAGATTTATTGATTTCTATGATTGTGCGCCTCCATATATGTATGTGTACTACATGAGTACACTACCCCAAAGAAGCTTTTAGAGTCTCAGGACCTGGAGTTACAAAGGGTCATTAGTTAATAGGTTCTAGGAAACATATTTGGGATTACCAGATTTCTGCAAATGCAATAAGTATTCTTAAGTGTTAATCCACTTTTCCATTCTCAGAAACAAAAAACAAAACAAAACAAAACAAAAAGCAAACCTAAAGGAATAAACAAAATAAGTTAAATAAGTAAAACAATACAAAATGAACAAACAAACATAACCCCACCTGATTATTGACAATGAGGCCATCAATAGCCATTAGAAAAAAAAAGATTGTATCTTTAACAAATGCTGCTTATCCAACAGAACAGCTACATGTCAAAGAATGCAACCAGATTCTTATCTCTCCACCATCTTAAACCTCAAACATCAAGTACATGATAAAGATCTAATACTCTTCCTGGATAGTGGAGTAAGCAGGAAATGTGTTTGAAATTATTGGCACAGAAAAAGACTTTCCGAACAGGATCCCAGTAACATGCATTTATGTCAACAATTAATAAATGAAGCTTCATGAAACTGAAGAACTTCTGTGCAGCGAAGGTCAACATCATTCATGTGAAAGGACAGCCTACAGCATGGGAAATCATCTCTTCCAGACATATATATCTGACAGATGGTAATTATTCAGAAAATATAATTAAGCAAAACAAAAAGCAATAACCAAAAGAAAAAAATTAAAATGGGTTAAGGAACTAAACACAGAGTTCTCAAGGAATCCAAACAGCTAGGAACCATTAAAGAACGTTCATCATATACAGGCACAGCAAAATTTATGTTAAATATAATTTGAGATTTGATCCTTCCCCAGTCATAAGAGATAGGATCAAATGAGCTAATGATGATCAATACTTGCAAAAATGCAGGGAAAGTGGATGCTTTATTTACTACTAGTATGAGTGCAAACTGTTGTAGTCATGCGGAAATCAGTGTGGCACATTTGTGGAAGTAGATCTATCACATGAAAGGGCTATAGTATAGATGGAGCATATAACCGAAGGACCTCTAGATTCTATTACTGAGATACTTGCTAATACATGCTCATTACTATTCTATGAACAATAGCTTTCCATTTCCACTATAGTTTTCCATACTGAAATAGAAACAACCTAGATTTCCATTAGCTAATGAGGGAATAATGAACATGATGTACTTTTAAACAATTCAATATTATCCAGGTGTTAGAAAATTATTTTACAAACTATCAAATTATTAAGAAAATGAAAGGAACTGGAAACATTTATTCTGAGTGAGGTAATCCAGAGCTAGAAAGCCAAAGCTGAATGCTTTCTTTAATTTGTGCATGTTAGTGTTGAATCTTCAGATATGTGTGCTTCATTTCGAGTAATCATAAAGGACAGGAAATTATCAAAAGACCATGGAGGTATTACTAGTGCCAGGAAATTGAAACAGAATTTTAAATGGGGATGTGGACTAATGGAATAGGGAGGATTAAATAGGGGATATGAGAACAGGGTGGAGGAGGGGGTTATGGAGACTGATAACAAACATTAAGACATTTTGAAAATAAATCATAAAGAAACCTATTACTGTAGATGCTTCCTGAAATATATATACACACACACATAAAACACTTTGCCCTATAATGAGGCAGTGATGTCCCGATTAGACACCACATGCTAGCTATTAAATTTGCAAGGCCAGGAATGTTTTAACTCTTTTGGAAATGTTAAAAATGGCATCATATAGACTCCAAAATATTACTGTCTATTGCTGATGCTATTAACCACACCTATTGCTGAAGATAATACATACATGATTAAAAGAAAATGGAAAAATCGAGTGTTTACAGACCTAGAAGTTCCTACTAGCTCGTTTTTAGAGTGCTGAAAGGTGTTATTAAAGGGAAACAATATTCATCAGTCATGCCCAGCTATGAACCCTGTAAGTCACAATTATGGCTGCCATTCTAAGATGAGCCCAGTAGTGTTGTAGTGGTTCTGTAAACTAATGAGGAACCAACTACTTTAGATCAGGTTTATGTACAATTCTACAAGTTGAAACCCTATATAGTGACCAAGAAACCTTGCCTAGAAAAATCCTAGGTGCTAAATGTAGACATACTAGCATTCTTTGGCTAAATTTGCACAACAATAAGAATATTCTTAATGACTAACCATTATACCCATAAACTTCTTAATCTCTCAGTCACTTGTCATTTCTATAAACTTAAATGTTTCACTTTTTGTTATTATATTTTTTAATATTAAAAATAAACAACTGGCCGGGCAGTGGTGGCACATGCCTTTAATCCCAGCACTTGGGAGGCAGAGGCAGGTGGATTTCTGAGTTCAAGGCCAGCCTGGTCTACAGAGTGAGTTCCAGGACAGCCAGAGCTACACAGAGAAACCCAGTCTCAAAAAACAAACAAAAAACAAACAAACAAACAAACAAACAAACAAAACAACAACAAAAAACTGTAGGCTAAAGTATAATTCATTAAATTTGCTAATTTGAGGATTTGGTAATGATTTGTCAGCCATTTTACAATTTTTTTTAACAATATAAAGAAAGTTATACCTAGCACACTATAGATTTAATGTTTATTTATTATTGGAACTATATTTTGTAAATGTAACATCTTTCCATACCAGAAAAAGCCCCCAGATTAATTGAAGAGAGAAAGAATTTTGAACACTAATGAAGGATGTGATTTCTTGTCATGGGAAATTCTTTCCTAAACTATGAGTAAATCAAAGGAGTGATAGCATAATGCACACGATCCTAGGATCAACTCCTCTTGTTCTCCCTTATTCATCTGGCAACTGTGTTGCTGATTAAAATAAAGACCCGTTAAGGAATGCGCTAGACTATGAAGATGATGATGTATTCAAGCCAACAAGAAAAACAAAAAGGAAGCAATAAAAATATTCATGAGGAGTTATTATGCCTTATGCTGTTCTACTCTTGAACAGCTTTTTAGATAGGAACAAAAAAACTATGTCATGTCATTTGGGAAACAGAAATGCTACAGGAAATTTTCATCCACTCCATTGTATATAATTTAATTTACAAAGTCATGGTGGTACAGATAATATATGTAACTGAAGTAATTCTTTATAATAAATATTTTCTATGCTGAGGCAACCTGCTCAGAATTTCAGACATATGAGCTAATACTAGAATTTGCACAGGGTATAGCTCCTGGCAGCAGAGCTCGGTTGTAGAGAGCAGAGTTCATTTGCTGAAGACTCTCCTTAGCTCATATAAAGTTCTTTTTAACATTTCAGGTTTTCTGAAAGATGGGGATGACACATCCAAGGAATTAAGACAAAGTTTCTCAACCCATCCTGAGGACAATCTCTCTCTAAAATTATAGTTATTTCTGAATAATGCAGCAAAATGTCAAAATACCTAATTTTCTTTACAGCTAGATCCAGGATTTTAGTTCTTCTTTTATTTAGCCTCAACACCATTATATCCTGACCTTGATTCACAGACATGTACCAAGTGCATAATCTTTTCTCAGCACTGAGAAATTTTCCTGTCACTAGCTATTTATTATATGCTCATACTGTGATCTACCTATGTGTGACACATAGAGAACAACAAACCAAATTACTGTTCTGTGCCTGTTGACTGGGATCACTCCTAGCTAAGAACACTTCACATCAAATCTTGTCACCAAATGCCAATCATATATACAGGTCACTGAAAGGAACTTTGCAAGGAGCCAACTGTCCAGGTGCAACACTGAACTAGTCAACTGACCTTTCCCACGAAGCATTTCTGAGATATACAGTACTCTGTACCATTGGTCTCATAAGCAACTTTTAATGTGAGGTGAGTTTTAAAACTAACCTTAGAAGACTGCTTCAATAACTGAACTGCAAGCAACATTGTGAGGGAGACTACTCCCTCCTTACAGAATCCCACCTGCTGATCATGAAGCAGAAGCCCTGACACGAATGCTGCTTAATTATCCAACCACAAACACCTTACTAAATCAGGAGATGTTAAGTTCTTTCCGTGGTTTTAATTTAGAAAATGGAAGTTACAGTTTTAATTTCTTTCTCTTTTCCTATTTTCTTCCATATCATAGTGATGGAAACAACATGCAGCAGAGGGGCATTGTTTGCTCAGCTCTGTATATGATGCACTTCCTTGCATGAAACTAAAGTAAGACTTCAAGTGCCTAGCACTTTCATCTCATTCCAGCTTCTTTTGTTTTCCTCTAAATCAGTGAGTGGGGACAACAAAAAGAGTTAAACACTTCCATTGTCAGCCTTGAAAACATATATGCAATAACTTATACAGATCAGCCAAGTTGTATGTAGTCAGGAACACACACATACACACACACACACACACACCATATCACATGTATGGAAAAACAATTAGAGAAAAATAGGGCATAGATTTGAAAGATAGCAAGAAGGGGGATGTGGCAGGGTCTAGAGAGAAAAGTTTAAGTGGGAAGTTATATAATATTGTAATCTGTAAACAGCAAAAGTAATAATTTAAAAAAAGATACAAAAGAATCTTGAAGTCAGTCAATGGGATATGTCTCCCAAGGCTCTAGATGCCCCACTCACTAAAAGAACACTCTATCAGACTTTGCCTTCATGGTGATGAACATAAAATCAATATAGGGCTCTCCACATTGCCACTGCTTCAGTATCATCAGTGGAGCTCCACTGTTCAAGGCTTCTGATTTTAGAAAGTGGTTAGGGCACTGAACAAACAGACTAACAAGCCTGAATTTATCAAACTAAAACGGCCAAAAGCTTGTTAAGCTGTCTCTATTACTGAAACTGATACACTGTGAAACCACTTTATATCCTAAATGCAAGTATACCCATATTCATATATTTTTATATCAAAGGTGATTTAAGCCATTTAACAAGACTAAAGATACACTTCCCAAATAAAATTTTAAGTTTCAAAGTAAACGAGTCATTAACAAAATTCTATTTGCAAAATGATATCTCAAAATATTCAGCAAGTTTCCCTAGGTACTCTCAATGATTGTTTTGATTAGACATTTTTTTAGCTCTTAATGCAAATCCCATTGTAGTCCTAAAGAGTAGTTCATCTCACTTAGTTTTAGTAGGTCTCATCCAATAGGACAGGATTATTACAGTCTTCACATTTGGTATTACTGTACAAATGTGGACTCTGTTTTGTAAATTCCTTCCTTTTAAGCTAAGTAGTGTACAGTACCAAGTATGACTGCAGTAGTTTACCTATAAAGGTTTCCAACTCTAAAGTGTTTAATTACACGTATTTACACTTAATGAGATGGACACAGAATGTAAAATATTTGAGAAAAATCCTCAATTTCTTGAATTAAGAACTAAAACTTCTTGCTTAATATTGCTCCTTTTCATCTTTATCACAAAGCCTGTGATCCCCCTCTCTTAAATAACCATATTTTATAAAGATGTTCTCATAGCTTGTAAATTTTATTTGTGCCCATCACGATACTATAAAGATAACAATCAGTTGTATTAATTTGCCTAATTATTATCGTTTGAAAATAGGACCCTACAGGCTTGTCTTGGAGTGAACATTTAAAAGGCTATAACATTAATTCATGTTGAAACTTTAGTACCTTTGTAAGCAGATTGAAAGACATTTACCTACCTGTTCCTATGAAGAACCTCTGTCTCCAGGAGTATTATCTCTCTCTTTATTTTTCTTTCCATAATAGTATATATATATTTTTTTACTTTATATCCCAATTGCAGCCCCCTTCTTATCTTCTCTCAGTCCTGCCCATACAAAACCCAAATTCCTGCCACCTATTACACCTTTGCCTTCTCTTCTGAGAATAGGAAACTCCCGTTGGGAACCACTCCATATTGGCACATCTACTTCCAGCAGGGTTAAGCACATCCTCTCCCACTGAGGTCCAACAAGATAGTCCAGAAAGGGGAAGGGATTCAAATGGAAGGCACAGAGTCAAAGTCAGCCCATGCTTCAGTTGTTAGGGATCCATGTAGACCAAGCTTTACATCTGCTACAAATGGGTACGGGGCCTGAGTCCAGCCTCTGTATGCTCTTTGGTTTGTGGTTCAGTCTCTGTGGGCCCCTAATGGGCTTAGGTTAGTTGATTCTGTAGGTCTTCTTGTGGTGTCCTTGACTCTTCCACCTCATACAATTATATCACCCACTCTTCCCATAATAAATTCCAAAGACCCAAAGAAACTAGGTAAGAAAGAGGGCCCAAGAGAGGAAGTGTGAATCTCATTCAGAAGGGACTGTCAGAGACAGATGGAGAGAGGGAACTGGGTTGGAGAGGGCATGACAAGGGAGAATGGAAGTAGGGATCAGTTGTGGAGGGAAAGGGTAACAAAAGAGGGCTGGGAGTGAGAATGGAAATCAGTGGGGGACATCCCTGATACTAGCTGGAGACCTGGGATGGGAGGGGCTAAAAGGAGTCTATGGGGTGACCCTAGCTGAGATTTCTACCACTGGGAGAAAAAAAGACTGAAGTGAATGTCTCTTGTAGCCAGGAAGGAGGGGGACATCAACCCACCCACAAAATCTTCAATTCAAAATTTGTCCTGCATACAAGATATGCAGAGGTAAAGATGAAACAGAGACTGAGGGAATGACAAAACAATGACCTGCCCAACTTGAGACTCACCCTATGGGAAAGATCCAACCCTTGACACTATTAATTACACTCTGTTAGGCTTGCAGATGGAAACCCAGCATAACTATCTCCTGAGTGGCTTCATCATTCAGCTGATGGAAACAGACAGAGACCTACAACCAAACATGAGGTGGAGCTTAGGGGGTCTTATGAAACAGTGGAACATAGCTTTGTGTGAGCCAGGATCTCTCTGTAATACCTTCCTCCTCAGTATGGTTCTGGCTAACCTCTCCATCATTTGACTTTGATAGTTGTATATTTCCCTAACCTCTGGAAATTTTTCATATATATATATATGTTTTTCGAGACAGGGTTTCCCTGTATAGCCCTGGCTGTCCTGGAACTCACTCTGTAGACCAGGCTGGCCTCAAACTCAAAAATCTGCCTGCCTCTGCCTCTAAGTTCTGGAATTAAAGGCGTGTGCCACCATGCCTGGCTCAACAGTATTTTTTTAAATATTTTTTATTACATATTTTCCTCAATTACATTTCCAATGCTATCCCAAAAGTCCCCCATACCCTCCCCCCCCCCCACTTCCCTACCCACCCATTCCCATTTTTTAGGCCCTGGCGTTCCCCTGTACTGGGGCATATAAAGTTTGCAAGTCCAATGGGTCTCTCTTTCCAGTGATGGCCGACTAGGCCATCTTTTGATACATATGCAGCTAGAGTCAAGAGCTCCGGGGTACTGGTTAGTTCATAATGTTGTTCCACCGATAGGGTTGCAGATCCCTTTAGCTCCTTGGGTACTTTCTCTAGCTCCTCCATTGGGGGCCTGTGAACCATCCAATAGCTGACTGTGAGCATCCACCTCTGTGTTTGCTAGGCCCTGGCATAGTCTCACAAGAGACAGCTACATCTAGGTCCTTTCGATAAAATCTTGCTAATGTATGCAATGGTGTCAGCGTTTGGAAGCTGATTATGGGGTGGATCCCTGGATATGGCAGTCTCTAGATGGTCCATCTTTTTGTCTCAGCTCCAAACTTTGTCTCTGTAACTCCTTCCATGGGTATTTTGTTCCCAATTCTAAGGAGGGGCATATTAATGTGGAGTTTTAACTAAAAGTGTATCTGTAACCAAAGCCAACTGTTTCCTCTGGTTCATGTGCTATAAAAGTGAGAAAACTAAAACAGGCTGATGACTTTTTTCCTGAATTGTGCAAATGCCTGGAATCAAATATTCATGTGACCTTCAGAGTAGTTGCTCTTTGGTACAGACTTAGGCCCTTATTATTAGCAGCTCATTTTCTTTAAACTTTAAGCCGGAACACTATCTCCATAGCAACTGTTTATTTTTCAAACTCTGTAGGCAGATATTGTCTTCAAGCTAAGGGCATAGAGGTGATTTGTATATTCCATTATCAGTTCCCAAGTCATCACCTTTCCTTGATTGAGTGTGACATTACCATGTACCACCCTTCTCTAGTCATATCCTATTACTGTCAGATAAGATACTCCTATTGGAAGGGAAGCAGTGTTTTCATGAGTCAGGTTTATCACATTTCATTCTCTCTCAGTTTCTGTAATATTGTGAGACTCAATAGAAACAGCAAAATCCTGCTTTCTTTGGTACACTAATTTGTTGTATCAGGACTCTTAATGAAATAAACATAGAATATGGCTTAATGGTTTTAAATATCTGAATTTCACACCTAAATAATTAGGGCCTTGTATATAAAGTTGATAATTCAAAGAAAAAAAAAAACCAAAATTGAAGAAGGTTCTGTTTATGGTTTTGAATATAATTTTTCTTTTTAGAAAAAGAATTTACATACTATCTCAAAGACATGATAAAACATGTTATGAGGTCTATAAAAGAAACAGCAGCAACTCACTGAGTTTCATACTTCCCTCTTGTAATTAATTACTTCCTAATAAAGGATCATGAGAGGTGCAGAGTTAGTCACTGCTTTCTATCATTATCTGAAATACTTGATATGAAAACAGACTAAAGGGGAATTAATCAGCCAAGGTGGAACACTGTCTATTTCTTCACACTATTTCTGAGCTTCATAAGATGGGAGTACACTGCTGTTTCTAGTGTATCCCCAAGATACTTGTTAACTAATATTTACCAAGAATTTAATAATACTGGCTGAAAGCTATGTAGAAAATGATAGTTTTATTGGCTGGTAAGAAGTAATAAATAGGAAGAATTTTAAACATCAAATTTAAGCATCGAAAGATGGATCTTTTAATTTTATAGTTCTATTTTGAAAAATAAATGCATATTTTCATTTGTACCTCTCCTCTCTCCATCATTTCTTTTTCTCTACTTCATTTATGTTTCCTTTCTTTGCTTTCTCCAGAATTGGAAAAGTAATTGGTAAATTATATGGTAAGAAAGAAATAAAATTGACACTAAACTGAGTTAATTTCAAGTGGTAGTTAAATGATGCTCAGAAAGCATATAGTATTAGAGCACACACACACACACACACACACACACACACACACACACACACACACACCGAAATAGATAGTGATGGAGAGCATACACCTCTAAATGGAGTTTTCATGGAACATCCCTCGGAATGTTAACCTTGTAGCAGAGCTGTGAAAGAGAATGGAAGAGCCACCTGATTTGGATAGCTGAGAGTATTGCAGGCTGGAATGTGGAGTAACTCAAATCAAGACCAGTACAGTTGAAGAAGGAAAACAATTTCTGGGATAGACAACAGGAGAGTTGGGAGAAAGGACAAGGGCAGAGGCATGGAATTGGAAAGGTAAATAGTAAAGTGAATTGTTAGGTTCTCATAGTCCTTCCAATAGTTTTCATTTTATTCTCAGGATGGGAACAAGGTAATAACAGTTTTTAAGTAAATGAGTAGAGTAACAGATTTTAAGTGAAAGAATAGAGTGAAGTAGGTTTTAGAAAACTGTGTTACATATGGAGTAAAAATTTTAGACTAAAGTCAAAAGCTCCAAGAACACACACAATATAGAGTCCAGTAAAGAATTGGCAGTTAAGATCCATTACTCCACCCATTTTCTAATTAGACATTTCTCCAGTTGAATAGGTGTTATATGAATGACAACTATTAAAAGTAGTATTCTTAGTCTCTAGCACACATCAGTGTGTAAACATGATCTTGCCCTCATCCACATGGCTGCACCACACTGCAAAAGAAAGAATTATTAAAAAAAAAAAAGAGTTAAAAAAGAGGCTCTGGAAGAACAAAGACTATCACTTACCATGTTTGACCTTGCAAGATCTGTTGTCTGACTGCATTATATAGCCTTCCACGCAGCTGCAAGCATAGGACCCATATGTGTTCTTGCAGGTCTGGCTGCAAATACCATAAATGCTGCATTCATCTTGATCTGAAAGAAAAATTAATGTCATTTCTAAGAAAATTTATGTTTGGACACTTGAATATTTATTGACAAAAATACTTACTTTCAAATAGACAATTATTTTAAAACATGAGCTAACTCCAATAAACTATTAAAAATTATTCCAACTAAAAGTTGTTCCTAGGTGT
Organism: Mus musculus; assembly: GCF_000001635.26. Lineage (NCBI taxonomy): Eukaryota > Metazoa > Chordata > Mammalia > Rodentia > Muridae > Mus > Mus musculus. The sequence goes on from NC_000068.7 coordinate 41,771,135, forward strand.
CTTAATATTTAAGTTAGGTTACATTTAGTATAAAATTATTTGTATATATAAAAAGATACTGACTTTAATTGTGTTGGTCATGTTAGCCAGAAAAAAAAAATCAGTGTTTTTAATGCTTTAAAATGTACTCTAATACATATTTTTAATAAGTCCAGTATTTAAAGAAATGATGCTTTCATTCTTTTATCTAAGAATTAATCTAGTAGAGGGCTTTTAAAATGAATATCAAATGTGATTTTTGAGTCAAACCGTGTAAACCATCGTCATTATTTTGAAAAGTTAAACTATTGAACACTTACTAAAACAAAGTAAAGATATCATTTTTGCTTGTATAACAATTTATTTTGATAGTTACTATTTGATAATGTTGTGTACATGTGTCTGAGATATATATGGGCACATGTGAAACCATGACATGCATACAGAAGGGAAGAGCTGATTATACTCATTTCTCTCCAACATTTGGTTCTGTGGGTTCCAGGGATATATCTCTAGGGATCAGGTTTGTGCAAAAATGCTTGCATCTACTGAGATATCTGTCCAAGCCTCAAGACTTTGTTCTATGTCTGTTATTCAAAATCATAACTGTCTTCAAGGGTGAAATAGTTTTTATTTTACCAGAGAAGTCACACTAGAGATAAATATCGCACTTAAGTGAAATTGAGTGCAGGTAGTAGATGACAACCATAAAACAAACTCAATGGTAATTGGTCTTGTAATGCTTTTTATGGGCTTCCCAACCTTTGAGCCATCTCACAGATCTTTTACATATCCTTTATGGTTTCTAATTTTATTCATATAGTATGTGTGTGTGTGTGTGTGTGTGTGTGTGTGTGTATCTGTATGTGTTTTTCTATTTTTTTTTGTCTCACATGTATTCTTTTTTCTGTCTTTATTTTGTTTTGTATTTATTTTATCTTATTTATTATTTTCAGATGCCCATTTGATTTATAATAACAGAGTGAAAGAAAATGTGTATGTTTGGGTGGATGGGAAATTGGGGAAAATCTTGAAGAATTGGGGGTACAAGAAATAAAAATCAGAATATATGGTATGAAAAAAGTCTATTGTCAATGAAAAAAGAAAATTTCGGAAATAACAGAGAATAAGCAGTATCAAAATTTCCTTAATCCAACAAAACACACACTAGAGTTACACTCTGCATCTTCTAGCAAGCATTCTGATGACATGGGGATTTCATGTGAAGGAGTCGAGTGACGCAAGGGTGTGTAAGAGGAAGTGGTAATTTTTAGTACTGATAATAAAGTATTTTGTATGCGAATCGAGAGGATTGCCTATATCGTGTACAATATTTGGAAGATATTAATTAAAAAGGAGCCAGGAAAAGATCCCTTTTTTTTCAAAAACTAAATAAATTTGGGTTACAGGGAGATTGATGAATGTAGAAGCTAAACTAGAATGGTAATTGAGTATTTCAGAAAAATGTACATATATATATATATATATATATATATATATATATATATATATATATATATTCAATTTATATATACATGTATATTCAACATGCACTTATATGTGAATTGTTTCAGAAATGGTCTCATGAGGTCTAAGCTGGCCTAGAATTACTATGCAGATTGTTTATGAAATTTTGGGGGGCTGGTGGTGGCACACGCCGGTAGGATTTGCTGAAGGAGGCAGAGGCAGGAGGATCACGAGTTCGAGGCCAGCCTGGGCTACACATTTTGGGCTGGTGAGATGGCTCAGTGGGTAAGAGCACCCGACTGCTCTTCCGAAGGTCTGGAGTTCAAATCCCAGCAACCACATGGTGGCTCTCAACCATCTGTAATGAGATCTGACTCCCTCCTCTGGAGTGTCTGAAGACAGCTACAGTGTACTTACATATAATAAATAAATCTTTAAAAAAAAGAAAAAAGAAATTCTGATCCTCCTTGTCGTACCCGTTTGTTTTAAATACATTACATTTTGAAGTCAGAAGCAGTAATAATAGATAAAAAGCATAGAGAGAAGTTTAAGAAATTGACTAAACAATATTTGCAAAGTAGATAAAAGAAGTACCCAGCAATCCAATATTGAAGTGGAGCATATAGGAATTGCAGAAAAGAGTAGAGGGAGACCATGAGTTTTACTTATGTCAAGTTTCAGGGGTCTGAGGAATTAGTCTTCAAGGAATGTTCAAAAAGAAATGGGAAAAAAGAGGGGGGGGGGATGAAACTAATTCTTGGAAGTTGGAAGCCTATGAATTTGAGACATTAAAAGAAAAGCTAAAGTGGCTATTTCCCTCAATGAAAGAAATATGAGGAAAAGTTTACCCGCTGCAAATTATTATCAGAGTGTAGGGAGTATGGAAAAGGAAAGGTTTTACATGAGAATCCCCATAGGTGACTCCACGATTCTTTGGATATATTAAAAATATAAACTTTTCAAGGATGTCAGTTATCAGCATTGACAACTGAACAAAATCCAATGAAAACTCCCTCTTGGAGTCAGCATGTAGGGTAATGATCTTGGAATAAGATGAGACTCTTTTTATTTTTATTTATTTATGTTTTTAAATAGACAAAGCTATTTCTTTTTTTCTTTTTTTTTGATTCTTTTTTTAAATAGATATTTTCTTTATTTATATTTCAAATGCTATCCCGAAAGTTCCCTATACCCTACCCCTGCCCTGTTCCCCTACCCTCCCACTCCCATTTCTTGTCCCTGGCATTCCCCTATACTGGGGCATATAAAGTTTGCAATACTAAGGTATTGCAAAACGTTGAGACTCGTTTATTGCATATTAGTCATTTTCTTTGGGGTATTTACATACACAATTTGGCTTACTTGAATGGCTTTCACACTGTAGTATTTGAGACATATAGGAACATGCGTTGCACTTCTAGGATGTTCAAATCCCTCATATGACCCCAACATTGTACATGGATGTAAAGAAATAGTTGGTAGTAAAATAACTCAGAACAGAGGAGGTCTTGATATATTATGAAATGTACTGACATTTTAAATATTGCATGTTTTCAATGTCATCGTGAACAATGCTAAAGAGCTGGCATGTCAAGAAAGAACATATTTAAAACCACTTTAAATGAACAATAGGACTACAAGGCATCAGTGTTGGAAAGGGTGAAATAGAAGTAACAAATTTAAGAACACAATGCTGTCAGTTGCCAAAAATGTGGCTATTAAAAAGGGTGAGGTCAGCTGTGGTGTAATGACCACAAAGAGAGGCAAGTTTTTGTATACCTTTGAGATCTCCCTCCCTTCCTCCCTCCATTCCTCTATCGCTCCATTCCTTCCTTCCTTATTTCTTTCCTTCATTTTAATTTCTTCTGCATTTCTTTTTATTCTACTTTTTTTTTTTTTTTTTTTTTTTTTTTGGTTATTATTTTTATTTTATTTTATTTTTTTTTCCATTTTTTATTAGGTATTTCGCTCATTTACATTTGCAATGCTATACCAAAAGTCCCCCATAGCCACCCACCCCCTCTCCCCTACCCACCCACTCCCCTTTTATGGCCCTGGCGTTCCCCTGTACTGGGGCATATAAAGTTTGCGTGTCCAATGGGCCTCTCTTTCCAGTGATGGCCGACTAGGCCATCTTTTGATGCATATGCAGCTAGAGTCAAGAGCTCCGGGGTACTGGTTAGTTCATAATGTTGTTCCACCTATAGTGTTGCAGATCCCTTTAGCTTCTTTGGTACTTTCTCTAGCTCCTTCATTGGGGGCCATGTGATCCATCCAATAGCCGACTGTGAGCATCCACTTCTATGCTTGCTAGGCCCAGGCATACTCTGACAAGAGACAGCTATATCAGGGTCCTTTCAGCATAATCTTGCTAGTGTATGCAATGGTGTCAGCATTTGGAAGCTGATTATGGGATGGATCCCCGGATATGGTAGTGTCTACATGGTCCATCCTTTTATCTCAGCTCTTTTTTAATGAGTAAAAACGTAAGCCTGGACAAGTCCCTTCCGCTCGACTCGAGACTCGAGCCCCGGGCTACCTTGCCAGCAGAGTCTTGCCCAACACCCGCAAGGGTCCACACGGGACTCCCCACGGGACCCTAAGACCTCTGGTGAGTGGATCACAGTGCCTGCCCCAATCCAATCGCGCGGAACTTGAGACTGTGGTACATAGGGAAGCAGGCTACCCGGGCCTGATCTGGGGCACAAGTCCCTTCCGCTCAACTCGAGACTCGAGCCCCGGGCTACCTTGCCAGCAGAGTCTTGCCCAACACCCGCAAGGGTCCACACGGGACTCCCCACGGGACCCTAAGACCTCTGGTGAGTGGACCACAGTGCCTGCCCCAATCCAATCCCGCGGAACTTGAGACTGCGGTACATAGGGAAGCAGGCTACCCGGGCCTGATCTGGGGCACAAGTCCCTTCCGCTCAACTCGAGACTCGAGCCCCGGGCTACCTTGCCAGCAGAGTCTTGCCCAACACCCGCAAGGGCCCACACGGGACTCCCCACGGGACCCTAAGACCTCTGGTGAGTGGAACACAGTGCCTACCCCAATCCAATCGCGTGGAACTTGAGACTGCAGTACATAGGGAAGCAGGCTACCCGGGCTTGATCTGGGGCACAAACCCCTTCCACTCCACTCGAGCCCCGGCTACCTTGCCAGCTGAGTCGCCTGACACCCGCAAGGGCCCACACAGGATTCCACACGTGATCCTAAGACCTCTAGTGAGTGGAACACAACTTCTGCCAGGAGTCTGGTTCGAACACCAGATATCTGGGTACCTGCCTTGCAAGAAGAGAGCTTGCCTGCAGAGAATACTCTGCCCACTGAAACTAAGGAGAGTGCTACCCTCCAGGTCTGCTCATAGAGGCTAACAGAGTCACCTGAAGAACAAGCTCTTAACAGTGACAACTAAAACAGCTAGCTTCAGAGATTACCAGATGGCGAAAGGCAAACGTAAGAATCCTACTAACAGAAATCAAGACCACTCACCATCATCAGAACGCAGCACTCCCACCCCACCTAGTCCTGGGCACCCCAACACAACCGAAAATCTAGACCCAGATTTAAAAACATTTCTCATGATGATGATAGAGGACATCAAGAAGGACTTTCATAAGTCACTTAAAGATTTACAGGAGAGCACTGCTAAAGAGTTACAGGCTCTTAAAGAAGCAGGAAAACACAGCCAAACAGGTGATGGAAATGAACAAAACCATACTAGAACTAAAAGGGGAAGTAGACACAATAAAGAAAACCCAAAGCGAGGCAACGCTGGAGATAGAAACCCTAGGAAAGAGATCTGGAACCATAGATGCGAGCATCAGCAACAGAATACAAGAAATGGAAGAGAGAATCTCAGGTGCAGAAGATTCCATAGAGAACATCGACACAACAGTCAAAGAAAATACAAAATGCAAAAGGATCCTAACTCAAAACATCCAGGTAATCCAGGACACAATGAGAAGACCAAACCTACGGATAATAGGAATTGATGAGAATGAAGATTTTCAACTTAAAGGGCCAGCTAATATCTTCAACAAAATAATAGAAGAAAACTTCCCAAACATAAAAAAAGAGATGCCCATGATCATACAAGAAGCATACAGAACTCCAAATAGACTGGACCAGAAAAGAAATTCCTCCTGACACATAATAATCAGAACAACAAATGCACTAAATAAAGATAGAATATTAAAAGCAGTAAGGGAGAAAGGTCAAGTAACATATAAAGGAAGGCCTATCAGAATTACACCAGACTTTTCACCAGAGACTATGAAAGCCAGAAGAGCCTGGACAGATGTTATACAGACACTAAGAGAACACAAATGCCAGCCCAGGCTACTATACCCGGCCAAACTCTCAATTACCATAGATGGAGAAACCAAAGTATTCCACGACAAAACCAAGTTCACACAATATCTTTCCACGAATCCAGCCCTTCAAAGGATAATAACAGAAAAGAAGCAATACAAGGACGGAAATCACGCCCTAGAACAACCAAGAAAGTAATCATTCAACAAACCAAAAAGAAGACAGCCACAAGAACAGAATGCCAACTCTAACAACAAAAATAAAAGGGAGCAACAATTACTTTTCCTTAATATCTCTTAATATCAATGGACTCAATTCCCCAATAAAAAGACATAGACTAACAGACTGGCTACACAAACAGGACCCAACATTCTGCTGCTTACAGGAAACCCATCTCAGGGAAAAAGACAGACACTACCTCAGAGTGAAAGGCTGGAAAACAATTTTCCAAGCAAATGGACTGAAGAAACAAGCTGGAGTAGCCATTTTAATATCGGATAAAATCGACTTCCAACCCAAAGTTATCAAAAAAGACAAGGAGGGACATTTCATACTCATCAAAGGTAAAATCCTCCAAGAGGAACTCTCAATTCTGAATATCTATGCACCAAATGCCAGGGCAGCCACATTCATTAGAGACACTTTAGTAAAGCTCAAAGCATACATTGCACCTCACACAATAATAGTGGGAGACTTCAACACACCACTTTCTTCAAAGGACAGATCGTGGAAACAGAAACTAAACAGGGACACAGTGAAACTAACAGAAGTTATGAAACAAATGGACCTGACAGATATCTACAGAACATTTTATCCTAAAACAAAAGGATATACCTTCTTCTCAGCACCTCACGGGACCTTCTCCAAAATTGACCATATAATTGGTCACAAAACAGGCCTCAATAGATACAAAAATATTGAAATTGTCCCATGTATCCTATCAGACCACCATGGCCTAAGACTGATCTTCAATAACAACATAAATAATGGAAAGCCAACATTCACGTGGAAACTGAATAACACTCTTCTCAATGATACCTTGGTCAAGGAAGGAATAAAGAAAGAAATTAAAGACTTTTTAGAGTTTAATGAAAATGAAGCCACAACGTACCCAAACCTATGGGACACAATGAAAGCATTTCTAAGAGGGAAACTCATAGCTATGAGTGCCTCCAAGAAGAAACGGGAGACAGCACATACTAGCAGCTTGACAACACATCTAAAAGCCCTAGAAAAAAAGGAAGCAAATTCACCCAAGAGGAGTAGACGGCAGGAAATAATCAAACTCAGGGGTGAAATCAACCAAGTGGAAACAAGAAGAACTATTCAAAGAATTAACCAAACGAGGAGTTGGTTCTTTGAGAAAATCAACAAGATAGATAAACCCTTAGCTAGACTCACTAAAGGGCACAGGGACAAAATCCTAATTAACAAAATCAGAAATGAAAAGGGAGACATAACAACAGATCCTGAAGAAATCCAAAACACCATCAGATCCTTCTACAAAAGGCTATACTCAACAAAACTGGAAAACCTGGACGAAATGGACAAATTTCTGGACAGATACCAGGTACCAAAGTTGAATCAGGATCAAGTTGACCATCTAAACAGTCCCATATCACCTAAAGAAATAGAAGCAGTTATTAATAGTCTCCCAACCAAAAAAAGCCCAGGACCAGATGGGTTTAGTGCAGAGTTCTATCAGACCTTCAAAGAAGATCTAATTCCAATTCTGCACAAACTATTTCACAAAATAGAAGTAGAAGGTACTCTACCCAACTCATTTTATGAAGCCACTATTACTCTGATACCTAAACCACAGAAAGATCCAACAAAGATAGAGAACTTCAGACCAATTTCTCTTATGAATATCGATGCAAAAATCCTCAATAAAATTCTCGCTAACCGAATCCAAGAACACATTAAAGCAATCATCCATCCTGACCAAGTAGGTTTTATTCCAGGGATGCAGGGATGGTTTAATATACAAAAATCCATCAATGTAATCCATTATATAAACAAACTCAAAGACAAAAACCACATGATCATCTCGTTAGATGCAGAAAAAGCATTTGACAAGATCCAACACCCATTCATGATAAAAGTTTTGGAAAGATCAGGAATTCAAGGCCCATACCTAAACATGATAAAAGCAATCTACAGCAAACCAGTAGCCAACATCAAAGTAAATGGAGAGAAGCTGGAAGCAATCCCACTAAAATCAGGGACTAGACAAGGCTGCCCACTTTCTCCCTACCTTTTCAACATAGTACTTGAAGTATTAGCCAGAGCAATTCGACAACAAAAGGAGATCAAGGGGATACAAATTGGAAAAGAGGAAGTCAAAATATCACTTTTTGCAGATGATATGATAGTATATATAAGTGACCCTAAAAATTCTACCAGAGAACTCCTAAACCTGATAAACAGCTTCGGTGAAGTAGCTGGATATAAAATAAACTCAAACAAGTCAATGGCCTTTCTCTATACAAAGAATAAACAGGCTGAGAAAGAAATTAGGGAAACAACACCCTTCTCAATAGTCACAAATAATATAAAATATCTTGGCGTGACTCTAACTAAGGAGGTGAAAGATCTGTATGATAAAAACTTCAAATCTCTGAAGAAAGAAATTAAAGAAGATCTCAGAAGATGGAAAGATCTCCCATGCTCATGGATTGGCAGGATCAACATTGTAAAAATGGCTATCTTGCCAAAAGCAATCTACAGATTCAATGCAATCCCCATCAAAATTCCAACTCAATTCTTCAATGAATTGGAAGGAGCAATTTGCAAATTTGTCTGGAATAACAAAAAACCTAGGATAGCAAAAAGTCTTCTCAAGGATAAAAGAACTTCTGGCGGAATCACCATGCCAGACCTAAAGCTTTACTACAGAGCAATTGTAATAAAAACTGCATGGTACTGGTATAGAGACAGACAAGTAGACCAATGGAATAGAATTGAAGATCCAGAAATGAACCCACACACCTATGGTCACTTGATCTTCGACAAGGGAGCTAAAACCATCCAGTGGAAGAAAGACAGCATTTTCAACAATTGGTGCTGGCACAACTGGTTGTTATCGTGTAGAAGAATGCGAATCGATCCATACTTATCTCCTTGTACTAAGGTCAAATCTAAGTGGATCAAGGAACTTCACATAAAACCAGAGACACTGAAACTTATAGAGGAGAAAGTGGGGAAAAGCCTTGAAGATATGGGCACAGGGGAAAAATTCCTGAACAGAACAGCAATGGCTTGTGCTGTAAGATCGAGAATCGACAAATGGGACCTAATGAAACTCCAAAGTTTCTGCAAGGCAAAAGACACCGTCAATAAGACAAAAAGACCACCAACAGATTGGGAAAGGATCTTTACCTATCCTAAATCAGATAGGGGACTAATATCCAACATATATAAAGAACTCAAGAAGGTGGACTTCAGAAAATCAAATAACCCCATTAAAAAATGGGGCTCAGAACTGAACAAAGAATTCTCACCTGAGGAATACCGAATGGCAGAGAAGCACTTGAAAAAATGTTCAACATCCTTAATCATCAGGGAACTGCAAATCAAAACAACCCTGAGATTCCACCTCACACCAGTCAGAATGGCTAAGATCAAAAATTCAGGTGACAGCAGATGCTGGCGAGGATGTGGAGAAAGAGGAACACTCCTCCATTGTTGGTGGGAGTGCAGGCTTGTACAACCACTCTGGAAATCAGTCTGGCGGTTCCTCAGAAAACTGGACATAGTACTACCGGAGGATCCAGCAATACCTCTCCTGGGCATATATCCAGAAGATGCCCCAACAGGTAAGAAGGACACATGCTCCACTATGTTCATAGAAGCCTTATTTATAATAGCCAGAAGCTGGAAAGAACCTAGATGCCCCTCAACAGAGGAATGGATACAGAAAATGTGGTACATCTACACAATGGAGTACTACTCAGCTATTAAAAAGAATGAATTTATGAAATTCCTAGCCAAATGGATGGACCTGGAGGGCATCATCCTGAGTGAGGTAACACATTCACAAAGAAACTCACACAATATGTATTCACTGATAAGTGGATATTAGCCCCAAACCTAGGATACCCAAGATATAAGATATAATTTGCTAAACACATGAAACTCAAGGAGAATGAAGACTGAAGTGTGGACACTATGCCCCTCCTTAGATTTGGGAACAAAACACCCATGGAAGGAGTTACAGAGACGGAGTTTGGAGCTGAGATGAAAGGATGGACCATGTAGAGACTGCCATAGCCAGGGATCCACCCCATAATCAGCATCCAAACGCTGACACCATTGCATACACTAGCAAGATTTTATTGAAAGGACGCAGATGTAGCTGTCTCTTGTGAGACTATGCCGGGGCCCAGCAAACACAGAAGTGGATGCTCACAGTCAGCTAATGGATGGATCATAGGGCTCCCAATGGAGGAGCTAGAGAAAGTAGCCAAGGAGCTAAAGGGATCTGCAACCCTATAGGTGGAACAGCATTATGAGCTAACCAGTACCCCGGAGCTCTTGACTCTAGCTGCATATATATCAAAAGATGGCCTAGTCGGCCATCACTGGAAAGAGAGGCCCATTGGACTTGCAAACTTTATATGCCCCAGTACAGGGGAATTCCAGGGACAAAAAGGGGGAGTGGGTGGGCAGGGGAGTGGGGGTGGGTGGATATGGGGGACTTTTGTTATAGCATTGGAAATGTAAATGAGTTAAATACCTAATAAAAAATGGAAAAAAAAAAAAAAAAAAAAACGTAAGCCTGTGGTTTGACCAGATAGGCAGCAAAGGGACAGATTTTCCAAGATAAGTAAGAAGTGTGGGAACTGAAGGGAACATTAATCAATACATGAGATGGGTGAAATAAATTTAAAAAGTGAGAAAAGTAAACATATATAGTTAGATTTATGGGAATTTAAAAAAATCCACTGATGTATTTAAACATAAGAAAGAAGAAGTAAGACTAATAAATTTATTTAATATGTACCAGGGGTACTTATAAAAAATATCTGTGTTGGGAAGTGTAATCCTAATGATCAAAGATGAAGGAAACAAATTTAAACAACATATTGTTGGAGAACACAGAATTCCTTGGAATAATTTTGAGAAAGATTCTCAAGAGACCTGTAACAAATAATAGCTGACATCTTTCCAAAGACTGTTCAGTGTGATTTCACAAGGCAAGGTCTCTGAAAACCCTGCTCTCTTTCTCTTGAGAAGTTCCAGCAGAAAGGAAGACCTGCAAAGTTCCAGGAGAGATGATCTTACCTCAAATATGCAACCCTTTACTCCCTAGAATGACAGTGCTAAATGTTCTGGTCCTTTGTCCCTCTTTCTACATGATTTTGTCACACATTTAAGCTTCAATCAGAATTTGCAAGGGACTACATTAATCCTTCAAATATTAATAATCTTTATATTTGTGTCTCACCTCTCACTATTATTTTGATGGAAATAAAGAAAAGGGAGAAGGAGGGAGTGAGAGTGTGGAAGGAAGTAGTAGAGAAGGGGAGGTAAGAAAATGGAAGCAAAAGGAGAGAAGATAGACAGAAAAAAAAGCAAACAAGAACCTTTCATTTAAGTTCTTCTTGCAGGATTGACTTCTGGGAAATCGAAAGCTAATAAAGGAATTTAATAGGGGAAAGAGAAAAAAAAACATTGCTGTGTAGCATAAGAAGCTATTTAAATTAGGAAAGAATTAACCTATATGGAATTCTTTGCTCTGACTTTGGATTTTTTTATAGTCCTATAATAACCTGAAGCCATGGATGGCTCATTCAAAATAAGTACTTTGGGAAATAGAAAGAATAGTGTTTGGAGCTACATCTACAGTAATGCTTAAAGATATTTAGATCTGCATTTGTAAAAGTTCAGCCCTTGGTTGCAGTAATGATGCTTGCTTACTTTCATAAACATTTCCAACTTTAATATTACTGGTTTCTATTTTAATTTTATTGATATAATTATGCTAAGCAGGAGAGAGGTGTGATTAATGATTTCCTTTGTTTTTTCAACCTAGGTAGCATAAACTGCTGTGACTTATATGCAGATCCAGAAAACTAACTGCAGAAGAATATGCATGCAATTTCCTGTGTGTTGTCTTCTTCTTTCCCATAAGGACAAGAAACTGTCTGGAGATACAGTTGAACAGAAACAAATGATCATCCTATGTGGCAACTGAAGAGTGCTAAGAAAATAAAAAGAACTTGCTTTTTATGAGTTACTTCAAATATAATCAGCACATAGTTGCTTTTGGTTTTTTCCTTCTTTCAACAGAAAAAATTTACTGTGGCTAAGCTCTTGACATTAGCTAATAGGTTAAAGATTCTTACACATGCTCCATTTGTTGAAAGTGTTTTGTTGTTGATCTCTTTCTTTCTTTCTTTCTTTCTTTCTTTCTTTCTTTCTTTCTTTCTTTCTTTCTTTCTTTCTTTCTTTCTTCCTAATGTTTGATTTCTTTGTCAAAAATCAAATGCCTGTAGGTGTATAACTTTATTTCTGGGTCTTTAATTTTATTCAATTGATCAACCTTTCTATTTTTAATGCCAGTACCATTAGGTTTTTTTTTTTTTTATTACTATTACTCTGTAGTACAACTTAAAATCAGGTATGGTGATAACTCCATGCACACTTTTATTGGACAGGATTGTTTTAGATATCTTGTACTTCTTGTTTTTCCAAATGAAGCTAAGAATTGCTCTTTTAGTGTCTGTAAATAATTGTTTTAGAATTTTTATGGGAATTGCATGAACCTGTAGATTGCATGTAGAAAAATGCAAATAGATCCATATCTATCACAGTGCACAAAATTCAAGTCCAAATTCAAAGACATCAACATAAAACTAGATACACAACATCTGATAGACTAGAAAGTGGGGAATAGCCTTGAGAGCAGTGTTACAGGACACAACTTGCTGAACAGAATAGCAATAACTCAGCTACTAAGATCAACAATTAGTAAAAAGGACCTCATAAAACCATAAGGATTCTGTAAGGCAAAGGGCACCCTCAATAGGACAAGCTGCAGCCTACAAAATGGGAAAATGTCTTCACTAACTCTATATCCAACAGAGGGCAATACCCAAAAGAAATAAAGAACTCACAAAATTAGACACCCATAAACCAAATAACCTAATTTAAAATGGGGTACATAGCAAAACAGAAAATTCTCAATAGAGGAATATCAAATTGTTTTGGACGCTTAAAAACATCCTTAATTATCTGGAAAATCAAAATCAACCTCAGTGTCAACCTCACCCCAGTCAGAATGGTCAAGTTCAAAAACTCTGACAACAGTAGATGATGACAAGGATGTGCAGAAAGAGGAACACTCCTCCACTGTTGGTGGGATTGCAAGCTGGTAAAACCACTCTGGAAATCAGTTTGGTGGTTCCTTAGAAAACTGGACAAAGTACTACATGAGGACCCAGCTATACCACTCCTGGTAATATACCCAAACGATGTTCCAACATGTAATAAGGACACATGCTCCACTATGCTCAGAGCAGTCATATTTATAATAGCCAGAAGCTGGAAACAACCCAGATGTCCCTCAACAGAGGAATGGATACAGAAATTGTGATACATTTACACAATGGAATATTACTCAGCTATTAAAACAATGAATTTATGAAATTATTGGGGAAATGGATAGAACTAGAAAGTATCATCCTGAGTGAGGAAACTCAGTCACAAAAACACACACATGGTATGTACTCACTGATAAGTGGATATTAAGCTAAAAGCTCAGAATACGCACAATACAACTCACAGATCATATGAAGCTCAAGAAGAAAGAAGACTAAAGTGTGGATGCTTCACTCCTTAGAAAGGGGAACAAATACTCATAGGCTGTAAAGGTTTGGAGTGACTTGGCAGGAAGAAAGAAGGGGAGGAGAAAAGGCAGGATGTGGTATGGGAGAAGACAGGGATGGTATACAGAGGGTCGGGAAATTAGAGTAGAGGTGTGTAGTAATAGGGTATGGAGAACTGGGTATAGCCACCAGAAAGTCCCAGGTGCCAGGAAAGCTAGGGGATCCCACGAACCAACGGGAATGGCATTAGCTGAAATACCCAACAAGGGGGAGGGAGAACATGTAGAGACCATATCCAGAGATTAGGCAAGGCCCCCAGGTACGGGATGGGGCCACCAACTCATCTCCCGATTTTTAACCCAGAATTGCTCCTATCTAAAGAAAATACAGGAACAAAGTGTGGAGCAGAGACTGAAGGAAAGGCTATCCAGAGACTGCCCCACCTGGGGATCCATCCCATATACAGACACTGAACTCACACACTAAACCCAGACAATAGTGTGAATGCCAAGAAGTGCTTTCTGACAGGATCTTCATATCTCTCTCCTGAGAGGTTTTGCCAGAACCTGAAAAATACAGAGGCAGATGCTTGCAGCCAACCATTAGACTGAGCATGGGAACCACAATGGGGGAGTTAGGGAAGGACCAAAGGAGCAGAAAGTGTTTGCATCCCCACAGGAAGAACAACAATATCAACCAACCAGACCACCCAGATCACCCAAGGACTAAACCACCTACCAAAGAGTACAGATGGAGGGATCCATGGCTCCACCTGCATGTGTAACAGAGGATGGCCTTATCTGGCATCAATGGGAGGAATGCCCCCCTTGGTCCTGTGAAGGCTCAAATGCCCCAGTGTAGGGGAATGCCAGCATACTGATGTGGGAGTTGGCGGGTGGGGAACCACCCTCATAGAAGCAGAGAGAGGAGGGACAGGTTAGAGGGTTTGAAGAGGGAAAACTGTGAAAGGGAATAACATTTAAAATGTAAATAAATAAAATATCCAGCAAAAATATTTCAGAAATAAAACAAAAATAAATAAAAGCAAAGCAAAACAAAACAAAATAAAAAGTACAAGATAACAATATTACAATCTACAGATCCAAAAATCTAAGTAACAAGGAAAGACCAAAGAAGGGTGCTTGAATCTTACTCAGAAGCAGAAATAAAATAGACATTGGGGAGGCTCCCAGAAATCTATTCGGTTGACCCTAGTTGGAACTCTAAGTAGTGAGGAATATAGAGATTGATGTGGCCACCTCCTATAGCCAGGCAGGACTTCCCATGGAAGTGGGGCACCAACATAACCATAAAACACTTGACTCAAAATTTGTTCTGCATACAAGATGTACAGGGATAAAGATGAAGCAGAGTTTGAGGTGCTGGCCAGCCAAGAAACGCCCAATTTGAGACCCATCCTATGGAAGAGATACAACCACTGACAGTATTAATGGTACTCTGCTATGCTTGCAAATAGGTGCCTAGCCTAACTGTCCTCTGAGAGGCCTTATCCAGCAGCTGATGGAAACACATGCAGAGGCCCACATACAAACATCATCGGGAGGAGCTCTGAGTGTCTTGTGGGAGAATGAGAGGAAGAACTGAAGAACTGGAGGAATAACAGAGACCACAAGAAGATCTCCAGAATTAACTCACCTGAACTCATGGGGTCTTACAGAGACTAAACCACCAACCAAAGAGCATGCAGGGCCTTGACCTAGGCCCTCTGCCGATATGTAGCAAATGAGCAGCATAGTTTCCATGTGAATCCTCTATTAAAGTGATTTGGGCTGACTCTGAGTCTGCTATCTTCTCTTGTATACCTTTTCTCTAGCTGCGTTGTTCCCTATAGTGTTGGTCATTTGAGTGCTTGATCCCCAGTTGGGAGTGCTATTTTTAGGCATTTTTAAATGAATGATGATGATGAAATTAAATTTTGCTTTTTTGTCATTGAGGACATCGAAGTTTAGAAGACTCATGCCATTCCCATTTGATTTCACTGCTTCTGTTGTGGTTTAAGATATGAGCTCTCATGTCTAGCTCCATGCCTGTATGTCATTATAGTTTTCTGACATATTGGTGATGGATTCCTGTGCCGCAGGACTTGTAAGCCCAAATAAACTCTTGCATCGGTCATGATGTTTTTTGCATAGCACAGAAAAGTTAATAAAATAATCTTAGTGCATTTTCAATGGTTTTCATATTAGAATTTTGAAAAAAAAAACATTCCACCATTCTGTTAAGTTTAAAATCCTGTATTAAGACATGAATTTTATTTTATTTTATTTTATTTTATTTTATTTATTTATTTATTTATTTATTTATTTATTTATTTATTTATTTTTGGTCTTTCGAAACAGAGTTTCTCTGTATAGCCCTGGCTATCCTGGAACTCACTTTGTAGACCAGGCTGGCCTCGAACTCAGGCTGGCCTCGAACTCAGAAATCTGCCTGCCTCTGCCTCCTGAGTGCTGGGATTAAAGGCATGTGCCGCCATGCCTGGCTCCGCAGAACTTTTATCACAAAATTTGTCCTGCCTAAAAGAAATGCAGGGAAAAAGATGGAATAGAAACTGAAGGAATGGACAACAAATAACCCTCTCAACTTGAGTCCTATCCCATGGTCAAGCACCCATGCCTGACAGTATTAATGATACAGAATGGAGCCTAGCATAACTGTCCTCTGAGAGGCTCTGCCCAGCAGCTGATTGAAACAGATGCAGATACCCACAGCCAAACATTCGACGGGGATCTAGAACCATTTGGAAGAGCTGAGGAAGTATTGATGGCCCTGAAAGGGGTGGGACCCCCACAGAAAAACCAACAGATTCAACTAACGTGGATCTCTGGGAGCGCTCAGAGTCTGAGCACCCAACCAAAAAGCACACACAGGGACCAGAACCCCAGGTAGCAGAGAGCTGCCTTGTTCTGCCTCAGTGGGAGAGGATGCACCTAATCCTGCAGCGATTTGATGTGCCAGGGTGGGCCCTACCCTTCTAGAGGCAAAGAGAAGGAGGATAGGAGAAGGGACTCTACAATGGGAGCACTGGGAGTACAGCAACGTTGGAGAAGTAAATTAATTGATTAAAAATAAAATAAAATCCTGTGTTAAGCCAAAAGTAGTAAGATAATCAGCTAAGCAAAATTACTTAAAAAACAAATTTTTTAATATATTGTTTATTAGTTATTTGGACAATATAGTTATTCCATGTTCTTATAATATATTGTACTTATATAATATATAAATATATCTTATGTGTATAATTAACAGAGTTAAGCATATGGGGATGTTTAAATATACTCATACTAAGTACTGTGTAAATGCACATAGCATATTGTGTTTATAATTATGTAAATATTATACATATGTCAACATATTCATAATAGCAGTCATCAGAGCAATGAACAAAATTATTTGAATGTTCCAAATTAATCATTTTGGAGAATGACCATTTCCTGAAGGATGTTCACAAAATATAAAGCACTTAACACTTTTGATAGCTAGAGCCACACTAAGTATCTCACACATGTTAAGCAAGCTCTGCACTACCATCTAGGGCCTCACACTAGAATTAAGGAATAAAAATAATATGACATGTCTACTACACTACAGCAATATGATAGCTATAAACCAACTATGAAGTTTAAATAGTTTAATCCAGTTTGGTAGAAGTAGACTAAAATATTACTTCTGTTATTTCCAACTTTTACTATCATTGAAAAATAGAAAATTTCTACAAATTCATATATAATGATTATACTTTATGTATAATATTAACCCTTCCATTTAAAAAAAAATGAAAAATTGGAACAATTTAGCAAGGCAAATGTTTTCAGATACCTTATTTAATTTGTATTAGGAAATCCTGTACAAGTATCAGATAGTACTAAACTGTGGACTGTACTCAAAGAGCGTACTTGACCCCTGGTATTATTGTGAAGTGGCAAAGAAATTAAAGCACTAGGGCATAGTGGGTAGCCTGGAGTCAACAGGATTGCTCTTAAAAGGGACTGTGTACCTTCACGTGTCAGTTCTCTATGTGTTCCCTACACAGGGAAACAGGCTTTGTTTATCATGTTCTCCTGTCCAAATGCCATGAAGCTTGATTAAGAGGATCTGAAGTCTCAAGAGCTGTAGGGAAAAATCTAGCTTCCTACTTCTTACTCTGCTTATCTTGCGTAGAATAATCGCATGCCAATTAATATGGAGAGAGTCACACTTCATACTTGCCTTTACAGCTTCTTCCATCTTCTGCTACTTCAAATCCATCCTCGCAATAACATCTTGTAGCATTTCTGACCATTGCACATTTAAACTGGCAATTCAACTGCTGACAACTGGGTAATAATTCTGTAAAGAAAAAAAAGTCGCTATATCAAATTGTCCACATAAAAATGTTTAAATTAGACATCATTAGTTTATATTATAATTGTCTCAAGGAGGAAGTTCAATCCGTTGTCTTACAAAACACACTGGTTTGCATTTATTTTAAGGACTGGTAACAAAATTTAATGAAAACTGGTGCTCAGTTTTCTTCTTGTTAGCATATTACTATGTTCAAATAACAAGTCTGTTCCAATTCTGGTAAATTAAATGATTTCATGAGGAAAAGTGTCAGTATGCAGGTTCATTTCCTTATCCACGCCTTCTCTGCCTGACACATCAATTGATTTTCTATCTCTGGAAGCTCGTTTTGATTTACCAGTCCATGAGTAACCTGCATAAAATCAATGTGTGTATATTCTTCACGAATAATTTACTTTCATTGGTGAAAAATATTACAGAAATACTAGACATAATATATTTCATTATGTTTGAGTTCTTCCAGAAGAAATGTATCATTGAAGCACAAGTTAGCCAACCCTCCAAATAAATTCTGATTCATTGTGATAAATGAACAAGACAGTGGGTGACAGGAATACATCGAATAGGTGCTAATGAGGGTAGTATTTGATAGACTTGAAAAGCATTTTCATAGAAGATATGACTGCTTATGTGCCATGAAAATATTGTTCTAGTGTATTTTAACAATAAAATTTTCCCCAAGGGTGAATGATAGGACTTCTGAACATTAAAGTTAAATGAGTCAAAATATGTTGGTATTTGGCATAAATTTTAGTTGGTGCTTTTTATAAATATTTAAAAGATAACAGACAAAAAATAAAAATAATATATCTGGAGCATTCTAAATTGAATGCTGTGTATTTTAGTAGGGTGTAACATAACCACCTATACTGTTGCCTTTCCTTAATTACTATTCAATTACAATGTAAGACTGTTTCATGATCCTTTTAAAACTGAAAACCCACTTTATAATTTTCACTCATTTATGCTAACTTTGTTTCGTATGTCTTTTAGGAAGCTAAAGTAGTCAGAAACTATTTTACTAGTTTACAGTCCATATTTGATAACCTGTGCAAATTCTGGAGTCTCTGACTTTCAAACTTAGCTGAGCTAATAACCAAAGCCGCAACTATACTACTTCTCTGGTACTCTATCCTATTCAAGGTCATTGCTTAAGTTTTGCTCCAATTCCTCCCCCTCATTAGTATTTTGTTATTTATATTAGGTCTAGATTGCCAAACAAAAACCTCACTCTATTTGCAAATTTTGTAAATATTTGCGGTTGGAATACAGCCACAATCGTTATTTACTTACAGATTCTGACTGCTTTCCTAACACCTCAGAGACAACAAGACCTACAAAGCATGAAGTATTTTCTCCTTTCTGTTACAGAAGAAGTTTTCTGAATGATATGCTATTTCATTCTCAGTTCTGAGCAGGTTTTTTTTTTTTGTTTTGTTTTGTTTTTTTGTTTTGTTTTTTTTTTTTTATTTTCCCAGATTAAAATCAAAGGCCATAGACATCAGCCAACCCTCCTGCCACTTTATTCACAATTATATTTTCTATTTGTATCTTTAGACAATTGTAACTATATACATACTTACATACTCCATTCTTTGTGAATTTCTACATTAAAATTACTTCATCAACTTACTTTCCAGGCTCATTAACTTACTTACCAAGAAGTCCTGGAAAATTTTCATGCATTAAGTTCACTGGCAATGTTTGACCTTCACTTGACATGACCAACTTTCAGCTTATTCTACTTCCAGTGTAACAGGTACTCATCTCTTGGTCAATTTTGTCAAATTCTATTTCATCTCATCTACCTGATTTAATGTACCAAGGCAGAAACTGTGGTCTTTTTCTCTGTCTGTAGGACATTTGTGAACAACTGTTTGAAACATAAGTGCTGTTCATGAATTTGAAGGCAAATTTTAATCTCCTCAATTTCTAAATTGCATAAACCAAATAATCATTGAAATATCATATTAGTTTTCTTTTTGGAATTTTGTATAAGTTTTCTTAATGTAGCATCAACCAATAAAAACAGAGCTATATCTACTTTGAATTTCAAATACTAGATTCATGGCAACAAAATGTAGACATAGATATTATTCATATTTAATGCAGTATACCTATGCCTTTTATCTAAAGAATGCTAATACAAAATATGGAATGCATAATTCTTCTAAAATCTTAACTCTGTCTACTATGTCTGACTGAATTTCAGAATCAGGCTCTGGATAGGAAATCTCTTTGAACTTTCATAGAATTTTAGAAGAAGCTGTAGGTACAAGCTAGACAAAGATTTTACTGTAGCTGTAGGACAGAATTTCAGTGTAAGGGCAGTCTACCTGCAAATCTTTCTGAGTTCTCCCTAATTAATAAAGGTCATATAATTTAATGTATTGATAAGTTATTGTTAATCATACTTTAATAATACTTTGTTTGTAGAGATACAAAACATTGTAATATCAATGTAATATCTTGACTCAAGAATTAGTCATCATTTCTAGTTAATCAATATAAGCTAAATCTATAAAATAGTTCATTTACTTCCTAAGGGTAATTGATCTGTGAATCATGGAAGCAATCCAAACTTTATTTCAGTTTGCAGGGCACTTTAGTCTGATGCTCTCTGAGCACTTATCCAGTACTAAGTCACTAAGTATTATTTTAGTGACACATTCTGAGATTTTGTATAGATCCATGTACCAGTTACAATAGGGCATGGTAGTGAATGAAGTTAGTAAGAAGTATAACAATGTAAAAACTATCAAAAGAGTACATAAAAAGACTGATATAATTAGTTACAGGAAGAAAGACTCTTCCATGATTAAGAAATGTAGAAAGGCAAGGGGAAATACTTGTGAAAAAACACAAACAAACAAACAAACAAACAACCCTCATGTACACTTTCAATATGAGGTCAGAGAGATGACCCATCAATTAAGAGTATTTGTTCTGCAACAATGAAGAACTGAATTTGTATCAAGTGCCCACATAAAAATCTAGAAATCACCATACACGGGCCCATCATCTCAGTTGTGGGAAGCAGAACCTGGAGAATCAAGAATAATTACTGAATGCCATCCCAAAGGAGAAATGTGAGTTGAAAGAAAAGACCTTCCCTTAAAGCAATAAGGTGAAGAAATGATCTGACACAACTTCCTCTGGTTTCTCTGTGTGTTATTCAGTCAAACAGATGCAGAAAGGCACATGCCTTGTGCCACAAAACACATACATACACATAAATGTACATGCATACCACTTCACACACATATATACACACATTCAGACATGTATATAATAATAAATATTTTATATACATATACCACTTTACACACACATATACATATGTTTATGACAATAAAATTATAGAGAACAGTTATGAAAATGTAGCCCAGCTGGAAAGAAAAAGGTAAATATATACTCTAGAAGATGCGGAAACAACAATAAAACACAGACAATAGACATACAATGTAATATTTATTATTGTAAGAATTGAGTAGGGTTCTATTACATAGGCAAAATATGAGGTCATATTGTAAAGTGAATATAACATCCTACTTGTACAGCAACAGGCTTGTTCTCTTAGTAATATAATGTGTCACTTTCGATTTAAACCTCCTGCTCAGATTCTACTTGTTAAGGTCTAAATTCACAATAGCATCTCCAAATAGCCCTTGTCTTAATTATAGACTCCCTTTAATTGGGTAATGCCTATGGGACAAAGAGTGTGGACCAGTAAAAAGTTTCCAACAAGGAGAAAGTTGGGCAGACAAGGAGAAATAAAAAGAGAAATAATGGTTGTATAAGGTTAGATGTTAACCCAGTTCGTGGTCTAAAATAATAATATAGAAAGGAATCTGGACCAGATTTCATTGACTTTACTGAGCATCCTCTTCCCAATGGTGTGTGCATACACAGAATACAGAAGGTAAGAAGATGATAAAACAGTATATGGGATTGTAGGAAATTGCTAGATAACAGCTCTGCTTAGTGGTCACAAATGGTTGTAAAGAATTAACAAATATGCAACTGAAAAATCAACACTGTGTTTATTTAGAATTTACTATGAATTATTGTAAAATTATGTATTTTACTGCTTAGCATCTATGCTTAATTACAGGTAAAACTATAATGACTAATTATCACTGCATCCACCCACGTGGCTAGAAAGGTTATTCAAGTACCACACAATTTCCATTATTAATGCTTATTTTTCCAGAATGCCTTTCAGGTGGCAAACTCATTGGCTGGTGTGCCATCATCATGTTTGGTCTCATACTGAATTAGCAATACTGATAATACCTATCAATGATTTATCCAGATGGTAACACAGCCCTCTAGACATATCTGATACCTATTTTAAATATTGACATAAAAATGACCATTTCTTTCATTTAAAAATATAAAAGTAATATTTTAAGGACTCAATCAGATCTTATTGATGGAGATTTTTTCTACATTAATCTATTTTAAAAATCTATTTAATGATTTTATTAAAACTGTAAAGAAGGAAAAGGCCAAAAGAAAGATTCAAAAGGGATCAATATACTTTATCTAATGCAAACTAATTTTCCAAAAAGTATGCGGTTTTGTAACATCTAAACTTTGAAGTTCTTAGATTCTAAAAATGTATTCTTGAATTTGTATTACTAGAATATAGCAAAAATAAGAGGAAAATAGTTAATCTATGAAAGATCTAAGGTTATTCTATTTCTTACATATATTTTTGCTTGGAGGTGGTAGAGCATTATATTGAGATAATAACAATGGTAAATCAAGGTTATTTTAACTTTCCTCCTATAGTGGCTATTCCTGGTTGTCAACTGGACTATATTTGGAATGAACTACAATCCAGAATTGGAAGGCTCACCAGTGACCCTTATCTGGGGGCTTGGAGATGGAAGTTTCTTTCTGATCTGGATCTTGATATGGAGATCTTGAGGCATAGTGGCTATGGATTCCAGAAGATTAAATCTCCAAGTTCAAGGTCATCCAGGATTAAAGGTGTGGAGGAACACACCTTTAATCTGGGCTACACCTTCTGCTGGAGACAATATAAGGACATTGGAAGAAGGGAGTCTTGCTCTTGCTCCTTTGCCTGCTTGCTATGTGAGACTGAGTAACTGCTAGATCCTTGGACTTTGATTCACAGCTACTACTGAACCATTGTTGGGAATTGGGCTGCAGACTGTAAGTCATCAATAAATTCCTTTACTATATAGAGACTATCCATAAGTTCTGTGACTTTAGAGAACCCTGACTAATATACCTCCTCCTTAGAGATTCCAGGCTCTGTAGTGCTTCAAAGAGCAGGGAAATTTTCACTATCAAGTTTCATCTAGCTACTTCTTCCTAGGCAAAAATAATGGTTATTTCCTCACATGTGAACCATCTATGTCTTTAGGCTACATTGTTGATGCTACAAGTAGTAGCATGGTATTCCACTGTAAACTATAAGCAGTCTGTTTATAAACTGATACACAATTTGTTGTTTTCAGTTCAGTGTTACATAATAAATACCAAGGTATTTTTGTATAAATACAAAGTTGTTATTTGGATAATTCTGAGATTTCTGTGGTACATCATAGAAGAATATTTCACATTAGAAAAAAATACAAATTTGTTTCTAGAGAGAGTAATACAGCTAGGCATATTTTTGCAATGTTATGCATTGTCAACCCACATACTAATCCTTTTTGCAGTATTCTACTATTTTTAGAACAAGAAAATTTAAAGTCTGACAACACATGTCTTTACAATGTTCCTTTCTAGTAGCATTTTATGTATTCCAACTCTACGTTATTTCCACTAGCAACTTTCCAAGTGATCAGCCATTTCCCAACCTTTTTTGAAACCAAATATAAAAATATAAAATCAAAAAGAAAACCAAACAACAATAACAAAAAATAAGACTGAGCATTTGTCCATGGAAGCAAATCAGGGCATACTCCAGCACTAGTAGCCTCAATACAATTTTTGTTGATCTCTTTAAAAAATCCATTCTTTAATCCCATGCCTTTCCTCTATGACATTTGAAATAAAATCTCTCTCTCTCTCTCTCTCTTTCTCTCTGTGTGTGTGCGTGTGTGTGTGTGTCTGCCTGTCTGTCTGTCTGTCTGTCTCTCATTCTCTCATCAAGCCCTACATTTGAGTGCCACTCATAGCTTTTCCTTGCCTACTTTGTGGGATCTTCTTTTGTTCACACTTTATCTTTTCTGGTTTCATTCTCTAACATTTTATTGGAGAGAAAAAAAAGCATAGAATAGAGATATCCATGAATCTAATTTCTTTCTTTCCTTTTCTTCTTTAAGGATGACTACTTACAAACTACAACCAACCTTCCTGAATGGCCAACACCACCCAGCCCATCTTAGGGGCTCTATTATTTATATAACCTCTGAAAATATCCCAGAATTTCAAACATAACACAATTGCAAAAATTATCTTCAACTAACACAACCATGCTTCTTCTAGATCACAAGGCAAATCAAGGTAGCTGCTCTGGACAGTCTGGAGTAGGCCCACAACCCAATACTTGGGATTAAAATGAAATCACATTCTTATAATATGTGTTTTTTTAAAGAAACAAAAATTTCAGAATTTTCACATTTCCCCTCTTCTTTTTTAAGCTAACGTGATCTCGTAGCACTGGGTCACACCTTTTCTCAGTCTGATGGCATGGGTATTTCGAGATTAACACTTTCTCTAGAAATGGACTCTTTCAACATATTGTTCTGCATTTACAGATTTTCTCTGAGCCAGTTGTCCTCAGGCACAGCTTCTTTTCCTCTTTTTTTTTTTTTTTCCTGAGGGAGATTCCTGCCATCTTGTTCTCTTTTTAATCTAGTGCTCCTGGCTTCCCAAGAGGTTCTATCTCCACCCACTACCTCTCCAATTACAAAGCCAACTCTGTGATCCTTTCAGAAAAGAGAGAGTAAAGGTAACTACTTTTGTTTTCTAATTTCAGCCATTTGTTTCTCAGGTGGCTCCATTTCCATCAGCAATTACTCCAGTGGATCATCCATTCTTCTGACCTTTCTTGAAACAAAATATATCAACAATTCTTCCAACCAGTCTTGAAACAAAATATGTGAGGAAAAAAAAAGAAGAAGGAGGAGGAGGAGGAGGAGGAAGAAGAGGAAGAGGAGGAGGAGAAAACAGATAATAATGTAATAACTTCTAGTAGAAAAGCAGAGGATATCCAAGCAGTAGTAGCCTTGCTAAAGTTTTCACTGTCTATTGAAAAAAGAAAAAAAAAAAACACTTTTTCATCACATGCTGTTTCCTTTTTAGCATTTGAAATTAAATTTCTCTTCATCAAACCCCACGTTTCGATGTCATTTGTAGCTGCTCTTTGCTACTTTACAGTAATGATGTATACTAGCATGGTTTTCTTGTGTGTGTGTTATTGTGAAAATTTACAAAGCCATTAACCTTGTAAAACTAAGAGGTTTATTTGCCTTACGTTTTTGGAGGGACAGGATATATCTCATTACTAATTTAGCTTTGGTAAAGACCTCAAAACAGATGGTGCTGCAATAGTGCTTCAATAGTAAGAAGATATAGGGATAGATAGGTCACATTTTAAATTGGCAACCCAAGTAAAGATACAGGATACAACTTGAAAGCTTATAAAACTGGCTCTAACAAGGCCAGTCGATGGGAGCAATCCTATTGAGGACCTTGCCATGGATATCTTGAAGATGTCTCAGTAGGTCCCAACACTTGAAATTCATATCTCCCAAATGCCACATTTAGGACCAAATTCCACCCAAAAAAAAACTTTGTAGAAAAGTTCTTAAACTACATTGAAACCTTAACAGCATGATATGTTAATTTTAGTAAAAAAAATTAACCCCAATTCATCAATTCATATTGATCAGTATATTTAATTGTGACTGTAGAGAGAATATCTCCAACTTTACTGGTAGTGTTTAGAAAATATAGTTGCCAAGTAAAAACTGCAGGTATACAAATAAAAGAGTTTTTCATTTTAGAAGGCAAAATAATATATAGTTGAATAAAACTTTACTCATTTAAGCTATAAAAGAACTACTTATATTTATATAGAGGATGGTTCATTAGTCATACACACATATACAAATTTATGTAGATTTATAGAAATAGAATATCTATAAATAAATATCTTCAGACTGTGAAGAAAACATCTTTCTATATCTGAGTTAACATTGTTTATTAAAATCTCCAACAGAGATCAACTCCTTAGGAAGCAATGATGATAAACCTGACATGGTGCTTGTATATTCAATACAGAGAGAAAAACAAACTCAACTTCAGTGTTTGTGGTATGAAGAAAGAAAATGCACACTAGTGATGGGAGGAACAATTCTATAGGTTTTCATGATCCAACTATATAGATTATTCAATTCACAACATGGGAGGACCACTAAAATGATCTGACATATGAAGTGTACCAAATGCAACTTCAGCATAAAATTAAGTACACATCTATGATCTCAGAACTTAGGAAACTAAAAGTTTAAAGTCATCCTCTCTTATATGAGTTTGAGGCCCTGAGTTAAATGAAAACCTCTCAAAGAACTAAACCACAAGGAATAAGCAAACAAATAAACCAAAATCTCTACTATAAGTCCAGGAGTGAATCATCTAAAGTATATGTGAGATAATGACAACATTAGTCTTTATTCATGAAAATAAAAGTTTTAATATAGTGAAGCAATAGCTTATAATATGGTGCAACAGTATTTCTATTTTTTAATATTTGTATACATTAAATACCTTAAAATTCAAATAAAATATTATTTTCAGATGTACAAAACCTGCAGAAAATTATCATCGAATCAAATTTTCTTGGGATGCCTTTAGACTGATATTTTTAGTGTTGCCAGCAGAAATGAATTAATTTCATTATTAAGGAGATAGAATAACAACAATAGCAACAACAACAAAAAAAACTACTGTACTACTTATGAGGAAAAAGGTGATGAGACATTCTAGGAGAAGGAAATGCATTCTAGTATACTCCAGAGCCCAGATACATCAGTGACATTAATGCCAACAAGGGATTTCAACAGTGGACTCAGACAGAGCAGGTACCCACAGCCAAACAGTGAATGGGGCTTAAGGAGTCTTGTAGAAGAATAGGAGGAAGAATTGCAGATACTAAGGGGATAGGACCACAGGAAGGCAAACAGAGTTAACTAACATGGTCACTTGGAACTCTCAGTGTCTGAACCACTAACCAAAGAACAATCACAGGCTAGCTCTAGGCCTCCTGGAAAAATGAACAAATGTGGCAGATGTGCAGCTTGGTATTCCTGTAAGTATCAAACAGCTGAAGCAAAGCTATCACAAAAGCTGTTGACTAAATGTGGGATATGTTCTTCTATCTGGGCTGCTTTGTCTGGCCTCAGTGGGAGAGGAAGCACCTAGCCTTCCAGAGATTTGAAGTGCCAGGGTGGGGAAATAACCAGGGGGTGCCCCACTTGCTCAGAAAAGAAGGGGAGGGAGATAGAGGAAGGATTATGGGAGGGACAATGGGCAGTGAGTAGGATGTAAGGTGAATAAATTTAAAAAAATTAAAGACATGCATTGATAGTACATCTGATATAGCTTTGGGGAATGTATATGTACAGATGTCAATATCCTTGTCCTGATTTAATAGATGTCTGGAATATTTTACTTTCAGAATAAGCATAGTTGACAGCATTTCCATCTGCATGTCAACTGGTATCAACAGAAACTTCCTTTTCAAGGATTTGGAACCAAGAAAAGAACAAAGTACATGTTATGCTTATAGGCAGGAAATTAGTGAAAGCACTAAAACAGGAAATGACTTCATCCTTTAGCTTGAAGAACTACTGTATTTTTGAATATTATGATATATGCATATACATGTATCACATATATTTGTTTTATTTCAGACTGTTTAATTTAAAATAAGAAGCAGAACACTTCACTATAGGGGCTTAGTTTATAGCCTATTACAACATTCTTTCATCAGTGATTGAATTCTTGTGAGGTTCCATTTTACCAGATTTTGTCTTTCCATAGATGCGTTCCCCATAAGGACTGCCTACAAAACAATGTGTTCTCTCTTAACCTTTTCCTTGCCTTCAGTGAAATTGTGAAAACTGTTGAAGAAACATTTGGAAATATTCTCCCAGGCTGTGATTAAGCAGAAGTTAAAGCTAGAGTCAAGAGATAAAAGATTACATACAACAGCAAATCCAGGCAATACATCTGTAGATAATAGACTGCACACTAGGGAAATATATTTCTACCCAATATATTTTAAACTCTGAATAAACACCTATTTGCATGATGAGTGTAAAAATATCTAAGTGGAAATGACTACCTTTGGCAACCATAGACAAACACTTGTGAGGAAAACTCCTACCCAAAGAGAAGATTACATGATTCTTTATTATTTATAAGTGCATACATAGAAAGCCAATTAAGGAAGAAATTAATGTATTAACCACAAATGCTATCCAGAGGGGCAGATTACATAAATTTGCATACTGAAGACAACCTAAAACTCAAAACCTTGGGGAAAGATAATTTTATAAATATTTTAATGAATAATAATAATAATAATAACAATATCTATACTTCATGATAACAATAAGTACCATAATTGGAAATAAATATAACTCAATTTTATCTTTTCAGTGAAAGGATACAGTAAAAAATTTAAATTTTTAAGAATGAGTCAAACTACATAAAAACACTAATTATCTCTTACTCATTTCTTGGGTTCATTATACACACTGTACAAAGATTAAAGTCTGCTAACATAATGAAAAAGAAAAACTTAAACATAATTTGTGATAATTTATAATACTGTGGAGAATATTGAAACAGTATAAAGGTTTCTCAGAAAACTAAAAATGAAATTGCCATATGCTAGAGCTCTGATACTGAACCCTTACATAAAGAGGGTATACAAAGTCCACAAAGACAGGAAAGTCACATGGAATTAATTCTACCTGCAAATCCATGTTCACTGAAGCAATATGCAAAATAGCTAAGGTGTGGAATGAACCTATCTACACTTGAGCAAGGAAATGATTAATGAGGCCCTGCTGGAGACACATTCTCCAGCTTCACTAATTTGTCTGGAGACAGATCAGGTGCTGCAGAAAACCCCTTTCCCCTCTCCCCCCACCTACACCCAGAGAAGGCTTGACCCCCATGAGGTCTGTCATAACAAGGCTCACAGGTGAGACACCCCCTCACCTCAATACCTGACCCAACTAGGACCCCTATAGGGCCCACAGCAGGTAGGTCTTATCCACCCTGCTGGAGACACATCTTTCTTCTTGCCCACAACTAAGGCCAAGGCAGAGCCAGCACTCCAGGCTCCTTCCCACACAGTTTGACTCCTAGGAGGTGCACCACACCCAGGCTCACAGAGGAGATGCACCTCACTCCAATTCCTGGCCTCACTGGGACCCCTACAGGGCCCTGCTCAAAATATATCATCCTTCATGTCCACAACTACACTGTGCACAGAGGCAGATCTGGTAGTTTAGCACATGCACGCGCACGTGCGCGCGCACACACACACACACACACACACACACACACAGAGAGAGAGAGAGAGAGAGAGAGAGAGAGAGAGAGAGAGAGAGAGCAAGCCTGACTCAAAGAAGTTCATTATAACCTGGTTCACAGAAGAGACAGGCTCCAGCCAGAGACAATCACATGGTGAGAAGCAAGCACAAGAATATAACCATCAGAAATCAATGCCACTTGGCACTATCAGAACCCAGATCTCCAATTACAGCAAGCCCTGGATACCCTAACACACTTGAAAAGCAAGATTCTGACCTAAAATCCCATCTCATGAAGATGATAGAAGACCTTAATGGAGGACAGAAATAGCTCCCTTAAAGAAATACAAGAGAACATGGGTAAACAGGTAGAAGCCCTTAAAGAAGAAACACATAAATACCTTAAAGAATTACAGGAAAATACAAACAGGTGAAGGAATGGAAATAGAAACAATAAAGAAATTATAAAGTGAGGCAACCCTGTAGATGTAGTAAAGAGATCGGGAGTTACAGATGCAAGCATCTCCAAGAGACTATAAGAAAGATAAGAGGGAATCCCACACAACAAACCCACACATGTTTATATAACACATATACCACACACATACAATTCAAACATACAAATACATTACACACAATACCTAAACTCTGCATACATACTATAGACACACATATTTTATATATATTATATACATTATATATTATGTATGTATATATACATATACATAACAAACGAAAGTAACCAAACAAAAACCTTATCTTGTTATTGGCAGAAAAGTAGACATATAGACTAATGGAATGAAGCAAGTAATTCAGAAATATCTATGTGGCTACAGCCACTCAATATTTGACAAAATGGGTAAAAGATATACAGTAAATAAAAGTCTCTTTAGGAAAAGAAGAATGAAAACTGGATTTTCATAGTTTTTATAACTAATCTAAAATATCTTTTTTACTCAACAAAAATTTTAAAATTGATACTTAACATTTATAGGACCTGAAATTTTGAAACTGCTAAACTAAGACAGCTAAAGTACCTTATGATATCAGTATGTGCAAGGCTATATGACATTACTTAAAAGCACAGGCAGTAATTCTAAGAATTAACAAATTGGTTTCCAATAAATTCGAAAGATTCCTGCACAAACAAGGTAACAATTACCACAATGAAATGAGCATATACAGGATGGGGATAAATATTTGCCAAGAAGACACCAGACAAGGGATTAATGTCCAGGATATATAAAGATCTTCAAAACAAAATACACACCCATACTCACAGAGTCAAAGTAATCAAAATCTTCAAATCAATGAAATGACTAAGGAGCTGAGTGCACACTTTTCAAAATGAATTCTAGTTTTTCTTCATTTCTTCTAACAGGACTGTGTATTAGCAATGCCTCTGGTGTATGGAGGACACATGGGACCTGAGGAAACATCTTTTCATTACATTTACTTCTGCCCTTTCTCAACACCTATTTTAGACCAATAGGTCAATGAATACAATTTTTTCTTATATATAGTGGTCTATAGGGGAAAATCAATTCCATTGTAAATGGTGCCATCCCTGGGCTGCTGATCCTTGATTCTATATGAAAGTAGGCAGAACATGCCATCTGGAGAGAGCTACTAAACAGCATCCTTTTATATCCTCTGCATCAGCTCCTGCATAGAAATATCTGCTCTGCTTAAGTTATCATCCTGACTTCCTTCAATAATGAACAGTTATATGGAAAGGTAAGCCAAATAAACTCTCTCCCCAGCTTGCTTTTTACCCCAAGAAAAAAACCCTAAGACTGTGTTTTTAGTTATAGCCTGAAGATGATACTGAAGAAAAAAAAGAGGGAAAAGGAGGAGGAGGAGGAGGAGGAGGAGGAGGAGGAGGAGGAAGAGGAGGAGAAGGAGGAAGAAGAAGAAGAAGAAGAGGAGGAGGAGGAGGAGGAGGAGGAGGAGGAGGAATTCTTTCTTGTTGTTAGGAAGAAGAGACAAACCTATGTACCCATGAATATCTTCTGACCACTCTTCTAACAGGAAATAAGCTTCTGTAGTATTGGCTTTACTCTATGCGTGTTAGCAGCTTCTGGGCCTTAGTTCTTTTTCTTTTCTGCTCATGATACTTGCTTTTATACAAATCATCATGTAAAGCTTGAGAATCCCTTTAAGGGAAAAAAAAAAGTCAGGATCATAGTTTCAAAATTGTATGAAGACAGGTTTGGAGTCTGAACCATTTTGTAATGCTTCATTTGCCCTACTGTTTTAACAGGTTCCCGGAGACAAACCTGTGGGAACCTTCAAGAACATTGTCTTTCCACAGAGTGACTGGAGAGACCTTAAGAAGCTGATGAAGACTGCAAACCCTGTGGCATTATTTGATTTGAGAAAACATATGAGGCAGTTTATATAGTACTAAAATTAGTTGTCTCTAATGGTTTATCAATACAAATAGGTTTTATATACCCTTAATATGTCCCACTGCCATTTGAATCTAACATGCCAGATTATATTTTAAATTAAACACTCAGAATACCCAAAACAATCTGCAAAAATGAAATGATATTTTCTAATTTTATTTTTGTTGTTGTTGTATGCTCACAAAATAATAATATTTGATTGTTTGAAGTCATGCAAGTAAAGTATTTATGTCTCTCAAATATCAGAGCAATTTATATCATGTGTAATTCGTTCTATTGTTTGAGCACTCCTAAACTTTCCAAATTTTGGTAAGAAAATATTTTAGTCGGATGTTGCAATGGCAACATATCTGACCATACCATGGATGAAATATTTAATTTTATGCACATTTTCAGAGTGATGGGTTGATAGTTGCTTGGACCCATGTATTTTGGCAGATCACCATGGTGGAAGAAATGTGTGACAAAGGAGAATATCCATGTAAGCAGGAATCTAAGGCAGAAAAGGACCCAGGGTGAAGCAATGATCCCACAAAGCAATTCTAGTAACATCTATCACTAATGTAGGCCCTACCCAGCTCCTAATATTTCCAGGTTTTGTCAGATGGAGCCACTAGCTGGAGATCCATCCTTTCCAAGTGGCAAGTTTTGAGGAGACACCTTAAAACTCTTGCCTAAACCATAACAAAGTTTGTATTTTGGAACAATGAAAGTAAAATTTTGTCAGAAAATAAAGTGATGAAAACAACTTCTAAAGTACAAAATTAAACTTGACAACAAAACAAAACACAGTTGTCATGGTAAACATAATGAAGTGATCACTGATTACAAAGTACCAAATGCAAGTCCAGTCTTTACATCCCATCCTTACAGTGACACTCTTTCTGAATTGTAATTTATGAATTAACCTGATGAAATGAAGAAAATATCTAATAAAATATTGTAAAATAATATTGTACATTTAAATTTTATTATTCAATATTCATATTCAAGATACCAGTGTCTAGACAGGCCTTATCCAATACTTTTTGCATTTCCTAGTTCATATGCCTCAATTTTTGAAATATTTGTTTAAAGATTAAAACCTTTTACTTTAATTTACCCAAAGCCATATTTTTATCCATACAGAACTCCCTTGTTCCTTTTCTGACAGAAAAAGTTATCTTGATTGATAGAATTCAGCCATTATGTTGAAACAATGCAGCTTGTTTTTTACTTTACATTAGTGTCTTTTATTTGCTTTATATTTTATATGCGAAAATATGTGACAAACTGTAATGACCTTCAGAATCCCACCTGGGCCCCAAATGTATTCTGGATTGTAAAATGCATACTGCAGGAAAAAAGGTCTAAAGATTTTATGTAGGAATTGAATTTAGTAAATGTTCCCTATGGAGACATGAGGAATAATACTACATTTGATGTAACTATGCCTTTCACCAATTCTAAATCCACACAACTATGCAGACAATATGCAGCACACAATACAGAGTACATTGCTTAATGGTGGATTAAACGGTGTTAGTAACAATGATTATAAATGTCTCCATACTTGATGAGATCAGATCTCATGAACGTTTTACAAATAGAGAAAAAGAATGTATATACGACCATTAGTAAACTAGTCACATACAATCCACTCAGTACAATTGCTTAATGGTAACACCGGGATAGTCATATTATAAACAAAACATAATAGGAGTATAATTTAAAAAAAACCGAACACTTATAAGTAATTGTAAAAGCTGTGCATAATAGTAATTAAAATCTACTTGATAACACATAGATTGTGTGAAGTGGATAGCCTTTCCAGCATCTTTGTGAACTGAAACAAAGCAGTTATTTTTCTGTGTCTCTCTTTCCTATCCATAATGTAATCATGAGAGTATTAACCCTATAAATATTTTAGGAGGAAAACATCTAGACAGTATCTAATCTTAGGAGATATCAGCAAGATTTCTGTAGGGTATATTTACTTACACATGATGGTTTATTTTTTAAAATATATAGTGCCTACACAAATTCTTTGTATGTGGAGTTATTTAAGAATATATATTCATTTGAAAAACACTCAAGTATTTAGAGAGTGAAATGCATTATTCTAAATTAGAAAATGCTGCTCTATGGTGCTATAAATGAGAATACTGAGTTTTGGAATATATTTATTAGTTGGAAGGACTGAGAATATAACCAAAACCATGCCAGGCCTAACTTTATCCCAAGAGCAGCAAAATAATCAGTTGTGTCTGCTTCGTGGGTTGTTGAAAGCAAGAAAGGATTCACATAAGAAATAGAATTCTCATGATATGTAGGAATTAGTCAATGTATAAAGAGATAATTGCACACAACTCTCTAGGGTAGATACATCTATATTGTGAGGAAAAAATGAAGAATGGGTAATGAATCTAGTAAGTGTTTGAAAACAAAAAGATGCAGACTGATGGTGTAGCTCATGCACTTGGGTAAAAGATGGTTTTGGTGATGACTATTCTTGCTTGTCAATTTAACTACATCTGACATTAAATAAAACTCCAAAATAGAAAGGACACCTCTGAGAAATTTTTCCTTAATTTGAAGTGGGGATATCTACTTTCCTTTGAGGTAGGAAGATACACCTTTAATTCAGATCTCTTGAGCTTGGTGAAAGCATCTCTAATCTGTACCATGTTTTCTTCAGGAAACCTTTAGGACATAAGCAAGTTTTTGCTCTTTGTTTGCTTGTTCTTGCTTTGCTAGAATTTCTATTCCTTCAATGGCATTGGAGCTGTTTCTTTGGGATTCTAGCATGTAGTGAAGATCAGGTGAAGCATCTAGCTGTAACTACTGGATTATTGGATTTTCTATTTATGGTCAGCCATTTTTGGATTAGCTGGACCACAGAATGTAAGTCTTGTGTGTGTATGTCTGTCTATGCATGTACACATGTATACATACATATATAGACATACAGACAGAGACACAGACATACACACATATAAATATATATATAAGCACACATACACAGGTGCACGTGCCTGCATATGTGTGTGTGTGTGTGTGTGTGTGTGGGTGTGGGTGTGTGTGTGTGCACTTGTGTGTTGGGGGGCATAGTGTGTTTTTGAAGATAAGATACATAGTTTCAGAGTCAGAAGTGTGCTTGCCTGGCTTGGTGCCACCCCATTTATCAATTGAACAATATAGCTAGACTATCATGAAATTTAAAAAAAATACTTAAAATCCTCTCAATAGGGGTCTGTGCCAGCTATGATTAGGGACACAGTAAACCCACCCGACCAGCAGCTCTGATTCTTTCCGGTCTGTGCCAGCTCAGGGAGGCTTTGGGCGCTAACTTGTCAGACGGTCCCATGGTCCGCCAAAAGTATGTTTCTACACAATCATATGTACTAGTAATAGGGTAATAGTAATTACATACTTTCATACTTTCCATCTCTTTGAATGCTAATTTTCCATGTTAAAATGAAATAAAATCATATTCATTTATATATGTAAACTTCAATAACAGCACCTTCATACATGGCTATGAAGTAGATACTCATACTAATTTCTAGAAAATTCTGTTCAAGTTAAAGATCCAAACTAAGTTAAAAAATTTCATTAGTGTCAATTATTAAGACTAATATACAATCTCTAAAAGCATTCAGGGGAACAAGTCAAACAGAAGAGATAAAACCTAAGATATATTCATATACTAATTAGTACAAAAGTCTGAGTGTGTAGACGTTTAATGAATGCATTTGGGATAGGAAAAGTGATGTGATTGCATTTTAATAAAACAAGATATTTAGAAGGCAGCCCTGTTCACTATCTTTTGACAAATATTACAGAGGAGGGCAGGGTAGAAAAGAAAAATTTAGAGGGTTAAAAAAAAACTAATTTCTTTTTAAGTCAGGTAGAAGCCTACTACTATAAAAGCTTCCTAGAATGTACATAAACACATACATAAAATGAATGAAAATAGAGTTATATTATAGCACAACAACCAGGCTTGATTACATCCAATATGCAAATAAAAAAACTATTCTAAGAATGAATTATTTCTTTTGAATTATTCTGATAGAGAGATGAAATTGACTTTTGAGCACACTGTTACAGTACTACTGAGGTAGCAATAGCCTGGAATGTTGTGGCAGTGTTTTCTGGAAGTCCATATAAGCTCTCAATAAGCATCCTATATATGGTATGATTTGTCTTATAGCCAGGCTCCTTGAGCACAGGAAAGATATGATGGAAGAGAGAAAAATTCCACACACTATCATCCCTACCGAACTACTAGGAAAAGTTTTGCTTCCTGTTTCTGTGACCTTAAATATTGATAATCTAAAAATTTTTGATTGGCAATTTGTGCCAGGAGCAACAACAAACATTCTATTGAACTGGGAGCTCAAACTTTCTCTTGGCCACTTTAAGATTCTCCCTGATAGCAGTAAACTAAGAAAAAAAAAAGTTAGAAGGGGTGATTGGTTGCCATGGGGTAAAATGGACTGATACTCAAAAATGGAGTTTAAAAAAATTAGATCTATTGTGCAGGAGAGTCTTTAGGGTATCACTTGATGCTGCCATGTCCTGTGAGGAAAGTCAACTCCCAGATACAACAGCCTAGTCAGGCAGGATGACAAAAGACACGGGTCTTACACAAATGAAGGTACGGGTCACTCTTTCAAAAAAAGAGCAAAGACCTGATGAGATGCTTGCCAAGAGTGGAGAAAATACAAAACTGGTATTAGAGGAAGATAGTTATTTACCAGCTAAGGCCACTTGACTGTTTGCAGAAAAAGAGGATTATAATTGACATCCGTGTTTCTGTTATATTTGGTTAATAATACATTTATATAGATAACTATGTTTTCTTTCTATAATTTCTTTATCACATGGTATAACATTAATTGAAAGAATATGTTCTAAATTTATAATGTTGTTGCTGTATAAAGGATACTTATATCATGTTGGGCATAATTATGAGCAGGCAAAGTATGTAATGAATTCACAATTGTATTTGTGATAGTTATATTTCTGCATTATTACTGCACAGTTATTATTTTACTTTGTAAATTAATCATAATATTAGAACATTGTCAACTTGGCAAGAGATACGCCTGTGATGGATGTTTATAGGTGTTGACGTGATTACATCAGCAATGAACTAAAATTCTGCAAGCAAGGATACACCTACGAGCGATTTTTGCTTAATCTGAAATAGGAAGGATTACTCTTTTAATCCAGATTTTTAAAAATATTTTTTATTATGTATTTTCCTCAATTACATTTCCAATGCTATCTCAAAAGTCCCCCATACCCTCCCCCCCACTCCCCTACCCACCCATTCCCACTTTTTGTCCCTGGCGTTCCCCTGTACTGGGGTATATAAAGTTTGCAAGTCCAATGTGCCTCTCTTTCCAGTGATGGCCGACTAGGCCATTTTTTGATACATATGCAGCTAGAGTCAAAATCTCCGGGGTACTGGTTAGTTCATATTGTTGTTGCGCCTGCAGGGATGCAGATCCCTTTAGCTCCTTGGGTAATTTCTCTAGCTCCTCCATTGGGGGCCCTGTGCTCCATCCAATAGCTGATTGTAGGCATCCACTTCTGTGTTTGCTAGGCCCCGGCATAGTCTCACAAGAGACAGCTATATCAGGGTCCTTTCAGCAAACGCTTGCTAGTGTATGCAATGGTGTCAGCGTTTGGAGGCTAATTATGGGATGGATCCCTGGATATGGCAGTCTCTAGATGGTCCATCCTTTTGTCTCAGCTCCAAACTTTGTCTCTGTAACTCCTTCCATGGGTGATTGTTTCCAATTCTAAGAAGGGGCAAAGTGTCCACACTTTGGTCTTTGTTCTTCTTCAGTTTCATGTGTTTTACAAATTGTCTCTTATATCTCTATTTTAAGTAGGAAGACTTCATTTTAATTCTGATAATTTGAGCTGGGAAAAGCTACCTCTATTCAATGCCAAACCTTCTACTGGAAGTCTGCATGTCTTATAGTTGGTTATGTAGACAGGGAATACATTAGTTTTTGTTGTTGTTGTTGTTGTTGTTATTTGTCTGCTTGTTCTAGCAAGTCCATTCTTTTGCCATCTTTAGAGTCTACTTCTGAACTTCAGTATATACTGCAGAGTAACTGAAATATCCATCCTTGTGGACTAGGGAAGTACAGGATTTATTGGATTCGTCTACTTTCTACCCACAGCCATTTATTCATTGTTCAATTGGCTGGACCACCACAGGTAAGATATTGTAATAAATCCCCTATCTATCTATCTATCTATCTATCTATCTATCTATCTATCTATCTATCTATGTCTTTCTGTTTATCATCTATCTGTATATTTATCTATCTGTTTGTCTATCACCTGTATACCTATATATAATCTATAGATCTATATATATCTATCTATCCACCTATCCATCTATATCTCTATGTAATCTATATACTTATGTAGCTGTTTATGTATATATCTATGTCTACCTATCTATTGTATACATATATACAGATATTTATTCAATAATTTATAAAATCTAGAGAACCCTGACTAATGCATCCCCAAAGATTACAGGCTATTCTCTATGTCCTTGGTTGCCCTCAATAACTCAATATTAAGAGCCTGTTGCTGAAAACATTGCATACTTGAATAATAGAACATTGATAAATCAAAATTTTACTGGTGCCTAGAGACTTCATTGATACTTCAAGCTCTAGCAGTGCTGAAAGGTGCTATGCACACTATTAAAGGAGGAAAATCACTGTAGTCCCTCCAACTTTGGACTTTGTGAACTACAATATTAAAGAGTCCTGACTGTACATGTTTGCTGAAACAATAGTCACACAAATTTCATGAGCATTATCAACACTTTCTTAGTGAATTTAAGTTATTCTATACAAGAGGAATCCATATTTGGTAACATGCTTGGGCCAAGGTCCTATGGCTTGCCAGATCATAGACTCTAGGACAAAACCTACTGCTATGTTATCCATACCCAATGATCTATCATGATATTAATAGATTAAAGCACTCTTAACCTTTATTAGACAAACATTTATTTGAAATGAATAATAATCAGGAAGAGATCTGCATTTGAGCAAGACACAGATGACAAGAGACTACAGAATGTTCAGCTTTAAACTGAACACACACCTGAACCACCCACACTTATCTACCCTTCTCCAATGTCTTTTCCAAACAACATTGCAGAAGAGGGAAGGAAAAGAGTAAGATCCACTGGTGGTGGGGGACTACAAAGAAGCAGTATCTCCACTAGGCAATATTACAGCTGCACATAATTAACAGTGATTTATTTATTTTTTTTGTTCAGAGTGTGTACCAACCCCTGCATGCTAAACAAAATCAAAACTCATCATACAAATGGGAGCTGGGTACAACATTCTACCCCTATTTAAGAAGAAAGGTCAGTTTTCTATGAAAGTTAAATACCTTAAAAGATAACCACATTATGCCTGAAAGTCATTCAAAATGTTCTTAATGGAGAAAAAACAAAAAAAAAAAAAACTTTATGATTGAAAAATGGTCTGGGAAGAGTTGGGAGCAGAAAGGTGAATAGGTTCAAAGTGAATTTTCTGAAAGTGTTAGAGAACAAATGAAAATGAAACAAAGAATGGATGTGTTTTGCTGTGAAAGTCTAACTGAAGCCTGTACTAATTCAATTTACAACACTGAGGGTCAATATTTCTTTAAACTAAACCATTAGGAGAAAAAAGTACCTGTATATTATATTATGTTCATATATATTAGGGTATGTATATGTTTTAAATTATAGGTTATATTTTTATTGGCCCAACAGGCAAAATGAGTAAAATCCATCTGTCAGGGCAGATACTCACAGTGCCCTACCACTGAGGAGGAGTTCCTTGATGCAGTGAAACTCTTTAAGAAGAATTTTCCCAGAGAAGTCTGTGCCACTTCCATTCTGAGCAGTGAATTTTATACTTCTTTCCTTTTAATAAGTCTATACTTTTACTACTACTTGAAAATATGTATAAAAAATTTTTGAAAAAGAACTAGAGTTGGGTATCATAGTTTATGGCTTATCATCTTTGAAGTGGATGAGTTCATGTGCCAAAGAAGCCGGAGCTGAAATATTGTACCCTCAATTGGTGACAGGCACACCAAAGGATAGTATGTTGTAGTAGAGCAAGAACTTTCCATTCTCAACCTTGTGAAGCTGATTGGAACATCTGTTTAATCTACTGCATCTTTCAACAGTGTCTTACCACATCTCACTAATTAGGGAAAGATGAAAAAGTCAGAGGTCAAAATGTAGTTTCTACTGAGTTCTAAATGTATTTCACCAATATAAAATGATAGTACTGTAAGTTTAACCATGGTAAGAAGGAAAGGCCTCTGACCTTTGTACATGTGCACTCAATTGCACTCACGAGTACTAGGACAGGGCAGGGTAAGTAATTCATGTAAGAGACACCATCAATAAGACAAAAAGGCCACCAACAGATTGGGAAAAGATTTTTACCAATCCTACATCTGATAGGGGACTAATATCCAATATATACAAAGAAGCTGGACTCCAGAAATTCAAATAACCCCAGAGCTAAACAAAAAATTCTCAACTGAGGAATACCGAATGGCTAAGAAGCACCTGAAAAAATGTTCAACATCCTTAATCATCAGGGAAATGGAAATCAAAACAACCTTGAGATTCCACCTCACACCAGTCAGAATGGCTAAGATCAAAAATTCAGGTGAGAGCAGATGCTGGCAAGGATGTGGAGAAAGAGGAACAGTCCTCCATTGCTGGTGGGATTGCAAGCTTGTACAACCACTCTGGAAATCAGTCTGGTGGTTCCTCAGAAAATTGGACATAGTACTACTGGAAGATCCAGCAATACCTCTTCTGGGCATATACCCAGAAGATATTCCAACTGGTAAGAAGGACACATGCTCCACTATGTTCATAGCAGCCTTATTTATAATAGCCAGAAGCTGGAAAGAACCCAGACGTCCCTCAACAGAGGAATGGATCATTATTTTTTTTAATTAACTTACTCTTTACACTCCATATTCCATTCCCCGCTGCCTTATACACCCTCTGACTGCTCCATATCCCATACCTCCTTCCTTTACCACCCCTGTCTCCACGTGGTTTCCTCCCCCCACCCCACCCCGCACTCCACCTGACCTCTAAACTCCCTGGGGCCTCCAGTCTCTGGAGGGTTAGGTGCAACATCTCTGAATGAACACAGACCTGGACATCCTCTACTGTATGTGAGTTGGGGGCCTCATATCAGCTGGTGTGTGCTGTTTGTTCAGTGATCCAGTGTTTGTGAGATTTTAGGGTTCCAGAATAATTGAGACTGCTGGTCCTCCTACAGGTTTTTATCTCCCTCCTAGTCTGCCCTCTGACTGTTCCTCATCCCATAGCTACCCCAACTCCACACCACTAGACCTCCCCAGTCCTTGGGGCCTCAAGTTCCTCTCCGGTTAACTGCATCCTTTCTCACTGAGGTCAGACCTCTGCTGTATCTGTGTTGGCCTCATATCAGCTAGTGTATGTTACACGGTTGGTGACTTAGTTAAGCAGACATAAGCCACCTGGGAGTCAAGGGATCCCCCTCCTCCTCATAGTCTACCAGTTTTTCCCTAATTCAACCACAGGGGTCCCTGGCTTGTTTCCATTGGTTGTATATAAGTATCTGCATCTGGCTCAGCTGCTTTCGGGGCCTCTCTGAGGCCAGTCATGCTAGACACCTGTTTCTAAGCACAATTTTTGATGTGTTAAAATTTCTCATTAAAGAAGGACTTATATGATTTTTGTATGTAAAACCTATCTTCCTTTCTTTATATATATTCCTAGGCACATTATAGTGTAGATTATACTGAAGGATTTATTAAACTCACACTAACTGTTTTATTATAGCTCTATTTACTGTATTCATGAAGTCTACTGCATTTGCATTTTTATTTATTTTAAATGTCTGTGTCAGGTTCTGATATTAGTCTTCTCATTTTCAAAACCTGAATCTGCCTCTGTTTTCTTAGTTGCCTATTTTGTTCAGTAGCCTTACTTAAAATAATCGCATATGTATCTATTCATACATGAACTTGACTTCTATGATTTACTGACATAAGGCAAACATTTTATACATTTATTTTATAGTCAGCCATGTGTGGTTGCTGAGGGAATTCATGTGTTTCAAGCTATAACTGGGGGAACTCAATACTTCATGTTATTCAGTGTTAATTAACTTAAATTAAAAAAAAACACAGATAGCTGGGGACACATTTCTGGCAAAGCACACAGTTAATCCTGTCTTAATGACTTGTGTTTCCTTCCCAATGATGAAATTTCATTTTTAATTTTTCTCAGTATTAATTTAATTATATATGCATATTATTAGTATTTTCTGAATATGTGGTAGATTAGGCATTATTTATTACTGCCTCCTTGTTTTGGAGGATTTGGGCTATGTTCATATTTTGCCCCTTGCATGTGTAATTATTTATGTAGTAACTTGTAGAAGCAAGTTTAATGTTAGGTTCCCCCCCCCCCATTTTTTTTTTCAAGACAGGGTTTCTCTGTATAGCCCTGTCTGTTCTGGAACTCACTTTGTAGACCAGGCTGACCTCGAACTCAGAAATCCACCTGCCTCTGCCTCTGAGTGCTGGGATAAAAGGCATGCGCCACCATGCCCGGTTTTATTTTCCTTTTTTAATATGAGAATTCAAGGCTCAGACTTCTGAGCGGGACTTTACAAAGAACATCAAAATATGTGTTTTCCTCTTTTTGGATATTTCCAAATTCTCTCTTAATTTTTCTTTTGATTAAAATATTTGCTTCTGATTGACAGTGCTAGGGGACAACATAGATCCCTTTTAATCATATATTTATTGTTTCATTGTTTTGAATTGCTTAACAGCATGAACAGAGAAAATACAGTAAATGATGTGAACAATTTTAGGTGAATTGGGACTTTTTTATGACTATGTGTCTGTGTGCGTGCATGTGTGTGTGTGTGTGTGTTCTATGGGTGTGTGCAATAAAACTCTTGTATCATTCTTCAATAGATTTGTAAGAATTAGTAATAAAGGGATACTTCAAATGTTCAATTCTAGCTGTGCATTTCTGATATTTAATTCTATTGATTTCACATATGTGTTTAAACTTCTATTACCAGGCCAATTTATGACATTATTTTCAGAAAATATTGCTTCATAATAGAATGTTTATTTTATGTACTAAGGAGTATTTTTGAACTGAAATTTATTTAACATATTTATTTAGTTTTCCCAGACTTTTAATAATCTTTATGTTTTGCCATTCAATTTAGTTCTAACTTTTTACATAAAACTCATATATAAATATCATAAAATTTTCAGGTAAAAGAATGAAGTCCCTATATCCTATGAGTAAGGTAACTTAGTCCACAAAAGACATTGATTGTATTTGTGGATGGTAGCTGATGTTTTCCATAAG
This sequence comes from Mus musculus, assembly GCF_000001635.26. Taxonomy (NCBI): domain Eukaryota; kingdom Metazoa; phylum Chordata; class Mammalia; order Rodentia; family Muridae; genus Mus; species Mus musculus. Next base: position 41,814,481 of record NC_000068.7, read on the forward strand.
CAGGCTACAATCAATTTAATTACAGGTGTTATAAAGTAAAAGATTTGGGAGGAGATGTAAGGATCTCCCAAGAAAGAGAATAGATAGCATATAGTTATGAGTGAAGGAGGGTATACAGAGACTGGAACTGAACATTTGAGAGCAGAAGAAAAAGGGGGGGTAAGGAAAGGAATACATTGGGAAAAGAGTAATTGGAAAGGTCATTTAGAGACCTACACATGCTAAATGGAATCATGAAATCATGAGGGAGATAAGGCCCCACCTAAACATCTCTTGCCTCCAAATGGAACACCCAGTGACAGGGTTACGCCCAATCAAGTTGTTGGACCAAGAATTCCCATAGAAGCCCCAAAACAACCTAGCAATTGCCAAGGTGCTTTGTGTTACTTCTCACAAACTAGTGGTGCAGTTCTATGTCTGAATAAAGCACCTAAGTAACTCATTGAACACAGAGAAGTTGAGCTACTTACAGACTCTCCCTACAGACTGCTGTTCATGACACTAGGTGGTAGTCTTCTTCCTACCCGAGGAAAAGGTGAGCACCAGCCCAGCAGCGAAGAATTCCGTCTACATGAGTGACATGACTGCAAGACATACTAGGGAAATCCTGACACTAAAGTTGTAGGAATAGACATCACTATCTTAGATATGAGACAGCCTCCATGAGTTGGAACCAATGCATGACACTGCTTGGGTCCAAGGACCTTCTGCTATAGAGCCATGACAATAAAGTGATTCTTAACAACAAGGCACTCATAGATACATGCATTGCTCAGTCATCATTAAATAAGCTTCCTCCTGTAGTATAAGGGAAAAATACAGAGACCCCAAACTGGACAATGTGCAGAGAGTGAGAGACCTTAGAACATTCAGTCCAATGAGATGTCTCTATTAAATCTCTCACTCTGGCACTCAGGGAACGATGCAAATAAAGGAAGCAAAAAGATTTTTAAGAGCCAATGAGGATGAGAGACACCTAGGAAACAAGGTCTCTTAGATAAAATGGGACTGGTGCATGTATGAGTTCACAGAGACTGTGACACTATGTATAGGGTCTGCATAGGTCTAAGACAAATGGAGTTCCAGTTCTTAAATGAAAAGTGAACACAAGCTCCCATCTCTACTCTAGAAGCTAGTTCCCAACTGTCTGAAAAGGTAAATTGGTTTTCTTCCTCCCATGGAATATCACTAGATATATAAACCATACACAGGCCATATCTATCAGTCAATTTCAACACAAAGTAAACACAATGATATTTTTGATTTTTAAAACATAAGTGTTTTGCTTATGTATTGTGGTTTGCAATTTTATGTTTTTATGATGTGAGTGTCTGTGTGTGTGTGTGTGTGTGTGTGTGTTTCTACATCCGTGGTTGTGTTGTGCTTTTTTTGGATAACATTTCTGTTTGTTTCTTTAACATATTATTGTTTATTTTGATACTTTAGGTTTCTGTTTCCTAGTGAAAGAGAAAAGAAAAATATTATGTGGTGATTTTAGAGGGATTTAAGTAGAGTTGGGGGAAAGAAAAACATGGTCAGAGGATATTATATGAAGCAGATCTATTTTTAATAAAAAATAACATAAATAAGATTTCATAGTTTAAATCATAATTATATTAGTATGAGGTCTTGGGGACAAATGATAAACAAAACATATGGCTCAATCCGAATGTGTCTGTGTGTCATGGTGGCAAGGAGTCACTTGTACTGTGTAGTTGCATGTCAGCTTTTTAAAATGAGAGAATGATCTGAAAAGGTGGGATTTCATTAGGGAAAATGCCCCACAAGCTTGTTATGTTTTCCTAAATACAGTTTGATGTGAGATAGTCCAGTATATTAAGGGTGATGAAATGCCCAGGATGGTTGCTCCTGTTGCTATTAGGATAGATGTTGAGCAAGCTAGGAAGAGCAGGCCATCATAGTCTATGCATCCTCCCCTGCCTCTGCTTCCTGCTTCAAGTTTCGGTTCTAACTTCACCTGACAATGGACTATAAGCTATAACATGAAATAAAAAAAGTATTTGCAAGTTCACTTGAGTTATGGAGTTTATCTTAGCAGCAAAAGCCCTGTTGGAGGCCATGAAGGTCAGACCAGCAGCCTCTAACTAAAACGGTTTATGGATTCCTTATTCCCAGTTTTCATGAACATCTTCATATTTAGGGCTCTAAACTTTTTCCTCTGAATAATTTTATATTTTAATTTTATCAAATTTTCTTAATTATTCAGAATATTTGTCCATAATGGTCAGATTTGTAATAGCTTCAGCTTCTTGTTCTAACAGTATCCCTTCTTTGGGATAGAAGAACAGAAGCCTTACCAATTCTGCATCACAAGGATGTAGAGTTTGTTAGTGAGGTGCCACTTGATGTTTGTGCCCACTGTAAAGTTATCAACAGTCTTAAGAAGTTCATAAATTATATAAATTAGTGGTAGGTCATTAAGGAAAAAATGACATAATAATCACATCAATTAAAATATCAAATACCTCACTGTTCTCATTTTTATTTTTTATTTTTCCATTTTATATGTAATATTGAGACTTATACAGCTTCAAATATGGTATTATGCTAGCAAATAAAGAGACTTTTATTTTAGAAAAAATATGACCTAAACATTCTTTTTGTGTCAGCAATATATGTGTCTGTTTCTTCATGTTTTAGACATTAAAGAATGCAAATGTTTATACTGAGCAATTATAAGATAGTAAACCAAAGAACAAAAGCAGCTTGTGTCCAGTTATGAGGATAGAGAACATCTACTAACCCCTTGGGATGTTTATAAAAATCTTCCTATTCTCACTTCGCAGATTTGCTACTTACTAGTGATAAAAATGTGTTAAGCCCAATTTTTTCCATGCTCATATGCATTTAATCACCACTGCAAATGTAAGAGGTAATTTAACAAATTTTTCACAGTTTCATGGATGAAGAAATGGACTCAGTGAGGTCAAATAATTTCTATTAGTTTTCAAAGTTCCTAAATGCGAGAATGAAAACTTCGTTAGCAGGCTACAGGATTGCATAACATTTGCTTATGTATTTCTCATTTCTGCTTCATGAGTGAAACGTAGAAAATGAATTCTCTGAAGAATTTTGGATATACATTGTTCTTGTGTTCAAAAGGCATCTGCTATCTCACACAGAAAATGCCAACAGATAAAGGATCTAAGATGTTCGATGTCTGTGAATGGGAAATGTTCAGATCAAAATGTAATCTATGATATATTTTGTATTGGTTATTTATATATAACTTAAACATGTATGTATTGGGTTTTTAGTAAACAGCTTTACTTTTAAGAGTAAGTTTTACATTTCAGGGGATTGTAGAAGCACTGGCATTTTTATTTTCACTTCACTCAGAACCTTGTATATTGTAGCATAGGAAGATACTGAATAACAGTGAATTCCACTGGTTCAATAGCCACTGTGCAGAGCTCAGTAAGATACTGAACAAGCAGCCTCATACAGCTAATCCTTCTAATTCACTTGACTTTTGCCAGGCAAAAGTCTTATCTTCAGCCTAACATGTTTATTTGATAACAGTGGCTCAGCAAGAATATGAATTATTATTTAGAGATAAAGTAATGCTAGCAAATTGAATTTATGAATAAATGCTTTTCAATTTTCTTTTTGATCATGAACAAAGAATTCATGTTAGGAGTATTTTCACCATGTAGAAGGCAGATGAATTTCATCATGGAAGGGTACACAGGACTTTCACTATGTAGCAAGCAAGTGACTTTTCCCATGTAGCAATAAGATAATTTCAAATTTCATCAAAGAGAGAGCAAAGGTATCTAAATAGGTGTGTCTGCAAGCAAATGCAAACCATCATATTTCAAATGAAGTGCAACAGAAGAACTTCTGAAAAAATATGTACATAGACTGAAGAATACCAACACTTCTGAGGTAAAAGATATATATATATATATATATATATATATATAATTCAAAAATTGACAAATATAAAAGTACAAAAAACCTTTGGTTTGGGCTTATTTTTTTTAGAGAGATAAAAGATAGTAGCTACTTTTCAATACTCACATTTTGAACATGAAGAAATTAAGCATATAGATACTAAGTAACAGTGTAGAGACTACAGAAGTGTTAATATTAGCAAGGCACTCAATGTTTAAAAGACAGACAATACATTCAGGTATTTAAATGACAGAACGGTGGCTTTGTGATGCAAGGAGCTTTGTTCTATTCTTTTCACTAATGATCTTAGATTTTGACTGGGTTATGAATGGGTTCATGATAGATGCACATACATGATTTTCTTAATCCATTGTAATATGTGTATGAGAATCAAGTATTTGTTAATAATGTTATAATATTTGTTTATTCTGGAGAGATGGTGCAGCAGTTACAGGTACTTGCTACTCTTAATGAGTAACCACATTTGGCTAGCAGCTCCCTCCCACATCAGACAGTATTCAATTTCATATAACTCCATTTCTAAGGGATCTAATATTATCTTCTGTAAATCACGCAGATCAATCATGCAGGTGATGTGCACACATGAATGGAATCATACACACACATGCACACACACACACCACATATAAGAGGTTTTAAGGAAGTACTGAGAACAACTATTTCATTTTGAGGAAAAATCATGTAACTTAACTCTTCAATAGAATCTGAAAATAAACTATGTTTGGCATTTCTCAATTAATTTCCCTTTTTCCAATGGCAGGGCACTAATTATAAATGTGCACACACCACTCTCCACAGGGTTTCCTTGAACTGTATTCCTATTTTATGTCCTGGTTATATTTAGTTATAAATCCTTAAGTTTCATCTTAGGTCATCAGTGATTTGAATTGTATGGCAGTTCATTTTATTTTAATGTTTTCTACTTTATTTCATGAAGGCTATGTTTCTTCTTTCCAATGTCTATCTGCATTTGTAAAGTTCTTATGAAGATATATATTAAATTAATCACTCCTAATGGATAGTAACAAATTGATGATTTTAACCTCATTGGGGAGGAGTTTATAATAAAAACTTTTATTTTGTTTTAATTTTTTTGTCTAAAGATGTTGTTGTATTCATCCATGTTTTTCAGAAGGTAACCTTTGTCATAGCTGATAATGGTGATTTTTTTAGTGCAACAGCCAGGCATTCTAATCAAGTAAATATATGATCTAGGATGGGCCTGTAGTTGATGAAAGGACAGTCAAATCAATCATCTATGATGATATAACAGAAACAACAGAATAAACACATAAATTATTTTTATTAGATATTTTCTTTATTTACATTTCAAATGTCCCCTTCCCTGGCTTCCTCTTTGAAAACCCCGTATCCTCTCCCCTTGTCCCCTGCTCACTAACCCACCTACTCCTGCTTCCTGGTCCTGGCAGTCCCCTACACTGGGGCATACACAGAACCTTCACAGGAACAAGGATCTCTCCTCCCATTGATGACCATCTAGGCCATCCTCTGCTGCATATCCAGCTGGAGCCATGTGTCCCACCATGTGTGCTCTTCGGTTTGTGGTTTAGTCCCGAGGAGCTCTGGGAGTACTGGTTAGTTCATATTGTTGTTCCTCATATGGGGCTGTAAATACCTTCAGCTCCTTGGATCCTTTCTCTAGCTCGTTCACCGAGGACCCTGTGCTCAGGCCAATGGATGGCTGTGAGCAGCCACTTCTGTATTTGTCAGGCACTAGCAGAGCCTCTCAGGAGACAACTATATCAAGCTCCTGTCAGGAAGCCCTTATTGGCATCCACAACAGTGTCTGGGTTTGGTGATTGTATATGGGATGGATCCCCAGGTGGGGCAGTCTCTGGATGATCATTCCTTTAGTCTCTGCTCTGAACTTTATCTCTGTAACTCCTTCCATGGGTATTTTGTTCCCCCCTTCTAAGAAGGATGTAAGCACCCAATCTTTAGGCTTCCTTCTTGTTGAGTTTAATGTGGTTGGTGAATTGTATCTTGGGTATACCTAGCTTCTGGGCTAATATACACTTATCAGTGAGTGCATATCATGTATGTTCTTTTGTGATTGGGTTACTTCAGTCAGGATGAGATAGTCCAGATCCATCCATTTGCCTATGAATTTCATAATTTCATTGTCTTTAATAGCTGAGTGCTACTCCACGGTGTAAATGTACCACATTTTCTATATCCATTCCTTTGATGAAGGACATCTGTTTTTTTTTTTTGTTTGTTTTTTTTTCCACTTTTGGCTATTATCAATAAGACTGCTACGACCATAGTGGAGTATGTGTCTTTATTACATGTTAGAGCATCTTCTGGGTATATGCCCAGGAGTGGTATTTCCCAGGAGTGCTATTTCTGTATCCTCAGGTAGTACTATGTCCAATTTTCTGAGGAACTGCCAAACTGATTTTCAGAGTGGTTTTACCATCTTGCAATCTCACCAGCAGTGGAGGAGGGTTCCTCTTTCTCCACATCCTTGCCAGCATCTGCTGGCACCTGAGTTTTGATTTTAGCCTTTCTGACTGGTTTGAGGTGGAATCTCAGGGTTGTTTTGATTTGCATTTCCCTGATGACTAAGGATGTTGAACATGTCTTTAGGTGCTTCTTAGCCATTTGTTCTTCCTCAGTTCTTTGTTTATCTCTGGACCCTATTTTTTAAATAGGGTTATTTGATTCTCACAGATCAGGAAAAGATCTTTATCAATCCTACAAACAATAGAGGGCTAATATCCAATATATACAAAGAACGCAAAAATTCTTTGTTTAAGATAGTTCTGAGGAAGTTCCTTTTGTTGACAATAATCTAGCACTCAAACTTCAGTAACAAAAGAGGTTCAACATCTTAGGGTAACAGAAACTTTGCATAGGAACTTTCCCAGCATGACTCTTCACAGGCTCGATTTTACCTATATAAAAGTGTCCAATGATTTATATTTGCTTCCATAGGAAATTATCAAAACTCTAGGAGATTTGCAGAAATTATCAAACTTGTAGTCAGTATTGAAATGCGGATGGTATATGGAGGAGGTATCTTTAGGCTCCATATTTTGAGGGGTTCTTGAAAAGACTTCCAAATGAGTTTTGTGTGATGGTATCAGAGAGTATCTCATGGTGATGGTTAACTATGAAATGGCAAATGAATATTAAAATTCCGTGAAACCATTCATCTTATTGGATTAAATCCATCATTTGAAAGATCCTCGGATAACTTTAAATGGTTATTTCAAAGTGAATTCTTGAACTTGTTGTAGACCATCTCTACATTATTTAAGAGTGATAAAATGCCAGCATTTATTTTAGTTGTTTGGCAAATTTTAAGAATATCAATTTATGCTTAATGGATTTTTAAACTTCTTTCAAATTGACATGGCTTCTTTTTTGGTCATAGTAAAATTTGTATTTCAACATAAATTTAGCCAGTTCCAAAATGTGGAAGAATAGTATGTCATTACATGCCATCTGTCTTTCTCAGTTTTATCAATGAGTAGGTGTAAATCAGCTCAGAGCAGAACAATTCAAATTTTAAATGCTTCTAAGGAAATGTATTTCTAAAAATTACTCCCAAAACATTCTAAAGTTAACCAAACCACCATGTATTAAACAATTAACAAGGAAAATTTGAAAATCAGTAGAATTTATAGCAAATTATTTAATTAGAGTGTACAGTTTGACAGGTCAAAATTTCAATATGCTTAATTTTTTTTCTGTTACTTCTAACTGGTAATTGAAGTTCTTATGCATAAAAGATTATAAACACCACAGTTCCTAACTGACAATTCCCACTTACAATATAGTAAGATTAAAGTTGAGAACCTTTGAGAGATAATTTAGGTTATGAGGCTTGAATTGGTGCCCTTAGAAGAGGACTCCAGACAATAGTGAAGTATTCTTCTTGACACATATGACTTTTTGATTCAACATAAGTTTGTCAGTTTGTAGTTTACAAGAGAGTTTTTATCAGAAACCAGATATGTTCTTGTAATACAGGTACTAGAGATGTGTAAAATAATATTTCTGTTGTTTGGGAACATCGTGTCTTATTTTTGCTAGAAAGGCACAGCTCACAACTTGAATGCTTTATATTTGTCCAAATGTGAAGGAATGTCCAGGTCATCTGACTATCATCTTACAAATTGTAAGTTTCAGTTCCCCCATGTGATTTCATCAGTGGAAGTCCATCTTGCCGTGTGACTTCGAGTTCTACCTACAGTGAAGGGCCTCTTTGAGTTCACTCAGTAATTGTTATATTTAGAAAAATTGGTCTGGAAGGGCAAACAATTAATAAATAAAAGTACTGCATATTTTGCAGACATGTAAGTATCTTGAGGCTTTGGCACTAAATATCCCATGCTTCCCAGTGACCAAATTACTAGATCTCAGTGACCAGCACTTGGATATAATATATCATTTGGAGTAATTTACTAAACAAAATGCCACACGTACAATACAAATATAAATGAATAATACATTTATGGGGCAGAGGATTGTGTTTTGAAATTAATCCCCAGAAAAAACCTTATATCATTCAGTTGAAAGAGAATATGACCTAAAATAATAGTTTTGTTTTCCATGTAAATATCTGGTATTGAACTATGATGAATATATGCACATACTTACTACAAACTATTTAGTGTTTTTAAATGCTAAAATGACTTAAAAACTTTGTTCAAAAGCCAGGTATGGTGGCACACGCCTTTAATCCCAGCACTCAGGAAGCAGAGGCAGGCGGGTTTCAAGACCAACCTGAATTCCAAAGTGAGTTCCAGGACAGCCAGGGCTATACAGAGAAACCCTGTCTCAAAAAAAAAAAAAAATTATCCTTGAGCACAGTTTTTGCTATCCTAGGCAAATGGATGGACCTGGAGGGCATCATCCTGAGTGAGGTAACCCAATCACAAAAGAACTTACACAATATGTACTCACTGATAAGTGGATATTAGTCCAGAAACTTAGAATACCCAAGATATAAGATACAATTTGCAAAACACATGAAACTCAAGAACGAAGACCAAAGTGTGGACACTTTGCCCCTTCCTAGAATTGGGAACAAAACACCCATGGAAGGAGTTACAGAGACAAAGTTTGAAGCTGAGACGAAAGAATGGACCATCCAAAACTGACATATCCGGGGATCCATCCCATAATCAGCTTCCAAACGCTGACACCCTTGCATACACTAGCGAGAGTTTGCTGGAAGGACCCAGATATAGCTGTGTCTTGTGAGACTATGCCGGGGCCTAGCAAACACAGAACTAGATGCTCACAGTCAGCTACTGGATGGATCACAGGGCTCCCAATGGAGGAGCTAGAGAAAGTACCCAAGGAGCTAAAGGGATCTGCAACACTATAGGTGGAACAACAATATGAACTAACCAGTACCACCCCCAGAGCTCGTGTCTCTAGCTGCATATGTCTCATAAGATGGCCTAGTCAGTCATCAGTGGAAAGAGAGGCCCATTGGTCGTGCAAACTTTATATGCCTCAGTACAGAGGAATGCCAGGGCCAAGAAGTGGGATTGGGTGCATGGGGGAGTGGGCGGGGGAGCATGTGGGTGACTTTTGGGATAGCATTGGAAATGTAAATGAAATAAATACCTAATTAAAAAATAGCTAAATTAATTAAAAAATCAATTAGACTGGGGATTATAACTTTTTATGCTACAATATATATATTCATAATAAATATTAAATATATAGTTAGTATTAAAAAAAAGAAAAAATATTGTTCAAGTATCCAAAGCCACTAGTTGCCCTAAGTATTTTATTTCCCCAAACTATCCAAACAATTCTACCTGTTCCATAGTTTACATAATTAATGTTTTCAAGAATTGCTTCTCTCTTGTTCTTAATGTCTCAATTAATTACTGGTTCTTACTGACTGAATTGAAAACACAGGTTATTCTAATCCTATGTTTCCAATATAACTATATCTGTCTTTCCCAAGTTGGCTGAAAACTTTTATGTTTTCTCCACCTTTTCTGCCATTCTTGTGTAGTGAAAACAAAATCTGTAAAGCTAAATGACTGCTCTATACATCAATGTCACATCTGTTTGAATAGATTTCATTGCTTGGATGACCTGAGCTTTTTAGACTAAATAGCATTAGCAATGCATGTGAGGATGCTGGTGGGCAGCACTAACAAATAACTTTCACCATAATATTGTGATTAAGAAAGTAGAAGGAAGAGAGTGATATGTGATAAACTAGGGGCAGGAATAAAGAGAACGTCTTTTGTTATTAAGTAACAAATACGCCAACAGCAGATATTTTCTAGGTATGAGAAAGCTTGAAAATGTTCCAAAGTTCATGACTATATGGTATTTTTCAATTTGACTGTAAATGTATGCATCCAAAACAGAGATGCACACTTTAAAATGTTATTTTATTTACCTTCTCTCTGAAATTTTCCTACATGAATGCATGCTAGGGATTTTGAATATTTTTGGGCTGTTTGTCATTTGTGTTTCCTCTATGAGAGCTGTCTGTTCATCTATTTAGCTCATTTAGACATTGTAAGCTTTGTTTTCTCTGGCTTTCTTTCATATTTCTTTATGGAGTCTAGATATTAATACATTTGCATTTTATAATCTGTTGTCCGTTCTGCTGATCCCTTCCACGTAGTTCCATTTTTATTAATAGCAATGTATTTTTTTAACATATAACAATCATTATTAAGAAAATCACAGATATCTTCTTCACTTTTGATCTCCTAAAATATTCAATGCCTATTGATGAAATCATATCTACTAACTTATTTTTTTTTTCAGTTTCAGTGAGAAATATATAGGGAAGTCAAAGGAATTTAAACAACATAGTCAGATCATCTGGGATGGTTTATTCTCAATGTCACAGTATTTTACTGGGTTAGGAAATCATTAAATTAGGGCTTATACTAAATTAATCAAAAATGGAGTCAGTTTGGAATTCTTTTCTCAGATGCTAGAGTGATGTTAAGAGGTTAAGGATCGTGTAGATTACCTGGATTTAATTCACAGTATTTACATGATGGTCCAGAACCATCTGTCATTGTAACTTGAGTGAATCTAAGGCCCTCTTCTGGCCTTTGTCGTAATGACTTTCAAAACTGTTTCTGGAGAAATGATTCCGGGAAGTCACATGCTTTAGCATTTGAAATGTAAATAAAGAAAACATCTAATAAAAAATAAATCTTTAAAAAATTCTTTCAGGTAAATACTCACACATAAAATAAGTTTATAAAAATTAATTTAAAATTAAGTTAGATTTTTCTCATATTTATAACAGATTCTTCAAGTATGTGATATAGATTCATTTTATTTATTTTTCTTTTTTCATTAAATTACATTATTTATTTACATTCGAAATGTTGTTGCCCCCCTTCCCACTATCACTCCCAGAGATACATCCTATGAGCAGGCACCAAACCCTGACACTATTACTGATGCCATGTTGTGTTGCAGAGAGCTCTGCTTTAAAAAAAAAAATATATATATATATATACGTGTCTGAGTGAATGCATAGCATGTGTTTGTGTGTGTGTACATGCATGTGCGTGCATGTGTGTGTGTGTGTGTGTGTGTGTGTGTGTGTGTGTGTGTGGTGTGTGGTGTGTGGTTATGAAAACAGAAGTAGGCATTTTTTGAAAATATAAGATTTATTTTTAGCAGTTCTAACTTTTTTTTTCTCTTTGAACAATATAAGTTTTTATTAGAGATTTTCTTCATTTACATTTCAAATGCTATCCTGAGAGTCCCCTATACCCTCCCCCAGCCCTGCTCCCCAACCCATTCACTCCTCTTCCTGGCCCTAGCAGTCCCCTGTACTGGGGCATATAATCTTCCCAAGACCAAGGGCCTCTCCTCCCAAAGATGGCAGAGTAAGAGTTCTAACTTTCTTTTCTTCCTATGTCTCCCCATTTCATCTCAAATTTGTGATATATCTATTTATTTAATTATGCTTGTTGTACAATATCTATCTGTCTGTCTGTCTGTCTGTCTATCTCTAAACCTAATGATCACATTTAGCCTTGATTTTATGCATATCTATTTAGGCCTGAGCACTTAGAATTGAAGAACCTATTCCTGGGGAAGACTGATTCTCCCTTTCTAAACAGACATTGATTGGCTATAGTTTTTCGTCTAAGGAAGAGGCCTTGGGATTTTCCCTTATCTTCTTTCCTGTGTTGACTTTATGCATAGTGCTTTCAACTATGCAGGTCTTGTTTAGACAATATTTAGATTTCAGTATTTAGATTTCATAGATATAGTGCTCTTGCCTTTTCTAGAAGGTACTATCTACCAGAAGGTGTATTGGTCCACTGGGTTTTATGGATTTTCTGAATCCTCTTTCTGAGATATTCAATGAGACAGATGTCCCTGTGTCTGTAGGCTACATTACAGATGTACTTGGTGCTGGGTACTGCATGGTCAGTTACTCTCTACATTTTAATTCCATTTAGACCTCTGTAGCAGCCTCTTGCTTTTACAAAGAGATGGTTCCTTGATCTTTGATGAGGGTGAGACCTGATTACCATTCATTATCAACTTGGCTGAATTTGAAGTCATCAAGGAGACACAATACCGAGTGACCTGTTGAAGCTGTTTCCAGAAAAAAAAAAATAATGGAAAAAGAAAGAAAAACTCTGAAAAAAATGGGGGGTGGGTCATCCAATGTAATAGGACGATATGGCAAATAAAAAGAAAGAAGAAAAAGGTAAACTGAATAATAGATATAATATGAACTCATGATTCTGCAGTCATGCCTCCCAAGAATGATAGACAGTACTCAACAACTATGAGCCAAAATTAATAATTGTGGTTCTTTTTTCAGCTAATCTGACACATAAATAAGTATGAGACATATATACAATTTTTTCTTTCCTAAAAACATATAATATAGTACAATACCTGTTAAATTTTTTGATATCAAACATTAGTAATTAAAGCTAAATGGATGGTAGTCACTGAAATTCAAATCCATGTAATCTATCCTCAAGCCAAAAAATTTTTATTGAAACACATGTTAGTATTTTTTATGAAACTTGGAATATCAGTAGCACTACATACAATATCAGTAGCACTACATACAGTTACTACATAACTACTGGGATAGTTGTCTATTCTCAGGTATTTTAATTTGATACGTGTAACGTCTATCTGACACACCAAAGAAAAAAGAAACTTGATTAAAAAATTGCCTTCAACAGGTTGTCCTATGTGTCTGCTTGTATGGCATTTTTTCTTTTATTTCTGTTGATATAGAGGACCAAAACCCCCCATGGGCAGTGCCTTCATTAGCTTGGGCTGCATAGCCGAATGTGAACTTGAAAGAATATCATGAAACAGCTTTCTTCAGAGGTTCTTGAATCTACTATTTAAGTTTCTTTCCTACCTTCTCTTAATGATAGCATGCAACCTGTCATATTAAATAAGGCCCCTTTTTTCCCAGTTTGCTCTGTGTCAGGGTATTTATCACAGTAACAGTTATAACAAGAACAAAACAAACTAGGTCAATGTGGTATTTTTAGGTGGAACTCTAGTTCTAAATATCAGATAATGTGGAAGTACTAACTTATGTTTGTTCTACTTTAAAAAACCTCTATAGCTATGTTAAATTAGCTTACTTTTATTCACTCAGTTTCTTCTTTTACAGTAAACAGACAGCATGTAAAAGAAATAGAGATAATGTGGACTGAACATTAATGATTCTAGCCAAATTCATGTTTTGAAATGAAATCAAATGTGATAATATTAAATGTTAGGGCTTTAAGGAAAACATAAAGTCATGAATGCTCTCTCTCCATAGCTAGGATTCATGCCCTTACAATACAGACTTGCATGAACTCCCTTATCATTTCAGTTTATCTACAGATGCAGCATGAAAGTGCTCCTTGGGTAAAGAGCCCTCAAAGACATCACTTTTGATTGCTTGTTTTTAGCCTCAAAAAATTTGGCCACCCATTTCAGTCATTTATAAATGTATAAGATGCTGAAGGAATTTTGGAACCTCTGAAAAGAAGGACATTTGAAGAGGGAAGGAGAATAATAAAAATATCATAAAGAATATTATGTGTACTAGGTATTCAGCAACAATAATATCACTTTGTGATATTATAAACAACTGAACAACAGGGACAGCACTCAACACATAGAGCCCTGGCATTGGGAAGCATCCCTATCTTATGTTACCAATTAGTAGTAATGAAATTAATCTTAGAAGATATGTTTCAAGCTGAGTAGTGATTTAAATATTCTACTCAAGGCCCCATTTTCCTCACCTGTAAGTTACCACCAGTATTGCCATATTTAAAATGGTATAGGCTTCTAAAACACTTTGTATAAAAATTATTCATCAAAGTTTAACCTATCAAGGAGCCTGACGTTTAAAGTTTGCATATTCTTGAAAAAAAAAGAGGAATGTCACAGGTTACTACCTCCTCAATACAAAATTACTTAATAATAAATAATTTTAATACACTTTCACAGGGTACTCAATTTAAATTAAAATGATTCAGCCTTAAATCTGACATTTATTGGATCAAGTATGTAACATTTAAACAAATATTACAAATAGGATAAATAAGAAAAACTGTACCTACCACTCAATATTATTGGAATAGATGAGTAACTATAGGACAGTATTAATGCATTTCAATCTAGAAAGCATTTCTATTTTGGGCTGGCTATTAAATCTAGTTGCAGCCTTTTTGAAATCTTTCATCCAGAAAGAAAATACTGTATGAGCTTAATAAGCCTCTATGGCTTTGATGGTCATTCACAATTGATCAGATATCAAGCTTATTGATAATTATCTTAAATTTGATTGGTCATATTTGTTGTTTGCTTATTTCAGTCACATCTAGAATACATGATATTGCCAAATGTGGAAATGTTTCTGCCAAATAATGTAGCTCTATAATTTATCTATGCTCTCCATTCATATCACTATGTTAGTATCTATAGCCTTTCTGTCCTTGCATTCCTTATACTTTGTGATCAAATTCTCAAATATTGTTATTTTGTACTATATAGTTGAATGTATTGAACTGTCTCTAAGTATCTGGATAGTCTGTAATACTTCTGAGAAGTAAATTAATCACTAATAATTTTATAAACATTCCTATCTAGCAACTTACAGCAGAACTAATGAAAATGACACAGATCTTCTGCCCTGGATGGCCCAAAAACAATGCTCTGCCTTTTAAAGTCAGCTTCTTTTAATTCATGATGTTATATTACCCACAGTACTATTATGGAATTGTCTTTTAAAATTAGAAATGACACTTAAAGGTTTGATTGCCGTGTCCTGTAACAGCCTCATTTCCATGGGGCTACTCTCAGCTGCTACCTAGTTTTCTGTCAGACTGAAATAAGGAAGCAGAAACTTTCAGGGCAGAGTTCATGATCTCTTTTATTTCTATGGGGTCGCTTAGAAGGGGAATACTGTTGAAAGTATTTTATATAAGTAAAACATGAAAGATGTGATTCGAGAGATGGGCAAGAAGGCATCGGAGATGATGCCTAAAACTCATTGCAAGTCTGAAATGAATAACAAAGCAGTCAGATGTGCAGACACAGGTGAACAGAGTGCTGGGAGAGCATTCATTAAACAGGAACAAGGTGATTCTACTTAAATCTAGATATCAGAGAAAGCAGCTTAGGAAAATAATGTTATTGTAGAACCCACTGCTGAGTCTCCACAGCCAGTAGCAGCTGAGCCACCATATAGGAATTAACTGACTTTATGTATACCAACAAGAATTTGCTGAAGCAGAAACCACAAAGCACCATATTTTACAATGTATGAGCATAGTGCATGCATATGTGCCTCATATGAGAATAAACTTATGTAAGGAAGCAAAATAATTTTAAAGAAAATTACCTCACCATATAGAAAGAAACTGAAGACAAAAATAGTAGAAAACCTGCCAATATTCATAGATTAAAAGAACTGATACAGTTGATTAAAATGAAAACATTGCCAGAAGTGAGCTGTAGAATGAGGAGAATCCTCATCATAATTCTAGTGGCATCCTTAAAATAATAAGGAAAAAACTGAAATTAAAGTGCAAATACGCACTATCCCTTGGTATGTATGCCAATCTTTGACAAAATTAGCAAAGTTTGAGGTATTTCACGTCTGGATCTCAAATTATAGTATAAAACTAGAGTAATAGAAACAAGATGGTACACACACACACACACACACACACACACACACACACAGAGGAAAGGCATGTAGATAAATGGCAGCCAAACAGAGGATCCACCTACATACAACTGTATGACTGTAGCTCTTATTTCACAAGGATGCCAAAATCATGTACAATCTGAAAAGTGTCTTTAGCAAATGGTGCTGAAAACCTGGGTATCCAAAGTTAGAACAGTGAAGATTGACTCCTTTCTATCTTCCTTAGGGGAAAAAAAAGAAGAAGGAGAAAAAGAAAGAAAGAAAGAAACCAAATCAAATCGAGTTGAAGAATTTAACAGACAACCTAAAAGTGAAATCACAAGTGGGGATTGTTAGAAAACTGTTGGAGAACGCAGAACCAGCAGTGAACAGGCTTCCGAATGTACTAGAAACAAGCAGGAGAATTCAATGTGCACATAGCTGCATTAGAACTCACACAGCCAAGGAAGTATTCCATAAAGGGAAAAGACAAAATACCTTAGAGCAGATATTCGTTGACAGCCTTTCTTCTTTCAGGAAGTTAATATGCAGACTACAAATAAAGACCAAAACCTCAATAAAACATATAGCTACAAATAATCTAGATTTTAAAAAGGAGGCAAATGAACTCAAAACTCAAAATAAAAAAGTACACATGTCAGTAAATGTTAGAGAAATGTTCAGTACAATTATAAGAAAAGGAAATTAAGTTAAATGTTGATACTATCCTACCCTGTCAGAATAGCATTTAAAAAGCAAACCAAAACAAAACAAACTCATAAAACCAATTAACACATGTTGGCAAATGTTTGATGATAAAGAAATGATTATAAAATTTTGGTAGGAATGTAAATTAATCTGGTTATTATGGAAAAAGTGTATTATGAAAAGAGTAGATAAATAATAATAATTATTACATATAAATATGTAATATAATACTGCAAAATATGATCCAAAGTGGGAACTATGTCTCAAAAGTAATGAGTTGATCCAGGATATGGTGGTTTGTACAAGAATGGAACCCACAGACCAATACATTTCAAGCAACTGAAAATGAATCATCTATGTTATTGAAGAATGCACCCCTTTGTAAATAGACATAGGGAACAGAGTTACCATATGAATGAGACCTGCATGCCATGTGTTGAATATATGTGGCTACTTGTAGTATTTTGGAAATACAGACCTTTACACCACATTTACTGCAACATTACTCATTATTAGCAACATTAGCTAGTATATGGAACCATCTCATGTGCCCTTTAAAAGACATATGGATAAAGGTCACATGGTCAACACACCATGCCACCTGGTCAGACTTAAATAAAATAAATTTCTGTCACTTACAGCAGAGTGGATGAAAATAGAGAATATCACTTACAGGAAACACACAAAAATCAAGAGAAGGATTGCCTATTCTCCTGTGTGGAAACAAGAAAAACTTGACCTTCAAGAAGGAGATTACCTGTGGAGAGAATGCATTGCACAGTGTGGCAGTCTCTGGATGACCTTTCCTTTAGCCTCTGCTCCATTTTTGTCACTGAATGTCCTCTATACAGGGACAATTCTAGGTTAAAAAGTTTTAGATGGTCAGTTGCTGGCCAGACTTCCCAAGGAGCAACCACACTTGGTTCTTGTAAGCAAGCTTCTCTTGACCATGGCCACAGTGTTGGGGTTGGTGTCTGCAGACTTGATGCATCCCCAGGTGAAGCCATCAATGCAATGCAATGGAGCCAACCATCAGACTGAACTCAGGGAACCTGGTGAGTGAGCTGACAGAAAGGACTGGAGATGCAGAGGGGTGTGCAATCCCATTGGAAGAACAACATAGGCTGGCCTGATTACCCAGTTCTCCCAAAGTCTAGACCACCAACCAAGGAGTGTACCTTAAGAGATCCATGGCTCCAGATACATATGTAGCAGAGGATGGCCTTGCCCGACAACAATGGGAGGGGAGACCCTTTGTCCCCAGGAGGTTTAATGCCCTAGAGTAGGCAGATGCTGAAGTGGTGGGGTGGGAGAGTGTGGGTGGATCAGAGAGCACTCTCACATAGGCAAAGAGAAGGAGGGAAGACAGATGTGGGATGTGAGGGTTAGTGAAGGGGGTAACCAGGAAGTGGGATATCATTTGAGATGTAAATGAATGAAATGCTTAATTAAAAAAAAAAATTTAGATGGGTTGGTGGCCACTTCCCTCTACTGGTGGGTCATGTCTATCTACTGGAGGTGATCTATTCAGGTTCTATCTTAGTGCTGTTAGGTGGTAAAGTACCCTCTTAGAGGCAAAGGGGAGGGGAAAGGGATGGGGCTTGTGGAGATCAGAAAAGGTAATAACATTTGATATGTAAACAAATAAAGTGATTGATAAATTATAAAAAGTAGGGAATTACCTAGGACTGGGAAGAGTGCTCAGGGGAAGGCCCTGAGTGCCAGAATTATAGATGTGTATAATTATCATGCAGCACACTTAGCATGGAACTATCATAGAGCGTCACATTAAGCTTTATGTGTTATGCATGTGAATAAATAAATAAATAATTATATTAATATGCAATGTAATATTACCTAAATTGGGAACTATGTCTCAGAAGTAATGAATTAAGTCAGGGTATGCTGGTTTGAATAAGAGTGGAACCCATAGAAACTCTGTGTTTGACACAGTATCTAGGCAGATATTAGAAAATACCTATGTTAAATATATGCCTCTATCAGTTCTATTTTTATTCGAGTCATTATATGCTTTAAAAAACAAACAAACAAACAAACAAAGAGTTGCCTTGGTCATGATGCTTCTTCCCAGCAATAGAACACTGACTAAAACAAGTCTATTACACAGCGAAACACTGAGAGTTTACATTTCTAGTTTCTGAAAAATTTCTCCTTGCACATAGTCTCCAATAGTTCTTAACTATCCCTTTAGGGTGAATTGAGACAGCTATACCAAAACATTACTAACTTGATGACTGATGTGAAATTTATTTGCTCACAGTTATGGAGACTGAATATTTAAACTCAGTGTAACTTGTGCATACAACATGCATGTTTAAGTAAACTGGATTAAAGCTTACTCATGTTCTCTTCCTTAACATTTATTACCTACCACTTTACAGGCCCTGTCTTGAATATAGCAGGCATTAGAAGTTTAAAATAAGATTGAGTGTTGAGTACACACAATTTAGTCTCCAACAGTCACCTTTGAAGGTGATCCCCAACCCACATTTTAAAGAAAATGATAAGCAAAATGGTGTGCACTTGGGTATCAGTTATAATAAAGTATGAATTAATGTTGCCATTTATTAATCTGCTTTAATACTTAAAATATATATAGCAATAGTCTATAGTAAAGTAAATTATATTAGAAATAAACACATTTGTTGTGAAATTTAAGAATTAACTCATAAGAAAAAGAGGCTAGCACAAGACTTAGTATCTGATAATAGCCAGTAGTCCACTTTGAAACTTATATCTGTAACTATGGATTTTTGATGTGACCTCATGCACTGGATTTCCTCTTGGTGGTATCACCTTTGAACTACAAACATTGGTACCTGTTTATTAAAATTCATAATGCAATTCTTATAATATGGGCATATCAGAATGCCTTCATGCTACTAATTAGCTTGCAATATTTGAATTAGATTTAGATGCCTAGACTCTAATCCAGACTTATGTCAAATGAACACCAACTCGTCCATGTAAGCACTGAAACATTTCCTTTTACAATTAGCCCTCATAATTTTGGGCACCTTATATAAATACAGTGATGATTAATTATGATGTTTATTATAAGGTTTGAAAATGAATTCTGAATATATACTGAAAGCAGTAAGAAAAATTTATGTTCCATATGTATTAGGCATAAAAATGTGTTCATTAAAGTAGAAGTTAAAGGATTACTTTTAGCTTCATGAAACTGCAATGGTTTCCTTAAAGAAGGGAAATGCAAACATTTTCTAAGGTTTAGGGATCAAAAACAATAAGAGAAGACGAAGAATACAGCAAAAATCGATCAATAAGCATTTAAGAGTTCATCAAGGGAGCAAAAGTCTCCTCATCATTCTTCCAGGTTTTGGTGGCTTACTACAGAAGGCTTTGCTTCTCCAGCCTGTGCCTCATGACCACCCAATCTTTCTCTATACAGCATCTCAGGAAATAGAAGTCATACTGAAAACGTGCAATAAAAAACTAAGAACTGCAACAAGAAGCAGACAGAAATTTGTATGTTAAAGTTTAGTTTAAGTAGTGAACAACTTCATTGAGGGATGAACAATGAACTTACCAAAATATCATCAATAACTGTGATGTCTCATCTATCTTTATCTGCTTTGATTAACTGACTTATTTTATAGATACTTTACTTTTAAAAATATGCCATACCTAAAGCCAACAAAGTGCAAATGTAAAAGGTGTGCATTTTTTCTTATCAGAAGACTCAATCACTGAGATAAGCATATTTATTTTTAAACCATAGGGGGCCTTTCAATATCCATAAAGCTTTCTTCATAAGGCAAAACATTTCAGTAAAATTAAATTACAGTTTCCCTCCTGTGCAACATGACAGTGCCTGCTACACTAGGAGATCAGAAACTGTTTTATGACATCCCCTAGATCAAAAACCAGTGACACACATTTCAACATGGAATACTTAATCCTAACATCTAAGAGCTCTGTAGTATTATTGAGTAGAAAACCCATATTTAAAAAATACATTTAAAATACACCCAACAAGCATACTTATGCCTAAGGCTATCAGCCTGTTTTCAAAATTATTTTTCATGTACCTGTTAGACAATGCCCTTATTATTTGATCATCAGCATTGCCAAAACAATGACTCCATATCAGCTTCTAATGGTACTTTTATCTTCAGTAACATTTTTATGTAAGCCTTAAAAAATAAACTTAGGCCATGGTAGACAAATCTAAACATGTTTATTTTTCAAGACATGGTTTGTAAAGTCTATTTACTCAGTACAGCGATATACTGAAGCTGAGGTGACATCTCTACACTTGAGAGAGAAAGTGCACACACAGCTTCCGTGTGGAAGCATGGCTCTTTATGAAAGTTGCCCAGTAAGCAAAGAGAATTCTTACACGCTAATTTGATCTTGAAAGGGAAAGCATATTATTATCAATCAACTGTAACCAGCATTGACTTTGAACATTATCCAAATTTTATAATGCATATTCAGGTAGTTAAAACAGTTGTCAAAAGTAGTCTACTTGAACCATAGTCTGTCACTTAATCTCAAAATGCAATTTGTTGTGGTTTACTTGGTTATTATTTTGCATAGCTGCATAGGCTATAGGGGAAGTCAAATATGTCTGGCTGAATTAGAAGGAACAGAGAAGAACTAGAACTGAAATATTGATTTATAAAACTTAAGTAAAAAGCAACTGGTTTTACATCCTTGATATGGACCGGTAGGTACAAATTTCATAATACACATCTGATGTAGAACATTGATTCTCAGACCTAATAAGCTAAAATTCCCTGCTAAAATTCTGAACAATGTCTGATTTGGTAGATCTGGAAGAGGGTCTGAAATTCCATATTATAATACATTTTTATATGATGCACCATATAGACTATTAGGCTATAGACCACAGCCTAATGGTCCAGGGAGCAATATACACAATATCCCATGAAGCTCTATAGTTTCTTCTGAATATCCATGAATATGGCAATCTAATACAGTCATAGCTATATATTAATTTAATTTTAAATGAATTATTTGAATCTTTTCTACCCATTTTTCTTATAGTCAGTATTAGGATGGTGTTCTAATAAAAGCTGTGCCATAAAATCAGTAACGTTGTGAAGTGTGGATAGGGGGTCTTGTTAATATCTACTCCTACTTCACTGGCCCCTGCTTTCCTAAGAGCTAAGTATTGCAGGGGCCAATGGTTCCTTTTTTTTTTTTTTTTTTTTTTTTTTTTTTTTTTTTTTTTAGAAGACTGCAGTGTAGACCTGATCTGATCGTTCACCTACATAATAGCTAATTGCTGAGTTCTCTCTTTCTTTCTCTCCCCTTCCTGCCAATCCTTCCTCCCTAACTCCCTCTTTCCTTCTTCCTTCCTTCCTTCCTTCCTTCCTTCCTTCCTTCCTTCCTTCCTTCCTTCCTTTATTTCATCTGTCTTATCTATATATTTATTTATCTCATTTGAGAGGGAGAAGTGTATCTCTCGGTTGCACTGGCTCAGCTGGAACTCACTTTGTAGACCAGTCTGGTCTCAGACTCAGGGATCTACCTGTCTATGCTTCCCAAGTGCTGGGATTAAAGGTGTGTGCCACGACACAGGGTCCAGAGTTACTAGTAAAAGTGACGTCAGCTAGTGTTTTCACCACAGATAAAGTGGTGGTTTAGTTCATTGTTTTTTGTTTTCCTTTGTTGCATTTATTTTGCATAGTATTCAGAGGTCTAGCAGCTTAAAGAACATAAAAGAAACCACAAACGCCCAATTACAACTCTCCCTTCAATATTTATTATTAAATCACTCAAGGAAATAACAAACGTGAGCTGTTATATACAAGTAATGGGGAGCAAACATTGTTTCTGTAGCTAAAAGCAGAAAGGTCCTTTCTAAAACTCCTTTTTGAACTTTTAAAACACAAGAAAATGAAAAATATTAACCCATTAGACAAATATTAATCAATTAAGTAAAAGTATGTTACAAAATAGGTGCCAGGCTAGTACCAGGAGTTCAAAATGAGTTCATTGAACACTGTGCAGTTTCACACAGACCTTTTTATTATAAAGTCATAGGAGAACACTGGATCCCAAAGATGTCATTACTGCGAAGACACACAGCAGAGAGCTGATTCCCACAGAGCCAATTATTTTAAAGACATAGGTCACAGCATTTTTCCCAGCAGACCACTTTCCTCTGAATTAAAATGTTCATTGAGCCAAACTACCCATTCATTCAAGCTATTCTCAGCAATGAAAAAAGATAGGCCATTGAGTTAGGTAAACTTTTCCTAGAATGGCACTCTTGTCTTAGATTCCTACTCTGTTCTGTCACTTGATCCTACCACAGCTAGAAGGATTTCCTTAGCTCCTCTTGAACCCTATTGTAGTGGATCTCTTCTATATAAATGTGTTCAAATTTATTGTTTGAACTTTAGTTTCTTGAGGGATGCAAAGAAATCTTAGGGCATAATTTATGTCTCCTGACCCTTTCCACTACAGCAGAGAAAAATTCAAGGTGCATGATCACAGAAAGGTTCGGGAAATATGGATCACCAATGTATTACTAAGTAAGCATTATTTTTATCCAACTTATACTAATCCTGAATTGAAATCTCGAGTCGTTACATTACAGAAGCTCTTTCTTCTTATACAAGCTTGAGGTTGCCTTCCTCCTGAATTACCCTAAGGAAGGGTAATATATTCGTGGGTTTTAAGGTTTTCTTTTAAAAAAAATCTAAGATCACTTTTTAGATATGGAGACTGCATAACTTACGAATCTTTCTTCTTTTAGAGAATACGAAGGTGAAGTCTAATTACATATTGTAAGTGTAAATTTGTAAATACTCACCTTAATTATATACCCACAATGAACACAATGCAGCAGTTTTCATGTATTTTTTTATGAAAAGTAAGACCCATAGACAGAAATGAATTTCTTGCCAGAATATGCTGGAACCAGCAGGGTATTTCTCAATTTTTACCCTCTGAGGTAAATTCAAATCACCTTTCAATATGTTCAATTTTGTGATTCAAAACAAAACAATAATTTCCTTTATAGATATTCTTGTCAATGGTGGCCTTGATTGGCTGCTTTGATAATATTGAAATTTATGTTTTGAAATGTCAAGAACTCCCTTCTTCAATCTTGTTCCTTAAGAACATACCACTCTTAAAGTTGAGTGCTGAATTTTACCATCCATGCCAAACAAAGATTCCTGTTTTCTTATTTTAGTAAGGGAAACACTTTAGGAATTGGAAAAGAAAAGAATCTTCTAATAAAGCACAGTACAATAATAAGAAGCAGGATATAATTTTTCTAACAATATAATAAATATCCACAAAGACGGTATCCACCTTCCCTTGTATCTTGGGATAGAAGAAAAAGACAAAATGTATTGCTTAAGCCTCTACTTTTCCAGAGCTCTGGTTGGACATACAAAGTCTGAAATGGAAAATCACAATTATTTATTTTTCTAATAATCTAATTCAATCTTCTCAAAGATCAATGCAGATTCGAGCCAAAATCTAAGAAACTATGTATTGTACCTGAAAGGTGAGTTCCTTAGTAAGGGTTCCTACTGCTGTGATAAAACACCATGATTAAAAGCAAGTTAGGGAGGAAATGCTTTATTTGGCTTAAACTTCAACATCATAGTTCATTACTGAAGTAAATTAGCACAGACACTCAAACAGGAAAGACATCTGGGGGCAAGAGCTGATGCAGAGGTTGTGGAGACATGCTGTTTGCTGACATTCTCCTTCTGACTTACTCAGTCTGCTTTCTCTCAGAACCCACGACTACCATCTCAGGAATGATAACACAAAAGCATGCTGGGCCCTCTCACATTGATCATTAATTAAGAAAATGCTGTATAAGCTTTCCAACAGTCTGATCTTATGGGGGGGCATTTTCTTACTCTTTTTTCTCTATTCTCAGATGACATTAACTTGTGTCAAGTTGGTATAAACTATCTAGCACAGAAAATTTGCATGATTACTACTAATTTTTCTTCTTTATATTTTAGAGAAATTTTTTCAATTAGCAAATACAGAATTAAATGCATCACTAATTTCATTTGATAAATTCAAAATCTGTGATATTCTTTCTCAGATATTCTATTTAAAATTGCATACTAAGTAAATAGGTGGACTGTGAAGTCTGAATATCTAGCATTAACTTTAATACATGAGATATTTGAGTTTATTCTCTATGTCAATGCACTGCATTAAAAAAAAAGGTATTAATAATAACTTTCTTGCCAGAATAAAGCAAATACTGGGGGCAGGTGAAATGTCTTAGTGGTTAAGACACTTGATGAGAAGGTGTAGACCTTAGCTTAGATCCCAGACCCTACATAAAAGCAAGTGAGGTTATATACATCTGTAATCTCAGCACTCCTACAGAAAAAGCAGGCTGGCTAGTTTGTCATAAGCAGTGCAGAAAAACAAGAGATCTTGTCTCACTCAAGCAAGGTAGATGCAAAGGACTGACAAGCAGAGAACTTGTCCTCTGACCTTTGTACATGTGCACTCAATTGCACTCACGAGTACTAAGACACGGCAGGGTAAATAATTCATGTAAAATGCTATGCATATCAAGTGGTTTTCTGAAAATCAGTAAGACTGCTACATTACCTTCAATGATTGCCTTCTTTCTTCTCTCATATGCCTCTAGTTTCGCCTCCTACCTCTTCTCTCACCCCTAACTCCCATAGCCTCCCTTCACCCTCAGTTCCACTCCTCCTCCATTCCCTTCAGAAAAGAGCAAGCCTCCCAGGAGTATCAACTAAATATGGCATAGCAAGTTGCAATAAGTCATCCCTGTTCCTATTAAGACTGGATTAGGCAACCTAATAGGAATAAAGGGGCCCCCAAACCAGTCAATAGATTCAGAGACAGTCCCTGTTCACACTGATAGAATTTGTATAAACAGACTCAGTGATACAACCCTGACATAAATGCAAAGATCTTAGGTCAGACTCGGGCAGTCTGATTGTCAGTTTTAGTCTCTGTTATCCCGTTTGAGCACAAGTTAGTTGATTCTATGGGTTTTCTTGTGGTGTCCTTGACCTCTTTGGCTTTAGAATCCTTTCTCCAATCTGCCACGAAATTCCCCAATTTCCATCTAATGTTTCATTGAGGGTCTCTGCATTTGATCCTATCAGTTTCCTGCTGAAGCTGTTCTGATTATGATCATGCTAGGCTCTTGTCTACAAATGTAGCTTACTGCCATTAGGAATCATTTCATTTACTTTTTTATTGTCAGTCTTGTTCAGCTTTATCCTAGGTCTCTTGGCTATTCAGAGTTTGGTTACTGGCTCTCTAGGGAGTGTCACGTGTAGACTCCTTCTTGTGGCATGGGTCTAAAGCCAGACCAGGTGTTGGTTGGCTAATAAGAGGAGAGGATAATTTCTATGTGTTTTAAATGGTTCTTACCTATACTTCCAAGTGGATTAAAATATGAAAATCTGAGACATCACCATGAATATATGTAAAATATAAGATAATCTGTTTTCAGTTATGTAAAATAGATAATTTGTTTTCAACTTCGGTGAAGAATTGGATTTGAGCTTTGATGGTGATTGTATTTAATAAGTAGGTTTCCTTTTGTAATGGTACAGAGGTAAGTTTCATAGCGTCAATCCATAAGCATAAAGGGCCGTTCCCTCTTCTGGTAGGTTTTATTTTCCTTCTTTAATTTTCAATGCATAAGTCTTTTACTTGCTTCATTAGCTTTATTACAACTCTTTTAATTTTGAGACTCTTGTGAATAGAGTTGTTTCTCATAGTTCTTCTTAGTATCCTTGTCACTAATCTATAAGAAACCTGTTGACTTTTTGTGGGTTAATTTTGTAACCTGCTACTTCAATGAATGAGTTTATCAGCTGTAGGAGTTATCTCATGGAATCTTTAGGGTTTTTTAATACGTGGAACGATATGATTAGAAAATAAGAATACATTGCCTTTTTATTCTCCTATGTTTTCATTTCTGTCTTTCACATACTTTTTTTTTCACTAGTGAAAATTTCAAGCACACTATTAAATAAAATGTCAGGGAGTGGGCATCCTTATTGAGTTGCTGATTGGGGTAGAAATGATTTGAGTTTTTCTTTATCCTAAAATTGCTGTGGTTTTGCTGAATATTGC
Source organism: Mus musculus (assembly GCF_000001635.26). Taxonomy (NCBI): domain Eukaryota; kingdom Metazoa; phylum Chordata; class Mammalia; order Rodentia; family Muridae; genus Mus; species Mus musculus. The sequence continues at coordinate 41,841,419 of NC_000068.7, forward strand.
CTTTAACATGTTAAGCTATGTTCCCTGTATCCATGGGTACTCCAGGATTTCTATGTTTTTAAAAGTTGTGGAATTTTATTAAATTTTTTATGTAGCTAATGAAATGCTCATATAGTTTCTGTCTTTAAGTCTCTTTAGGTGACAGATTACATTTATTCATTTATTTCCTCATGTTGAAAGATCCTTGTATCTTTGGGATAAAGCCACCTTTATTATAATGGACAATCTTTTTTGTGTTTTTTAATTTGGTTTGCAATAATTTCAGTGAGAATTTTTTCATATTCATCAGAGATATTGGCACATAATTTTCATTGGTTTGGTATTCGTTTTAGTATTCGTTCTCTTTGAAATTATTTGTAAACACGGCTTAATTTACAATTACAGGAAAAATTTAAGAAGTATTAGTGTTTGTTCTCTGTTAGAAATCTTGTAGAATTCTGCATTCAATCTGTCTAATTCTGGAATTTGTTTGTTTGTTTGTTTTGATATAGGTTTTCATTACTGCTTCTAGCTCATTATATGATATGATAAATATGGTTTTTTGATTTACCTTTGTTGGGCCGTGTATGTGTTAATTTATTATAGATTTTCAGCTTTGTGAGAGTATATATTTTATTTTATTTGTTTTGAGACAAGATATCTCTATGTAGACCAGGCTTCCCTCCCGCTGGAAGGTATATGCCACATGAGATGTGTGGGATGAACCTTTTAACATATTTATGATTATATACTTTTTTAAGTCTCTGCTCTATTTTTCTAACTTTTCTAATTTTTTATTTCCATAAGTACATCAATTTATATCCTCTTCTTAATTTGATGATTTTGCCTAAATTTACTGTGGAAGCGTCTTGAAATTACACACACACACACACACACACACACACACACATATATATATATATATATATATACACACACACACATATATATATATACACACACACACAAACAATTAATATGAGGTTAATCTATAATTATTTTCAGTGACCCTACTAGGTATCACAAGCTAACAGATAAAATGCTGAGCACTGGAAGTAGTGTATTACCTTATGGTTGGCTGTAACCCTCCATAGAGACAAAATCATCATAGAGTAGTGACAAGGCTCTTAGTTATCCTCCAGAACCTGATGGTGACATGTCATGGGAATATTGAGGTTGTACTGACCTGGAAGCTTCATTCTTACTAAATCGCTTTATGGCATTGGAACATAGTAAGCATGCTATCAGAGGAATAAAGTAATAATTAATATTATACAACTGTGGAACCTGTGCTCTACAATAACAAAATGCTCATTGGTATAATTACAGCACGGACATCTTGGGAGTAACCAAGTTTCCTTTGTAGTTTAAATCCCACCTCATAAGATCTCTATCAGCCACCATTACCAGGCCAAGAGTCTGTGGATGGACATGCCATAGGCCTTAGAGGAGAATTTAGTACTAGTATTCTACTTAGTGTACATGATACTAGACTGACCATAGATTAACACACTTGACAATTCTCAACAGAGAAAATTCTATTTGCAGTAGATAGATTTTTAACACAGCAACTAGCAACCGGTCAAGGTGCAACTAGCAACTGGTCAAGGTGCAACTAGCAACTGGTCAAGGTGCAAAGAATTGTGAAATTCCCAGCCTTGAAAAGACCATCTATATTACAGTGCCCTACCCTCATGACTCAGAAGTCATTGCAGAGTAGGAGGCAGAACCAGTGTAAGAGCCAGAGACATTCTGACTAGTATAAAACTGCACAACAGAGCTGTACACATAGACTTCCAGTTGTTATGACCATAATGAGACCTGTGCAAACACAAGTAACACAAGGTTTCCATCGACTTATTAATAACTTTACTTCTATCAAATTATTTCATGTGCTTTCCCTTCACGTCATCATTTACCTGTGTTTTCTCTTTCCTTTGATATCTCAGTTTTAGAATTTCTCTTTATTAAGCAACTGAAAATGAGAATGTATATGCATCAAGTTAAGCAAGTAGTGTGTCTTTGTTGGGATATTATTTATATTTCCCCTTCCCTCTTCAAAATAACTATATATAGATTTGAGATTTCATAATCTTCCAAAATAATGCTAGTAAATTACTAATTTGAGGTGAAATCATGTTCTTGATCCTGAAGGCAAATATTTAAAAGTTCAACTAGAAAGTCCCAGATGCCAGAGACCACAGAGGTTCCCAGGACCCGAAAGAGATGACATTAACCGAAATATCCAGTAAAGGAGAGAGAGAATCTGAAGAAACAGCATGTAGAGGATAGGCATGGCCCCTTGTTGAGAAAAAGGACCACTCATCAATCTCAAAAATATTAATCCAGAATTGTTACTCTCAAAAGGAAATTAAAGGACAAAGAGTAGAGCAGGGACTAAAGAAAAGTCTATCTAGAGACTGCCCCACCTAGGAATTCATCCAGTCTGCAGTCACCAAACCCAGAAACTATTGTTGATGACAAGAAGCACTTGTTGATAGGAGTCTGGTATAGCTGTCCCCCAAGGGGCTATGCCAGAGCATGGCCAATACAGAGCAGATGCAACCAACCATTGGACTGAGTGTGGGGACCCCAATGGAGGAGTTAGGGAAAGGACTGAAGTATCAGAAGGGGTTTGCAACCCCATAGGAAGAACAATAGTATCAACCAATCAGACCCCCACAAGCTCCCAGCGACTAAACCATCAACAAAAAAAGTACACATGGAGGGACCCATGGCTCCAGCTGCACATATAGCAGAGGATTGCCTTATCTGCATCAATGGGAGGGGAGTCCCTTGGTCCTGTGCAGGCTTGATAACCAGGCTTAGGGAACTGTTAAGGTGCTGAGGCAGAAGTGGAAAAGGTACTGGGGACGGGATAGGGAGGTTAATTAGGAAGGGAGATAACATTTAAATGTAAATAAATAAAATAACCAATAATAAAAAAATCAATATGTATTTAAAAGTGCAATTTACTTTCATAATCCCAAAACGAGATCTTAATGCAGGACTTCAAATCTATCCTGGCATCTTGGGTTGCAGAGAGAGTATCAAAAGACATTGAAGGGAGAAAGAAGATTTTAATAGCCAAGGCCAAGTTGTAGTTTATTTGTGGAGAAAAAAAAATATGGCTGTTCTTGACATACAAAATGCTATAGCAGACACAGAGTGCCCAAGGATGCTGCTCATTTAAGAGTCACTTACATTGGTGAAAACAAACTCTTGTTCGTGGTAATGTTGATTTCCTTTCTTCAGTGAGCAACTTTTTGCAAAAACAGTTTTCCCATACATATTGATGCTGACTTTACATAATTTTTCTTGCAAGTAGAAGAGTTGTAATGATGTAAGCGCATAAGTACCAGCTCAAAAAGAAGTTTCTCATTAAATTCATAGACAGAATACTGAAACCTACTTCTCTGAGACTTAAATGAAATTATGATGACTACAGAGTGCAGGTCAGACCGGCTATCCCAATCTAATGAGACAGAGTTTCAGATTCTCTAAAGAAGAATGAATTGATATGGACTGTTTAGATAGTGTTTCAATTATAGACCAACAGAAATCTGTTTTCCATCAAGTATAAGATAATAACAAACTGAAAGCACAATGTTCTCCTAATTACTAAATATCCACATAATAGTTAATTTATATTTAAAGTCATTTAATATGTAATTCTTGTATAATATGGTTTCTCACATAGGGTAATATGCAACATTTATCTCTTTTTTCTGCATAATCATTAGATATCTTCTCTTTCTTCTTATTATCAACATTTTCAAATTGAACATTTTGCATTCTCAACAGTATTTCCTGTCCACTCTCAAAGAAATTGAACTAAGTTGTTCAGAAATTTGTGATAAATGAGAGCACACATACTTTTTCATGTGGGGAAATGGTAGAAATATCTAGAGATGACTTCATGAAGAAAATGAGGTTGAGTTGACATTTAAATATTAAGACAATCCATGTAATAGAAAGGTCAGAAACTAAATAGGCAAATATCTGAAGAGCAGAAGTTAGCAAGCACCAGTACTGCCACTGAAAGCAAGGTTCTCAGCTGATTTTATCGGTTTTTTTAGCTAATGTAATTTGTCTAAACATTGAAAATATGAAACCCCCAAACACTGTTTTTTGTTTAATCATGTATAGAAAATTTATGGGGAGGAATATATGATTGTTATTGTTAACAACATGTGTAAAAAGTGTGGCTAAATGCCTCAATAAATGTACTTTAAATATTTCTACCAAAGGATAGTAAATGCTTCGATCAGAAAGCACTACCTACCTTATGTTTGCAAACTGAAAACTAAGAGTTCATGCAGTAAAGGAAGGGCTTATTGGTTAATGACCATATTATTCAGAGTAATAAGAAAGAACATGGAAACATAGAAGAAGGTATGATTAGATATGTGGAAATATTTTGGTTTTATTTCAAGAAAATATTTATACACAGAAAATATATATTATATACCATTGTGTATTTTGGTATTATGAAGTGACTACAGGGAAATACTTTATCATAGATTTTCACACATAAACCACATAATGGGGGATAGTAAAGATCCAGCGGCCAGATAAGGCATTCTCTCAAACTATATCTGTGATCTTGTTACACGGACTATTAGGGAATATCTAGATACGTGTTTTGATAGTTAGTAATGTCAGAGTATACACTTAGCATCCTTAGGATTAAAGCCAGAAATACTGCTGAGAATCTTATAGTTTAAAACACCATTCTCTTTGTTGGAATTTGTGGACATTAGGACTGTGAATTTTAGAAAAGCAGTTGAGGTTTTTAATTGAGGATTAATGGTCCATACAAGTAGTATCATGGAGACAGTGGTGCTGAGAGCAATGTATATTATCACATCCCAGCTCAAGATGTTTCAAGGGAGAAGAAATGGCCTGGAGGAAATTCTTGTAATATTTTGGCAAAAAAAAAAAAAAAATACGTGGCTGCATTTTTAAATCCACTTGAACCTAAATTAACGAGTTTGGATTAATAATTTCAGCAGGAAGACTTTCAGGACAGATGATTATTAAAGGTATTGGGTGGATATTAGTGGTAATTCTTATGCAGCTCTATAATAAAAAGGACCAAGCATGGCAAAAAGAAATTCAGAATCCATAGTTTGAAGCAAAAAAGAGCACCAGTAGGTATAATGGAACTAAGGTCGGGGATCAAGGAGATAAATTTAATGAAAAACCTGATACTAAGTGGAATAAAGTGAGTGGCAACCTTAACGAAGGACAGCATTCAGCTAAGCTTCCAACTGGTGAAAAAGGATTTAAGAAAAAAAGTAAAGAAAACCATCCACAGAAAGATGATGCACATTAATTGAATAAGGGGACCATGTTCCAAACTCAGCAAGCAGCAGAACTTGCCAGATCTGGCCATAGTGTTTCTAGCTTTAGAGTCAAGATTATAAGAAAGAGGTTATGGAACTTTCCTCTGCAGCTAATGAAAGCTACAGAGGGCAGGCATTTGTCAGAGATGTTCCTGCATGAAGGTCCCAAGAAGATATTGTGTGAAGCCATGAAAATGAAGCCTTGATTTCATTGGAGGTCCCAAGATGTTGGAGATGACAAAGTCGTGGGATACTTGCCAGGGAAAGATAAAGACTGGGTATGCAACCAACCCAAAAGAGAAAAGTGTGTTTTAGTCACATGTAGTCAGCAAAGCTCATAACAGTTGGAGATCTGAAGAGAGCATTGACAACCAATATGGAGATGGAAAGTTGAAGATTGTCTACCTGCTTTTCAATCTTGCTTTGGTCCAGTATTTCCTCACTGTTCTCCCTTTCCTTCCATTTGAAAAGACAATGAATTTCCTGTGAAACTGTATATTGGATGTATGTAGTCTGGGTATTTCTTTTGATTTTATAGGTGACTACAGATAGAAGATTGCCATGAATATTAGAAGGTATTTTGAGCTTTAGATTTTTATTAGATATTTTCTTCATTTACATTTCAAATGCTATCCTCTTTCCTGGTTTCCCCTCTAAAAATCCCCTATTCCATCCCTGCTCCCCCTGCTCAACAACCCACCCACTCCTGCTTCCCTGTCCTGGCATCCCCTTATACTGAGGCATCAAGCCTTCACAGGGCCAAGGGCCTCTCCTCCCATAGATATCCAACAAGGTCATCCTCTGCTACATATGCAGCAGGAGCCATGAGTCTTTCTATGTGTACCCACATAGATTGGTGGTTTAGTCCCTGGGAGCTCTGGAGGTTCTGGTTGGTTGATATTGTTGTTCCTTCTATAACCCCTACAGCTCCTTCAGTTCTTTCTCTAACTCCTTCGTTGGTCACCACATCCAATGGTTGAGTGTGTGCATTCACCTCTGGTTTTGTCAGGCTCTGGCAGAACCTCTAAGGAGACAGCTATATATATATATATATCTCAGACTCCTGTACTTTGAGGTTTCAAAACCCAAACCAGGTCCTGTGGCTCTCTTTTCTTGCTGCCTATAGATTCAGGTTAAAGTTCTTTCTCTGGTTCTATATCTGCCTTTGTGCCATCATGCAAGCCCTAATTTAATAAGAATTTTGTATGAATTGCCATGACCAAGGCATGGTATCTCTCTAAGGAAGTATAACTCTAACTAACCCTGACTAGGATAGTTACCAGTCTTAGACTATTTCTCATCATGGACCTTACAGTGTATACTTCAAATAAAAGAAAAGCAATATGCTGCCAATACTTTATATATGGACACTATATCAATAGCGGTAGCAGCTTCATATAAAGTTTTCTAAGCCAAACAAATACTTTATAAGATACAATCTTACTTGAAATATATGAGATGGAAGGAGAGTTATACTTGACCTGTGAGATACTGAATTGAGTTTCTGAGCTTGTTCAAGTGAACACCTTGACTTATAGTTGCCTTATCCACAAGAAAACTGAGGCATATTAATAATCTATAGTCAGTCTCTATTTCTTTTCTTCTTTTGTGTTTTTTAGCAATCCCTACCCTCATGGAGTTTCCCTATATAGCCAATCCTTGACTGGAACTCCATTTAGGTCAGTATTTTGAATACTTGTATAGTATCAACACACCATCAACCCATTTCTTTCAAGACTTAATAGCTGCACCAATTTTAAAACATTTATTGTTTTGTATTTTAAAGCTTAAGATGAGGAAATCAGAAGGCTGAGTTAAAGATAACTAAGATATGAATGTAAATTATGATGATATTAAAACTACAATGTAACATAGAAATCATTCACTTTAGAACTAATGCAAACCCAATGAACAATTGATACTCATAATCTCATATTTCAACAGTTTTCACTCATTATTATTATGCCTTCATGTGATTTAGATGAGTTTCACATGAAAAACTGAATAATTTCTCTTGGATATAGTATGTAATAATTCAATAAATTTAATGCTAACTTTTAAAATAGGCATATTACATGTTAAGATCTAAAACTGATATATATTTATTTATTAGTATACAACAAAATGAAAACAATAATTTGTTCTTTTCAAACTCCAGTGAATATGATTTTAAACCTTCCAAACTTCCATGTCGACTTAATTATGAAGCTATATAATTGTAAAATTCAGATTTATTTAGTCTGCTAAATTCAAGTAGATCTATATTCACCTTTTAAGCATAAATATGATAGAAAAATATGTTTAAGTTGTACTTTTTGCTAATTAAAATGTAAAATAAGACCATATATTAAATTTCAGAACAAATTATATTCATAACAGATTTTTTTACACTATAACTTAGAGGTACATTGGTGTTTATATAAATCATTCTTTCTACTTGGTTCTCTTAGCTTCTACTTTGACTAACTTTGACCTTTGCTGTCAGAAAGTTTTCTTGTAGCCACATGATATTTGCTAAAGATCTGACTCAGCACACTTGCAATAGTGTACCAAATATAAGAATAAACTAATTTAGACATTTTAGTTATGAAAAAAAAAAACAGGTGGCATAAGCTTCTTTCTTAGTTTTTCTTTCCTTTCTAGTTATTTGGGGTATGTGAGGTTCAGGTTGTGTGTGTGTGTGTGTGTGTGTGTGTGTGTGTTTAAAATTAAGGGACTCAAAGCTAATATGACATGGATTTTTCAAACAACCCTGGCCACTGCTCATAACTCTGTACATACATGTCCATAAAATACTCTTACTCTCTTCTCTAGGAGAGACAGAGACAAATATCACTCTTGTATTTACAATACCCAAATATTTTTGAGAAATGGGATACTCTCTATCTTTAGTATCTAAAAAATTAAGTTTGTAAAGTGAGGTAAAATTTCTGAATCTCTTCTCATATTAAATAAGAATATTTTGAATTGCATTATCTCAGAATAAGTTTTATAGTGTGGAAAACAATGTCTTCCTGGATTCCCCTGTCCTATGCTTTGTGATATGTGGCAGTACTCACTAACCATGCGATGTTATTGTGGACAGTCTCTATGCTCAGCTCCACACACAGAATATTTCCTCTACTTCTAAAGGGAAAGATAAGAATGTGTCCATTCTTATCTTCTAAAACAGTGCTCTGAAAAAGCATAAAACACAATAATGTCTATGATATCTGAGGGAACATATATGGAAAAAGTATTTGTTGTTTTCCAAATTCAACTAGAAAAAACTTCTGAAAAGTTCTATTAGAATACTGTTTTTGTTTCCTGTTCATAAGATTTCGAGTGAAATTGGGTAGGTCAGTCACTGCTATACCAACCAGTATTGATCCATAAAGTCACCGGGTTCCTTCTATCTATCTATCTATCTATCTATCTATCTATCTATCTATCTATCCATCCAAAAACTAACATCTACTTTCTATTTTTCTTGATACGTATTTCTATCTCATACCTCCTATCTTTCAACCATTACCATAGATTGGTTTTAATGGTATATTAATGATTAGAGAATGATTAAATCACATTCTTCAAATGTATGATTTTCACTTATTAATAGGCAATCCACATTAATTTATATATTGATTAGTAGAATAATTACTTCCAATTTTTTGTAAAAATCTTATTCCATGACCACCAGTTTTCACAATGCTTTTTATATGAAAGTATATAAATATTCCCAAATAAAATCTCTTGTTTCTGAGTATGCTTATATGCATGAAAGCTTTCAATCATATATTAGAGATTTCTCTCATTGTTTGGGCAAAATACCTGACAAAAACCACCTAGGAGGTCTCTAAGACCTGTTTCATACTGTGAGTTCTGTAATGATAGAATGCACAAGTTCATTGAGACTTTAGTTGTCCCACATTCTTTTTAGGTCAGAGTGGTTTTCTGTGAAATTTTTAAGACCCATGGCTACTACAACTAGGAGATAGGTTAGGCTCTGAACAGAATGATTGGAAACAAAGAAACAGGAACAAAGCATGAATCTGTAAGAGAAGGGGAGGAGCAACCCTTAGAGCTATAGAAATCCCCTTTCCAGCTTCTGTAACAAGTAGCAGAGGATTTTCTGGGGAATTTCTCTCAGCTCCTGCAAAACAATGTTTTATGTGTTCATATCACATCAGGGCCTACAGGAAGGGAAAAGGGACAAGAGGGAAGTCCAGTTATTTGATTTTTGAATCATCATCTACTTGCTTCAATGTCCATAACAAGTCTAAGGTTATTGATCCTTGCACATAGTTAGGGTTTCAGAGTGACAGTCCTGAAATTTTGTACTATTCATCAGTTTATTCTATTTATTGTATCCTATTTAATTCTATTTATTCTTACTTATTCTATTCATTTCCTACTGGAATGTTGTCAAAATCCTAAATTATACTTAAGGTTGTTTGCTACCTTTTCCCATCTCTTGTATGTAAATTTGTATTACCTTGGGCATGTTTCAATAACAATATTCCGATATTACGGTAGAGGGAATGGAACGATTCTCAGAGTAGTGGAAAATCTTCCAAGATACGAGACTTGTATCCACAGAAGCTTCTTCATATCCTCCTGTAATAATTTGTCCCAGGATGTGTCAGGATATTATGGTTCTAGGTGTTTGACCTTCTGTATTCGCTCTGGAGAAAGTTTTTGTTTCTGCATGTGGCTATATGCTGCTTTGCTCTCAGCGTTCCCAGGAGTCACCATCACTTCCATAAAAGCTTTCCTGAATTTCTGGAATGGGTTCAGATTGCATCTATTGACCTCACTCACGTTAGAATCTTTCTCTTTAAGGATTGTTATAATAGGGTCTGCCAACACCCATATCCAAGACAGAATCAATGTGTGAATGATGACTGGTAAAACATTCTGAAGTGAAACTCTTGGCCTGTGGAGAAATAGACACAGATTCTTGGGACTCTTCCTGGTTGCAGCTATGATAGTTGTTATTTTGGGCTCAAGACCTGGAGTCACTGCTTGTTTAGATGCATAGCTGTAAAAAAATTAAGCATCCCTTGTTAACCCAAGTTCCTCTTTTAAAAAGGAACACGGTAATTTCCTTAAAGGGCTCTTTGATAATTGTAGAAAACACTAAAAAATACAGAATTATTGCTTAAAGGCTGTATGTATTCTTTACTGTGACTATTACTGTCCAACTGAAACACAGAAAAGGTTCTGGCCAGAACCCCCAAGATGCTGCTTCCTATCATTCACTTTGGATCATCCCTCGAACTTTGGATAGAAGTTACTAGTATTGCTATTGCTAAGACTCTGCATGTTAGCTGTTCTGTGTTCACCTCTTACCAATGATTGTCTTTGTAATCTATTGACAACATCTTCTATAGTAGACATTGCAATATACATTTGTTCTGCATTAAATTCATCTTCATACATTTAATTGCCTAGATGGTTTTATTTTACTTTAGAGGGTAATATAGAAATAAATAAGTCGTTATTTGTTTAATATCACAGGCATGTGAGTGGTAGATTAAAAGGTAAATTTAAATATTTCATTATAAAATTATTGTTCAGAATCACTAATAAATTTCATAATATATAATGAAAACAAAGTTTGAAAAACAAAAGGTAATATGTTGGTATTAGAATAGTTATCTTTCATATCAGTATGTTTTGTTCATTATCATTCTAGCTTCAGACGTTCACAAAGAAGATTGCTACAATAAAATATTTGACAACAAAAATAATTTTGGGTAACTTCTTTTGACTATACAATAGATCAGTGAATTTTAAAAAGCTAAAAAATAGAACACTGTACAAGATGCTTCAAATTATATACAATTAGACTGAAAATTATTTTGAATGCATTTTGATATACAAATGCTAACACAAAAACTATGCTTACTGCTATTCAGCTTCTAGTCATGATTTTGTAAAACACTCATGGAAGGAGTTACAGAGACAAAGTTTGGAGCTGAGACGAAAGGATGGACCATCTAGAGACTGCTATACCCGAGGATCCATCCCATAATCAGCCTCCAAACGCTGACACCATTGCATACACTAGCAAGATTTTGCTGAAAGGACCCTGATATAGCTGTCTCTTGTGAGGTATGCTGGGGCCTGGCAACACAGAAATGGATGCTCACAGTCAGCTATTGGATGGTTCACAGGTTCCTCAGTGGAGGAGCTAGAGAAAGTACCCAAGGAGCTAAAGGGGTCTGCAACCCTATAGGTGGAACAACAATATGAACTAACCAGTACCCCCCGGAGCTCATGTCTCTAGATGCATATGTATCAGAAGATGGCCTAGTCGACCATCACTGGAAAGAGAAGCCCATTGGTCGTACATCTTTATATGCCCCAGTACAGGGGAACGCCAGGGCCAAGAAGTGGGAGTGGATGGGTAGGGGAGTAGGGGAGGGCATGGGGGACTTTTGGGATAGCATTGGAAATGTAAATGAAGAAAATACCTAATTAAAAAAAAACTGTAATCTTCATCTCCCTTTGTTGTGACTCCTAAGTAAAATCAAGGTGAAGCTTAGTAGCCCTCTATTGGCCACAAGCTGTCAGAAAATCATTTAGGGAGACAGTGAATGCAAGCTTATAATTTCTATGAGAAGCACATGGCTACAGAAGCTGGAGCTGATGCTTAAATGTGAAGTGATATGAATCATAGCTTGGACCCTCAAAGGTTTCCCCATGAACAAGTGTGTGTACCCATGCTTCATTGTGTCTATTATTAGATGAAGGAACATTCTGGTTTTAGATCAACAACTGGAGATAGAAAGTCAATGGCTGGTCAAGGATGCATTTTGGATGCCAACGTAGGAGTTCTGAAGTTGATATTGTTTTAAAAGAAGGAAAGGATGTTGCTGGACTGACAGCTACTACTGTGGTTTAGAGGATGAACCCAAGGAAGCTATCAAACCTGCAAACAATTTAATTTATCTAAAGAATATGATTTTGGCCAATATGCTACTATAAATCATTTATACAAAAATGGTAAGTGTCCTAGGAACAAGGGATTCCAGGTTCAGCTTCATGTTATTCCAGATGTCCCGCAACACAAATACTCATATGATTCATTGCTCTGGGAAAAATGTGCTAAGATGTATAAGGATGAGGAACAGTATATGCTATCATTTGGCAAAAAAATATAAAGGAAGCCAAAAAAAGTATCATAAATAAATAATAAGGACATATGTGCTAACCTAACTAAGAGATCCAATTGTGTCCAGTCAAAAATAAGAGTTATTGAAAGTATCAAGTAAATCACAAGACCTTAAAAACAAAGCAGAGAAAATATATATTAGTAGTGGTAGCTAATTTAAAATTTCTACTGTTCCCATTTACCCTTGATGTATATCTACAAAGTAGGTATAACCGCATTTTTTATTGTCCAATTTTCAGATTGCTGTCAAAAAAGCAAGATCATGTTTGTGCTTTTCTTTAAGCATGGGGTATTTTATTTTGAAATGTGCTTTACTGGCTGTTAGCTCTATATAAGAATACTTAATTTGCTCTGAAATAGTTACAATCTATGTGAAAAGAAATCATCAAAGCAGTGAGTAGGAGTGACTTATAATTAAAAGTTTTTGCCACACTGAGAAAAGGAGATAGCTTCCTAAAAGGAGAACCACAAAAATAAGGTAATAATACATATGATTAAGCAAATGAATTTCATGTAGAATAAACAAATTTAATGAGGCAAACAAAACCAAACACTGTTTAATTGATTTACTAAGAATGTGTAAAATAATTTCCTCTCCTTTGCTCTCAGTCATCCTGAAATTAGCCTGTGATTTAGTTACTGTAAATTTCACATATTCTTAGAGAACAATCTTATTAAATGGTATACTCATTACAAGTGCCTGCAATTGATGTCTATTTATGAATAGCTTTCCTAGTGACATAAGTTACATTCAGAGATCGGTTAGTATAATTCACAATGACAAGATTAAGGTTTGTTTAACTCTGTCACTCATTGAGTTCTCTGACAAGTTATTTTCCCAAAGTTTGCAGTACCCTTACACATTTTAGTGTTTATACCTGCTTCTTTTCCTTGATAATGCACTAAAGGTTGGTATAGATGGCAATAAAGGGGGATTTTACAAACATATGAGTACCCAGAAACAAGAGAGAGAAAGGCTACACTAGTATGTGAGACAATAAAAGATGGAAATTCAGGCAGAATGTATAACAGAAATCTTTCATTTGCCTTAGGAGTTAGGAGTTAGAAAGCAAGTTAGGAAAACTGGATTCACATCTTGGGACTCAATATGTTTAGACTAAGCAGGACTTTATGTCAAGGGACAGATGAACAACCCTGAAGCTCAAAACGCAAAAAGCACATTTTACAAATATACTCATTTCTCTGGTAAACACTAACATACCTCCTTAGGCAAAAAAATTCCAATAAGACATAAGCATCTTAGTACTTAGCAATAGTGTCATCAGAAATAATAAACATCAGAAGAATTGGTCTGGGATACAGAAGCCAAGCATGTGTTAACTACTTGAGTAACTAGTACGACTGAACCTGACCTGATTTCATTATAAAAGTGGCTAAACCATTGGACACGTAAACTTTGTATGCCCCAGTACAGGGGAACGCCAGGGCCAAAAAGGGGGAGTGGGTGGGTAGGGGAGTGGGGGTGGGTGGGTATGGGGGACTTTTGGTATAGCATTGGAAATGTAAATGAGCTAAAAAAAAGTGGCTAAATTAAAATTTAAATTTAAATTTGTTCTCAAATATTGTTTTCTTGAAGGTATTTGTGGTTAAAGAGCATAAAAAGTTTGAACACAAAACTTCTAAAAAATCCATTCTCTGTTTTGATGATCTAACTTAACTGTTTTATGATGCCAGTAGAAATTTAAACCATCAAATATCTGTGTAAATTTGAGGCTACTTTAGTGCAATGTTCATGAAGCCATGCACAGCAGGCAGGTGTGTTTCTTCTGATTAATTGTAAAATGGTACAATATTTTATTCCAAGTCCAAAATCAGGAGTGCCAGGCAACATTGTTTGCTGACTATATCAACACTTTTATAAATGCTCGATATTCCAACTCTTAGCCTAAAAATTCCTCCCCTTTGTGCCACGTGAGAGTGGGAAAAGAACACATAAATCTTTTGAAGATAAGGCCTTTGGAACACAGAATATTGCTATTGTCAATACACTAAAAGCCACTTTAATACCTCCACAAAGTTCTTACAAATGCAAAACTGCCTTTAATGTATGCAGTGACCCTGATCTAAATGCAAGATTACTATATACCTAGCTTGCAAATACTCTAAAAGGTTTTATCTCCTTCTTCACTAATTCAGGTGATCCCTGTAAGGAGAGGCTGCAGCAATTTCATTATCATAATTTTATTTCTGACCCACCAAAGAAAGGACAGTAAAGCAAGGTAAGAATTTAAAAAGTTACAGAGCTGAACATTTCTTTGAAGAACGCCAGCACAGAAAGGGTTAAGCAGTCAGTACTTCTTAAGAGTTGCAGATCTTTCAGCCAGTAACACCTATTTCATACTGCCTATAAGAGCTCCAGAAGTTATATATAAAAGGTAAGATAAGATAACAGAAAGTGATAAAAAAATCAAGGATATTTTTTAACTGAGAAGTGAGAAGATTTACTAACATATGCAAATAAGTAGTCATTATGAGTTAGGTTTGTTTACACAAAACTTCAGATGTTCAAAGTATTCCCATGATTAAAATGAGCTGGACTCTCAGTCCTGAGCTTCTGAAGCAACTAAAGTATGTTGACTACCTCTCCCTTGATTTGAAGTTTGTGCTGAGAAATTTTCCTAAATGCCTCCTGTATCTGAGTATCTCTTTACTTAGATATGGGGCTATTTCGGCTATGATTTTATTGGAAATATTTTCTATGCCTTCATCTTGAAAATGTTCATAGTTCCTTATAAATTTATCTGGGTTATTCCTTTTTAAATATCTTTATTTTTATTGTATGAGTGTTTTCCCTGCATGGGTGTCTGTTCATCTTATATATACTTGGTCACTTTGAAGGTCAGAAGAGTTTATGAGATCCCCAAAACAGGAGTTACTGGTGACTGTGAACCACTGTATGGGCATTGGGAATGGAACTCAACTCCTGTTCAAGAGCAACCAGTGCACTTATCTCTGAACCGTCTCTCCAAATGTCTTCTTTCTTATTACCTTATGGCTCTGGTTCCTACCCTGTCTTTAAATCTTGCCTGTCCCCACTTGTTAAAGTCTATTAGTGAGATGTTCTATACAGTTTTTGAGTTGGCTTACTGAATTTTCATTCCCATTATTGGAGTGTATTTTTTCTCCATCAGACAGTCTTTTCTATTGCAATGGAAAAATATCACGACCAATGCAATTAATAAAAAAATAAAAAAAATTAATTTGGTGTCACATTTTCATACAGTTAGCATCAGTGGCCATTATGGAGAAGAACATGGAAGGCAGCATGAAGATATGGTGCTGGAGCAATAACTCAGAGTTTACATCTTGAGACACAATAATGAGCCAGAGAGATTGCTGAGAATGGCATAGGCATTTGGAACCTCAAAGCCCACATTCAACAATACACCTCCTCCAATAGGCCTCATCTCACAATCTTTCCCAACCTTGTTCACTAGGGGAACATTCCCATTCAAGCCACCACATGGACTGTCTCGTTATTGAATGCAACTTGGCATAGGTTTTCAACTTCCTTATTTCCTCCAGCTGTTTATTTGTATTATTTTAGAAATAGGAAATTTTCATTGTCTTTGCTTTTTTATTTTTGTCCATACTTACAACTCACAATTAGTCTCTTGAATTCTCTATCTGTAATTTTGTATATTTGATTGTTTGGACTGGGCCTGCACCTCTAGGTTTGAGTCACTTATATTCCTATTTAAAAGACCTTTTTTTTTTCCAATGGCATCATTTGCAATGTTCAAGAGTTACTAGATTTTCATGGGGTCGAAGTGCAATTTTCTTGTTGTAATCTGATTTTGGGATCATTGTGTTCCATCACCTGTACTCCCTGGAGAGTAGAAAACTCTCTGCAAAAACAGCCATTATCAATGGATACGTCAAGTATAAACCATGATAATAGTAAAATTTTGAGGGACAAAAAGAAGTAAATAAATAGTGATAGGACTGTGAGCATAATATATTAGTGATCGTGGGTTTGAGAGGAGAGGAAAATAAAGCAGGTAAGGATGATGAGTGTGAGGATGATACAGGAAAAAATGCTTAAGAAAAAAGAAAACTAGGTGAATATCAGAGAGAATGTGAAGATGGGAATTCTGATGGGGGACTTTCGGGATAGCATTTGAAATGTAAATGAAGAAAATACCTAATAAAAATTGGAAAAAAAAGATAGAATATAAAGAGTGAGGAAAGAGATGAAGTTAGACATGGTGGAATTTCAGCCAAATTCAGAAGGCTGAAAAATATGCTCTTCTAACCAGTATGGACTATTTCAATCTAAAAAAATTATAATATGTGATAAAAAGAGAGAAAAGAAATAAGAAACATGAAAGGGAGGGAGAGAAACAAGAAACAACCAGGGAACATCAGAGATTTCTCTCTGATTGACTTTGGGTGCAACCTATGTTAAGGATGGATGCCTGCATTAGTAGTTGAAAGAGTAGTATATGTAGTCTAGATGCAGTCTTGTCTGCTATATTTTCCAGCCTTAACTGAATAACTTTTGTGATCCAGAATGCCTGTCCTGCTCAGTATGTAACTATTCTCACTTCTAGACAGTATATATTTGCAAGTCAGTTCCTATTGGTGCTCAGCTGTTCATGGTTTGTGTCACAGATGTTGGGCAAAGTTCTGGGAAATCTTCAGTCTTTTGACTGTATAAGGTGACACCATCACTAAAAAGTTTTTTTTTTTTTATTATTTTTCTTCTGTTAGGTATAGTACTATGAAAATGTTTTCCCTTCCTGTTTTTGGCCTTGACCAAGTTTAAATTTAAGAATATTTTAAGCTTGCATCTAACTTGTGGTGCTATGTCTGTTTCTCATGTATTCACAGCTCTCACATTTTATTTGTTTTGACATCTTTGGAATTGCTGTTAAGGTTTCCATTATCTCTCCAGTATTGGCATATATGTACATATGTCTGTGTGTAATACATATATGTATAATATATACTAAAAGAATTATTTTTATTGGTAATTACTAATTTATTTAGTTATAAAATCCATATAACTTCATTTTACTTCCTATGTACTTATATCTACTGAGTTTTTAGATCTTTGGTTTTGATTTACATCCAATTTGAAAATTTGGGCACAAAGGTCTAGGCACCAACTTAGCACAGTCTTTATTTCTGACTCTCTCTTTCTGCTTCCCCTTCTTCTAAGTTTTTCTGTGTCTTGTTCTGTGACATGTTGCCTTGGATACCAGCAACCAAATTTTAATGTATGGACATCTTAAGGCAAAACACTAACTAACATGCCTTCTTAAGCAACAGAAACAATAAAAGCAGCATTTGTCTTTATGTCACTTGCTGAGATAATGGAAAAGGTCAACTACACCAAAGTAAGACAACAACAAACTAGACAGTTACCATGGAAACCAGTATATACTTCTTTGCTGGGATTATTGGAGACATTCTGAATGTCAGTTTGTCAGCCTTTACTTCACACTGAGATAAAGTTCCACTTCTGCATTGCCCATCACTCTTTTTCTGCTGGTTTTCCTGGGTAGATGTTAAGCCTGCTCTCCAGGAACTCCTTGGAACCACTATTTTCACCCAAACACTGGTAACAGGTCATCATTTATCCTAGACTTGTTTTATACTTGTTCCATCTGTAATCGTTCCTTCTTCAGGAAATATCTAATCTCATATATGCCATAATGCTTGATATTGTCAGATTACTGTGTGATACTTTAGTTATTAATTTATTATATATTTTGAGATTAAAGCATAATTATGTCATTTTATTATTTCCTCCTTCCCTTTTCAATATCCAGATCTCCCATTTACTGCTACTTATTCTCAGTCAACTTCATGGCCTTCTTTTCATCAATTGTTATAAGCACATAAATGTATATTCCTAAATATAACCTGTTCTGCCTGGAGAATATTACCCATGTGTGGTATGTATTATGTATGTATGTATGCTTGGATGTATGTATTCAGGCCTGAGAATTTGGCAGGAAGTAAACAACTAGTGTACTCTATCATGAGGCTGACTATTAACACATCTTGAGGTATTCTTTATTCACCTGTAGTTTTTTTATGTAGGGGTGAATCCTTATGGTATTTTCCTTGTTTGCCTTAGCATTGATGTCCTTCATCAGCACATGTTTACTCAGTCACATTGGTGAGACTTAAATTAGTATTTCTTTATATTATTGTGTTATGTTCTTGCTTGCTTGACATTCACATTCAAATCTAGATTATTCCTGTAATGGTTAGCATTACCTTATTGCTGTACTTTTCATGATCAACAATTTCGCTTATGTTTGCATAATATTTATACCTTTAATTATTGACTCCTCTAGCATACCAAATATAGTTGTAGAAAATTTTAGTGTCTAGTCAATTATTTTTTATCTTATATCCAGTTTCAACTAATTTTTTTCCTCATACAATTTTTCTCCCCTTTGAAGTATTGACAAGTTCTAATATATGGTCAGAAATTATGATTTGTTTTTACATTTCTTTATGCTAGATAATTTTAAGTCTATATTTCTGATCATAACTAGGTAGTCACACATTCTTAGTAGATTGCTTTTAGCCCAAATTATAGGATTTACAACTAAATCTTACGACCCTTTCATCTTTCTTTATTTTAAACTTATCGCTTATTATTCTGAATATTATACCATTTTTCTCCCAATTATTTAATCCTCAATCTAAACCCAATAATTTGATTACCATCATTCCACCTCAATATCATTATCTGGTATATAATGTGTTTGATAAATAATTTTGAATTAACTGGATTATGAATAACTAAATGGTTAATAATTTAATATTTGCTATTAGTAATTTTTCTTTCTTAAATATTGAAGGATACTGTGATAGGCAGTTTGGATGTTTGTTTCATTCTAAGTTAGTACTCCATTCATGGTAATGGGGAGTCACACTAAAACAAAATAGCAATAGTTAATGTTTAAGTATCCCATTAATACTCATTTCAAATATCTTAACTCCCAGTTGTAGTAATATTTTTTGAAATAACAACAGCAAACAGACTCAGATATTATATATATATAATATCCCAAAAGTCTCCGATACCCTCCCCCCACCCACTCCTCTACCCACCCACTCCCACTTTTTGGCCCTGGCATTACCCTGTACTGGGGCATATAAAGTTTGCAAGTCCAATGGGCCACTCTTTCCAGTGATGGCTGGCTATGCCATCTTTTGATACATATGCAGCTAGAGTCAAGAGCTCAGGGGTACCAGTTAGTTCATAATGTTGTTCCACCTATAGGGTTGCAGATCCCTTTAGCTCCTTGGGTACTTTCTCTAGCTCCTCCATTGGGGGCCCTGTGATCCATCCAATAGCTGACTGTGAGCATCCACTCTTGTGTTTGCTAGGCCCTGGCATAGTCTCACAAGAGAGAGCTCTATCTGGGTCCTTTCATCAAAATCTTGCTAGTGTGTGCAATGGTGTCAGCATTTAGAAGCTGATTATGGGGTGGATCCCCAGATATGGCAGTTTCTATATGCTCCATCCTTTCTTCACAGCTCCAAACATTGTCTCTGTAACTCCTTCCATGGGTATTTTGTTCCCAATTATAATAAAGGGCAAAGTGCCCACACTTTGGTCTTCGTTCTTCTTGAGTTTCATGTGTTTAGAAAATTGTATCTTATATCTTGGGTAACCTAAGTTTCTGGGCTAATATCCACTTATCAGTGAGCACATATTGTGTGAGTTCCTTTGTTATTGGGTTACCTCACTCAGGATGATGCCCTGCAGGTCCATCCATTTGCCGAGGAATTTCATAAATTCATTCTTCTTAATAGTTGAGTAGTATTCCATTGTGTAGATGTGCCACATTTTCTTTATCCATTCCTCTGTTGAGGGACATCTGGGTTCTTTCCAGCTTCTGTCTATTATAAATAAGGCTGCTATGAACATAGTGGAGCATGTGTCCTTCTTACCGGTTGGAACATCTTCCGGATATATGCCCAGGAGAGGTATTGCGAGGTCCTCTGGTATTACTATGTCCAATTTTCTGAGGAACTGCCAGACTGATTTCCAGAGTGATTGTACAAGCTTGCAATCCCACAAACAATGGAGGAGTGTTCCTCTTTCTCCACATCCTCGCCAGCATCTGCTGTCACCTGAATTTTTTATCTTAGCCATTCTGCTGTTGTGAGGTGGAATCTTAGGGATGTTTTGATTTGCATTTCCCTGATGATTAAGGATGTTGAACATTTTTTCAGGTGCTCCTCTGCCATTCAGTATTCCTCAGGTGAGAATTCTTTGTTCAGCTCTGAGCCCCATTTTTTAAGGGGGTTATTTGATTTTCTGGAGTCCACCTTCTTGAGTTCTTTATATATATTAGATATTAGTTCCCTATCTGATTTAGGATAGGTAAAGATTCTTTCCCAATCTGTTGGTGGTCTTTTTGTCTTGTGGACCGTGTCTTTTGCCTTGCAGAAGCTTTGCAACTTTATGAGGTCCCATTTGTCTATTCTCAATCTTACTGCACAAGCCATTGCTGTTCTATTCGGGAACTTTTCCCCTGTACCCATATCTTCTAGGCTTTTCCCTACTTTCTCCTCTATAAGTTTCAGTGTCTCTGGTTTTATGTGGAGTTCCGTAATCGACTTAGATTTGAACTTAGTACAAGGAGATAGAAATGGATCAATTTGCATTCTTCTACATGATAACCGCCAGTTGGTGCCAGCACCATTTGTTGAAAATGATGTCTTTTTTTCCACTGGATGGTTTTATCTCCCTTGTCATAGATCAAATGACCATAGGTGTGTGGGTTCATCTCTGGGTCTTCAAACTGTTCCATTGGTCTACTTGTCTGTCACTATACCAGTACCATGCAGTTTTTATCACAATTGCTCTGTAGTACAGCTTTAGGTCAGGCATGATGGTTCCACCAGAGGTTCTTTTATCCTTGAGAAGAGTTTTTGCTATCCTAGGATTTTTGTTATTCCAGATGAATTTGTAGATTGCTTTTTCTAATTCGTTGAAGAATTGACTTGGAATTTTGATGGGGATTGTATTGAATCTGTAGATTGCTTTTGGCAAGATAGCCATTTTTACAATGTTGATCCTGCCAATCCATGAGCATGGGAGATCTTTCCATCTTCTGAGATCTTCTTTAATTTCTTTCTTCAGAGACTTGATGTTCTTATCATACAGATCTTTCACTTCCTTAGTTAGAGTCACGCCAAGGTATTTTATATTATTTGTGACTATTGAGAAGGATGTTGTTTCCCTAATTTCTTTCTCACCCTGTTTATCCTTTGTGTACAGAAAGGCCATTGACCTGTTTGAGTTAATTTTATATCCAGCTGCATCACTGAAGCTGTTTATCAGGCTTAGGAGTTCTCTGGTGGAATTTTTAGGGTCACTTACATGTACTATCATATTCTCTGCAGAAGGTGATATTTTGATTTCTTCCTTTCCAATTTGTATCCCCCTTGATCTGCTTTTATTGTCTAATTGCTCTGGCTAGGACTTCAAGTACAATGTTGAAGAGGTAGGGAGAGAGTGGAAAGCCTTGTCTAGTCCCTGATTTTAGTGGGATTGCTTCCAGCTTCTCACCATTTACTTGATGTTGGCTACTGGTTTGCTGTAGATCACTTTTATCATGGTTAGGTATGGGCCTTGAATTCCTGATCTTTCCAAGACTTTTATCATGAATGGGTGTTGGATCTTTTTTAATGCTTTTTCCGCATCTAATGAGATGATCATGTGGTTTTTGTCTTTGAGTTTGTTTCTATACTGGATTACATTGATGGATTTTCGTATACTGAACCATTTCTGCATCCCTGGGATGAAACTTACTTGGTCAGGATGGATGATTGTTTTGATGTGTTCTTGGATTGGGTTAGCGAGAACTTTATTGAGGATTTTTGCATCGATATACATAAGGGAAATTGGTCTGAAGTACTCTATCTTTGTTGGGTCTTTTTGTGATTTAGGTATCAGAGTAATTGTGGCTTCATAGAATGAGTTGGGTAGAGTACCTTCTGTTTCTATTTTGTGGAATACTTTGTGAAGAACTGGGATTAGATCTTCTTTGAAGGTCTGATAGAACTCTGCACTAAACCCATCTGGTCCTGGGCTTTTTTTGGTTGGGAGACTATTAATAACTGCTTTTTTTTCTTTAGGGGATATAGGACTGTTTAGATCATTAACCTGATCTTGATTTAACTTTGGTACCTGGTATCTGTCTAGAAACTTGTCCATTTAATCCAGGTTCTCCAGTTTTGTTGAGTATAGCCTTTGGTAGAAGGAACTGATGGTGTTTTGGATTTCTTCAGGATCTGTTGTTATGTCTCTATTTTCATTATTAATTTTGTTAATTAGGATGCTTTCCCTGTGCCCTTTAGTGAGTCTGGCTAAGGGTTTATCTATCTTGTTGATTTTCTCAAAGAACCAGCTCCTCGATTGGTTGATTCTTTGAATAGTTCTTCTTGTTTTCACTTGGTTGATTTCGCCCCTGAGTCTTCTACTCCTCTTGGGTGAATTTGCTTCCTTTTGTTCTAGAGCTTTTAGGTGTGTTGTCAAGCTGCTAATGTGTGTTCTCTCTAGTTTCTTTTTGGAGCCACTCAGAGC
Organism: Mus musculus; assembly: GCF_000001635.26. Classification (NCBI taxonomy): domain Eukaryota; kingdom Metazoa; phylum Chordata; class Mammalia; order Rodentia; family Muridae; genus Mus; species Mus musculus. Next base: position 41,864,493 of record NC_000068.7, read on the forward strand.
TATGAGTTTTCCTCTTAGAAATGCTTTCATTGTGTCCATAAGTTTGGGTATGTTGTGGCTTCATTTTCATTAAACTCCAAAAAGTCCTTAATTTCTTTCTTTATTCCTTCCTTGACCAAGGTATCATTGAGAAGAGTGTTGTTCAGTTTCCACGTGAATGTTGGCTTTCTATTATTTATTTTGTTATTGAAGATCAGCCTTAGTCCATGGTGATATGATAGGATGCATGGGACAATTTCAATATTTTTGTATATGTTGAGGCTTATTTTGTGACCAATTATGTGGTCAATTTTGGAGAAGGTACCATGAAGTGCAGAGAAGAAGGTATATCCTTTTGTTTTAGGATAAAATGTTCTGTAGATATTTGCCAGATCCATTTGTTTCATCACTTCTGTTAGTTTCACTGTGTCCCTATTTAGTTTCTGTTTCCATGATCTGTCCATTGATGAAAGTGGTGTGTTGAAGTCTCCCACTATTATTGTGTGAGGTGAAATGTGTGTTTTGAGCTTTACTAAAGTTTCTTTAATGAATATGGCTGCCCTTGTATTTGGAGCATAGATATTCAGAATTGATAGTTAATCTTGGAGGATTTTACCTTGGATGAGTATGAAGTGCCCCTCCTTGTATTTTTTGATGGCTTTGGATTGGAAGTCGATTTTATTAGATATTAGAATGGCTACTCCAGCTTGTTTCTTCATACCATTTGCTTGGAAAATTGTTTTCCAGCCTTTCATTCTGAGGTAATATCTATCTTTTTCTCTGAGATGAGTTTCCTGTAAGCAGCAAAATGTTGGGTCCTGTTTGTGTAGCCAGTCTGTTAGTCTATGTCTTTTTATTGAGGAGTTGAGCCCATTGATATTAAAAGATATTAAGGAAAGGTAATTGTTGCTTCCTGTTATTTTTGTTGTTAGAGTTGGCGTTTTGTTCTTGTGGCTGTCTTCTTTTAAGTTTGTTGAGGGACTACCTTCTTGCTTTTTTTAGGATGTGGTTTCTGTACTTGTATTTTTTTTTTTTTTTTTTTTTTTGTTGTTGTTGTTGTTGTTGTTATCCTTTGAAGGGCTGGATTCGTGGAAAGATAATGTGTGAATTTGGTTTTCTCATGGAATACTTTGGTTTATCCATCTATGGCAATTGAGAGTTTGGCTGGGTATAGTAGCCTAGGCTGGAATTTGTGTTCTCTTAGTGTCTGTATAACATCTGTCCAGGCTCTTCTGGCTTTCATAGTCTCTGGTGAAAAATCTGGTGTAATTCTAATAGGCTTGCCTTTATATGTTACTTGACCTTTTTCCCTTACTGCTTTTAGTATTCTATCTTTATTTAGTGCATTTGTTGTTCTGATTATTATGTGTCAGGAGGAATTTCTTTTCTGGTCCAGTCTATTTGGAGTTCTGTAGGCTTCTTGTATGTTCATGAGCATCTCTTTCTTTAGGTTTGGGAAGTTTTCTTCTATATTTTGTTGAAGATATTTGCTGGTCCTTTGAGTTGAAAATCTTCATTCTCATCTACTACTATTATCCAGTAGGTTTGGTCTTCTCATTGTGTCTTGTATTTCCTGGATGTTTTGAGTTAGGATCTTTTTGCATTTTCCATTTTCTTGATTGTTGTGCCGATGTTCTGTATGGAATCTTCTTCACCTGAGATTCTCTCTTCCATCTCTTGTATTCTGTTGCTGATGCTCAAATCTATGGTTCCAGATTTCTTTCCTAGGGTTTCTATCTCCAGCATTGCCTCACTTTGGGTGTTCTTTATTGTGTCTACTTCCCTTTTTAGGTCTTGGATGGTTTTATTCAATTCCATCACCTGTTTGGTCATGTTTTCCTGCAATTCTTTAAGGGATTTTGGTGCTTCTTCTTTAATGTCTTCTACCTGTTTAGCAGTGTTCTCCTGTATTTCTTTAAGTGAGTTATTAAGGTTCTTCTTGATGTCCTCTACCATCATCATGAGATATGCTTTTAAATCCGGGTCTAGCTTTTCAGGTGTGTTGGGGTGCCCTGGATTGGACGAAGTGGGAGTGCTGGGTTCTGATGATGGGGAGTGGTCTTCGTTTAAGTTAGTAAGACTCTTATGTTTGCCTTTAGCCATCTATTAATCTCTAGAGTTAGTTGTTATAATTGTCTCTGTTTAGAGATTGTTCCTCTGGTGATTCTGTTACCCTCTATCAGCAGACCTGGGAGACTAGCTCTCTCCTTTGAGTTTCAGTAGTCAGTGTACTCTCTGCAGGCAAGCTCTCTTCTTACAGGGAAGGTGCACAGATATCTAGAGTTCAGACCTTCCTTCTGGCCGAAGATGAAGGCTCAAAACAGAACCTTTCCCAGAAGCTCTGTTTTGTTGGCCTGTCACAGAAGCTGTTAGCTTCTGTGTGCACACTCTCACCTGTGCAGACTACTTTTCGGTGGAGTCCTGGAACCAAAATTTCTCCTGCTGTTCCTGAGGCAAAAGCCTCCCAGGCCAGGTGGACACATGTCCTCTGGGCAGAAAGGTGGTCGGATGTCTGGAGCCTGAAAAGGGTGCTGCCTCAGAAGCTCTGTGTCTCCCGCCTTCCCAGAAGCTGTCAGCTTCTGTGTGCACACTCTCACCTGTGCAGACTACTTTTCGGCGGAGTCTCAGACATTCTTTTTATGGACAATATTATTGACAACATGAAAGGTGATTGGACACCATTTTAAGCCAAAATTTCACTGTTTGCATGAACAAACAATAAACAAATAAATAAATCCATACATAAAATAAATTGGGGACCTACATTAGTAATAAAAGTTGGAAATATAGTATACTGTTTAAACTAGATATAGTTAATTTTTGTTAAGAAAACACTATTTTTCTGTAAGTTTTTTTATTTTAATTGGACATAAATTTAATTTTGAGAACTTTTAATTGGATCAGTTGTATCTGTGGCTTCCCCTTACCCTTGATGCAGTCTAAGTCCAGTAAAATAAATTCTTTACTGTTTGCACTCTGATAATATAGTACACATTTAAATGTAATTATAGCAACTACAAAATTCAATATAAAATATTTTAACACAATATAGTCTCAATTTTTTCAAAAATAAATCAAATGCCTCTCCCAGTAGGTTAAAGAGTTTTGACTATTTTTCTCTTGATACATAAAGTTGTATGTGAAATTAACTATACAGTAACCTGCTAATTTCTCTAAAAAACAACAGGGAGTTACATGAAAAAAATTTGAAGCTTAATATAAGCTATTATGTCTTGCAAGAAAAAGCAGTCCCTTGTCTATATAAAAGCATACTTGAGTTCAGATGGTCATATAACTCAGTTTTAATTTAATATAATTCTAAGTTTTAATAAGATGAACTCAGTTCCAGAAACTACTATGACATTTAATTTACTTTTTCAGATAAATAGAAAACAGTAACAATACCCTAGCGTATCATAAAATCAGTTTATTTCTGATGAAAGTAATCATTCAGCTACTACTATTTTCCTTAAGTTGATTTGTACTGTTGCCTGAAGTCAGGATCAAGCAATATTTTTTACCAATATAGCAAACTAAGGATGAAGTATTAAAAATTAGTCATGAGGTGAAGCATTTCAAATTATTATCCTGAAAGCTTAATATTCCAAAGGTTGAAAGCAAATAAGCACTTAGGGTAACATGTCTGCAGCATCTCTTGAGATAATGACATAGTACTTCAGAAAAATAGAACAATAGACCTATCAATCAGATCAAGTGCTAAGCACAAAGCAGTGATCTTTTCTTTCCACAGAAACCTGGCTTATTGACCCCTAATAGCACAAGCTCTTCTTTATACTCAGAGTGGTTGTAAATGCAGTAAAATATTTTAGTTCAAAATTCCTGCCTTTACTTCCATGGCTACTTCACATTTGTCCATTGCCCAAAGTGAATTTAGTGTCATTCAAAGGAAGGACCTTAGTTCAAAATATAGATCTCATGAAAAGTGGTCATAGTCATGCTACACTCTGAACTGAGAGTAGTATGCATGGATGGGGTTCTATGCCCTCTGCATATATGTAACAGACATGCAGTTGGATCTTCGTGTAGTACTCCTAACAGTGGAAGAAAAGGCTATCTCTGACTCTGCTAACTGCATTTAGATCCCTTTTCACTAACTGGACTACTTTGTCTAGCCTTAAGAGGAGAAGATGCACCTAGTCTTCTGCGACTTTATATGCCAAGACTTGTTGGATACCCATGGGAGGCCTCTGCTTGTTTTAGGAGGGAGTGAGGAAGGATGGATGGAGGCAGGTGGGGTGTGAAAGTCATGGTATGGGAGGAGAAAGGGGAGGGAAAGCTGCAGTCAGAGTGTAAAGTAAATAAATAAATTAATAAAAATAACAAAAATACATATCACTTTATACATGATAATAAAATGAATCACATTTCTGTGGAGAGTCTGCCCTGACATTTTAGCAACCTGTTTTTGTAGTAAGTACTTGGACGATTCATTCACATGTTTTGACAATCTTAATTATATAATGCTACCATTAAGAGAATATATATTCACAAAGGTTTCTCTATAAGTAACTTGTTATTGAATAGATAACAAAACCAATTAAAATTGCACTACGGACTTCTGAAGTTCTGAATCTACCTGCTATTAAAATATTGCTCCAAACACTTCTGCTGGTGAAGTGTTTTGTGTTCTGCTACTCCCAAATACCTTTCTCTGAATCATGCTTTCAAAGAAAAGAAGTTTTCTTAGCTTAGAAGTCTAGAAGTTCAAGACAAAGGGACAATGTCTTTTAACAGTGGGAAAGACCTAGTCATAAATCTTGAAGACATGTAGAGATCAGAAGTTGAAACAGGAATTGAGAAGCTAGTACACAGGATTGTGGGATATTTTATCACTTTTTGCAAAAATTGATCTCATGGCAACTAAACTATTTCCATAACAAGGTTAGGGTGGGGTGTTTTGTCTGTTCTTATTTTAAGAACATACATCTAAAACAGGTCTACAGACCTACAGCACTTCTACTAGATTGTCTTTATACATTTATGAGGGTATATTTCCACATGTGATTCTTCAAAAAGGTTCTACAATCATAATACTGCAAGGCTGTGGGCCCATAACTTAAACCTATCAATAACAACCCATTTCCAAACTCAATTATACCTCTGTTTTTTCCCAAGGATCATGCCATTTCAAAATATCAAACATATTGTAAACTATTTCTAAGCCCCAACATGATTCACAACTTACATGATCTCTATGACTTCTGAAATAATACCCCATGAACATTACCAGTATCTGCCCACAGTTTATCTAATTTGCATGATACAATGTTTCCAATTCCATTAGGTGGGGTCTTCAGGACTTCACTCCCTTCCACTAAGGCTTATCTCATAATGGACTCACCATCTTAGCATCACTGCAGTGCATGGACTCTGGGGTAAAAGTCATGACAAAATCAGCATACTCACTAATATTAACCATAAGACTAATTAATACATGTGGTTATACCATCTCACTTTTCAATCAATATCTCTATCTACATAGGCATACACATAAGTGTAAGAACTTACTGTGCTATTCTCTCAAAGATAGCTATACATTTCAGCCTTGTCAGCCCAAGTATCTGTAACTTTTACAAAGGAAGAATAGAAAAGATAAAAGAAGCAGTTTTGAAAAAAAAAAGAATAAAAAGGGATTATCATGGAATAGGAAGGAATTCCAAATCTGAATCTTCACTCTGTTAGGGCTATATGAGGAGCATTAATGCAAATCCAATTATTTACCTGACTGAGAACAATGTCTTCAGATAAATTATCCTATAGACAAATTCCCATGTAATGTCAGTCTATGCATAATTGCAAATTCTCTCTCTCTCTCTCTCTGTATATATATATGTGTGTATATGAATACACACATAACATATATATATATATATGTTATATGTGTATTCATCATACACATATATGTAGTTATATACAAATTTTAAAATACTATATTCTGTATATAGATAACTGTAAAATTTTGGTTAAGATTTTCAGTTAAAGTATACTCTAATTTTCTCCTTGTTTTTTTTTTTTTTTTAGTAGTTATCAAAAGAAGTCACAGAGTTTTTCAAATGCGATAGCTTTGAAAATGAGATAGTATGCAGGTTATTAAATTACAGAGATACAGACCACCTCACAGTCAGTTAAGTAAAGAAGTGTGGTGCATGGAATTTAATAGTGGCAGTGAAAAGGTTTCCTGTGTCAACCCAGGAGAAAGGAGGAAACAAGGAGTGTTCTAGAGGGAAGACTTCAGCATAAATGTGACCTGTCTACAAGCCTCTTTATTACATCTGTCTATAAGGGATTAACACAGATGAGAGCAGAAACCACAATGATTAATTGAACTGTTTCTGAGTCATAAATCAAGGCACAATTCTATTTTGGTACAATTGATGCCAAATTAAAAGTTAAATATTAAATTGTCATAATTTAAACCACTCTATCACTCACATGATACAAAGAAGGCAGTTAGAGCTCCTTAATTTTCTCTCTCTGAATCTGATTCTTGTTTATTGTGCTCTTCATCCAGACTCTACTCTTCAGTCTTATTTAATTTTCTTAACACTACTAGCTTCTTAAATTTTTATATATTAAATATAAATTACATATGCAATTTTAGACGTTTATAAATCATTTTTCTTTCTCATCCCCTTGCAGTTCCACGGGAACTTCAACAGACATATATCATGTTTTATTAAGCTATCCAAAATGCGTGGGGATATATAACTCTTAACTATATCAGCTTTATTTTAATTTCAGTGTATAACTACACTGACAATCATTAGGCATGCATGTATATTCACCCACTCCCATCAGATTTTTATGCCCTGCTATAGCTGAGCTCACCTGTGTTAGTTTGGCATGTTGGAATTAAACACTTGATTAAAAATCACAATAATCAAGAAAATTGTTTCTTAGTCTGTCACTAACATCATATGTCTTGATGTAGAGAATTTTCTTTAATTAAGTATTTCTTAGGTACTTTATTGTAAGTCAAATTTGTATGATATAATTAAAAATTAGTTCCAATGTCTGCTACTGTCTATTAGTGGGGTTTTTTTATTACTGTTGTTTTGTCTTACATTTTTTATACTGAATATATATTGCTTGTTAAAGAGTTTTTTTCTGAAAAATTTAATTCAGCCATATTTAAAGATTTATACAGCACACTTATAATCTAAGTTAACTTTCATAAGGTTATATTCAATGTTACTGAGTATTATCTGCTAATAGTTCCAAATATTCATGAATTAACTTATATGTGAATTTGTTTATCAAGTCATTTATATGAAGGTGTATGCTTTAATCCAGGGGAAAGAATAAGATTCATATAAAATGGTTATTATAGACATAATAAACAGAAGGGCTTAACAACACTTATCATATCTTTATAGACATTTCCTATCAAGCTAGGCCTGAAGTCTCAAATGCTTTGCACAACATGTGATTTTTCATTGTTTCATTAAGTAAGGATTTCTATAATAATGCCTACTATATTTCAGAAACTGTGCTATTCACAGCAAGGATATGGAGATTCACTTTATACACCAGAATTCAAATAGAAAATCAATACTCATTTCAATAAAATAAATTGTATATAAGAATAAGATAAAAGAGAAATAGCTAATAAACTTATCTTGGAATTGTCAAAAATGAAAAACTGGTTAGAGTTGATTAGAATATATGATATGAATATTTCATCTCAGAAATATTCAGAAGAAAAAAATGAAGATGTATGTGAAGCAGTGAGTAGCTTACAGAGGTAAGCAGGATGAAAAGCCTCACAGATGGGGAGTTAAAGGACCAGAGAACAACAAATGTAAATGTCCACTGCAAACAGAAGTGAGTGAAGACTGTAACAATGGGAGTATTCATTACCAGACACTGACAGCTTCAGAAGGAAACCATGAGAGATGATGAAAGAGAGTCAGGCAGATAGAATGTGGGTAATTTAATGATACCTCACTTTAAAAAAGATCATTTTTGGCTCCTGTCTGATGGATTGATTAGCATTAAGGAAAATTGAGTTATAGAGAGGATTTAGTTGCCCTTTGATCTACTTTTGGTTTAATTAGATTTCTTTGTCAGTTTGTAATATATGACGATAGAGAACCAAAGAAATGTTTGCAGGTTTAATTACCAGTAAGTGCTCTCTAAGGAGTCAATAATTACTTATGGGTGAAAGTATCTTATGAAATGTATTTTAAATCATGGTATATTATTGGTGACATTTTCAAAAATTTTGTTAGTAACCTTCTTTGAAATGATTTTCCATAGAAAAGAGTTCCATTTATGTTTTCCAAATGCCCTTTGCCTGGCTTATCTGTATGCTGCCAATCAACTTCTATAATCATGGTAAAGGCATGGTTTTGCTTTCCAGAAGACAGTGTTCTGTGTAAGTTATGCCTTTTATTCCTTGTGTGGACAGAAACAGACCTTTGTTAAATTCTTTTAAACTAATATATATATATATATATATATATATATATAGTTTTGTTTTTGTTTTTGTTTTTGAGACAGGGTTTCTCAGTATAGTCCTGGCTGTCCTGGAACTCACTTTGTAGACCAGGCTGACCTCGAAATCTGCCTGCCTCTACCTCCCAAGGGCTGGGATTGAAGGAGTGCACCACCATGCCCGGCTTTTTTTTTTAATTAATTAAATATTTAAGCAGATGGCAACAAAAATATCATACAAATTCACATATTATTATTGAGCAAAAGAAATTATCTCATAAAACAATGTTTATTACATATTTCATTAGAGTAATAGAGTAATCACAGCAGATGTTTTCTACCAGAAAAGTCTTGTACAGTATTGGGTATAATATAAAATGTTGTGTAGGAAATTGTAGTTGAAATTTTATATAAGAAAATTGGATTTTGCTTTAAGTATAGAATCTAATGCAATGTCCCATCTGGGGCCTTACCACATGGAATGTGCCTGATTTTGGCTGGTCTTTACTTTTTAAAAAATATAATATGTTTTTATTTTTAAAGCTTTTATTTCAATAATTATTCATTTATGGATATCAGTTCACTATAGCTGCCTTCAGACACACAAGAACAGTGCAACAAATCCCATAACAGATATTTTGGGCCACCATATGTTTGCTGTGAATTGAACTCAGGACCTCTGGAAGAGTAGTCAGTGCTCTTAACCACTGAACCATCTATCCAGCCCCTATTATTTTAAAATATCCTGTGCAATGTAATATGAACATATTTATTATTTTCTACTTCTTGCCCTATCCTCTAAGATCCGTCTTCACATCTATTTCCCTAAACATACATTCTTTTTGTTTTTAATTAGTTGCAGGAACTCATGAGTGTGGCGCCACACAGTGAGCATCATCAACCAACCAGAGTCCTCTGGAAAAGGAAAACAGGCTTTGTGGCAGGCAGAAAGAGCTTTGAGATTAAGATCACTTGTTGCTCTTGCAGAGGACTAAGGTTTGGTTTCCAGCACAGAAAAGATGGTTTACAACCAACTGTTACTTCAGTTCATTGGAATCCAACACTCTTTGGTTCTGAGGATACCAGATACACACTATGCATATGTATACATCCAGAAAAAATATTAATCAATCAATCAATTAATGAGTTAGTTAATAAAAATAGCTCTCCTCCTCTCTATATGTTGAGGGTCAACTTCTGACCTTTTCATCATTCTGTACTAAAATATTGACTGGCTATACTTTGTGAAGGTCTTTGGTACACAAACACAGATACTATTATTTTCATGAGTACAGCAGTCCTGTAACATTAAGAAGACATCACTTATCTCTAGTCCTCCAAGACTGTGCCCTTCTCAATCTTTTTAACCCCCTTTCTACAATAGCCCTAGAGATTTTGGAAGAAATCTAGTATTATATCTTTTTTTTGGGGGGGGGGGCTGGAAAACATATTCTCTAGCTTCTTACCAGTTGTTGATTCTGTGCTAATAAGTCCAGAGACCTGAAATAATCTATGTATAGGAAGATAGGAATTGAGAAGGCAATTTCATACTGCATCCATTTAGAAAAACAACAGTAAGAAGTTCATGCCTGGGGCCTGTAAGATCCCAACAAAAAATTCTTGATCAGAATTATAGTTCCATGCATGTGTTTCTGTTTACGGAGCAGCCCGTCAATGCAGTCATGCTAGTGCTGCACTAATAAGAATGTTTTGTCATATAATTCATTATGGTAGTTTACAGATCTCACAAGGCCCTTCATGTAGTTTCTCATATATATATGTTACTATTTAAGAATTTTAAATATGTATAAAATTATTTTGATCATATGTGTTCCCAACTCCCCACTCCAATTTTCTACGTATAGCCTCCAATCTAAGCGCGCTCTCTCTCTCTCTTCCTCTCTTCCTCTCTTCCCCCCCCCCCTCTCTCTCTCTCTCCCCCTCTCTCCCCCTTCCTCTCTCTCAACTATAACCCACTGAGTCCAAATAAGATTCATAGCTATGGGACCACTCAGTGCAGCATCTGCATATCTACCAAGGAACCATCCCTGAGAAACATTTTCTCTGTGTCCTCTAGAGGCCATCATCTGCATGTCACTCCTTAGCCAGAGGTGGGTCATCAGCAGCAGCAGCATCTGCAGTTCTTCACATAGCTCCCCATCAGTAGTAAAATAATATATAAAACTTTAATACATCTTTATTATCTTGTTATTGAAATGTCTTCTGGGCATTTTAAGTTTTTAAAGGTATTCCCCATCTTTCAAGAGTTCCACTAGAATCTGATTTATTTATAAAGATGATCAATATTGTATGGTAAATGTTATGATATATTTGCATGTCTTCTTGGAGAGTTGATGTATTTAGGCGAAGTATCATGAAGAATTAACAGGAGTGAATAGATAAATAAGCTCAACCTTGTGACATTATCTACCAATCTGCCATCTATAAGAATTATGACTTTATTTCATATAAGTTTATTATTTTTCAAATGAAACATTCCTGAGAACTGTCAAATTTTTAATCATGCTTAATTGATGAGTGGTAAGATAATAGCAGTAATGCTACTAATTTACATTTATTTTATAGGCTTATTTTGAACATGGAAGATAAATTAGACATTAACATTCAAATATCAGGCCAGAGTCAAAATTAATGAACAAAAGAAAATGTAACTTCTAGTAACTGATATTACAAAATGCACACTCCTAGAATGAAAATGAATTTTTTAATTAATGTGAATTTTAGAGAAATATCATATTATTGACCTCACTTTTTCTACCATTTTTATGCCTTTAATTCAGATAATTTCCAGTCACTGTTTAAAGGGCATATCTAGCATTTTTGATGACCCACATTTAGAAAAAACAAATTTAATGTTCTGATATTACCTGAAATAATACCATATCAGGGTAACCTTTCCATATACAATAGACCCTGGAACAACTGATCTTTAAAAACAGACTATAAATGTAGGCATATGTTTATCTTTGCCTATATTGCATTCATCTCAGAGTTTATATCAGAAACACTATCTGTGAAGGAGGAAGAGGAGGGTTGATCTAGATCTAGATGTGATGTGATTAGACATTAGTCAGAGAAACAATGAAATCAGACAAACCATCAGGTTTTTAATCATGGATATCTATTGGGTTTCTCTTAATAGTGTTTTTGAAGATTCTATTAAATAAATATTATCTAATTCAAGAAAAATACCTTGTATAAGCAGCAATAATTCTCATACTGTGTATTATTTCAGATGATTGAACATGTTAGCACAAGATCTTTTATACTGGTCACTTAGCTTTATAAAAGTATTCCGAATTCCATGGCTTTTATTGCTCTCACTAAAAAAAAAAATAAAGTATTGTATGGTAACAAAATAAACATAGTGCATATATTTTTCCATTTTAAATATTAGAACATCAATATTTCTTTTTGAAAATATAAAGATTAAAACCCAAATACAACTATGCTTTTTTGTTTCCTTCCTTTTGCCTGTGGATGAATGTAGATTTGCTTAGCTGTAGATTTACTTAGCATGTGAATAACTTCCACATATATTATCTTAATTACCAGAATCATCATCATTTAATTGACTATAGGGAAGATTGCTATTTACTTTTAACAATTTAATTTATTTTTGATATTTATATAGTACCTGCTTTGGATTTCCCATGCAACAAGTTGTATAACCTACCTAATGGGTAAGTGTAATACTAAAATATCTGTTCTTTTAAATTTTTTTCATTTTTATTAGAGATTTTCTTTATTTACATTTCAAATTTTATCCCCTTTCCTCATTTCCTCTCTGAAAATAACCCCTACCTTATTCCACCTCCCCCTGCTCACTCTCCCACCCACTTCTGCTTCCCTGTCTTGACCTTCCCCTACAGTGGGGCATAGAGCCTTCTATGCCCTAACCCAGTACACAAATGGGTAAATGCATTATATGATAATATATTCTGAAAAGAGTACGTCGGTTGCAAACAATCTTATAAAGCAAATAATCACCATCACTATCATTACAAACATCAGGGGATCCTGATGAAGAGGAGCAGGAAGAACTGTAAGAGCCATAAGTGTAAAGGACACACAAGAAAACCCAAAGAATGAGTAATCCTTGACACATAGGGGCTCAAACACTGAACGGATAATCAAGGAGCTTGCATGTATGTAACCTAGGCCATCTCTATATATGCTATAATTTTGTGGCTTGGTGTTTTTATGGGATTCTTCATAGAGAAAACTGAGACTGTTTCTGACACTTTTTTGCCTTTTCAACCTCCTACTGACTTCCCTCATTCACCCTTTATGAAAGGAGAGATGCCTATTATTTTAGCATTATGATATGCCATGTTTGATTGATAACCCTGGTAGGCGAGGCCTTATCTGAAGAGAAATAGAGGAGTGGATTGTCATAGAGGAGGTAGAGGAGATGAAGGAGGTAAGGATGTAAGAAAGGAGGGGAAAATAGAGTTAGAATATAATATGTGTTGTTCCACCTATAGGGTTTCAGACCCCTTCAGCTCCTTGTGTACTTTCTCTAGATCCTCGATTGGGGGCCCTGTGTTCCATCCTATAAATGACTATGAACATCCACTTCTGTATTTTCCAGGCACTGACATAGCCTCACAAGAGACAGCTATATCAGGGTCCTTTCAGCAAAATCTTGCTGGCATATGCAGTAGTGTCTGGGTTTGGTGGCTAATTATGCGATGGGCCCCCAGGTGGGGTAGTCTCTGGCTGGTCCATCCTTTCATCTTAGCTCCAAACTTTGTAACACCTTCCATGGGCATTTTGTTCCCTATTCTAAGGAGGAATGAAGTATCGACACATTGTACCGCCAGAGTTCGTGTCTCTAGCTTCATATGTAGCAGAAGATGGCCTAGTCAGCCATCGTTGGGAAGAGAGGCCCCTAGGTCTTGTAAACTTTATATGCCCCAGTACAGGGGAACGCCAAGGTCAAGAAGTGGGAGTGGGTGGGTAGGGGAGCAGGGCGAGGGGAGGGTATAGGGATCTTTGGGATAGCGTTTGAAATGTAAATAAAGAAAATATCTAATAAAAAGAATATAATATATGGGAGAAAATTAATAAAAACAAGTAAAAACATAAAGAAAAAATGAAGAAGCATGGATATAAGCAGATTTTTCTTTTTGTAGTGAATTTTGCATTACTGTGTGTTATCTGGATCAGTTGGATTCAGTAAGTTTTATTCCTAATATAATCCTGATAGAGAATTTTGCATGGTATCCTCTTTCCTTCCCCATGGGCTATTTTCTGTGTTATACGAAATAGCAACATATTTTAGATGGAGACATGGACAGAACACAGACAGATTGAGGAAGCAGCCCTTAGGAAGGTACAAGTACACCAGACAGGTAAGGGAGGGAAGATAATTCAAGATGTAGTGAGAGGAAGTAGAAAATTTAAATCTGGACACACTCTTAGTAGAAATATTCCATGGATTTTCTTGTCCAACACATCCCTAGATCATCAAGTTGCCACTCTTACTGCTGAGTGGCATTACGTGACCTGTATTATACCTACCATGGGATACTTTGATTACTTCTGTTATACATAAAACTTCTATGAGCACAAGGTGTATATAGACTTTGATGGGCAGAAGTTTTCATTTTTCTGGAATAAACAGTGGGGATGGCAATGGCTATATCATGTGCTAAATGAATGTTGTAGGGGCTTATGTTGTTGCTTATTTTTGAAACTGCCAGATGATTTTTGCAGAGCAGTTCTTCATTTTGTATCTCCTTCCACAGTGTATGAAATATCCATTTTCTCTATATTCTTGTCTCCATTTGCTGTTGACAGCAGTCTTATTTCAAATGGTTTAATTAAAGTTCAGTGAGATAAAAAAAATAGAAAAAAAGAAAGAAAGAAAGAAAGAAAGAAAGAAATAAAGAAAGAAAGAAAGAGAGAGAGAGAGAGGGTGGGAGGGAGGGAGGAGAAAGGAACGGAGGAGGGAAGGAAGGAAGGAAGGAAGGAAGGAAGGAAGGAAGGAAGGAAGGAAGTAGTTTGATTTCTTTTCCTTACTGCAGAGCACCATTTTTGAGTACTTTGAGAATATATGTAATACATTTAAATCTACACAAAAATAATGGAGGAAAATGATGTATTAAAATACTGATAAAATACAAATTATGTACATTCTACCTTACATGATATGGTGTCAATATCATTAAAATGATACATGTGCCCTATTAAATGCAATATGTGATGTTTTAGCCAGAGCAATAAACACAGGTGAAAATGAAATTGACTCAAGTAGGAAAAGAAGTCAGAGTACCCATGTTATCACACGATAAAAATGACATTAGATAAAAACAAAACAAACAAACAAACAAAAAACCTTGAGATCCCCACAAAAGCCTTCTAGAACTGACTAATAAATTCAGTTGTGTAGCAATATACAAAGTTAAAATAAAACCAGTTGTCTTTCTATTTGTCAATAACACTGAGGAAAAGAATCAAGGAAACTTTCTGATTCACAATAACTTAAAATAACAAAAACAATAAAACAAATAAAGGAAAAGAAACATAAAAACTTCTTCAGAGAATTGCCTTTTCTGGCATCAATGGGAGGGAGGCCCTTGGTCCTGTAGAGATTTGATGCCTCAGCTTAAGGGGATGTGAGAGAGGTGAGGCAGGAGTGGGTGATTGGGTCAGGGAGTACCCTCTAGAGGCAAAGGGAGGGAGGACAGCATGGGGTGGGGCATTTGCAGAGGGGAGAGCAGGAAGGGGGACAAATTTTGACATGTAAATATATAAACAACAATTAAAAAATGCTCTTCAGAATAAGCCTAACAAAGGAAGTGAAGGACCTCTGTGAAAATAAAATAAAAACTTGTAATAAATAGATTAGGGAGACATAAGAAGATGGAAAGACCTCTCATGGCCATGGATTGATAAAATATGTTGGGAACATAACCAAGCTACTAAAGCAAGTACAGTCTAAAATAATCACAATCAAAACTTATGCAGTCTTCCAAGAAATATTAAGGAACTTGTAAAACTTATATTGAAGCATAAAAGATCCCTGAAAGTCAAGGTAACCCCACGTAAAAGGAGTATTTCTTGAGGCATTATCATACCCAATATTAAGTGGTGTACAAGTTCAAACAAATAGAAAATAGCACAATATTGGAACAAAACCAGACATGTAGAACAAGGAATAGAAGAGAAGACCTAGGTCTAACTGCACACAATTATAGCAAGTTAATATTTTGACAAAGACATGAAAAGTACACACAGTCACAGATATAGCATCTTCAACAAAAGATGTTGAGATATTGTACATACAGGGAGATGAATGACATTAGTTTCTTATTACTCACCCCACACAGAAACAACTTCAAGTGGATCAAAAAAGACCTTGGTGTAAAGGCCAAAGCTTTGATATAGATAGAAATCTGAGAGTGAAAGATCTGTATGATAAAAACTTCAAGTCTCTGAAGAAAGAAATTAAAGAAGATTTCAGAAGATAGAAAGATGCCCCATGCTCATGGATTGGCAGGATCAACATTGTAAAAATGGCTATCTTGCCAAAAGCAATCTACAGATTCAATGCAATCCCCACCAAAATTCCAACTCAATTCTTAAATGAATTAGAAAGAGCAATCTGCAAATTCATCTGGAATAACAAAAAACCTAGGATAGCAAAAACTCTTCTCAAGGATAAAAGAACCTCTGGTGGAATCACCATTCCTGACATAAAGCTTTACTACAGGGCAATTGTGATAAAAACTGCATGGTACTGGTATACTGACAGACAAGTAGACCAATGGAACAGAATTGAAGACCCAGAAATGAACCCACACACCTATGGTCACTTGATCTTCGACAAGGGAGCTAAAACCATCCAGTGGAAGAAAGACAGCATTTTCAACAAATGGTGCTGGCACAACTGGTTGTTATCATGTAGAAGAATTCGAATTGATCCATACTTATCTCCTTGTACTAAGGTCAAATCTAAGTGGATCAAGGAACTTCACATAAAATCAGAGACACTGAAACTTATAGAGGAGAAAGTGGGGAAAAGCCCTGAAGATATGGGCACAGGGGAAAAATTCCTGAATAGAACAGCAATGGCTTGTGCTGTAAGATCGAGAATTTACAAATGGGACCTCGTGAAACTCCAAAGCTTCTGCAAGGCAAAAGACACCATCAATAAGACAAAAAGACCACCAAAAGATTGGGAAAGGATCTTTACCTATCCTAAATCAGATAGGGGACTAATATCCAACATATATAAAGAACTCAAGAAGGTGGACTTTAGAAAATCAAATAACCCCATTAAAAAATGGGGCTCAGAACTGAACAAAGAATTCTCACATGAGGAATACCGAATGGCAGAGAAGCACCTGAAAAAATGTTCAACATCCTTAATCATCAGGGAAATGCAAATCAAAACAACCCTGAGATTCCACCTCACACCAGTCAGAATGGCTAAGATAAAAAATTCAGGTGACAGCAGATGCTGGCGAGGATGTGGAGAAAGAGGAACACTCCTCCATTGTTGGTGGGATTGCAGGCTTGTACAACCACTCTGGAAATCAGTCTGGCAGTTCCTCAGAAAAATGGACATAGTAATACCAGAGGATCCAGCAATACCTCTCCTGGGCATATATCCAGAAGATGTTCCAACCGGTAAGAAGGACACATGCTCCACTATGTTCATAGCAGCCTTATTTATAATAGCCAGAAGCTGGAAAGAACCCAGATGTCCCTCAACAGAGGAATGGATACAGAAAATGGAGTACATTTACACAATGGAGTACTACTCAGCTATTAAAAAGAATGAATTTATGAAATTCCTAGCCAAATGGATGGACCTGGAGGGTATCATCCTGAGTGAGGTAACACGTTCACAAAGGAACTCACATAAATAAAGTGGATATTAGCCCAAACCTAGGATACACAAGATATAAGATACAATTTGCTAAACACATGAAACTCAAGAAGAATGAAGACTAAAGTGTGGACACTATGCCCCTCCTTAGAATTGGGAACAAAACACCCATGGAAGGAGTTACATAGACAAAGTTTGGAGCTGAGACGAAAGGATGGACCATCTAGAGACTGCCATATCCAGGGATCCACCCCATAATCAGCTTCCAAACGCTGACACCATTGCATACACTAGCAAGATTTTATCGAAAGGACCCAGATGTAGCTGTCTCTTGTGAGACTACGCCGGGGCCTAGTAAACACAGAAGTTGATGCTCACAGTTAGCTATTGGATGGATCACAGGGCTCCCAATGGAGGAGCTAGAGAAAGTACCCAAGGAGCTAAAGGGATCTGCAACACTATAGGTGGAACAACATTATGAACTAACTAGTACCCCGGAGCTCTTGACTCTAGCTGCATATGTATCAAAAGATGGCCTAGTCGGCCATCACTGGAAAGAGAGGCCCATGGGACAAGCAAACTGTATATGCCCCAGTACAGAGGAACGCCAGGGCCAAAAAAAATGAGAATGGGTGGGTAGGGAAGTTGGGGGGAGGGTATGGGGGACTTTTGGGATAGCATTGGAAATGTAATTGAGGAAAATATGTAATAAAAATATTTTAAAAAATAAATAAAAATGTTTTGGACCCCCCAAAAACAACAACAACAACAACAAAAACAATTATCATTACTGTAGGAAAAAAATCTCTCTTACTTTAAAAGAAATGAACCCCTTAATCTTATCATTCTCAGCTTGACCAGACTTTAGAAAGACCTGAAGAGACATCAGAATATATCTGTGAGGTTATATTCAGGTTTATTTGAGGGTGGTAGACACACCCTTAACGTGGGTAGTAACAGTATTTAAGATGGGGTTCCTGACAGGAGAAAAATAGCTTGTCATCAACATTTATCTCTCTCTCTGCTTGCTGACTCTTGACATTGTGTGACATGATCATTCTGCTACCACGCCTTCTCCTCCATGATTGATCATGTCCCCTCTCAGAGAGACACAAAATTAATTCATCTGCTAGTACACTTTTTTCTCTCTCATAATTTGTCAGATTGATGAGAAAAGTAATAGATAACTTCCCATACAAACTAACTCACCATTGATAGTAATGTGAACTTAGTTGTGAATGAGTACATTCACTGAGCTATGCTAGAGGTTGTTCCAGACATGAGCGGAACTTGAAAAAACCTTTGCTCAACAAAGAATGGGAGAATGTTATGTTGAAGTTTAAGGATATTAATCCTAACTGGTGGATATTGCTTGTATTTAATTTGACTAATCATAAAAAGCTGTTGTCACCTGTACCAAATCTTGTATGGGGAATGGGATTTCATAATGTGTTTCCATATCAGGAATTGCTAATTGGGGGATATTCTTGCAGATCCTTTACATATTTAAACAGCATGGGGTAGAAAATGACAATGAATGCTTTTACTTTTAAATGCTGAATACATGTATAACTTTGATAGTGAGATATATTAAAGCATGGCTGATGATGTAGGAATGTCTTCTAGGTGACTGTGGCTAAAAAGATAAGCGATTCCATGTGAGAGTCAGAATACTTAAAGAGGTCTTTGTAAATATTATAAAAGAATTTAATGAAAAATTTTTATGTTGGAAAATATAAGTAACAGCTCTTGTACAGGAGTAGAGGAAGCTTTTATCATCTGCTAGGGTCAGAATACAGACTTTTGCCTACAGAAAACCAGAGAGGATGACACCGTCAACGCTGAAAGTCATTCACTTTTGTGGACTAACTTATAAGCAACTTTAGTAAACACAATCAATAGCCAATGATCAGTAGTTTGTCATTTATGTAGAAAAGCAGTCATTTGCAGACAAAATAATGTGGATTAATAACAGGCACAAAAGAGCAGCTAGCCAGTTAGTCAAAGCATGAGGCCTAACATCACATCTTAAATCCAATCAGATTTACCTCCAAGCTGATACCTTAACTTCATATACATCATAAATCATTTTGAGACATATCTTCCTAAACAAATTTATACTACCAGGGAATTGAAACGTGCATAAAACTATGCATATATAATAGTGTTAAGCATGGAGATAAATGCTAGACATGATAATCAAATATATGATTATCCCATTAATGTTACTTCACTAAGCTTAAACTTTTTTGATTCTTTTCTCACCTTTGTAAAGAATATCTACAGATATATTGGAAATGTAGTTGAGTTAGCAAAGTATTACTATAAAGATGAGACCCAGAATTTGGAATCCCAGAAGCCATGTAAAACCTTGGCCATGGCTGTCTTGGTCTGTAAATCCAGTGCTGCAGAGGTGAAACAGAAACTTCCTAGACAGCCAATGTCAGGTTTAATGAGAGAAGCCTTTGTCTCAGAAAATAAGATAAAGCTCTGCTAAGAAAGACATCTGGTACTTACCTCTACTCTCCAAAATCACCTATACAAAAAAAAAAGACACATACACACACTCATACACACACACACATGTATGCATGTATATATCTCTATATATACATATATATGAGGTCTATATCAGAAAGAAAAATCTTTATAGGAAGTATAAAGGACATGTGGTAAAACTGGCCCATCTCAATGTGCAGGAGTACAGTCCATATAGCTCAGGTGAGGAAGGAAGCTGATGAAATTCTGGGCTCACCAGGTAGTAAGACGTTAAGAAAACCAAATCTGCACGCTGAATGACAATGTTCTACTGACACTGGTATTCAAACAGGAGCAACATGTCTACCCATAAAGCTATCCATAAAGACTATTCATTCTGCAGAAATCACATTAAATGTTTTCTTTACATCATATACAGAGAAAAAGGCCTGAGAGCCTTTGAATAAATTGAATATAAAATATATAAAATATGTTTATAGAACCAATGCTTTAGCATTTAATTATATAAGATGTCTCATACTTTACTTAGCCTATAAAGTAATTTCAAAGGCTCAACTGAAACTGAATAACTTAGGCGCTTTTACTTGTCACCTTTAGAAGTACTTTTGTTACATTTGTAGCAGATGATTGTTTTATCTGTTATCAATGCAAGAGGCAGCTCTTGGTCCTGTGGAGGACTAATGTCCCAGTGTAAGGGGATGTGAGAACCGTCAGTTAGGTGGGAGCTAGGTGGGGAAGCACCCTCATAGTGGCAAGGGGAGGTGGGATGGGATGGAGGGCTTGCTGAGGGGTAACTAGGAAGAGAGACAACATTTGAATTGTAAATAAGTTATTAAATTGTAAATAACCAATAAAAAAGAAGTCCTTTTACCACAACCTCCACAAAAAACACTTGAGCCACAAAATGTGTGTTATACTTAATAGTCACAAAATCATTTGGACTAGATCAGTTAGAGAGTGGATGCTAAAATGTAGGCTGCAGAGAACTTGATCTCACTCTTATTTAAAAGTACAGAGCAAAGACTCAAAATATATGAACTTTACTACTTTCATTTGGTAGAACTGTAGAAATTATTAGAAATAAGGTTACCCTCCATTGCAGTAGAAAAGATTGAGTGAACTTGTTCTATTGAACTAACATAGCTGGCCAAACCAGAAAAAAAAATCACTCGCATTCACAGTTTACTCCAAATGCATTCACAGACAAGAAGTTATTTATGCCCTTTCTGTCAGACTACCCTATTCTTTATGTTTCCTTGTCTGAAAATGTAAAGTTATATTTAATTATTTAAAATGGCCATCAACAGAAAAAGAGGCCCATTGGACTTGCAAACTTTATATGCCCCACTACAGGGGAACGCCAGTGCCAAAAAGTGGGAGTGGGTGGGTAGGGGAGTGGGGGGAGGAGGGTATGGGGGACTTTTGGGATAGCACTGGAAATGTAAATGAGGAAAATACCTAATAAAAATATTTTAAAAATAGATGTTAGATCACATATGCATGAATGTTAACTCCATTCGTGTGGATTGTCATTTTTCAGAAGTGTTTTCTTTAGAGAAAATGCTGCATGAAGAACATGGATACAAGATATTTTAGTAACTTTCAAAATTAAAATACTAAAGTAAAGTATACTGAAATAAACTCCATGTCTAGAATAATTACTTTCTGGGGGGAGGGGTACTATTTACCATTTCTTTAACTGCCTCAGAGTGTGAAGCAGTGGCCCATTGCATGTGCACATGATTTCTGCTCTTCAAGTTTCTGAGCCCTCTAGATACCATGCACCGGATGTAATGGGATGCTGTCCAGAGAGGCACCATTAGAGAGATCTAGTTAAGCAGATGCTTTTGACCCAAAGGCTTTTGAAAGTGGCTCCCATTCAGTTCATTGCTCATCTAGCTGCTATTTTTACCTTAGAAACAGAAATGTAGACACCAGACTGGTTCCTTTTTTCCCTCAGCTTCCAGCTCTCATCTCCCAAAGAGATGCCTGGACTTAGAATTTTCAGGTCTATTTACCATCCTGACAAATATATCACATTATTGCCTCACACTCTGAGGTAGTTAAATAAATGATAAATAGTACCCCTCCCTCCAGAAAGTAATTATTCTGGACATGGAGTTTATTTGAGTATACTTTTAGTATTTTAATGAAGTAAAGATTTAAAGCCTTCAAGAATAAACTCTTGGTTAATTAGGTAGCATATTTAGAGTGCCATTTAGAACTGAAGAACAAAGGCGACCTTTTAACTTTGTATTTAACTTTAATACATTATCTGCTGTTTTTTATTTTAATGAATTCTTTCTGATGAATTTTATATTCAACATGACAAAATCCTCATTTAAGAAAAAATTTTGACCTTACTGATTTGAAATATCTTTTTATTATTTCCTAAACAGAAAATGAATGTATCAATTATGAATATATATATTTAAATATATATATATTTAAATATATATATATTTTTATATATATTTAAAAATTTGCTTAGTAATAATAAAGTGCATTCAATTCAGGGAAGAAAGAATGATCATGACAGACAACAGACATATGGATTGTGGAAGGGCATGTGATGAAGTCAGCAGATGGAGAGTATGTTTGGAGAGGACCAACAAGTAACCAGAAGATGGACAGAGCATGAGAAAGGCAATGTTATCTGAACAGTGAGGGGTTAGACAAGTGGTGGAACTGTGCCATTTGACTCATTAAATCAACTGGAATTGGTGGCAATTTATTTTTTGCCTATTTTGGGAGGGCAATTTCCAAAATATACATATGTCATTTGTTTCAACATTCAGCTATACTTTTATAGGCAATCTTGAAAACACTGCCTTTATAGTTGCGTCATTTTCTTAGGGTTCACAGAAGAATTTGACCTTTCAGATTCACAAAATGATTTAATACTGGACTCAGGAGCCGTACACTTTTTGAAGAGGAAAAGGAACAGCTTCAAACTGTTATTTTTGTATACACACAGTTGTGCTCCTGTGCATTCACACTTCAATGTGCAGAAGTAAATGCATGTGTCTTTAGGTGCATGTAGAAGATAAAGACGTTTGGGTATTGTTCTCAGACACCATCAACATTTTATATTTTTGCTCTAAGTCAGAGATTCTCATTGGCTTGGAATCCATCAAGAGGACTAGGTGGTGGGCCAGGAGTTTCCTCCATTCACCTTCTCCACATTTCAAGCACTGAGGGTCCATGTATATGTTACCAGGTCCTGGACAGCAAACCCAGGTTCTCACAGTTGAGAGGCAAGCACTATATCAAGAGAATGATTTTCCTAATTTCTAATACAATATTTCCAAGAAGAAACAACCTTAGCACAAAGTATAAATAATAATGTGTTCTAATTTTGCATACAGTAATGAAAACATCCATTCATTTTTAATTTCATTCTGTAACTTAGAAAAAAATATGTTATAAAGGAGAGAGTAACTTCATCTTTCATTAACATAATTGATCATTTTGGTTTATAATACAACTTTTTACTTGTTTGACCAAATGTATAGGTATTAAAATATTTATTATAATTTCGGGTAATGTGTTCTGATAGCCCCTCAGTGTGAAGTCCTATAGCTATACTAGGTGCCTTATCTGAAACATGGAATTTCTTTCTGTACCTTCTGATATTTGGAATGATTCATTCCATCTTTTATTTAAAACAGTGCAAATATTTAACATGAATACATTTCAATTCTCCCAATTCTCATTGAACTACTATCATTTTTAAAATGATAGTTAAAACATCATATATGTTCTTGCCTATGTAATAATATATTCTTTTTATTTAAATATTTTTATTACGTTTTTTTCCTCAATTACATTTCCAATACTATACCAAAAGTCCCCCCATGTCTCCCCCCCCACTCCCCTACCCACCCATTCCCACTTTTTGGCCCTGGCGTTCCCCTGTACTGGGGCATATAAAGTTTGCGTGTCCAATGGGCCTCTCTTTCCAGTGATGGCTGACTAGGTCATCTTTTGATACATATGCAGCTAGAGTCAAGAGCTCCGGGGTACATGGTGTAATGGTTAGCACTCTGGACTTTGAATCCAGCAATATATTATTTATACATGAAAATAAACAGACTGAGAAGTTCTAAAAATGGTTGTATCTATATTTAACCATAAGGTGAAGGAATCTGTCATCCTCTTGGTGTTTTGTTTTTGTTTTTTGTTTTTTTTTTTTTTGTTTTTTTGTTTTTTTGTTTTTTTGATGCTTCCTTAATGCTTAGTTGTTGTTAGTTGTTGTTTGAAATGTCTTTTGAAGGTGACTTAAAAAAAAAGAGGCTGGATTTAATGCTTCTAATTTATTAACTTAATTACTCACATGATTTTGTGTATTTATTTATTTTTAAGGGCACTTGTGATTTGCCCACATGTTTATGTATGTGGTGGCTTTGGATGCCCTGGAACTGGAGTGACAGGCAGCTGTGAGCTGCCAGGTGGTTCTAGGAATTGAACCCATTTCCTCTGGCAGAGCAGATAATATTCTTAATCGCTGAGCCACCTCTCAGGCCCCAGAAGCTGGTCCTTATTAGACTGAATAAAATGCTTTTATGGTCAAAATTTAAAAAACAATCACCAAATTTATTTGTTTAAATTTGTACTCAATAAAGTTTTTAACAAATATGAATTATTTTAAAATTTTAATAAATACAAAATGATAGGAATTAAATGTCTTAGCTTCATGGCATTAATCTGACCTGTCTGGTCTGTGCCACATCCCACCTGATGCAGCATACATTCTGTAGCAGGATGCCAGTTCATGGAGAGTACTCAAATGTATGATCATTAACAATTTGTGAAGGTTTTATACTTCAGCACTTCACCTTTTAAAGCAGACTAGAAAAGCATGACAGTCATTTCCAAACACATGTTCTCTCATTGTTTTAAGATACTGAGACAAAACAAAGCAAAGGGAACAGACAAGGGAAGACAAAGGACAAAAGAAAATAATTACAATCATGTCCTTCAAGGAACTGCCATTGTATGTATGCAAAGAACACACAAAAAGTTAATGGTAAGAAGACCAAAGGACCCAAGCCAAAGAAGTCAAAGAAACCAAAATATAGGAGTTTTTATGGAAAAATTATACAATTGTTCTATAAGTATGAGAAATATATTACTAATTTCTAAGGAAAACAAATCTCTACCACAATGATGCAACCCCACACAACTTTCAGAACGTCTCTTATCGAAGAGAAATCAAATAATGGGAACTAATTAGAGAGTAGAAGTATGGGGTCCTTAGTCTGACCACCGGTGAGAATATAAATTGAGACACATATAAAAATATGAGGGGTTCTCAAAATATTTAAACCGTAACTTAGTATGATCGAGTTTTTCTTATACACATATGTTTATTTTCATGTTAATTTCAATACCACACCTTATAGGAAAATATGGAGTCAAACGAATGGTTTATCTCCATGTAATAACTTTATAAGGATTTACTTTACATGCATAATAAGGAACACATTGCCTTAAGGAAGAAGAAACTTGCATCTTTTACAACAGCATCACTGAAACTAGAAGACAATATGCTAAACAAAATATTCCAGGTAAAGATGCACAGATCCTTATGTCCCTTTGTTCCTTGCACTGAACCTTGCACTGTCCTTGATTGCCAAGTAGCTGAGGAGGTAAAGCAAAGAACCATGAGCCACACAAAGTAAGCCAGACGTGTTATTTAGCTTTTCCTCTAGGTTAGGGGTGGGAAGGTTTAAGTGTGGAGGGATATGGAATGGTGTACCTGAAGGGAAGGGAAATGACTAATCAAAAAGAAGGGGGTTTTGAAAATGTCACATTGTGCTTTACCTTTGAATCCTAAAACGGCAGAACTAACCAGGAAGTAAGATATGCTTACTGGTGCAATGATGATACTTCAGATAACCTGAGGATAACCAATTTCTCTCCGAATTGAATGGAGGACTGCTCAAACTGTCAGTTAAAATTGCTTCATGGTCCGGTTTTGCCATTCCAGGTACAAGTCCCACGACACACATCTCTTCTACTTCTTGTATATCCCCTGTGAGGTGGTGGACTATTCTCTGATGATAGAACGTGGGAAGCTGTTTCATGCCTACCTTGAACTCCTGGGTCTGAACTACAGGCAGTATCTGGGGACAATGACCCATCATCAAAAGTTTTATAGCTTTCTGTGAAATATAAATAAAACCAATGGCAAGAAGTATGCCTGATTTTAAACCTCATATTTATTATAAATTATGTATTTGAAGAAGCAGGATAGTTGAACTTTCATACAAATGATACTTAATTTCTTCTAGGATACTCTTCAATTTAAGACATTTAATAAATCGATTTTCTTTCCATACTCCTTAATAATCTTTGAACATAAAAGTGGTCTTAAAATGAAACTATTTAATTGGAAACCAGCTATTAATTTCACATAGTGAGTTTCCACTTTGCAATTTCAACAACTGTTTTACCAAAAAAAGAAAAAGAAAAAGACTAAAACTCTTTGAGTTAACCTTCTGTTGTTAACTTTGTCTTATCTCAAAATATGCCATAGCAAAATTTCTTTAAGAAACTGACAAATTTGCTTTTTCTTGAAGATGTATGAAAAGAAGAAAACCTACAATTTTCCCTCAATTTATTACTTTATTGGAATACAGATTGAAGAAAAAAGTGATCTTTGTTAAATTGCAGGGGAGGGTAGAGTTCATGACATCACCATGCCAGGTGTGTTTTCTCAAAAACTATGAACAATTTGGTGCCATCTCATCTTTGCCATTCTGTTTAAGGTGCATTTAGTTGATGCAACATTTTATTCTGCTGAACGTAGAGTCATTCACCAACCAGTACCAGCCTACTACAGATAGCTTCATGTAGAGAATTCAGCCACAACA
The DNA here is from genome assembly GCF_000001635.26 of Mus musculus. Lineage (NCBI taxonomy): Eukaryota > Metazoa > Chordata > Mammalia > Rodentia > Muridae > Mus > Mus musculus. Next base: position 41,891,169 of record NC_000068.7, read on the forward strand.
CACACACACACACACACACACACACACACACACACACACACACACACATACACACACACGATTTGTTGTTCATCCTGTCATCTAATCATTTAATTAATACACACATCCAAGGTAGAATTTAACCCTATTGGGGTTACTTTTGTTATAGTTTGTCTGCTACCCTTTTTCAATGTAAACAACAACAGAACACATTCTTCCTAAAACATATTGCAGCTTAATAAAGAAAAACCACCCTGAGATGTTAAGAGCAGCCATAGATGTGGGCAAAATTCTAAGGCTTAGTGCAAGATCATTCTTTCCTCTGAAATTTTAAGTTGCTTTTGTATACATATTTGAAATATTTTATAAAAAATCAACAACTACTTACTAATGTCCTAAATATAATTATGAAATGCTTAGAGCATGTAAGACTGTACTGTACAAAGAAAAATATTTTCTTGTCAAAACGCATCACTATTCAAAAGAATTAACAGGGTAGTTTTAATAGCAGCTGTGGTAATATTTCATGCTGTCCCTGGCATCAAAGCATCACAAAAATATAGTAATTTAATGTTTGGTATTTAACGTGGTATTAAACATAGACTTTTATCTCTTTAAGAATTCTTTACTTTGCTACTTGTACATTAGCACTTCAATTAATAAAAAAGATATTTCACAGTTGGATAAATATAAGGCTAAATCGATTACTTTAGGATATTTAATGGCATCTAAAAGCAAGGAAGAAAGTTCTTAGTTAATCATAGCATAAATTATACAGCTCACACTACTCATCAAGGTCTCTTTTTCATACTTAGCATATTGGGAATTAATTTGAAAATGTCTGGAGTATAGGAACTATAATTGACTTTTGGAGATGAAGCTTGAATGGAAGTGTATTATTATATTTATGAGAGGAAACTACCTAAAGAATGATAAATACTCAAAGATAAATTACAGAAGAGGATGTATACAAAGGATAAGCATTTTTCAAATTTGGTGCCACCCAAGGAAGAGCTCCTTGCTGATGGGAAAGTTCTTTTGCTTTCATACTGCAGATACATCACATCAGGTTAGCAAATACCACAGATAAATATTGCATCGTATAATAGATTGCTCTGAATTTAAATGAGAGAAGGATTCTAAATGCCAGTGTACAATGGATTTCTCACAGGTGCCGAAGACTCTCATTTGTTTTCTTGAGTTTATCTTGAAGCTACAGAAGTGATAATATTCTATACGAATACTGACTTCATATGAAATACTGATCTTTAGCTTTTGAGCTAAGAAATCAAAAATGGCCACTGATAAAGCCATTATAGAAGAAAGATGTATTCTACTGAATTGATTTTATTGAGTCATAGTTAATTATTTAGTAGACATTTGCTATGATATTAACAATGTAATTACATAGACAAGTTTAAGGAAAGATGCTTGTTGTTTATAGTGAATTAAACGTAATTAACTGAAATGGAAATTTTTTAAGTAACAAAAAAATTGATAGACAAAAGAGAGTATATAAAAGCCGGGCAGTGGTGGCCTTTAATCCCAGCACTTGGGAGGCAGAGGCAGGTGGATTTCTGAGTTTGAGGCCAGCCTGGTCTACAGAGTGAGTTCCAGGACATCCAGCACTACACAGAGACACAGAAACCCGAGAGAGAGAGAGAGAGAGAGAGAGAGAGAGAGAGAGAGAGAGAGAGAAAGAGAGAGAGAATACAAACACTTATCAATAAAATAAGTGTTATGTTGTCAATTTACACTGCTAGATAATCATAATATCAAGTATTGTCACTGAGGAATAACAAACCAAACCAAACCTAACAATGAAACTTCATAACTAATGAAAATCAAGCAACATCATCTCTGAAATATAGGAAATATTTTAAATATATTTAGGATATCAGACACAAAAGAACACACATGGTATGTACTCACTGATAAGTGGATATGAGCCCAAAAGCTCAGAATACCCAGGATAGAACACACAGACCACATGGAGCTTAAGAAGATGGAAGAACAAATTGTGAATGCTTCAATCCTACTTAGAAGGGGGAAGAAAGTAATCACAAGAGGTAGAGCAAGGGAGGGACCTGGGAGGAAGAGAGAAGGGGGAGGGAAAAATTGAGGCAGGATAAGATATGGGAAGAGACCAGAGAAGTACAGAGGGTCAGGAAATTGAACAGAAATATGTAGCAGTGGTGGATGGGGAACTGGAAGTAGCCACTAGAATGCCCCAGATGCCACGGAAGCAAGAGGTACCCAGAACCCAACTGGAATGGCATTTGCCGACCCAACAAAGGGAAGATAGGAGCTGTAGAGACCACCTCCAGAAGATTGGCACAGCTCCCAGTTGTGGAATGGGGCCACCCACCCATCTTAAAGATTTTAACCCAGACTTGTTCCTATCTAAAGAAAATACCAGGACTAAGAGTGGAACAGAGACTGAAGGAAAGGCTATCCAGAGTTTGACCAACCTAGGGGATCCATCCTATCTACAGAAACCAAACTCAGACACTATTGCTGATGCCAAGAATTGCTTGCTGACAAGAGCATGGTATAGCTGTTACCTGAGAGGCTCTGCCAGCACCTGACCAATACATATGTAAATACTCACAGCAAACCATCAGACTGAGCCCAGGGACCCCAATGGGAGCATTAGGGGAAGGAGCTGAAAGAGATTGTATCCCCATAGGAAGAACAGTATCAACTAACTGGACCACCCAGAGCTCCCGGGGACTAAATCATGATAGAATACACACGGAGGCACCCATGGCTCCAGTTACATATGGAGCAGAAGATTGTCTTATCCTGCATTAGGCATCCCCTGGGAGGGGAGGCCCTTGGTTCTGTGGCATCTTGATGCCCTAGCATAATGGGATGCTTGTGCTGTGAGGCAGAAATGACTATGTTGGTGGGGGAGCACACTCATAGCTGCAAAGAGATGGGGGGATAGGATGGAGGTTTCAGAGGGGAAATTGGGAAGGGAGCAACATTTAAAATATAAATAAAATCATCATCATCATAGTAATAATAAAGATTTTCAGAAATTATTCTAATTTTTCAACTGAACTTGATATCTTTGGCTGTATACTTTCTGAGTACAACAATCTGGAAATTTAGTAAAAAAAAAAAATCAGAAACTACCAATTTCCTAGATATTTATACTGAAAAACCAAAGGCACAGCCAAAATAATTTGTAAGCATGACACCCAATCTAAATACTCAATTCATCTTCAAATAATCAATTTTGTTAATTTCAAGACTAATGATTTTTAAAGTGGAAATAACAACTTATACTAATGAACAATATCATTTTATTCAGTTCTCTTTTATATTTGACATTTTTTAGTTTTTATATTATTCCTCTGTTTTTAGTCTTCTATTCTCATTTTCATCATCATTATCAAACTATTTTTGCAGACCTCATAGAATTTTATAGTATACACTATTTATAATTATTTACTAGAAACAAAGATTTATAGAACATAACATAATCCTATTTCTAAGGATTATTTGTCAGTTCATTAAAATTCAATATGGAAAATATCATATGCATGGACAAATAAAAACACAATTTTAATATGAAAAGAATATTATTTTGCAAGAACAGGATATTTTCTTTTGAGTGTACACAGTCAGATGAACACTCACACACTGAAAACCTTATCAATTGCCCATCCTACATTCTATTTCAATGTTGCTAACAAAACCTACACATTCTTTCATATCAATAATTTATTTGCATGTGAATATATATGTGTTCATACATAGGAACATAATCTGTCCTAAAAATGAATTAAAATAAAAAGGAGTAAACTCTCATCATCATTTCAAAGAACTGAAATAAAATGTAAGATAAAAGCCACAACCTTATGATTTAATTCATATCTGAGAACTCTGAATAGAGAGAAATCAAAGGGAAAATATGTAGAGACGCATACAGAAAAGATAATTTCTCATCATGAAACGACAAAACTTTCATACAAACATTCAGGAAAAAGACAAATCCTCTCACTTTTATTACTTATATTTAAGATTATAATAGAAAATCTTGTTGAACATATAGAAAAGCAGAATTAAAATATTACATCAAAAATATTTCGGTGCATATAACAAACTAACCAAAATAAAATCTCTAAAAGTCTTGAAAGCATTATCAGAGGTACCAATAGATGGAAGAAATCTCAGAGATTTGTGGCTGATATACATTGACTGAAAAAATATATATTTACAATAACATCTAGAAGAATAAAATAAACACAAATATATTTAATCAAGTAATTAAAAGAGAATTACTGAAATTTAAAAAAAACACTGAAATTTGGGAGCTGGACTAATAGAAGCATATAAAATATTTGTGGCTTAAAGAGTAAATGTTGTCAGCAGCTAAACAGTAGATGGAGCATGGGTACTAATGGAAGAATAGAAGGAAGGATTGTGGAGCCCAAAGGAATTAAGAACTCCACCGAAATACCAACAGAGTCAACTAAACTGGACCTGTGAGGCTCTCAAGAGTTTGAAGCACCAAACAAAGAACATGTGTGGGCTGGACCTAGGCCTCTCTGCTCATATGTAGCAGATGTGCATCTTGGTCTTCATGTGGGTCTCAAACAACTGAAGCAGGGCCTATCCCAAAAGTTGTTGTTTGTCTGTAATATATGTTCTTCTAATTGGGCTGCCTTGTTTGGTCTCAGTGAGAGAGAAAGCACCTAGCCTTACAGAAACTTGAAATGCCAGGGTGTGAGATACCCCATGTCTCCAACTTGCTCAGAGGAAAAGGGGAAGGAGGTGGGGGAAGGATTGTGGGAGGGAGTGAATAGGGAGGGTGGCAGTGAGCAGGATGTAAAGTGAATAATTAAAAAAAAAAGGAGTAAATATTGTTAAGATGACAATACTATACAAGGAAGCTTGTAGTTTTACTACAATTCCTATCAAAATAGAAATAATTTTATAAAGACTCTAAGTGGATGATATCTTCTTATGACAAAACAAAACCCTAACCCTAACCCTAGCCTTAACCCTAACCCTAACCCTAACCTTAACCCTAACCCTAGCCTTAACCCTAACCCTAACCCTAACCCTAACCCTAACCCTAACCCTAACCCTAACCCTAACCCTAACCCTAACCCTAATCAACCTTGGAAAAGCATGAAGAGGCAGAGCTAACATTCTGACTCAACTGTTTTACAAAAGCCCTGGATTGCACTGACTGTGGTACAATGGCACATACATAGAAAAATGTAACATAAACTGGAAAGAAAATACATCTTTGGGTAGTTTCATTTTTATGAGGAATTCTGAGACCAATCAATGTAAGAATTAGATTCTTTAATAAGTGAAGTTGGAACAACTGGATATCTATATATGAAAAAAAAAAAAGGAAGGCAAAGGCCTACTTTAAGCTACACTGTCTACATAATAAATCCAAGTGAATCAAAAACTTTATATTAGAAGAACTACAGATGAAAAGTTTAGAGGAAATCATAATATACATCTTCATTAGTTTGTTGTTGTTGATAAAGTCTTATATAACACTAAATATATGAACCGATACAACAAATAAATGACTAGCTGGACCCCAGCACAGTTTAAGTTAGAGTTTGGGTAGATAAAATAACATTTCCAAGAAAAGAAAAGAACAGAATACATAAAAATCTAAACATAGAGACAGTTTCAAATAGATATATAACCAAGTCCTAGAATATACAGTATATAAAATATCTTATAATTCAATGAACTCACAAATATATTAATTAAATATGGGTAACTTACTCTGATAAATATTTCTTCCTAATAGATTTATAGTGGCCAATGAGTTTAAGCAAGCATTGTCAGCATCGTTAAGAATTAGAAGAATGAAAGTTAAACCACAGTTTGGTACCATGCCAAGTATGTATGGTGGCAATACAGTGAAAAAGAGAAAGTTAAAAAAGAGAAAGCAAAGTATGTTAATGAACATGTGAAGAAACTGGAGTCACTTGGACATGGATGGTAGGGATTTAAAATGGACTATGTGGCATCAACTATAAGCTGATGGGACGTAAAAATAGTTAGACTCATGTATTGATACAACAGTTCTTCCTCTAATTATGTAAGTCTAACGTTTTGAAATAGGTACTTAAATGCAATCATATGCCTGTCAATAGAAGTATATTTCACCACAACTCAAAGGCAGAAACTATTCAAGTGGCTAGCAATAGATAAATGATGAACAACTGTTTATACATGTACACTAAATTATTATTTAGCTTTATAAAAGAAGCAATACTGGCACATCATACAATACAAATGAGCCTGAGAGCATTGTGGTAAGTAGAAAGATGCCAGATATAACATTTTACTACATTATTTCCATTTATATTAAATATTCAAAATAGATAACAAGTACTGATTTTCCAGGACAGTGGGAAAGAAGAATTAGAAACAATATTCAATGGGTAAAATGTCTTGTAACTAGTAAGATGTGATAGTCAGACTAAAATGTGAACGAACAAAATGCTATTAAATCAGTCACCTTCACTTGCTTACTTTATGCTATGACTATTACCCCATCTCCAACAATAGAAATAAAATTTCATGAGATGAGGAGAGTACAAGTCATTTGCTGTACAGTTCTCTTTGGTTGCAATGAGGAGTCAGAGGAATGATATATGAATTTATTGCATGGACATGTTAGAACACTCAAGCTTAAAAAAACATAGGATAGAGACACAATGGAGAAAGTATGCCATGGACTCACATTAGGTTAGACAGTAGACCATATGATGCTTAGCACAGGCATTAAGAGTGTTTTACTGGTGCGGGCGGGCTCATGGTATGAATGTTTCTGTTGTACATACTGTTCATGATCATTATAACACCCCTAGACTGTTCCTTCTTTTGTGACAGATGTCAAGCAAATACTGGATTTAAAAATAGAATAAAGAAGGAAATGGGTTAATGAACTGAAGAATGGAAAGCTAGCATGTAATTTAAGATTCAAAGCTTGTCTGTGGCATGTAAATTAACAGGTGCTTAGATGCTGCTAAGGGTTTGGGCACCATCATGCATCATAGGCTGAAGTGGTGCAGCTAAAAGAGATTGTTCTGGTGTTTGTTGGAGATAGTAGAAAACTCAGTAAGTCTTGGAAAAGAGTTTGAACCTCAAGAAACCACATAAAAACCTCTCGCAACACTGAACCTAGCACCGTGAACACATAGATAAGACAGTCCTTATGGTTACTGGCCAGGTAGTCTATGGACGTGACAGGCTCCAGGTTCAATAACATTCTGTCTCAAAAGATAATGCGGAAATCGACTAAGTGAGATACCAGAAAGTTATTTCTGGCAACCATACACACTCATGGACATGCACATATACATTCAAATATACAAATAAAGCCATGCAAAAACAAATACTCATAAGCTTTGTTGCATATTATCTTAGAAGCAAATTATGTAATTGAAACTCAATATTCAAATTTACAATGAATCTTAGAACCATTTTATTCAAAATAGTGGATTGATCAGGTTTGTTATCATATCAAAATTATTTTGACTTGAATAAAAAAGAATAATTGAATGAAGCAACTTTGGGAGGATGTTGCACATAGAAAGAGCACTCACTGGTAGCCTGGGAATTAGAAGGAAGAAGACAGATAAAAATGAGTTCAAGGGATCTTTGATCTGGGGAAACAAATGCCAAAGCCATAATGAATGGCAAGTATAAATTCTCAAACTATATTGGAGGCTGCTTTTAGAATGCTTGCATCTTCCCACTAGGTCCTTAACACTGCTGGTTTGGAGTACCTCGCCTACATTGCCCCCCTTGTATACATCTATCACTAAGTGCAGATATTCAGCAACAAACTTGGGATTATATTTGGGTTTAAGTGCATCTCAACATCAAATAGCAATGTAAACAGGGTAGAGGTTACTTAGTACTGATCACTGGATATGTAAGTTTCGTTAAAAATTAAGTCCTCCAAATACTTATTAAGTTGCTGATGCAAGGAATTTTAGATAACCAGATTACTGGTGGTAGCTTTGAATTTTTGTTTTTATAATAATAAACATTAAATAAATCTCTTTTATAGTGTTCATATATTTAGGTTTTCATTATTTTACTTGAAATGTGCTGTTAACAATACTATTGCCTGTGCAATTGTAGATCAAATAAATGTGATTAGGTTAAGCTCAATCTCTGTGAGTCCCGAAATCAACACACTGTTCAGAATGTCTTGGTACACACTGAATCAGTGAGCAAATGCAGGTTTTAATCACAGCATCCTGCTTACCTGGCAAGCCCTATCAGTCTGCCCCATTGAGAGCATTACCTTTCTCAATGTAGGACATCACCAATTGAAACAGAATGCCTGGGGTAAGAGAATGGGAGATTAGACCAGCTAGTAAATCTAGCCATCTGTAATTCTGTTACTCTTAGTAAGAGTCCAAAGAATATACAATCTGGTAGAAGCCAAAAGAAACCCAGCGTGGGCAGGAAAGGCATCTATTTTGAAACTGTCTTTAACCTTGGTTGCAACTTTGTTTAAATCACAATAGCAATATGAGAAGAGTGATAAATTCTGCTTCTTCAAATGATTTAATTCAATTAAAAAGATCTAAAAAAAAAAAAGATGAAGTTATTCCCATCTGTGCTGTTAGGTGTTCTTCAAGAGTGCCCAGTACTATGGTGCCAGGGTGTAGTGTGCCATGATGATTTCATAAAAATACACATAAGCATTGACATACATTTTTCATTGTCAAAAGGCACTGAAGACCCCATAAAAGACACATTGGACAAAGTGTGAGGTACTCGAGGGCTTTACATCTTCAGAATTGAAAACCTATCCATTCTGTAATCACTCTAAATCTCCTAGTATGGACCGCACAGGGATTCTGTACAGTGGTTACTTTGAAAGGGAAGTCCACACGATGTGAGAAATGTCTCAGTATATAAGTGAGAAATGTCCCTGGAAATAGTACTCAGACTGGCTATCCGATACCAAACAGTCAGCGCTGACAATGTACATATCAGTAAAATCATACAGACTGAACAAGTTGTATTTATGTATTTAATAAATAGTTACACATGTGTGTGTTTGTGTGTGAGAATAATGCATATGTATGTTTCCAAATACATATGCATTGTTCTGTATATACTTAACATATACTTATAGAAAAAAGGAAGCCATGAATTTGAAAGAGGAGAGGTAAATGGGAGTGTTTGGAGTAACGAAAAGGAACAGCAGAAATGATGTAATACACTATAATCTCAAAACAACAACAACAAAAAAAGAAATTATTGAATCCTTAAGAAGATATTTATGTTAAGATTTTGGGATAAGTTATCCATGCCTGAATCCTTCTAGATGAAGTTGTTTGAAAAGTTATACACTGAAAACACTATGACACTCAGAATAGTAGGCTATGAGTCACCAGACTAACCACACAGGAATATAGATGAGCTCCTGACTACTACAATGCTAGGTCAATATAGAACCTCTTCTTAGCTTCCTCTGCTTAATGTTTATCTATGCCAGTTCCAGATTCATTTGACATTGCACCCAGACAAATGTTCTCCCAATAGTCTATGCTTTCTAGGAGTTGCATAAAATAAACATGTATCTTTATCCTAGCACTTTTGAGAACAATTATTCTCTCATCAAACAATTGCCTTCATACCTTTTCTTTATGTATGGATTCACTCCGCCAAAAAATGACAATACAACAAAAAGTCATTGATAGCAGAATTGAATGGATTAAGAAGTTTTAAGAATAATCAAAGTCAATGCTGCACTTTGGAAGAAAAATATATAAAAATAAAAATTATAAAATTCCTTATAGGCATCCTAGGTACAGATTAATATTAATTAAAATGCATATTAATTATTCTTATTTTGTGTGGAAGATATTCAAAAGCTTGCACCTAGGCCCATTATTTTTCTATTGTATTTATTTTTTATTGTATTTATTTTTAATAATATCAGTGGCCCAACTTCATAGTATGTATGCAGTCTCCATCTGAAATTACTATAATCAATGTACCACATTTTCTGTATCCATTCCTCTCTTGAGGGGCATCTGGGTTCTTTCCAGCTTCTGGCTATTATAAATAAGGCTGCTATGAACATAGTGGAGCATATGTCCTTCTTACCGGTTGGAACATCTTCTGGATATATGCCCAGGAAAGGTATTGCGGGATCCTCCGGTAGTACTATGTCCAATTTTCTGAGGAACCGCCAGACTTCAAAGAACCCAGATATAGCTGTCTCTTGTGAGACTATGCCGGGGCCTAGCAAACTCAGAAGTGGTTGCTCACAGTCAGCTATTGGATGGATCACAGGTTCCCCAATGGAGGAGCTAGAGAAAGTAACCAAGGAGCTGAAGGGGTCTGCAACCCTATAGGTGGAACAACAATATGAACTAACCAATACCCCCTGCAGCTCATGTCTCTAGCTGTATATGAATCAGAAGATGGCCTAGTTGGCCATCAGTGCAAAGAAAGGCCCATTGGTCGTGCAAACTTTATATGACTCAGTACAGGGGAATGCCAGGGCCAAGAAGTGGGAGTGGGTGGGTGGGGGAGTGGG